>NC_137343.1:36671611-37871611 GCF_965287045.1 Carcharhinus amblyrhynchos
GAGAGAGGATGTGTGTGTGTGTGTGTGTGTGTGTTGAGAGAGAGGGGTGTGTGTGTGTATGTGTGAGAGAGGGGTGTGTGTGTGTATGTGAGAGAGAGGGATGTGTGTGTGTGAGAGAGAGGGGTGTGTGTGAGAGGGGAGTGTGTGTGTGTGAGAGAGAGGGTGTGTGTGTATGTGTGTGTGTGGGAGAGAGGGGTGTGTGTGTGTGGGTGAGAGAGAGGGGTGTGTGTGTGTGGGTGAGAGAGAGGGGTGTTTGTCTGTGGGTGAGAGAGAGGGGTGTGTGTGAGTGGGTGAGAGAGAGGGGTGTGTGTGTGTGGGTGAGAGAGAGGGCGGGTGTGTGTGTGTGGGTGAGAGAGAGGGTGTGTGTGTATGTGTGGGTGAGACAGAGGGGAGATGTGTGTGTGTGTGAGAGAGAGGGGTGTGTGTGTGGGAGAGAGAGGTGTGTGTGTGTGAGGGAGAGGGTGTGTGTGTGTGTGTGTCTGTGTGAGTGAGAGAGAGGTGTGTGTGTGTGTGTGTGGGAGAGACAGGTGTGTGTGTGTATGTGTGTGTGTGGGAGGGGTGTGTGTGTGTGTGTTGGAGAGAGGGGTGGGTGTGTGGGTGAGAGAGAGGGATGTGTGTGTGGGTGAGAGAGAGGGATGTGTATGTGTGGGTGAGAGAGAGGGTGTGTGCGTGTGTGGGTGAGGGGGGTGTGTGTGTGTTTGTGTGGGTGAGAGAGAGCGAGTGTGTGGGTGAGAGGGGGTGCGTGTGTGTGTGGGTGTGAGACAGGGGTGTGTGTGTATGTGTGGATGAGAGAGAGGGTGTGTGTGTGTGTGGGTGAGAGAGAGCGAGTGTGTGTGTGTGTGTGTGTGTGTATGGATGAGAAAGAGAGGGTGTGTGTTTGTGGGTGAGAGAGAGGGCGGGTGTGTGTTTGTGGGTGAGAGAGAGGGCGGGTGTGTGTGTGGGTGAGAGAGGGCGGGTGTGTGTTTGTGGGTGAGAGAGCGGGCGGGTGTGTGTGTGGGTGAGAGAGAGGGTGTGTGTGTGTGGGTGAGAGAGAGGGTGTGTGTGTGTGGGTGAGAGAGAGGGTGTGTGTGTGTGTGTGTGTGTGTGTGTGGGTCGGGGGGTTGTGTGTGTTTGTGTGGGTGAGAGAGAGCGAGTGTGTGTGTGGGTGAGAGGGGGTGTGTGTGTGTGTGGGTGAGAGAGAGAGGGTGTGTGTGTGTGTGGATGAGAAAGAGAGGGTGTGTGTGTGTGGGTGAGAGAGAGGGCGGGTGTGTGTGTGTGGGGGTGAGAGAGAGGGCGGGTGTGTGTGTGTGGGTGAGAGAGAGGGTGTGTGTGTGTGGGTGAGAGAGAGGGCGGGTGTGTGTGTGTGTGTGTGTGTGTGTGTGTGTGTGTGTGTGTGTGTGTGTGTGTGTGTGTGTGTGTGTGTGTGTGTGTGTGTGTGTGTGTGAGTGAGAGGGTGTGTGGGTGAGAGAGAGGGTGTGTGTGTGTGTGGGTGAGAGGGTGTGTGTGTGGGTGAGAGAGAGGGGGGATGTGTGTGTGTGGGGGTGAGAGCGAGGGGTGTGTGTGTGTGTGTATGTGTGTGAGAGGGAGAGTGAGAGAGGGGTGTGTGTGTGTGTTATAGCTGATAAAATTTTAGGACTGAGGTGAGGGGAAATGTCTTCAGCCAAAGAGTGGTGAATCTGTGGAACGTACTATCACAGAAAGTGGTTGAGGCAATGTTTGTGGTTTCAAGAGGGAATTAAATAAATGTTTTGGGGCCAAATGGATATGAGGGGAGGCTGGATCAGGATTTTGAATTTGGTGAACAGCTCTGGCCATAATGGTCTACTTCTGCTTTTATTTTCTATGTATACGAAAATCCAGTTTTCCAGAAGCACTCCCCTGTTGAAATGAAACAAGAGGTATACTTAAATAGTTTAAAAAAAATTAAATGATAATTATAATAACTGTAAACATATAAGAAATAGAAAATACTTTTGTAAGTAGGTTTTTATATATTTGTACTTATTACACAAAAACAATTGACTATGGCCCTTCCTGACTAGATCTTGCTCCAGCGTAAGCAGTAAGGCGCTGGGTATCGGTGCCATTGTCAACCTACCAAATTCCAAGTTCTGCCTCTTCCTTCTGCAAGGGCAGAAGATTCTGGCCGTGAATTCTGTTTCTTTCCACGGATGCTGCCTAACCTGTTCAGTATTTGCAGCATTTTCTGTTCCAGCATCTGCACTGTTTTACTTTTTTCACGTTTTGAAGTATTTGGCAAATGAACTACAGGGAAATTAACGAAAAAGACATATTGTTATGACCTGGAATCCATTGAAGCAGATTCCATATTCACTGCAGAAAGGGAATTGACATGTAAAACTTTGCGTGACTGTAGGGAAAGAACATTAAAGTGTGATTTATTGAAAAAAAGTCTTTCAAAGTTCAAGCCCTGGGACGATAGGTCCAATAGGCTTCTGATGTGTTGTATTTTTTTAAAATATTTATTAGTGTCACAAGTAGGCTTACATTAACATTGCAATTAAGTAACTGTGAAAGTCTTCTAGTTGCCACACTCCGGTGCCTGTCCTGGTACACTGAGAATTTAGCACGGCCAATGTACCTAACTAGTATGTCTTTTGGACTTTGGGGGGAAACCCATGCAGACACTGGGTGAATGCGCAGACTCCACACTGACAGTGAATTAAGCCAGGAATCAAACCCGGGTCCTTGGTGCTGTGAGGTAGCAGTGCTAAACATTGTGCCACTGTACCTATGATTCTACAAAGTATTGGCCCAGAACTCATGGTCTCCAAATGGTCATACCTCAGGGATATCCTGGAAGATACAAGGGGTCTGCAGAAATGTTTCCATTTTCCTTTCAATGCAAGGACTTTGGGAGAATTGCCTGAGAAGTTTCAATTTCTGAATCCTCTGAGAAGTTCTGTGCTAGAGTAAGAGACTTTGGAGGGTTTGGACTCACTCAGCAGAATAGTTACGTGAAAGTATTGGACAGGAAGCATTGGGCTGTATTTTTTAGAGACTCCCTGACTCTCCCCCCCCCCCCAACTCTTTAAGTCCTCCCCGACCTTCCCATTTGCCTCCACTTGCCCTGCTCTGACCTCACTGTCCTCCCCATTCTGTTACCCAGTTGAGCCACCTCGCTAATATAGTGAAAATTTAATTCAATGTCTCAGAGTTTTTCAGTGTATTAGTGAATGAACTGGAGATGCCGGCGTTGGACTGGAGTGGGCTCAGTAAGAAGTCAAGTGCGAGGTGGTCCACTTTGGTAGGAATAATGGTAGGAAAGATTATTACTTACGTGGAGAAAAACTGCAGCAGGCAACAGTGCAGAGGGACCTCGGGGTCCTTGTGCATGAGTCGCAAAAACCCAGCTTGCAGGTACAGCAGGTGGTCAGGAAGGCAAATGGGATGCTGGCCTTCATAGCAAAGGGGATTGAATATAAAAGTAGGGGGGGTCTTGCTGCGGCTGTATAGGGCATTGGTGAGACCGCAGCTGGAGTACTGTGTGCAGTTTTGGGCGCCGTACTTATGCAAGGATATTTTGGCCTTGGAGGGAGTGCAGAGGAGGTTTACTAGGCTGATGCCGGAGTTGAGGGGGTTGAGCTATGAGGAGAGGCTGAATAAACTAGGCTTGTACTCGTTAGAGTTTAGAAGAATGAGGGGAGATCTCATTGAGACGTATAAGATGATGAATGGGATGGATAGGATAGAGGTGGAGAGGCTCTTCCCGCTCAGAAAGGACAGTAGGACTAGGGGGCACAGCCTCAAGATAAAGGGGGGGCGGTTTAGAACGGAGTTGAGGAGGAACTTCTTCACTCAAAGGGTGGTGAATCTCTGGAATTCTCTGCCCGTTGAGGTGGTGGAGGCTGCCTCGCTAAATATTTTTAAGACGCGGGTTGATGGGTTTTTGATAAGAGAGGGGATTAAGGGTTATGGGGAGAGGGCGGGAAAGTGGAACTGAGCCATGACAGATCAGCCATGATGTTATTGAATGGCGGGGCAGGCTCGAAGGGCCAGATGGCCTACTCCTGCTCCTATTTCTTATGTTCTTATGTTCTTAAGAAGTCTCACAACATCAGGTTGAAGTCCAACAGGTTTATTTGAAATCATGAGCTTTCGAACACTGCTTCTTCCGGTGAGTAGAGAGGTAGGTTTCACAAACATGGCATATATAGACAAAGACACAATTGCAAGATAGTGGTTGGAATGTGAGTCTTTTCAGGTAATCAAATCTTTGCAGGTACAGACAGTGTGAGTGTAGAGAAGAATAATCACAGGTTAAAAAGGAGTGAATTGTCTAAGCCAGGACAGTTGGGAGGATTTTGCAAGGTATTATGTTGGAATTGTCTTTGTCTATATATGCTGTGTTTGTGAACCCACGTCTCCACTCACTTGCTGAAGGAGCAGCACTCCAAAAGCTCATGATTCCAAATAAACCTGTCGGACTTTAACCTGGTGATATAAGACCAATAGTGAATGAAGATGTACCAAAATAGGGCAGCTGTTCTTTGACCAAGCTTCCCCTGATGAGCCATGCTTATGGAGAAGACTCCTAGAACAGGTCTGCATTTCTGAAGAACCTGGTTCAAAAATCCAGGTGAGAAATACAGAGCTCCAGTGCTGTGCCTGAAAGTGATTGCCAGTCCTGAGAAGATTTTGTCCATCGTGTTCACATACTGCATGTTATGTAGTATTTGATCTAGCTTGGAAATATGTCAGGGTAATATGCTACCACCCAGTGGCGTCTCATGGAACTTTTCATACAATGATCAGATTTAAATTCAATTTCATTCAGTTGAATTTATAAGAACCGTTTGCTTGTGCGGACAGTAAATACCAACATGTTTAGTTGGAAAAATGGATTGGTTCCCTTTGCAATTTGCACACCTTTCTGTGTTTTTTTTAATATACTCCAAAAAAATTACGAAGCTCAGTCAAATCACCACAAAGGTAATGGCTTGATATTTCCTTATTGCTGCTCCTGCTCTGCACTGTAACTACACTGGTAGCACAGCAGGAACACTGTTAGTGTGCTTCTGATGAAGATAAAATGTCAAAACAGCTCCAAGGAAACTCTGGACCAAAGATTCACTGAACCGCATGTGATGTAAAGTATGTAGTATTGCTCACTGCGGAGTTTAACAAAAGACCATTTTCTTGCTGCTCCTAATGCAATTAAGTGATATTGTGGAATGAATGCTGGCCAAAGTACCAGGAGAGCTCCCCTGTTGATCTTCAATTAATTATTGAGAGTGCAGAGGTACCTTCAATTTAATATCTCACCTGAAAGATGACACCTCCAACAGAACAACATTCAGAAGAATTGCATCAAAGTGCCAGTTTAGGTTATGGTCCAGGATTTCTGAAATGGGACATCTCATGGTGAGCACTGTGAGTTGGATTTCTTCCATGCCATTCAGCTGCAATTAATTTTTGGAGATGCAAACTCACGACCCTGTGGCAAGGTCAACAGGACATCCTTATAATTTTAGGATGGGGTAGTGGTTTTAAAACAGAAATGAGGAGAAATTACTTCTCTTAAAGGGTTGTGAATCTGTGGAATTCATTACCTCGAGTATGGTGGATGCTGGGATATTGAGTACATTTAAGGAAGAGATGGACGGATTTTTAAGTAATAGTGGTTTGAAGGATTATGGAAAACAAGCAAGAAAGTAGAGTTGAGGCTGAGACAAGATCGGCCATAATTGCGTTGAATGGTGGAGCAAGCTTGTGGCACTGAATTGCCAACTCCTGAGCATGAAGGCAATTTGCATGTCATTAACAAGTTCCAGATGCTATCATTTGGGCTCGCATGCTGGGGGTATTGGAAGCCATTATATCCCCAGATAGTCAAGGGCAGGACCGGGCAGTGCTGGCACTGCCTGCCTAGCAAACTGGCAGTGCTGACTGGGCACTCTGGCAATGTCAACTGGGAACCCTGATATTGCCCACCTGGCAGCATTACTGTGCCATGGGTGGTGCCAAAAGTATGGAGCCAGAGTGGGGCAGAGCCATGACAGGAGGGGGGAGACGAGTGGGAGCTCTGCAGGGGTGTGAGGAAGCGGGGAGAGAATTCCCAGAGTGGAAGGGAAGGGGGGGAGCTCTGCCAGGGGCTGATCAGAAGGGTGGAGGGGGATCTCTGTGAGGGGGGGGGGGGGGCAATGTCTGTGGAGAGAGGTCCCAATATCTGTGCTGGGTGGGGGTCCCGATGTCCGTGGGGGGCAGGATTTGGGGAGTTAGGAGATCTCCCAGTATGCTAGTAAAATTCTGCTCAGTCTTCTACATCCCCCTTGAGGATTTTGTTTGGTCTGAGAGCTTGTAAATAATCAACGTATGAATGTTTTATTTGTTTAGTAAAGATTGTATAAGTTAGGAAACTTAATTAGTAGTAAATGTCCTATTCCTGTCCAACTGGGGGTGTATATTAGGAAATTGTATAAAAGGAAGTCCCCACTCCTGAGATTGTGATTTTCAAGCCTATTCCTTTTGACAAGTGTAATATTTACACTTAAATACTTTGTGCTGGAGACACAACTGCTGACTATGGGAAAGGTGGCATCTGAGAACATGAGGATGGGTCTGGAGGCTGACGCGCAACTACATGGTGAGGTGGTTTGAGCCTTAACAATACAAAGTGATCCAATAACTATTCATATTTTATTCTCCAGGATTCTTCCCCAAAATGTTAGATCCTACTCTGCCCAAAACTGACAGAGCCTCGAAACTCTCAAAACTGCAGGATTCCTGATGCTTTAAAATTCTGTTTTCAGCTCTGGCTGTCTGGACACCTGCCTTCCCAATTTTCCCCATTTTCATTTGTTTAGCTGTTTATGATTTTTATTGATGGTTAATAAACACTAAATATTAGTTAAAAGCAAAATATTGTGGATACTGGAATCTGAAACAAAAACAGAAAATGCTGGAAAACCTCAGCAGTCTAACAGCATCTGTGGGGAAAGAATGGTGCCAATTTTTCAAGTCTACATGACCCTTCTTCAGAGCCATATTGATTCACTGTCTCAGTCTAACATTTGCATGTACTTCCTGTCAGGGCATTTAACTTGTAGCAGTTCTATTATGATACTTCAATATTTTTTGTCTTGTTTATCCTCTTACACTTCTTTCTCACAGTTAAAAATCCCAATTTATTTCAGTTTCTTTCTGTGATCTCCTTAGTTGCATTTTCAAGATAGGGAAATGTAAATTCTGGAAACCTAAAAGTTCCAGGCCTCAAGTACATACCTGTCTTCTCTCTTTTTGGAAGTGCTTATACCTGGCTTAAATTTGCAGAAATTTCTGATTCAATGCTCAATAGCATATTTTGAAATAGTTTACATTAGATACCCTGTAATTGTTTTATTTAAAGTTTCTTGCAAATAGTTCATGCGACAGTAGGACTCTGGAAATTTTCTTTAAATTTTTTAATCTTCTCTTGTCCTCATGAAAGTCAGTTATTCTCTTGTAGTTTCAGAATATTTTATGTTCAGAAACATTCCTTCAGGGTTCCCAATCGAAATCCAGCAATCAACTGAAAACTAGGGAATGTAAGATCTGTATGAATTTTATACATATTGCACTGATTGTCAATGTAAAGAAAAAACACATGCTGAATGTTGGGGTTATTACAGCAGGTGTAACAGTGTCAGAACTATGTTCATAACTTCAGATCACTTTATCAGTCTTAGGCTTCTGTTATACCAGTGGGAAATGCTTGAGATGCAGCTAACCCAGTTTGGAAATACATTTAAGCTCCCACAATAGATTCTTCTTATTGATAAGTTTAGTGCTTCAACCCACTGGAATGTTTGTGCTTGTTGACATAGGTTAGTACAGGTCAGGCTTGGGTCTGATCACGCTACACAGCATGTTACAATTCTGGCAGAGACTGAAATCATCTTGAAAACAAAAGGAATCCTCATGAAGCAAATGGAAAGAAAACTAATTGGCAAGATTTCACTTTTTGAAACTTGCGAACTAAAATCAACATAATTCAAACATTAAATATTAACAAGCAAATGATACTTCAGATAAGAAGATGTATTTCTTTTTAAATTGTCAATACAACAATGAGTTGTCTTATAAAAACACAAGCATCACACTCCGCACACGTGGTACCACGTGCATTTCTCAGTGTCTATTATAAAGGATCGCTCAAGCTCCCACTCAATTGATTTGGCTTTCGAGGCGCATTCACCAACATCCAAAGCTCCTGGATTTTGTTAACATCAATAAAATGCAAGTCTACAAACCCTCTCTCACATGGGCCACATATCAAGGAGATGGGGGGTGGGGGGGTTGTTCAATTTCAACTGTCCTGATTTTCTCTGCTGTCTACCCATGTATAAGCAGGTTCTTTTAATATCCTGATTTCCCCCTTAAATGGTGCTGTATTTTCTCCAACCCTTAAATTTGGAAAGGTCCCAATACTCTATTAATGCCTTGCACAGCAAATTCGAGATAAGATGACACCCGAGAGAGGAGTTTTGTGATGTCCATCCCTTTTTATATTCACACGATAAATGTGAGATAAAGACAGAGGAAGAGGATTGAGGGCACGACTACAATAAGAATACAAATACTGATTCTGCATCCAGAATTAGAAGTCAATTGGAATGTTCCTTCTGCGGGGAGGTTGGCTGATTTGAAGAATGTTTTGTCTTTCCAGAGTTTGACTTCACAACAGGAGAAGGCAAGTAGAGTGAGTTAGTTTAGAGGCATGGGTTCCAAGGTTCCAGCAGTTTGACAGGTTTGATGAGGGTTCTGAGTTATTTCTGCTGCCACCAGTTTGATGGTTGGCACAGGCTATTGCCTGGAGTTCTGTTCACGTTGAGGAGTCAGGCAGTAATTGCCGGAGTTTAGCTCCATCAGACGAGATCACAGTGCAGTTTGAGGGAGGTCGTGTGACATACCTCATAGATCTTGAATAGAGGATGCATGTTCCCAAGACTTGAACCTAGGTGTTTAATTGGAGTCTGGATTCGTTTTTGGAGATAATGGTGTCTGGTTAACTTAACTGCCAGTCTCTTTGTCGAAACCGTTGTGTTAGGACTGCTAATGCTTTGGCCAGTAGCACCATGATGGGAGATTACAACTTACTTTGTTGGGAGCTAGCTAGGCCAGACTCCCTGTTCCCATGGTCATTGTTACTTTGAAAGTGCTGCAGAGTATCTGGTGACTGGCTGAACCATTTGTCAGCAATCAGCTTGGATCATGTAGATCAAGCCCAAGACAGGAGGTGAGAGCCCTGTCTTGTCAGCTTGGATCGGGAATGTCCCAACTTGTTGGGACTCTGAATTGGCTTTAATTTGACTTGATTGGATTGGAATAAAGTTTAAAAAAAATGTCAGCTCAGTAATTTCCCATTTTTACCAGCACAAAGAAAAGACATAGTCTTAGTAAAATTGTATGGACGGGATTCCCTCTGGGATTCCCTTCGTTCATCTTAACCCAGACATAATTTTGCAGAGTGCAGTTAAGGCCTCGGACAGGAAGCTTGTTCATCACCCTATTAAGGCTCTTAAGTGATTTTGATTTGATTTATTATTGTCACATGTATTAACATAAAGTGAAAAGTATCATTTCTTATGTGCTATACAGACAAAACATACCGTTTGTAGAGAAGGAGAGAATGCAGAATCTATTGTTACAGTCATAGCTAGTCTGTAGAGAAAGATCAACTTAATGCAAAAGTCCATTCAAAAGTCTGAGCAGTAGCAGGGAAGAAGCTGTTCTTGAGTCATTTGGTACGTGACCTTAGACTTTTGTATATTTTTCCTGAAGGAAGAAGGTGGGAGAAAGAACGTCCGGGTTGCGTGGGGTCCTTAATTATGCCGGCTGTTTTGCCGAAGCAGTGGGAAGTGTAGAGAGCATCAGTGGATGGGAGGGTGGCTATTTAATTGCCCCTAAAAGGCCTTTGCTGCCGAGTCTTGATTTTTAGGCCTTTACGACCAGACCTAATGATGACTTTTTTTGGGGGGTTTTAAACATGTTTCAGTTCTGAGCTACATTGAGACATTTGTGAATTCAAATATACATTATGTACAAATACTGTTTATACATTTCCCTTGCACCTTCTGTGATGAGCCACACAATACTGCAATACATTATCATAATGAAGTCAAAATATAACTCCTCGTAAAGAGAATTTAATTGCATTGTCTTTGGTTTTCATTACTTGAAAAGATAATTCCCTGTAGATTTGATTATTCTGTTGTAATTTCACTCTTGTTTCATACAATTGCTATTCTACCAGGTGAAACTTTGAATTCTAAACCTCATTTTGATTCAGTACTCCTTCAACAGGGACTCCAATTAAAAAGACAATGTATGCTCAGATGTTTATCTTTGGAGAACTAACTGTTTTTCCACTCTGTTGTCGGATGATTCATTGACAGTCTTTAATTAAGCCTCTTACTACTTCATTCTAAAGTTAATCATTGTAACAGGGTCAGACCTGGTTCGGTAGCCCAATGGCTCTTTAAATTGACAAACATCTCTGCATAGCACCCAAAGGTTAGAGGTTAATGTTTCCACAAAAGAATAGAGAAATCAATAGTGATAATAGTGATAATAGTAATAATGGTGGAGACTTCAGGCAATCTCACTAACCCTTTCCTTGCAATAATTAAATAGCTGTTTTTTATAATTTTCTTGGGACGTGAGCATTGCTGGCCAGGCTAATTTCCCTCAAGAAGGGGGTGCTGAGCCGCTTGAACTGCTAGGTTTCATCTGGTGTAGGTACACCAATAGTGCTGTTAGAAAGGGAGTTCCAGGATTTTGACCTAGTGTCAGTGAAGAAATGACAACATACTTAACTCAGGATGGTGTGTGGCTTGGAGAGGGACTTATGGGTGGTAGTGTTCCCATGTACCCTTTGCCCTTGTCCTTCTCGTTGGTAGAGGTTCTAGATTTGTTGCTGTTGAAGGAGCTTTGGTGAGTTGCTGCAATGTATCTTGTAGATAGTACACACTGCTGCCATGATGTGTCTGTGATGGAGGGAGTGAAATTTTTAAGGTCATGGATGTATGGTGCCAGTCAAGCGGGCTGCTTTGACCTGGATGGTTTTGAGTTTCTTCCGTATTGTTAGAGCTGCACTCATCCAGACAGGTGGAAAGGATTCAATCACACTCCTAACTTGTGCCATTTAGATGGTGGGCAAGCTTTGGGGAATCAGGAGACAGGTTTCTTTCTGCAGAGTTCCCAGCCTCTGATCTATTTTTGTCGTCACAGTATTTTTATAGCTGATGCAGTCAAGTTGCTAGTGAATAGTGTTAGCGTGGATAGAGGATTGGTTGTCAAATAGGAGGCAGAGAGTGGGGGTCAATGGGTGCTATTCGGATTGGCGGTTGGTGACTAGTGGGGTGCCCCAGGGGTCGGTGCTGGGGCCTCAGCTATTTACCATTTATATAGATGATCTGGAGGAGGGAACCGAGTGTAGGGTGTCGAAATTTGCTGATGACACCAAGATTGGGGGAAAGGCAAATTGTGCGGAGGGTGTGGAGAGTCTGCAGAAGGATCTAGATAGGCTGGGCGAATGGGCCAGGAAATGGCAAATGGAATTTAATGTTGGCAAGTGTGAGGTGGTCCACTTTGGTAGGAAGAATGGTAGGAAGGACTATTACTTACGTGGCGAAAAACTGCAGCAGGCGACGGTGCAGAGGGACCTCGGGGTCCTTGTGCATGAGTCGCAAAAACCCAGCCTGCAGGTGCAGCAGGTGGTCAGGAAGGCGAATGGGATGCTGGCCTTCATAGCGAAGGGGATTGAATATAAAAGTAGGGAGGTCTTGCTGCAGCTGTATAGGGCATTGGTGAGGCCGCAGCTGGAGTAGTGTGTGCAGTTTTGGGCGCCGCACCTGCGCAAGGATATTTTGGCCTTGGAGGGAGTGCAGAGGAGGTTTACTAGGCTGATACCGGAGTTGAGGGGGTTGAGCTATGAGGAGAGGCTGAATAAACTAGGCTTGTACTCGTTAGAGTTTAGAAGAATGAGGGGAGATCTCATTGAGACGTATAAGATGATGAATGGGATGGATAGGATAGAGGTGGAGAGACTCTTCCCGCTCAAAAAAGACAGTAGGACTAGGGGGCACAGCCTCAAGATAAAGGGGGGGCGGTTTAGAACGGAGTTGAGGAGGAACTTCTTCACTCAAAGGGTGGTGAATCTCTGGAATTCTCTGCCCGTTGAGGTGGTGGAGGCTGCCTCGCTAAATATTTTTAAGAAGCGGGTTGATGGGTTTTTGATAAGAGAGGGGATTAAGGGTTATGGGGAGAGGGCGGGAAAGTGGAACTGAGCCACGACAGATCAGCCATGATCTTATTGAATGGCGGGGCAGGCTCGAAGGGCCAGATGGCCTACTCCTGCTCCTATTTCTTATGTTCTTATGTTCTTATGAATAGTAATGTCCAAGATATTGGTAGCAGGAGATTCAGTGATGGTATTGCCATTAATGTCAAAAAGAGATGGTTGGATTTTTTACTTGCCAGAAATTAACTGGCCCTTGTGTGGCTGGATGTTTCTTGCTGCTATTAACTCAAGGATGTTGTCCAGGTCTTGATGCATATGGACACGCACTGCTTCAGTATCTTCCGACATTCAGAGAACATTTTAAAGCTGTGATAAATGCTGATAATTTTGTTTCAATCAGTACGACTAAATATAAATCCCAAACTGCTGTCTTTGAGTTTGATGAGGATTTGTGTACAACCTTTCTTCAAAGATTTAGTTCACTGGCATTTTCTAATGGCTCGTTTCCTTATTGTTTTTAGGGCAAACTTGTAAAGTACTTTAGCCGCCAGCTTTCCTGTAAACGCAAAGTGTCTCTGCAAGAGAGGAGCGCAGAGTTGGAAGGGTTTCCGCACCTTGTGCATTGGTTCCGAATTGTAAATATTCGCAAGGAGGTGATCGAGGTAAGCCCAGTACAGAGTGCTTAAAATCGCATTTCTGAGTAAGCCATAACAATGTTGACATGACACACTATTTGAGAGAGTCATGGATTGGATACAATACAAACTGGATTTAATAATCTGCATTATTTTGTTACATAGATGGAAGTTGGAGAGATTTCTTTTCATTTATTTGTGTCCATATATTTTTTCAGTATGATTTGATAAGTGACTCCTCACCAAACTTGGGTAGATCTGTAGCACAATGATAGGATGCAGATTTAGCAAACTAAAAATGTCGCCACAAGAATGCTTTGTTTAAAGTTAAAAAGCTGGGCAGGTCACAGACTCGATGAATTTGTTTGCATCATTGATTAAATCCTGGGTGGCTGGTCAGGGACTACAAATGGCTTCTGCGTGCTAGGTTAGGGAAACATCAGTGAGTTCCTACCTCTGATGAACAGCAGCAGCATTTAGATGTAAATTTAAATATCTGTACTGCAAGAATAACCTGTCATCAATAACTGCCTAGACTAATTAATGTAGATTGGTCACTTAGGCAAGGGAGTGAAGAGTACCCAGTGCAAATGGAAATTTAGGTCAGTGTGAAGAAGCAATTGCAGGAGAAGAGTTGATGGAAAGGTGAGAAATTGTTGGCTGTAACATTTAAATTTTGCCACATGTTGTATGCTTGTAAATAATTCTTAGATTATCTTTGTTGTGCATTCTCCTTGTCACTTCATATGCTCCTGATTGTATTACTTCAAGTCAGGTAATACTCCATGAGTGGTGATAAGAGGTCTTGCGCATATCCAACACGAAGCAAAAATGTTACTGGCTATTCAACTACGTGAGAATCACAACCCAGTTCACTGCCAAATTTAATTGCTCCACTATTGGAAGTTATGTCTTCAACTGTCTGATTCCAAAGCTCTGCAATTCTCTCCTTAAGCCTCCTGCCTCTCAACTTCTCTTTCACTTTTTAAGACAATCCTTAAAATTCTGTCCTAATATCCCCTTACGTGGTTTGGTGTTAGATATTGTTTGATTGACACTACAGTGTCATGCTGGGGTGATTTCTATATTCAGTGTATATATGAATGCATGTAGTTATTGTTGTTGCTGCCTCATGACCCTGCGTTCCAGAATTTTCTTCCTAAACCTTTCTACTGTGCTATATTTCTCACCACCTTGAAAACCTATATTAGGTTCACCTGTGGTCACCTTCCCTCGCTAATTCCTCAATTTTGCTCAGTGCCTGATTTCCAACAGGAACCCCCACCCAACACATGTCTCAAAAACATACCTTCCTGCCAGGGTATTGAAGCACTTGGAATATTTCATTAAATTAAAGATCGAAAATTAAAGGGGAAAAATGTGGAAATGTTATTCCTGATGAATGGAATTGGTTCATTCCAGTACTGTGGAGGTGTTAATTTAGTTTCCTTCCATGTATCTAAAGCAGTGGAGACTCTCAGGAACTTTATGGAGCGATTAGAGATTGAACTCCCCTCTCTGACTCCTGGAAATGATTTTTTTTTGTCTTCTCCAGTAAACAATCCGGTTGACTTTGGAAGCTTGTTTACTGCTCCACAGTTTTTGGAAAGTTGCACCTATTCCCTTAATGGAGTGTAGTTGCCATGGGAACTTTTCTAAAGGGGATCTTGGTTGGCTTAACAGGGGGCAGCATGGTAGCACAGTTGTTAGCACTGCTGCTTCACAGCTCCAGGGACTTGGGTTTGATTCCTGGCTTGGGTCACTGTCTGTATGGAGTTTGCACATTCTCCTCGTGTCTGCGTGGGTTTCCTCCAGCTGCTCTGGTTTCCTCCCACAGTCCAAAGATGTGCGGGTTAGGTTGATTGGCCATGCTAAAATTGCCCCTTAGAGTCATGAGATGCATGGGTTAGAGGGATCAGTGGGTAAATATGTAGGGATATGGGGATAGGGCCTGGGTGGGATTGTGGTCGGTGGAGACTCGATAGGCCGAATGGCCTCTCTCTGCACTGTAGGGATTCTATAATTTCTATGAACAGTCAACACGTCACATGGGACTGGAATTCCTTGTAGATCAGATAACGTGGGGGTGAAATGTTTCACTTGAAGGACATAAGTGATCCAGCTAACAACAAGCCAGCCATTTTATACATACCCAAAAATATTGAACCAGACATAATCGTAACCTGTATACAACTGCTTTCGATCGTAAGATAAAATGCTGGAAATATCCAGCAGGTCTGGCAGCATCTGTAGAGTTAACAGCTGGGATTCCCTGACCTCGTCCACCTGGCCGTCACTGCCAGCAAGAACAGATATTTGGCACTTAGTCATAAATCTCCATTCACAGCAGCTGGACAGGAGAACCCCAGCCACAGTGAGGTCAGAGAATTCCAGCCAATGTTTCAGACTGATGACCTTTCATCGACTGGAAAAGCTCTGAGTTGTAACAGGTTTTAAGCATGTAAGGCATTGGGAAGTGGAGCAGAAAGAGTGAAAGGGGAGTGTATGTGATAGATTAGAAGGCAGGTGAGATTAAATAACAGAACGAATGACAAAGCATGGCAAAAGGGAAAGGTAATAGGACAAATAACGGAGCTAAAGTTATGTTTAGAAAAGTTATAGATGGGAAAACAGAATCATCATCAATAGCTGAGGTCCAAAAACAACAAAAAGCACACAAAAAATAAAAGATGGAGTGAAATGATCTGAATTTGGTGAACCCAATGTTGAGTCCTGAAGACTGTAAAGTGCCTTGTTGAAAGATGAAATGCTATTATCCAAACTTACATTGAATTGCATTGGAACAATATGGGATGCTAAAGACAGAAATTTCAGAAGGTATCAGGGTGGTGAATTCAGATTACAGGTGACCAGAAGCTTGGGAGGTCCTGCTTATAGACTGAACAGAGAAGTTCCCAAAGTGATCACCCAGTCTCCGTTCGGTCTCATCAATGTAGAGGAGACTGCATTGTGAGCAACAAAGCAGTATTCTGTGCTGAAAGAAATGCAGACAGATTGCAGCTACACCCATTTGGGGCTTGGACATTGGAAAGAAAGGAGATAAAAAGGTCCTTGTTGCATGGTTGACACTGACCAGCTCTTTCCAGTTGAGGGCCCAACTATATATGGAGTCAGACCTTGGGCCGTGGAACAGCAATGTCAGAGACCTGTTAATGTAAGGGGAAATCTCGAATAGTGAGCTCCCCCGACTTGCTGACCAAATCACTCTGCAGGTCGACTCGGTGAAACATCTACCTGTTAAGTCTGCTTCTCTCTGCATAGATGCTGTCAGACTTGTTGAGTATCTTCAGAATCTGTTGTATTTTGCTTTTGTATTAGTGTTGACAGTGAGTGTCGTCAAGCATTTTAGTTGTGGGGGGTCCTGTGGTTGATCATGATCCTCATATCATCTGGTGTCCACAGACATTTATTTCAAAGAGTTCTCTGGAACTTCTTTGTGAGAACTCAAGGGGGTGAGTTCCCAAAGCTGGTCAGTGCATGTCTCCGCCTTACATATCATGCAGTTCTGCAAGATTGAGCCCCACTTTTCATGCCTTATGACATCCGTATGTCTAAAAGCACCGAATAATTTCTTAAGGACCCATCAAGATAACTGCTTGATCTCCAGTCAGGAACAGGAAGTCCATCAGACTTGCCCTTCTCTTTGGTGGGATCCTGAAATTATTGTCTGCTGTTGCTCAGTTGGAAGCACCCTCATCTGTGAGTCAAAGTTTATGGGCTTAAATCTAAACATAAATGTAGACTAACTTTCCAGTGCAGTACTGAGGGAGTGCGACACTGTCTGGAGTGCCATCTTTTGAGTGAGATGTTAGGCTGAACCAGTGTCTACAGCAGGTGGATGCAAAAGATTCGGGCACATTCTGAAGAACAGAAGGGGAGTCTTTTTTTCCCCAGTGTACTGTCCAAGTATACTTAGTCTTCAACCAAAATCTCTAAAATTGATTGCCTGATCATTAGCTTATTGCTATTTGTGGGATTATGGTGTCCCCACATTAGTTTCTGGGTTTTCTGTATTGCCAGTAAGAAATCTCACAACACAACAGCCAGTTTACTTGATAGTAAACCCACAAGCTTTTGGAAACGCTGTTCCTTCGTCAGGTGTGTGGAAGGTTCTGATCAGAGAAGAGCATATAAAGGCACAAACAGTTTACAGAATACTGATTAAAATGCGAGCCCTTACAGCTAACCTGCTATTCAAGTCTTAAAGATGTGGACACTGAGTGGAGATAGCATTAGGCGTAGGTTAAGGAGATGTGTATTGTCTCCAGACAGGACAGTAAGTGCAATGTTGCAAGTTCAAGCAAGTCATAGGGGTTACAGATAGTGCGAGATCCCGGTTGAGGTTGTCTTCGTGTGCGGAACTTGGCTATCAGTCTCTGCTCAGCGACTCTGCGCTGTTGTGTGTTGTGAAGGCCGCCTTGAGAACATTTACCGGAAGATCAAAGGCCGAATGCCTGTGACTGCTGAAGTGTTCGCCAACAGGAAGGGAACAGTCTTGCCTGGTGATTGTCGAGTGATGTTCATTCATCCGTTGTCGTAGCGTCTGCATGGTCTCCCCAATGTACCATGCTTCGGGACATCCTTTCCTGCAGCGTATTAGGCAGACAACGTTGGCCGAGTTGCAAGAATATGTGCTGTGTACCTGGTGGATGGTATTCTCACATGTGAGATGATGTCATCCATGTCGATTATCCAGCATGTTTTGCAGAGGTTGCTGTGGCAGGGTTGTGTGGTGTTGTGGTCACTGTTCTGAAGGCTGGGTAGTAAGGCTGCGAGCAACGGTCTGTTTGAGGTTGTGCAGTTGTTTGAAGGCAAGAAGTGGGGGTGTGGGGATGGCCCTGGCGAGATGTTCGTCACAAGTGTGGCTGCCTTGGACACAGAAGGCATCCTGGAGTTCCCACAGGAAGCAAGATGTCTGCTTTGTCTCAATTTATCTGGTGAATTAATTTAACAGTTTCACAACCTAAGAATTATAACATTAAACATCACCTGCTTTTAAATGCCTTCACTTGTGCTGACATTACTTAGGCAGGAGTTTTACATTGCTGGGATGGGCGTATGCCTTATGCGGAAGACGTGAAATTGCGCAAAAAATGTTACGTGTGGGTTCTGACGTCATTGTGCACTTGTGCAATATTTTGGTTGGTGGGTGTGTGCAAGAGTCAGAAACACCCTGCTGACAATCAAGCAGACAATTTAGCCCATTCAGGTGCCAAATGAATGTAATTTTACTTGACCTGTCTGCTTTTACACTTGATGAGTGGCCAATTGGCCAGGCAGCCTTTACTTTTTTGCTTCAATCTTGATTCAGAGTGGGAAAAGCTGTCCGGGCCAAAATAATATTACAGAAGTGTCTGGGGACTGACACATTTGTGCTTGAAGGTGCTGCCTAGGCTCTGTTTAAGAACATAAGAAGTAGGAGCAGGAGTAGGCCATTTGGCCCCTTGAGCCTGCTGTGCCATTCAATAAGACCATGGTGATCTTTTCATGGACTCAGCTCCACTCATCCGCCTGCTCACCATAACCCTTAATTCCTTTACTGTTCAAAAATTTATCTATCCTTGCCTTAAAAACATTCAATGAGGTAGCTTCAACTGCTTCATGTAAACTTTATAACGCTTTTCCATCGCAATTGATTTTTTACCGGTCTACAGTTCCCTGAGGCAGCTTCACCGTGGCTGCGTCCCTGAGTGAGCCCATTGGAAATGCCAGCCTGCACCCTCCCTTTTCTCAGCCTGCTCTCTTCCCGCTCTCCCCTGCAGTGCTGACCCATTCCTAGCGAGTGTTTTGGGTCGGCTGCCCATTAATTGAGCAGTCAGTGGTAAATTGTGTCCTGAGGCCGACTACAGCTAGAAACATGTTTTACCACTCAGTGAGTGCATGCGCCCAATGGACGACAGATCAAGCCTTAGTTTTTTTTTCACTTTGCTTTCAGAGTCTGTACTCACTCTGGACTTTGCTGCTCTTTTGCAAAGCAGTATACTATTTAAATGAGAGATTGCAGAACTCTGTGGTGCAGAGGGATCTATATGTCCTGGCCCATAAATCTCAAAAAAGTTAGTCTGCAGACACAGCAAGTGATTAGGAAGACAAATGGAATGTTGGTGTTATGGCAAGGGAAATGGAATATAAAAGTAGGAAAGTTTTATTACAGCTATACAGGGTCTTGGTAAGACATTGTCTGTAATACTGCCTACAGTTTTTGTCTCTTTGAAAAAATGGTATAATTAGGTATATCATTAGATACATTGTATATTAAAGCTTAGAAACAATGCAGAGAAGGTTTACTCGACTCATTTCTGGGATGAAGGGCTTACCTTGAGAAGAAAGGTTGAGCAGGTTAGACCTTTGCCCATTGGAAATTAGAAGAATGAGAGGTGATCTTACTGCCACATATATAAGATCCTGAAATGACTTGACAGGGTGGATACCAGGAGGATTTTCCCACTTATGGGGAGACTAGAATTAGGGAATACCGTTTAGTATATAGGTCTCCCTAAGGAGAATGTTTTTCTGAGAATTGTTAATTTAGAGTTCCCTTTCCTAGGAAGCAGTGGACCTGGGTCATTGACTGCATTCAAGACAGGGTTAGAAAGAATTTTGATGGACAAGGGAGTTGAGGGTAAAGGGGTGGGGGGAGGGGTTTGCAGACAGGAAAGTGGAGTTGAGACAACCAGATCAGCCATAATCTTAGTGAATCTCAGAGTAGGCTTGAAAGGTCAAATGGCCATTCCTGCTCCTATGTTCCTCTGTTTCTCTTCCCTCTTACCTATGGTTCTGTCTCACTTCTGCTGCCATGGGCCTTGGGTCGCTGCTCTTTCATATTGCGATGACATATGTAGTTTTTGCAACTTAGAGCAGTATTTCCAAATTGGTGACAGATTAATAGAGTACAGTAGTTAGCACTGGAGCAATTAGCTTATTATTTGTCGTTGCTCATAACATAATTTCACATAATTCAGAGATCAATTCTGCATCTGAAATATTACTTTATCCAGCAGAGGGCAGTGCAGTATTAATCTGAAAACTGCATCTGTCTGGTCTGAATAGAGATCTGTCGAAATTTATTTCTTAGTGTTTCGCAGTTTAATATTTTTATTTTATAGTAGATCCATTGTTACTCCATACTATAACTTACTTCTATATCCCACAATGACAACAACCTCTTCAGGAAGTTGATGTTTGGTTCAAATGGCACATTGTTGGTTTTGAGTCAGGAATGATACAATTCTACTGCAAAGAACGAGGCACTGATTTTGTATTGCTTCATTTCCGAGGCTGGGATTTTGTGTCCTGTCATGACGGGAACCAATCTGCCACAGGAGATTCAATGGTCCTGCCAAAATTCTAATGACTTTTGGCAGGGCTGGATGATCCTGGCATCCGGGCAGTGTCAGAAAATAACTCCGCAAGTTTGTTTCCGAAACTCTTTTCCCCTGATTTTGGCAATCCCGTAGGAAAGTAGGGGCAGGAATAGGTTTTAACTCGTCATGTCCACTTGACATTTCAGTTGGACCATGGCTGATCTGTACCACAGCTCCATTTTACCTGTCATAGCTCCATATTCTTTGTTGACCTTCCTCAACAGAATAGTCACCTCAGTTGTGAACCTTCTGATTATCCCAGCGTCCACAGCCTGTTGAGGAGGTTATTGCCATGCTTCCACTTGGCAACATCACCCAAAAACACTCAGTTTCCATGTGTACACTGATGACCCCCAGTTCTACCGCCTCTTCTAACCCTGACAGTGCCTTTGGTCCCCGCTGTCAACTTCATCCCACACCCTGTTCCTAGGCATAGTGCTTGACCCTAACAATGCTTTCTGATCATGTATCCCTTCTGTCACTGCGACCACCTATTTCTATCTCTGTAACACAACCTGATCCTAGCACATCTGTTGTAGAAGCTCTCCTTTGTGTTTGTAACCTTTTAAAAAGCTACTCCCATATCAACACTTAAAATATAGGTTAGATAGTCATTACTGACTAGACACAGGTGTAGTTAGGGTGATAATTAATGCACAATTATTATTCACAGAAAATGCCTTACAAACATGACGGATTGATGTGCTGCATGTGCATGATTGCTGAATGAATATCGGACACTTCAATCTGAAATTTACAATCTTTCTTCCACACTAAATGTCACAGTCCTGGCATCAATTTAACAGAGATGCAGCCTCAAGATTTGTGTTCAGGGGTTGTGAGCGATATTGTCACTTCCTCAGAGCAATTGCTGAGAATACTGACACAAACACAGTGCAGTAACGGAACCCACCTCCACACCCCACCAAACTTGCTATCCTGACCCCAGCCCCAACTTCCCATCTAGATCCCACCCACACTCAATACCAAACCCCCGTGTCACTCCCCATTCTGACCCCAACCCCAGCTCCTCTCCCCATTCCGACCTCAACCCCGCTGTCTAATCCAAACGCTTCTGCACACGCCATTCAAACCTCTTATCCCTCGCTGTACAGATCCTAACCCACTCTCATCCATACGTGATTGGATGCTGCTTGTCCTTTGCCATAACATGCTCTGATGGAACTTTGGGTTTGCTTTGTCCCATTTCAGATTGGCTAAACAGTGTTGCTGGTGTTGAAATCCAGTGTTTCCCCCAGCCCTGTGTTGATCAGTAACAAAGGAAGTAAAGCTCACACAATAGTCACAGCTAAATAAATTCTACTCCCCGTCTTGCCGTTTTATTGTGTGCAAAAAGTTTGAATTGCTTATGTCCTGTGACTGTGGATGTTGTGATCACATACCCATTTACTAATCAAAAGTTCAGTTAGTTAATGTTGGATTACCCATTAGCCATATCTTAACACGTGAAATAGTAGCTAATGTTGCACACAACACAAGTGGGTGAGCGAAAAGGGAAATAATAGACTGTGGAAGCAGGATGGGTACATTGGATTGGGATTACTATTCTTGTGGAGGATAAACAGTAACATGGATGAATTAATCTGAATGAATGATTTCTATTTTGTGTCTGCGTAACAGAGGCAATATTATTCAAACTGACAGATGAAGTGTAGCACAAAGTTATTACAAACACCATGAGCATGCAATAATGGTTTAAACTTTCTCTTAAAACCCTTAGGACATAACGCCTGACCAACTAACTCTGGAATCCCTGTTAGAGATGACTGATGAGGAAGTGTGTGAAACAGTGAAGAAATACGGAACAAATAGTGAGGAATGTGCCAGATTAAATGCCTCTCTATCCTGCCTAAGAAGCGTGTATAAATCAGGTGAGCAACTTGCACAGTGCAACACTGCAATATACCCAAAGTGAGCGCTATGAAGGTGGTTGGATTTTATGGAAGAGCGAGATGCATGTTCTTAAAAATTGTTTGTTTAATAAATATAAACATTGTACAGGGGATTTGAAGTGGAGTTTATTCGGCTTTCTAATACAATGAATAGAAGAAGGCTGAGAGGAGATTTCACAGAGGTATTTAAAATCATGAGGGGTCTGCACACAGTGGGTTGGGAGAAACTGTTGCCACTTAAGAATGGATCAAGAATGAGATCACGCAGGTTTAAAACAATTAGTTAGTGAAAAAGACAAAAGTGACGCAAGGAAAACATGTTTCACCCATTGCATGGTTAAGGTCTGGGACGCACTGCCTGAGTATGTCGTGGAGGCAGGTTCAACTGAAACATTCAAAAGAGAATTGTTACCTGGAAAGGATGAATGTGCAGGGGTACCGAGAGAATGGCACCAAGTGAATTGCTCAGTCACGATAGGCTGAATGGCCCCCATTGGCGTTGCAGCAATTTGGTGAGTGTGTAAAGGCTCCCTCTTGCATTGTTGAACTATACAGACCCAAGTTAGCTGATCCTTGCTGGAGCTATGAATTCCTACTCTTCATTGCTGTTCATTGACTCCTGCCAGAAAATGTATATGGATAGGCTTCAGGTGAGGGCATCATGCCTTCCATGACTTAATAATATGATGACTTTAACTTCAAATTAATTTTTGATTAATGCCCAATTGTGAAAATTACTGTGGATTGTCAGCACTGAAATCCATGGAAGGAAATTTGTTTGGGGGGGAGGAGGACGAGGAGGAGGAGGAAGAAATTGTGGTGTGAGGTTGATGTATATAAATCATGGCTGATCCGTCTGCAACCTTCCCTTTTGTGCCTGAGTTGAAGTTGAATTCATAATCGTAGATGCAGCCCCCATTGAGGTGTGAATCCCTGTGCCCAGCAACTGTGTAAACAAAAACAAACAAAGAACAGTACAGCACAGGAACAGGCCCTTCGGCCCTCCAAGCCTGCATCGATCATATGTTCCTAACTAGACCATCCATTTGTATCCCTCTATTCCCAGTCTGTTCATGTGGCTATCTAGATAAGTCTTAAATGATCCTAGTGTGTCTGCCTCAACCACCTTGGTAGTGCATTCCAGGCCACCACAATCTTCTGTGTAAAATATGTCCCCCGCATATCTGTATTGAACCTTGCCCCCCACCCCCCACCCCCCACCTTGAACTTGTGACCCCTTGTGTTTGTCATTTCTGACCTGGGAAAAAGCTTCCAACAGTTCACCCTATCTACGCCCTTCATAATTTTATAAACTTCTATTAGGTCGCCCCTCAACCTCCGTCTTTCCAGGGAGAACAACCCTATTTACTCAATCTCACCTCCACATCTAGTACCCTCCAAACCAGGCAACATCCTGGTAAAGCTTTTCTGCAGTCTCTCCAAAGCCTCCACGTCCTTCTGTAAGGACATGTTCTGACCCACAAGTGTCAACTGTAATGAACCTTGCTGAAATTGGGCAGGATCAGTCCCTGCCACAGTGCCAGAAACAGCACGATCTAAAATGTTGTAACACTATATTACCACTTGGGGGTAGAAAGCGATCAGATTTCTTTCTAGCAGCTCTACCTTGTTCACGAAGATATTAAAAATATCTGTCCTCAGAATGCATTTTGTTTTAGTTTCCAGTTTATATCCATAGGTTGATATTAACTATTTTCTCCTTGTTTTCCTCTTGGTTTTCTCAGCCCCCTCTCCTGAAAGCATTAACATTTTGCTGTGGTACAATTCGCAGATGCTGGCTGCTATGTCCAAGTCAATATTCCTAATGAACTCCAGTGATTCTGAACCCCATCAGGTTTTCCTGCTCATCATGCAGCAGGAGGAAATGTAGTGGGGTTTCCTCTTCTCTGGCAATGGGGCCAACTGTGGTTACTTTACTGCCGCTCCACCTGAATTCAACTCACGCAGTACAGATAGAGGATTAATCTGGAATCCTCTCTGGTTACTCTCTTGGCCATCTGTGCCAACATAACTCTGAAAGGCAATCAAAATAAGCATCCTTCCCCATATATGCATCCACACTTATCATGTTTTGCTGCAACATCTCCCAATTTGTTCTTACCAGTTTGCACTATTGCACAAAAGCAAAGCATGCACCCAAATTTGAAATGTTAGCTCTCTCCACAGATGTTGTCAGAACTGGTGAGATTTTCCAGCCTTTTCTGTTTTTGTTTCAGATTCCAGCATCCGCAGTAATTTGCTTTTAGCAAAACCTATTGCGTTGTATGAGCCACTTGTTTTTTTCTCCCCTGAAGAGTTTATTTTCCTCACCAGCAGAGGGTAGCAGACCCTTTGCAGATTGGACTGTTGCCGTTGTGTATTTAATGAAATAAGTAAATTTGTCAGACAAGGGAAAGTATCTTCAAAATATCCCCACTGTGTCCCCATATTGTGAAGCTTTTCAGTTTGATCGAAGTCAGGGGCATTAACATATTGTGAGCTGTTGGGTTTGAATAACCCAAACTGTAAACTCAATAACATTAAAGTGTCAAAAATTGAAGTCTTGACAGTTTGATGCAGTAGTCAGTAAAAGTTGCGTGCCAGAGATTTTGAGCATCGACCTTTTTCAAATGTTTTCTTTTCCATTAGTTTTTTTTTGCCCAATTTTCAGCTGAGAGCAAACAATTAATTGTATTGTGGGCTTGCTAGTTCTCTTCCCTCCAATTTAGATGGTTGTGGGTTCAAGTCCCAACATCTAGGCTGACACTCCAGTGCATTATTGGGAGAGTGCTGCTTTGTCAGATGCGCTAGCTTTTGGATGAGACATTAAACCGAGGCCCCACTTGCCCTCTCAGGTTGGTGTAAAACATCCCACAGCACTCTTTTTTTTTAAGAAGAGCAGGGGACTTGTCTCCAGTGTCCTAGCCAAAATGTTCCCTCAATCAACAATGTGGGGTGCAATCTTCTGGCTCTTCACTCCAGCGGGATTATCTGGTCCCACTGATGGTGCACCACCGCTGTGTTTGAGGTAGTAGTAATGTGGGGCTGTAGTGGTGGGACCAGAAGATCCTGCCATTGGACAATGACATGCTGCCTCCCGCCACCGAGGAAAATCACTGCTGGGAGGCCTGAGAATCCAGGTGACAGAGTCCAATAACCTGATAGTTGTCATGTTACTTTTTGTGGGAGCTTGCTGTGCCTAAATTGGCTGCCACGTTTCCCTCATTACAATAACGACTACACTTTAACAGTACTTCGTTAGCAACAATACGCTTTGAGGCATCCTGTGAAATGTGCTGTGTGAATGCAGGTCCTCCTTCTTCCTTTATTTTGAAACTGGTTCCAGTAAGATACAGAGGACTGACCTCTGGTGACTTCACCTCTGATTTGTTTTCTATATCCTTGCCTTTGGGCAACTGCTTGGCAGAGATCAGGAGCATCATAGATTCAGTGAAAACACTGACATCCACCTACTCCCTTAATTTACTGCCCCAGCAGCTTAGCACTTTTGCCACTCAGCAACAATAACAGATGGAGTGATGGCTCCTGCTGCTGAAAAAAATTAGTGTTAGCTGCTTTTGGCATCGGAGGAACTGAAAACTGCCTAGTACTAGTCATAGCAAAAAGCAAGAAGAAATTCAGTTGGGTAATACAGGTGGAGGTCAGCACCATGCTGGGATTGTTTTGGTATGATTGAATTGACAGCTGCATGCTGAAATCCCTGGATTCTAAACATTTTCAATATTGTTGAGTTACATAATTTAATCCTGAGATGTTAAACATTTGAACAAATATCTACTGAGTTACATTGCCATTGTATTTTAATAATGTTGACGTAAAATAATCCTGGAATTATAAAATGTTAGGGGGCAGAAGGAGGATATTTGGACTATTAGCATCTGTGCTGGTGGTAACTTTCCAACTGGAGCCTTTCTCTGCCTATTAGCAACTTTCAAACTGCGGAAGCAAAACCTGGCACGCTCCTGAGTATGAGTGCAGAGAACTCGACAGGGTTCTGTCACAGAAAATCTTTTTGTGTCCTTTTCTTGGATTCAAATTAATTCTGCGTTGGCAGGGGTCGGGTGCTAGGGTAGGGGAAGAATATTAAGTCTACCCACCCAACAGTTTACAATACCGGTGGCCTCAAATTGCCTCGGATAGGTGAGAATGTGAAGTAGCAGTTAATGTCACCACCCACCCATACATTTTTGTGTTGTTTGATATATCTTATGCTGTCAGAGATTAGGAAAACACATTTCAGAAATACGCATTTCAAAAGGTGGTCATTTTTGACCCCAGCTAATCAGAATTTCTCTCAGGATAATTTGTCAGCAATCCTATTCAATTCTATTAAAGAATGTCCTGTTAATTTTCATGATTACAAAGTCTTATCCAAAATTAGGATTTTGCATTGGAAGTAATTAAATTTAGAGAGAGAGTTGCTTTGAATTGTTAAATACTAATATAAAAATTCCTTTTTCAAGGACTGATGAGAGAAACTTCAGGCACATTATATGCACCCAGAATACCCACTTGGCATTTTGTACCTGTTCCTCCTTATTTATCTGTAATTATTTTTCATATTAATTAGTGGGAATGCATGATGTGTTGAGTTAGCACACACTCATTTCCTATTGGAAGGCCTACAGTAATGTCCGTATCTAGAATAAGATTATAGCTTCTCACGTTGATGATGGCAAGCTCTTAAGCAAAATGAGTTTGGTGAAGTCTCAGATAAAAGCAAAATACTGCAGATGCTGGAATCTGAAACAAAAACGGAAAATGCTAGAAAATCTCAGCAGGTCTGACAGCAACTTTGGCTCTATTCCGTCTCCAATGTTTTTAGTCTGGATGACTCTTTGTCAGAGCTAAGGGCAAAGAAAATCAGAAAAGATTTATACATTAAGGTTGAATGGGGTGGGGCTGTAAGTGATCACAATGTGGTGTGAATAGCAGAACAGAGGTACGGATGGTTAAGGCAGTTGGCCTGAAAAGAGGGAGGGGAGGGAGTGCCAAGAGGGAGAGTGGGAATGGAAAAGTGGAAAAATGGAAGTGAGAAAGAAGGATGGTAAAAATGGATGAATGAGATTAAAAAAATGAAATAAAATGAATCAAAATGGGCTCTTCCACCACATATCCTATGGGGACTCCATCCCATTCTCTGTTTCTTTGCCTCTGTCGTATCTGTTCTGATGATGTTGCTTTCCAAAATAGAGCTGCTGACATGTCTTCCTCATTCGTGGTTTTCAACCCGCTGTGGTTGACAGAGCTCTCAACCCTGTCTGACCCATCCCCCGGGCCACTGCCCTGACCCCCTCCCCTCCCTCCCAGAACCAGGATAGGATCCTCCTTGTCCTCACTTTTCACCCCACCAGCCTCCGCATTCAAAGGATCATCCACCACCATTTCTGCCAACTCCAGCATGATGCCACAACTCAACACACCTTCCCCTCACTCCCCCTGTCAGCTTTCTGCAGGGACCGTTCTCTCCGGGATACCCTGGCCCACTCCTCCATTGCACCCAACACCTCACCCCCTGCCCATGGCGCCTTCCCCATGCAATTGTAGAAGATACAGCATTTATCCCTTTATCTCCACCTTGCTGACCATCCTGGGTCGTAAACACCCCTTTCTGGTGAAGCAACACTTCACATGCACCTCCTTTGATCTGGTCTGTTGCACTCACTGCTCCCAATGTGGTCTATTCTACATTGGAGAGACCAAACGTAGACTGAGTAACCGCTTTGCTGACCACCTTCGATCCATCTGCAATCAGGACTCAGACCCTCCTGTTGCTAGTTACTTAACACACTGCCCTTCTGTCCACATGTCCATCCAGTTTTAAACATTGACATTGATTATGGGTTCTTCAATACACTGTGTCAAGGAATTATAGTGGTTTGCACTTGTGATTTTTCCACCCAAAAAGGGAAAAAGATACTAAGGGGTATGCAGGAAATTCCAAGAGGAAGGAATATCTGAATAAAACAAATTGAGAAGTTGTTGATGCATGTTATAGTGGGTGGAGGTAACAAGAAAACATTTTAACAAAGCCTACTGCATGTTCACCATCATTAATAGGGTACAATTACTGGGAAAGGTAGGAGACCAGGTTGCCAGCGTAATGGATCTTTTTTATATGTCAGGAAATGACACAAGTAGCTGAAACAAAGTATACGCATCCAACATTGGAAACGTACTTGTCCCTCTTCTAGTAAGTTAGTGTTTAATGTGTACACAATTAGCATTCTGTTGCAATTGCAATATTTTTAATTTCCTTTTCTTATCCAAGTTTTGTGCAGACATATTCTCTTATTCTTTTTGATTTTTTATATTCTCTTATTCTAATTTGAGAAGATATGGCAATTATAATGAACAGAACATACTTGTGCACAATGAGGCTTCTTTTATTGATGGGTTTCCATATTCAGCAGATGGTTACCAACTTCTGTGCTAGAGATCAGTTGGGCATATTTTCCTCTGTTTGCAACTGTGAATGTATAAATTTATACCCGTGTATTAGCAGCCAGAGGAAACACTGTGCTCCAAAATATTGTGGCTGAGAAAATAAGATGAGAATATGGTCGCGATTCTCCCATCCCACTGCGGCTGACTCGTGGGGTTCACGCACACGTTCTCACCCCAGTTGAATCTCCCAGCGCCGGATTTCCAGCAGCGTCTGCTCTGTGCCAGAAATTGGCAGAGAGCACTAAGACCATTTAAATATAATCTAATCATGATTAGCTCCCCACTAATGGAGAACTAGCAGCCTGACCCCACTGCAGTGAAGAGGGTAAGTTGAGGCCCCTCGAAGGGTTGGGCAGCAGAGGGATGTGCTTCCTGGGAATTGGCACCCTGGCAGTTCAAGCCTGTGCCCACTGGCACGCCCAAGGGGCAAAGTGCCAATGCCCAGGGTCACCTTGGCGATGCTCATCAGGGGGCAGTGCTAAGGGGGTAAGGCATATAAGAGGCGGGGCCTCGGCATGGGGCCTGAGGAGCCAGGGCCTAGGTGGTCTATGGGGGGTGGAGGGGTGGCGACGAGGGGTGGGGACGGTGTAAGGTCCCGCTGCCCGGGGAATGGTGGGACCAGCAATCGGGGTGGGGTGGGTTGAGGGGGGTGGGTGGTGAAGTTCACGGTGGGCCAGGAAGGAATTGTCGGGGCTGGATTCGGGAGTGGTTGGGGGCCAGCAATTGGGCTTTGGGGTGGGTGGGGAGCTGGGATTGCAGGGCTGGCCAGTGATCGAGCTGGCCAGCAATCTGGGAGGCCATCAGTGCGGGGCCATTGCACATGTGCTGACCTTGGCATTGACAGAGCGCAAGTGCACAGTAGCCCTCCCCCCATCTTACTGATTTCAGCCTCCCCAGCGGAAATTGGCGCCGCTCCCTGAAATTTAATAGTATTCAAGCTGGTGGCTTCTGCAGTGCATAGAGTGTGGGAAGTTCTTCTCTGAACACCCACTGAAAAATGCAGCATTAATTACTCCAGTTTTTACACAAATTTGACAAATTTTATTGGAAGATATCTTTATCATCTCAATAATACCTGCAAAAAGAAAGACAAAGGGGAAAACAGACCAATAAAGGCCTCTTTAAGTTTTGCTTGTAGCTTTAGCTCTCCAAGCTTATATTGCTTTTTTCTCTTCCTAAAATGAACACGAGTGTAGTGGGTCAGGAGCTTGTTGCGTCAGATTCCTGTCCATTTCTGTGTCTGACGTATTTTTTGGTGTCATTTATGCTGAATGCCAGAAGTGTCCATTCAGATAAGGGTGAGCAGCTTTAAGCAAGTTGATGATGACAAGCGACACCATATGTCAAATTTTGCATCATTAGCGCCTCAGTAGCTGGATGCTATGCATGTCAACAATCAACAGGCATCAATTAGGGACTGATTTAAAGGCAGAATTTGCAGAGACCTTGGAACACACACTCTGATTCTACTCCCTGTTGGGGTGATGAATATTGTGTTGAGCAAAGAGAGAAAACAATAACATCTCCATGTAATTTTTTCATATGACAAAACAAGAAAATTAAAACATATGAATAAAAATTAGAAAGTGACCTCCACCGAAGAGATATCACTCCCCTCACCTATAATAGTCCTTTAATGACCTAGACTCCTGCATTTAAAAAATAAACCCCAAAAGGCATTCACAATATACAGTCAACCATTGGAAGACTTCATCAAAGTACTTGCAGTGTCACTATGTGTGTGAATTAAAACAGTTTTTATAATGTGCTTGTGACATATACTTTTAGAAACTTTGGACAACTCCAACAAATGAATACCTGCAAAAGATGACAATCCCGAGTAGCATATATTGTAATTGACACAAGCTGCCCACGACATTCGGAAGTATAATCTACAGGCAGCGTTTGACGAACCAATTTGTTTACAACTTTAAAAATTGGACATGCAATTAAGTGTGAGGTGGCAATGGGTGAAATAAATGGTTTATGTGTAATGAAGATCTCTTTAACCAGCATCCACAGCAGCAGAAAAACTGCTTTTTCTCTCGTGAAATTCCTCTGTGCTCTATCCCAGAGATAGCGAGGTTTCTCTGCTGCAGTGGATGTTGGGTAAAGAACTCTCCAATTGACTTCACCTTCAATTTACATTCTGACGTCCATTTGGTTCCCCTGTGTCATTTCTCACCTCCATCCCAGTAATGCCACCTCCACTTCCACAGTCAGGACAGGCTGTTTTGGGACCTTGAGGAATAATGAGCTACATGGACACAGGTGTCAGGAACAATCAAAGTTGAAAGAACTGGAGGTTCAAGGAGCCTCAAGAATATATAATTGGAGGCACTCTCATAGAACATAGAACATTACAGCGCAGAACAGGCCCTTTGGCCCACGATGTTGCGCCGACCAGTTAAAAAACAATGACCCTCTAACCTAAACCAATCCCTTTCCATCCATAAACCTATCCACGGATCTCTTAAATGCCCCCAAACTAGGCGCATTTACAACTGCAGCAGGCAGGGCATTCCAATCCCTCACCACCCTCTGGGTAAAGAACCTATCCCTGACATCCGTCCTATAACTACCCCCCCTTAATTTAAAGCCATGCTCCCTCGTGCTAACTTTCTCCATCCGAGGAAAAAGGCTATCACTGTCCACCCTATCTAAACCTCTAATCATCTTATATGTTTCAATAAGATCCCCTCTTAGCCACCTTCTTTCTAACGAAAACAACCCCAAATTCCTCAGTCTCTCCTCATAGGACCTCCCCTCCATACCAGGCAGCATCCTGGTAAACCTCCTCTGCACCCTCTCCAAAGCCTCCACATCCTTCCTATAATGTGGGGACCAGAACTGCACACAATACTCCAAGTGCGGCCGCACCAGTGTTGTGTACAGTTGCAACATGACGCTGCGACTCCTAAATTCAATCCCCCTACCAATAAACTCCAAGACACCGTATGCCTTCTTAACAACCTTATCTACTTGATTCCCAACTTTCAGGGATCTATGTACACATACACCTAGATCCCTCTGTTCATCCACACTATTCAGAGTCCTCCCGTTAGCCCTATACTCGACATATCTGTTATTCCTACCAAAGTGAATTACCTCACACTTCTCTGCATTAAACTCCATCCGCCACCTCTCGGCTCAGCTCTGCAACCTGTCCAAGTCTCCCTGCAAACTATGACACCCTTCCTCACTATACCACACCTCCGACTTTGGTGTCATCAGCAAATTTACTAATCCACCCAACTATACCCTCATCCAGATCATTAATAAAAATTACAAACAGCAGTGGCCCCAAAACAGATCCCTGAGGCACACCACTTGTAATTAAACTCCATGACGAATACTTACCATCAACCACCACCCTCTGTCTCCTATCTGCTAGCCAATTCCTGATCCAATTACCTAGATTACCCCCAATCCCATACATCTGCATTTTCTGTAGAAGCCTTCCATGGTGAACCTTATCAAACGCCTTACTAAAATCCGTATATACCACGTCAACTGCCTTACCCCCATCCACCTCTTTGGTCACTTTCTCAAAAAACTCAATAAGGTTAGTAAGGCATGACCTACCCGCTACAAAACCATGCTGACTATCTCCAATAATCTCTCAGGAGTCAGGATTTGGGAAGAAAGAGGATGGGTGTGCTTAGGGCTAAGAAAAAGAGTTGGAAACCAGGGGGATGGGCGATGGGAACTGGGGAGGAGTGAGAGATGAGGAAATAGTGGCTGTGGGAGAGATGGGGAATGGGGGCACATGATCAGATGTCACATCGTCACATCATGATCAGATGCGGTCAGAATATTCTAAGTGTCGAATTTGCGTAAAATTGAATTTGCAGGAATTCCTCCAACCAAAGCTGCAAACCCCAGAAATCTCACTCTACCAGTGCATAGATACCAAGCAGTTTAAAGTACATGGCCCATCACTGCAGCACTTTAGAAGTTAGTAGCTGAAGCACATGGAGGGATAGAGTCCTGGACAGAGCTCTGCAGGTCATTACTTCTATCCCCCCTACCCGCACTCTCCACCATGTTGGCTGGGAGCTGCCAGTCCCTCCAACCCTACAGCAGCCGACTTGCCCTGTTCTTTTTTCTAACTCATTTTACAGAATGTGGGCATCACTGGCTAGGCCAGCATTTATTGCCATCCCCAGTTGCCCTTCAAGAGGTGGTGGTGAGCTGCCGCCTTTCACCACTGCCCTGAGCTCTACGTATACCCACAGTGCTGTTTGGAACAGGCCACCAAGGAAACAGATCTGAGACTCTGGACATCCCATTCTTAATGAAAAAGAGGATAGTAATAAACTAGGAAACTCTAGGAACAGGAAATGAACTGAAATCACAGAGATTGCTGCAGGAGATGCAGCCAATCCCTACACATTTGGCTCAATCGGATTTGCTGCAGATACAACAACCATTTTGAAAAGAAGAATTTTACAAATGATGGGCACCTGTCATAAATCCCTTTGGCGTACATAATTTAAGTGTTTTAACAATAACAGAAACCCACACTGATATAGCCTGTTTAAAGCAGTAAAGCATCCCAAAATTAATAACAATGTTGTTGACCCTGAGCTACATAGGACTAATCAGGACAGATAACTAAAAACGTGGTCAAAGAAGTAGGTTTTAAGGATGTATTAAGCGAGGACAGAGAGGTTTAAAATCCCAGATTTTAGGGCCAAGGCAACTGAAAGCAGAAATGCAAAATACTGGGGATGCTGGAATCTGAAACAAAAACAGAAAAATGCTGGAAAATCTCAGCAGGTTTGACAGCATCTATGGAGAGAGAATGGGACCAATGTTGCGAGTCTAGATCACCCCTTCATCAGAGCTGAGAAGAAAGAGTCAGCAGAGATTTTGCACAGGGTGAAGGAGACAGACAGAAGTTCTATCAGAGAGAAGGACAGTACTTCTGCAGGGAAGGCATTCCAAGAAGAGATGTGGCAGTGAGTTAAACATTCAGAAGTGCAAAATATTATGGATGCTGGAATCTCTAGTTGGGGTGTTTTCTTGGAGTTAGAAAATACAAAAATACAGAAAAGTAAAGCACTGTGCCCAAGGAACGTCAATTCTATTTCTACCATATGCAGCTTGTATCTCTCGTTCAGGCATAGCACTCCTTCATCATAAAATGTCATCTTCAGAAAGATTGATCAGCACGTTCACTTTGACTGGACTGCTGCAAAAAGTGATACATGCCATAATTCCAGCTAGGGACTGCAAAGCACAAGCAGGAGTGTCTCATGTTTTATTTTCCATTTGTGTAATACTTCAAGAGAGCTGTCACGTTTAGCATCATAAGAGGTCATGGATGTTACCTCGCTGACTGCTCTTAAAAATGCACATGACTGACTTGTGACAGATAAGCTGTCATTAGCAAATGTGACAAGTGACATTACAGGCTTTGTATGTTGAATGGAAGAACTGATACTTTTGACAGTGCAGAATTTTCCATTGCTGCCACTGCCTTCTCTGCTAAAGACTTTCTGTTATTGTTTGTCTTTGTGATAAAGAAGGTAGAGTTGTTTATCCTAGCCTTTGCACATAAAGTGTGCAATCAAACACACTAATCAAATCACATTTTTAGGACGACTAAAAGCGAACACTTTCCCTGTGGATTTAGGCTACGTCTGGCGCCTCCGCCACTGCTAGGGAATTAGGTTTAATTTCTTTAAATATGGTCCTTTAAGATTTGGGTTTGATTCAACTGAGCTGATGCAGTGTAAAGTCTCTTTCTCTCCCTCTGTTTGTTGTAAGTACACTGAATTTGGAGAACCTTGTTGAGAACCTACTGAATGCATGTGCAGAGCACAGTGCAGCCCATTATAAATTAATAAAATTGCAATTTCATTCAGAGAGGTGACAAAGGTGATTGTTGTGGGAAATGGAAGCCTTTCATTATATTACGGAGATTTGTGAAGAGAGCTTCAGTGGATTCTTATTTGATCACCTGGTAGAATATGGCAACAGGATTCTCAGTTATACCAAGAGGAGGAGTGTTTTAGGATATTGAAGTATTTGAAAATCAGGAAGATTTAAAATTAGTTTTAAAGTCCAGATCACTTTTTTCTAAGATACACTTTAAAACTAAGTTGACAGTGAAATATAGAAAACTTGTGAAGATGTCGTAGCTTCTCCGCTCTGGGGAGAAGCAGACTCTCTCTGTCAATGTTGTCTACCTGATACGCTGCAGGAAAGGATGTCCTGAGGCATGGAACACTGGGGAGACCATGCAGACACTACAGCAACAGATGAATGAACACAGCTTGACAATCACCAGGCAGGAATGTTCCCTTCCTGTCAGAGAACATTTCAGCATCACGGGCATTCAGCCTCCGATCTTTGGGTAAGCGTTCTCCAAGGCAGCCTTCACGACACATGACAGTGCAGAATCGTTGAGCAGAAACTGATAGCCAAGTTTGGCACACATGAGGACGGCCTCAACCGGGATCTTGGATTCATCTAACACTATCTGTAACCCCCATGACTTGTCTGGGCTTGCAAAATCTCACTAACTGTCCTGGCAGTAGATAATACACACCTCTTTAATCTGTGCTTGGCCCTCTCTTCACTCGCATTGTCTGAATCTTTAAGACTTGATTACCTGTAAAGACTCACATTCCAACCATTATCTTGTAAATTGAGTTTTTGTCTGTATATGACCTGTTTGTGAACACAACTCCTCACTCACCTGAAGACTGATCCTGAGACTCCAAAAGCTTGTGCTGCCAAATAAACCTGTTGGATTTTAACCTGGTGTTGTGAGACTTCTTACTATGCTTACCCCAGTCCAATGCTGGCATCCCCACATCATAACCTCAGCAGTGGCCAACGAAGAAACAAAGACTTCTGTTAGAGACTCAACAATTTCATCTCTTGCCTCCTTCAATAATCTGGGATAGCTGACATCTGGCCCTGGGGATTTGACTACCTTATTGCTTTTTAATTCATCTAACACTTCGTCTCTTGTAAGAATGACTGTTTCTAAAGGGTTTACACACCCCTCTAAGACATCATCAATCGACATGTCTCTCTCCTTTGTGAATACCAATGCAAAGTACACATTAAGGATGTCACCCACTTCCTTTGGTTCTACACACAATTTCCCTCCTTTGTCCTTAAGTGGATGAACTCTTTCTCTAACCACCCTCTTGTTCATACTATATGCATAAAATTTCTTCATTTTGTGACCTCTTCTTGCCCTCCTAACTCTGTGTTTGTGCTCTTTTCTACTTTCCTTGAATTCTTCAAATTCTTCATCTGTTTTTAATTGCCTGGACCTCATGCATGCATTTTGTTTTTGGCTAGACTAACAATTTTCCTGATCATCCAGGGTTCCTGAATCCTGTCTTTCCTGTCCTTCCCTTTCATAGGCATACGCCAGTCCTGTACTTCTAACAACTGTTCCGTAAAATACTCCACATGCCAAATGTGGATTTGCCCTCAAACAGCCTCTTCCAAACAACAGCCTGCAAATCCTACCTAATCCGATTGTAGTTAGCCTTTCTGCAATTGAGCACCTTAACCCTAGGACAGCACTCGTCCTTTTCCATCAGTATCCAAAAGCTTACGGAACTGTGGTCACTGTTTGCCACATTCACCCTTAGAGCATAGTGCTTGGCAGCCTCTTGCACACTTCACATCCATCCATTGTTTTGAGTGAAGCTTCTAGGTTTAGTGTCAAGTAAAAGTGTTTTTTTATATATGCAGGAAAATTGCTGAACTCCATTCTTTTTCCCCACTGTGTCATTTTTTCAATTTTCAAAATGTCAGTCGTGCTATCTGTGACTGACTATGTGCACACTGCAGTGAAATAAATGAGAGTGCAATTTTCCTCGCTTGGCTGATTTTTCAAAATGGTGGTATTTCACCACCACCCTGTAAAATTCCATGAAACTTTGATAATTCAGAATGCCCATCAGTGAATTTGTCAGGCTGAGCATGCAGAGAAATATTGTGCAACTATTAAGCAATAACAATTTATAGGAATCATTTTTTTTAAAAAAGGCCATGTTATACACTTTTGAATGCTTTTTAGTGTCTACCATTTTAGCAAGTTTCATATCTTTGTGATTATCATTTCCATTTTTGATCTATAACTTAAAAAACTGGTTTATTCTAAACTAAAGGACTTTGCAATGGAATTGGTCCTTGTGGAGTTTTATTCCAATTGGATGCTCTCCAATACTGCTGTGCTCCAATGACTCTTGCTTAAAAGGTTGAGTTAAGTATGGAGCCCAGGGAATCTTTAATCTGGGTCTTCCTTGTATGCATGGAAAGAATAGGGATGATGAAACAAAGGAGGAAACCTTCTTTTGATTAACTGGAATGATTTCCAATTATCCTGATTTAGCAGAGGATATGTTGATCCTGGAACACCAGGATTAGTGGGAACTCTGCACAACTATCCATCGTTCCAACATTGAGTGATTAAATCTAGCAGCTTTGTTAAATGTTAGTCTACTTTCAAAAGATAAAATGAATGTTTACTTGATTTAATGGATTTGTTTGCTAGTGAACCATTTTACTGTGCTACAGATTGTAAATCTAGTAAATGATAAACCCTCATTTGATGGTTTAGGATTTTTGAAAGATTTGAATATAACCCTAAGCAAACTTTGTCACTTTATAAACCTGTGATTTTTATTCTCTGTTGAAATCAATTAGCCTTTATTACGGTAAATTGCTTACCAGAGCCAGTACAAATCTTGTAAATCCAGATGACGGAGAGTATCACCAATTAAGCCACTTTTTATGGGCAAGATGCTATCCAGGACAATCATCAATTCACATTATGTGCAGACTGCTTTGACTGCTTCGGAAGAGTCTTAATTCTTTTTGTTTCTCTCAAAAAAGCCTTGAGGAGACAGATTCCGGTGTTGAATGTCTAAGTGTTGTTTACGAAGCTCTACCAGATTGCGTCAGTATAAAGAAAGATTGAGAATAACTGCAATGCCTGTCCTTTATACTCTGGTAGGATGATGGTGTGGGAATTGTGTCCTCTTTTGGTGGTATTTATATCTAGCAGCAAGTTGCACTTCAAGATTACCAAGTTTGCATAAAATAAACCTGCAGAACACCCAAGTGAACAATGAACTATGGTTTGGCCAGCTAGAGATATGAAAGAACAACCACTGAATGCAATGTTCATGTTCACAAAGTGTATTTGCATTGCAAACAACCAAATGGATTGATCAACCATAGACTAACTTTATCAAAAAAAATTCATGAAGATATCCCAGACTCTCAGCTTGCTGGTACCATTTTGATACAAATTTATTACATTTAAAACTATATTAAAACAGCTAAAAATCCCGTATCACTGTAAGGTTAATTTGTAATTGGCCATTTAAACAGATCTTAGTGACGTCTAAAGAAAAACCCAGAAGAAAAGTATGTAATTAATTATTTTTAATAGCTGTGAAAGGTACGAGAAAGAGGACCTTGAGGATGAAGAGATTTGGATGGGGACTAATAAGGATAATTTTAGCCGCGTTTTCTCTGAACAGAATGCTGAGAATTTTATTTTAGCAGAGCAACCTCCGAAGGAAAATCAAGTTTCCTCTTACTGAGAGCGTCAGCATACTGTCACTGATTTTAGACAGCCAGGGGGTCCTTTGTCTTTACATCAAATGCAAAACCACAGTAAACCATTTTTTAAATTCATTCATGGGATATTTGCATCTCTGGCCAGCCAGCATTTATTGCCCATCCCTACTTGTCTTTGTTGGTGAGCTGCCTTCTTGAACCACTACATTCATGTGGTGTAAGAACACCAACAGTGCCATTGGGGAAGGAGTTCCGGGATTTTGATCCAGCAACAGTGAAGGAGCATCAATACATTTCCAGTTACATTAGGGTAATTCAGTGGCTTAGAGGACAAATTCCATGTGGTAATTTTCTCATGCATCTGCTGCCCTTATCTTTCTAGCTGGTACAGTGGTCATGGGTTTGGAACATGCTGTCTAAAGTTCCTTGGTGAGTGCCTGCATGCATTTTGCAGATGGTACACACAGTTGTCACTGTGCGTGTTTGGTGAAGGGAGTGAATGATTGTGGATGGGGTGCCAATCAAGTGGGCTGCTTTGGCCTGGATGGTTATTTGAGTGTTGCTGGAGCTGCAATCATCCAGACAAGTGGAGAATATTCCATCACACTCCTAGCTTATGTCTTGTAGATGGTTGCATGTCAAATGGAGTAGAGGTCAGATGGATTGAGTCCTGCCCCAACATTAACTCCCCCTCCCCCGTTAATAGGTTCCTGCATCTATTGAAAAGATCACAGGTTTTCAGACACAGCTTCTTCTAAATAAAATTACACCAGAGAATATCCCTAAGCTACACTGCAGTATTTGATTTAGTGAATGAAGTAAGTATTAATAAAGTTTAGATCGATGAGGAATACATCATGTTGCAAGTAAAATTAAGGAAATGTACATGCAAATGCCGCTATTGTGATCACAATAATTGAATTGATCAGCATGTCAGATAATTAGTGTGCTCAGCAAAAGTGTGTTGTGAAAAAGAGAAGCACCTCTTTTAAGGCTTTTAGATTCATGACATTTTTACTGCATTGAGCTTTTCACCGAATGCTTCAGGGTGAGGAATGAAGCAGACTTAAAACCACTGCATAAGCTAGAGATACAATTAGCATTCTTGGGGAAAAAAAGGGGCTTAGTAGGCCAAGAAGTATGTAGCTGTCAGTTTGAAAGACAGTTATGAATAACTCAGAGTCAAGGATGCAGAAAAAACATTAAACCAGTGCATCATAGCAAAGTCAGAGGAGTTGGACAATGGGACATGATGTATCCTGTGCTATAATTTAGACATACATGCTTTCCAAAAGGCTGCCATTGCAATTTAATTATCCATTGGGTGAATTAGATCTCCTTTAGGTTATGAAGGAAGATGATTAATAAATCATCAGTTAATAAATCTGCCTGCAGAAAGCAAACATAAAGCTAGCAAAATTCAAAAAAAGAAGCTGCATGCTTACAATAGAATCACAGAATTGCACAGTTCAGAAGAGGTCCTTCGGCCCATTGAGTCTGCATCAACACATGTGAAACACCTGTCCTACCTACCTTATCCTGTTCACCAGCACTTGGCCTATAGCCATTAATGTTACAACATGCCAAGGGCTTATCCAGGTACTTTTTAAAGGATGTTAGGTGACCCACCACCACCACCCTCCCAGACATTGCATTCCAGACCATTACCACACTCTGAGTAAAATAGTTTTTCCTCACATTCCCCACTAAACCTCCTCCCCTTCACCTTGTGTCCTCTCATGACTGATCCTTCAACTAAGGGGAACAGCTGCTCTTTATCCACCCTATCCATGCCCTTTATAATCTTGTTTATCTCAATCAGGTTACCCCTCAGCCTTCTCTGCTCCAAAAAAAAACCCAAATCTATCCAAATTCTCTTCATAGCTTAAAAATTCTATCCCAAGCAACATCCCGGCAAATCTCCTCTGCACCCCTTCCAGTATAACCACATTGTTCCTGTAATGTGGTGACCAGATCTGCACACAGTACTATAGCTGTGACCTTAGCAAAATTCTATATAACTCTAAGATGACCTCCCTACTTCTGTAGTTTATGTCTACCAATGCCTCTACTTTCTTAGACCAAAGAAATTTGGCATGTCTGCTATGATCTCACCAACCTTTACAGATGCATCATAAAAAGCATTCTTTCTGGTTGTGTCACAGCTTGGTATGGCTCCTGTTCTGTCCAAGACTTCAAGAAACTACAAAGGGTCATGAACGAAGCCCAGTCCATCATGCAAACCAGCCTCCCATCCATTGACTCTGCCCATACTTCCCACTGCTTTGGAAAAGTAGCCAGCATAATTAAGGACCCCATGCACCCCAGATATACTCTCTTTCACCTTCTTCCATTGAGAAAAAAATACAAGTTCTGAGGATACATACCAACCAACTCGAGAAAAGTTTCTTTCTTGCTGCCATCAGACTTTTGAATGGACCTATCTCGCATGAGGTTGATCTTTCTCTACGCCCTAGCTATGACTTACACTACGTTCTGCACTCTCTCCTTCCCTTCTCCATGTATGGTATACTTTATCTGTATAGCACACAAGAAACAATACTTTTCACTGTATACTAATACATGTGACAATAATAAATCAAAACCAAATCAATTGATAAAGGCAAGTGTCCCATATGCCTTTTTCATCACCCCACTAAACTGCCCTCCTGCCTTCAGAGATTGATGGACAACCAAGCCAAGTTCCCTTGTTTCTCAGAACTTCCTTGTGTCATGCTGTTCATTGAATACTTCCTAGTCAAAGTACTCCTTCCAAAGTGTATTCATTTCACACTTTTCTGGGTTAAATTCCATCGGCCATTTATCTGCCCATTTGATCGTCCCATCTGTATCTTCCTGTACTCATCCTCACTCTTAACCACCCTGTTGATCTTTGTGTCAGTCACAAACTTATTAATCCTAACCCCCACAAAGGCAAATTAATATTTGCCGCTCTCCAATCTTCAGGCATCTCACCTGTGACTATCGATGATTCAAATATCTTGGCTAGGGGACCCGCAATTTTCTCCCTAGTCTCCCACAATGTCTTGGGATACACGTCTTTGGGTCATAAGAACATAAGAACATAAGAAATAGGAGCAGGAGTAGGCCATCTAGCCCTTCGAGCCTGCCCCGCCATTCAGTAAGATCATGGCTGATCTGTCATGGCTCAGTTCCACTTTCCCGCCCTCTCCCCATAACCCTTAATCCCCTCTCTTATCAAGAACCCATCAACCCGCTTCTTAAAAATATTTAGCGAGGCAGCCTCCACCACTTCAACGAGCAGAGAATTCCAGAGATTCACCACCCTTTGAGTGAAGAAGTTCCTCCTCAACTCCGTTCTAAACCGCCTCCCCTTTATCTTGAGGCTGTGCCCCCTAGTCCTACTGTCTTTTTTGAGCGGGAAGAGTCTCTCCACCTCTATCCTATCCATCCCATTCATCATCTTATACGTCTCAATGAGATCTCCCCTCATTCTTCTAAACTCTAACGAGTACAAGCCTAGTTTATTCAGCCTCTCCTCATAGCTCAATCCCCTCAACTCCGGTATCAGCCTAGTAAACCTCCTCTGCACTCCCTCCAAGGCCAAAATATCCTTGCGCAGGTGCGGCGCCCAAAACTGCACACACTACTCCAGCTGCGGCCTCACCAATGCCCTATACAGCTGCAGCAAGACCTCCCTACTTTTATATTCAATCCCCCTCGCTATGAAGGCCAGCATCCCATTCGCCTTCCTGACCACCTGCTGCACCTGCAAGCTGGGTTTTTGCGACTCATGCACAAGGACCCCGAGGTCCCTCTGCACCGTCGCCTGCTGCAGTTTTTCTCCACGTAAGTAATAGTCCTTCCTACCATTCTTCCTACCAAAGTGGACCACCTCACACTTGCCAACATTAAATTCCATTTGCCATTTCCTGGCCCATTCGCCCAGCCTATCTAGATCCTTCTGCAGACTCTCCACACCCTCCGCACAATTTGCCTTTCCCCCAATCTTGGTGTCATCAGCAAATTTCGACACCTTACACTCGGTTCCCTCCTCCAGATCATCTATATAAATGGTAAATAGCTGAGGCCCCAGCACCGACCCCTGGGGCACTCCACTAGTCACCAACCGCCAATCCGAATAGCACCCATTGACCCCCACTCTCTGCCTCCTATTTGACAACCAATCCTCTATCCACGCTAACACCCTACCCCCAACTCCATGTCCCCTGACCTTCTGCAATAACCTCTTGTGAGGTACCTTGTCAAACGCCTTCTGAAAATCCAGAAAGACCACATCCACCGGCTCTCCTCTATCCACTGCCCTAGACACATCCTCATAGAACTCCAGTAAATTTGTCAGTGGGTCCCGGAAATTTATCTACCTTGATGCGCTTTAAGACTTCCATCATCACTTTCTCTGTAATATGTACACTCCTCAAGACATCACAATTTATTTCCCCAAGTTCCCTAACATCCATGCTTTTCTCAGTAATAAATACTGATGAGAAATATTCATTTAGGATCTCACCCATCTCTTGTGGATCCACACACAGATGACCTTGTTGATCCTTAAGAGCCCTACTCTCTTCCTTGTTACTTTTTTGCCCTTTCATGTATTTGTAGAAGCTCTTTGGATTCTCCTTTGTCTTATCTGCCAAAACAATCTTGTGTCCCTTTTTTGCCCTCCTGATTTCTCTCTTACCTCTACTCTTACAATCCCTGAACGCTTCAAGGGATTCAGTTGATCCCAGCTGCCTATGCACATCATGTGTTTTGCTCTTCTTCTTGACCAGGGCCTCAATATCCCAACTCATCCAGGGTTCCCTACGTCTGTCAGCCTTGCCCTTCACTCTAAGAGGAGTGTGTTTCACACTTTTGAAAACCTGCCACTTACCAGACGTCCCTTTGCCTTCCCACAGATTCCCCCAATTAACTTTTGAAAGCTCCTGTCTGATACCATCAAAATTGGCCTTGCCCCAATTTAGAATTTTAACTTGTGGGCCAGACCTATCATTCTCCATAGTTGACACTGGTCCCAGAGTGATCCCTCACTAACACTTCTGAGTTGCTCCTCTTTTACCTGCTAAAATCCTCTCTTTTCCTTCTCATTTTACCCTGAGTCTCTCTTTTCCTCCTATGGTCTGTGGTACTGAATGAGTTTAATCAAAATATCTGACCTAGATGCAATATTTTTACATTTATACAGAAGGCTCATTAAAATAACCTGACCAATGTCAAGACTTTCTTTTGATTATCTCAACATCAGTGTTCATGATGTGTAGATGTTTTTAGCAGGTACAATTCTTCCATTTTGCAGTGGCCACCATCACCAAAAGGTGGAAACAGGAGTTTTAATCTGAAGGTCCTTCTCCCAGGAGAATTAAAGTATTTTCCTCTTGTAGTGTTCATACCATCACATCTCACATCCGCCACCCAGCTAATGGCAAAGAATCATGATTACATCAAATAACCAATCCCTTGACTTAATCTTACTTATTGGCTTAAATATTTAACTCCCTGTTAAACAACAAAAAAAATTTGCTGGAGGGATGGAAAAGCCACCAATAAACAACAAGAAAATACCAGAGGATGTCTGTAATGTCCTAACTATGTTAGAAGTTGTGGTTTATATACATAGATTCAAACAGACATACACCAGGTTTTATTGAAGGACTGTTCTGTTCAAACAAACTGAAAATAAAACAGCAGACTAAGCATGCACCCTAATAACATCACCATCAAATCATGTGATCAGCTCTTAAAGCAACCTGTAATCCCTTTTAAGTATATGACACCCCATCCCCTTCTGTGGTCATGACAACAGATTACTATGATGTTATACATAGGATCAAAAATACTCCAGACACAGTACTGTGCATCATTAATCATTATATACAGTCAATAAGAAAGTCAATCAGGAGGATATCTATTCCTCTTTGCTTGTATGTGACATTCTGGAATTTGGCTGGCCTTGACCATAGAAGTATGATATGACTCAGTAAATGTGTCTCCTTTTGGAATAAATTCTGTATCATTGTCACTCAGTAGTAACTAAGACATAGTCACTAGGCTAGTAAGCTTCAACTAATTCTTTGATTGTGGTATTCACAACACTAGGGACTAAAGAAGTTGGTACTTCTGGAGATAAATCTGAGAAATTATTTTGAGATGATAACAATTGGTCAGCATGGCGTTGCCAAACTAATTCATCTTCGGTTTGAACCATGTAAGAAATTGGACCTTTTTTGCTAAAACTATGGCTGGTACCCATTTCTCATTCATGGCACAATTATGGACCAACACTTGATCTCCTTGTTGAAATGAGCATTGTTCTGCCCTCATTTCTCATCTAGCTACTTGAGATTGTCAACTTTAGATAGTCACATGAACAGTGTTTCTGTAAGATGCTGTGATGTAATAATGACCATTGCTCTTTTGAAACTTCCAAGAATTGCACAAATCTTTAATCTAATCCATTGGTCGATGGATGATGTGTGGATTTTATATGCCAAATACCATTTACTTTGCGATATCCTCAAACTCTTGTGAAGTAAACTGTGAACCATTATCACTAACAATCTGTCCTGGCTTACCAATTCGTGAAATGGTTTATTCAGATGTATTAGAGCCTATGATAACTATTTCTAACACACTTTGAGTATGCATCAATTAAAATTAAGAACATATAACCCTCATATGAACCATCAAAGTTTACATGTAATCATTGCCATGGCATTTTTGACCACTCCCAAGGATGCAAACAGTGGTGTATTTGTTATTCATACACAGGATTGACACTGTCCCACTTTTCCTTCAATCTGAGCATTCAGACCCAGCCAGCAAAAATAACTAAATACTAATTCCTTCATCTGAACATACCAGGATGCCCTTTATGTAGTTGTTCAAGAATTCTTCCATGCAGATCAGGAGGAATGATCACTCCGATTCCCTGCAATAGACACTCGCCTTGGGCATTCAAACTTTTTACATACATCTGTGGGGTGAGATGGTTTCCCAGCCCACTGCATTGCCGGAAGGTATCAGCGGAGGCCGGTTTGTAGGCTTCCCACTAGATGCCATGGCCTCCACGAGTCTCCCAGACACAGCTTTCCAGTGGCGCAGAGCTAATTTCAATATGGAAATCAGCATATCCATTTCACTAACTGGACTGAAATCTCCGGGCCTGCTAGCATCTCCCCACCACTCCCACCCCGCCTGGAGTGGCTCACTCCAGAGGGGTTTACTTCTGCTCCCCACTAATGGGGAACAGGTGGTCCAACCCCACTGGAGCAAACAGAAGCCATTCAGCCACCCCCTCCCTGGGTGGACAGGTGTAATGGGCACTGCCAGCTTGGAACCCTGGCAGTGCCTGTTGGGGGTGAATGGGGGGATCTGCTGCCACTCTGCATTGGGATGACTAGGATTGTTGCGGGAGGGCGGAGGTGCGATCGGGAGTGGCCAGGTGAAGGAGTCGGGGAGATCGGGGCTGGGTGGGGGGGTAGGAAGGGTCATAGGGGTTAGCCCAGAAAAGTCGGGAGGTTAGTGATCAGGTAGTGGTGTGGGGGAGGCCAGAAAGCCAGCGATGGAGGATTGTGGGACTGATGAGCAATCAGGAGGCTGGCAATATGGGACCACTGTGCACGTGCCGATCCCTGCACTGACAAATCAGCCCATCCACAGTGGTCTGTTCAATCCTACGCTGCCAACCTCTCAGGCAGGAAAAGGCCCAGCTTCCAGATTTCCAGAATAAATCACGCTCACCTTGTGATGCACAGTGTCAGAGATTCATTCTATAAATCACACTAAAATAAATTGGCAGGATTTATTCCTGTTTCCCCACAAATTGAGGACTTGGAATTTTTTTGGGAGAATCCTGGCCATGGTTTCAAATCAAGGTGTGAACGATGCATTCCAGCTATTGCTTTTTTCAATTCCATATCTATTATATCTATTATTTTCCCCACCACACAATTTCTGGCATGTCTCTGCACTTGGCATGTTGTCATAGGCAAATGATCTACCAAATAAAAAAAATCAGCAAAACTAATTGTTGATGTCTGTTTAAGTGGTAAAGGTAAACGTGATAATGCATTAGCATGGCGCTCAGATTGGCGATACTTTACTTTATATTGTATGAATGTGCAGATAAGATGTGACCATCTTTGTAATTGACTAGCAGCTAATGAAAGTATGCCTTTAAACAGACCAAAAATAGGAGTTAAGTGTTGATGATCAGTCAGTAATGTGAAATTACAGCCAGATAAATAATGATGAGACTTTCGTATGCCAAAAATTATACTCAATGCTTCTTTTCCTAGATGAGCAGAATTGAATTCAGTACATGCCAAAGCTATTCATTGTTTTTCTCTCAAAGGTCTAATGTATAAAATTACTACCCCTAATCCATATCGTGAGGCATCGCAAACAAGCAGCAATGCTAACTTTGGATTTAAATGAACCAACACTTTAGACTTCTGCAAGCATCGTTTATATTCTTGTATGCTTTCTTACATTCTGCTGTCCATGCCCATGACTGTTTCACACATAGCTACATTATGCAATGGTTTCCATAATGTAGCTAAGTTAGGAACAAATTTGCTTTAATAATTTACTGATCCTAGAAAGGACCTCAATTACATCAGATTTGTTGGATGTGGCGCTTGTAAAATAGCGTCCATCTTCTTGGAACCTTTATGTAGACCTTTACTATCAATAATGTGACACAAATAATTGACTGGCATCTTGAAAAAGTCACATTTTTCTTTCTTGATACACAAACCTCATGCGTGAAGGAGTTCCAGTGTTGCTTCTAAATTATTTAATTGTTCTTGTTCACTGATCCCTGTATTTAGAATATCACAGTAAAAAGTCTGACAACACCAGGTTTTAGTCCAACTGATTTATTTGATAGTAAACGCACAAGCTTTCGGGTTAGTCCCTTCGTCAGGTGAATGGAGAGTTCTGGCCTCAGACAGAGCATATAAAGCACAGACAGTTTACAGATTGCTGATTAGAATGCGAATCTTTACACCTAACCTGCTGTTCAAGTCTTGAAGTGGCCGACAATGTGAGTGGAAGGAGCACTGATCACAGGTTAAAGAGATGTGTATTGTCTCCAGACAGTACAGTGAGTGAGGTTTTGCAAACCCAGGCAAGTGTTGGGGGTTACAGATAGTGCAACATGAACCCAGGTTAGGTGTAAAGATTCGCATTCTAATCAGCAATCTGTAAACTGTCTGTGCTTTATATGCTCTGTCTGAGGCCAGAACTCTCCATTCACCTGATGAAGGGACTAACCCGAAAGCTTGTGCGTTTACTATCAAATAAATCGGTTGGACTAAAACCTGGTGTTGTCAGACTTTTTACTGTGTTTACCCCAGTCCAACGCCGGCACATCCACATCGTGACTACTTTAGAATATCATCCAGGATATCATCCAGGTAATTTTGAATACCAGAGAGATCACTTAAAGTCTAATCTTTCAATCTTTGGAATAGTGCTGGTGTGGATTTTATTTTAACAGGTAATTTGTTATAACGTAAAAGACCTTTATGGGTAATAATGGTTGTGATTCAGCTACGTATGCTTGTGAAAGATCAATCTTGCCAATTTACTGCCCACCTAGTAATCCAGCAAACAAATCTTCAATTAAAGGAAGCAGATATTCATTGGTATACTACACTGGATTTCTGGTTGTTTTAAAATATGAACGGAACCAACAGGTTTCATGACAAGTACAATGAGAGTAGCCCAGTCACTCATTGAAACTGGCTCTAACACATCAGTGTTAATGAGTTCTACTAACTCTTCTTCGACCTTAGGATGAATTTCATATGGCATTGGTCTTGCTTTGAGACTTTTTGGTTGACCATCGTGCTTTATTTTGAGTTTCACTAGAACTCCCTTTGTTGACTGAAGTATCTCTTTGAATACAATCTTGTATTTACCCAGATTTAGGCCAGTTTTGGTATTGTATTATCTTCTCCAACCATGATCTCCCAAATAGAGCTTGAAAATTACCATGGACCATTGGAGAGACAACTGTGCTGTCTGCACACTCAACTCTACGTTGACCATGATGTAACTTTTTAATTGCACAATCTCTTCAGTATATGTCCTTAAAATCACATCAGCTGGTTTTAAAGGAAGATGCTTCAGCTCTTGTTGGTGTGTAGTCTCTGGAATCAAAGATACAGCAGCACCAGTATCAACTTCCGTCCTAATATATTGTTCACATAACTTCGGAATCACCCCAAATCTATGTGATCCATCCTGTGTGGATAATCTGTTCGGTTGGAGCTCTTTATCATATTTCTGGACATTCTCCTCTTCACAATCGCAATTCTTTTCCACATTGTAAATTATTTTTGTAGCATTCAGTGTGTTCTTGAAGGTACCCAGATTCTTCTGAATATTCTTCTCAGGGGAAGCTGGTCTAGCCCAACACACTTTTGCAGTGTGACCCATTTTGCCACAATTCTTGCATTGACTATCCTTGCTCCAGCATTGACTTGCTGAATGGCCCATTTTGGTTCATCTGTGACATGCTTGTTGCTGTTTTGAAAATATGCATCTTGAATAATAAGACAAACACAACAGAAGTGACATAGCTTTGAAAGAGGACACTAAGCTAACTCAGAAAATAGGATGTTTCTTGATCTAAAATATCCCATTTCCTGTTCAATGATTGTACCCGATCCAGCATCAATAGAAACAAATTATCTATTCATTAATCTCATTACTCTTTGTTGGACCTTGCTGTGTACAAATTGCCTACGTGTTCCCTTGTATTATAGCAATGACGACACAGCAACAGTCATTCATTGGTTGCAAAACGTTTCATAACATCTGCCAAGGTGCTATATGAATTCAAGTGCATTCTTTGTCTGAAGTGCAGTTTGAACAAACAATCTTCAGAGTGCTGCAACTGAACTAAAGCTAACAGTTGCTGAGATGCGAAAGCCTTTCCATGATTCCTCATGCTGCACTTTCAGCTCACCTCTGAAATTCACTCCCATTGGAATAAATATGGCATTTCCAATTCTCACAATCAATCTTGAAGGCCCTGTGATAAATTAGCCAATAATTGACGAATTGCGGAGGCAGTTTTACTTGATTGTGACTATTAGAATTTGACCCTTGCTTCCATTATAGAAAGGGAAACCTTTAGTCTGAATTTAGTTCAGAATTCTCCCACCTGGGTACTAAGTTCTCATTGTATGGGCAGGAATGTGAAGAGTTTTCCACTGCAGAAGCCAGCAGGAAAACATGCCAAATCTTTTGGCCTCAATCTCATTAATTATGCATCTGGGTGTTTTGTGCTGTATTCAGTGGTGGGGAAGGCATGATGGTGCATAGTCTGTTATGCTATCTGTGCCATATGAAAAGATACCCAAAAGAATGTTCTCCTGAAAATGAAGGTGGGCCTCCAGGAACATTCTGAGATGGGAATGTGGACCTCTTCCAGGGCACCAAATGTGGAAGGTCCATCTGAATATGCTCTGGTGGACCGGGGTCCAGGGTTGCCATTGGCCTCCGTCCTGAGACAGCCTCAGGTATTGTTCAGGTGAGCCCTTACATCAGAATGCCACATTTTTTCCAAATTTGGTTTGCACCGGTGTGTTTCCTGCTGGTACAGCTGGAAATCAGGTGCGGGGTAGTCACATCTTCACCTGCATCCCACTGCAGGATGCAAATAAGATTTGCAGTGGCCTCTTGCAGTTTTCCTGATCCGCCATGGCAAAAGCTCCCACTGTAAATTCTCGCTAGTGTAAAACCGATTTTTGGGCCTATGGCTGAATTCTCACCCCTGCTTGTCGTGGAACCCACCAGCAGGGACTTGGGAGAATTCCACCCCTGGTGTCCCAAACATGACGGGACAGGGGTCTCAACATACTGCATCAATTATTCTCCCTCACCTCTGTGCCATCCCCTCCACTGTATTTATAAAAATCACAAGACATTTTCCAATAACATTTTAAATATCTGACAGCTTGTGATATTAGTAAGAAGGCTGACGTATGTGCATATTTTAACTTACTGGCTGCCAGTGTAACACAAATAACTTGAAGCTGTGCAATTCTTCCATCAATCACTTTGATATCAGTGTTTTCATGGTCCAAGTGGTATGTGAGATGTGGCTCACTGTCATTGCTCCCAACTAAATATACCATTATATAGTGTCATTTGATGTGGCATTGTGAAACCTGCTGATTCTATGTAATTCACCATAAATTATTATGGAAATCTTGAAGGTACCAAATGCCACTTCAGATGTGTATGCGTAATGCAAATCCTGAACATGCAACCACATAGCTTTATCCATTCTCTGAAAATCCGGCCCTACTGAATCTCTGTGACATCTGCCATCCTCTCATTGGCTGTAGATGCTTTTTGAGTGAAGCCACCAACCATTTGCAGATTATCCAAGGGATATTGTCAAAAGCTCATGTTGCCACTCATGCATAGGGTTTAGTGGAGAGTTGGCGAGACACAAGCAGGCACAAAAGGAGAACATGATGTTCCTGAAATGAGGACTCTGACTAGAAATCTTTACAGTGTGACTAAGTGTCACTTTTGTAGCTCCCTAGATATTTCTGTGGCTGCTATTAACTTTGCAAGAACATCAGAAATGACTTCATTATCACCATCAATTTCAGTGAGCTGGGGTCAGAGCTATTCGCCACTTATTCATTCACCTGCACAATTGAAATTGGGCTAAAGGCATTGAGAAAAAAACCTTAATATCAGAACAAATGCCAGAATCAGGAATAAACTGCTACCATTCTGCAAAATAAATGTAGTGTTTTTCATATATGACAGAAAAATATTACTGTACCTCATTATTTCCATGTATTAGTGAGAACAGACTCTGAATAACAAAACTTTAGTGATTGTGGCAGCAGCAGGTACACAGCCATGCAAAGACAGCACTGCAGCATGATTGTCAACACACAAACATACAAGCATTCGTAGTAGACATCTGTATGTCCAGAATGTGCATTTATAAAGCAGTCTGTATAATACTTTAGCCTACAGTTAGTTGTGGAATAAGGATTACTGTCAGTGACAAAGATACTTCGTATGTGCAGCTGTTTTTCTTTACCTGTAGTGGGATTTGAATACAAAACCTTCTCACTCAGAGAATGCTACCACAGAACCAAGGCTACAGCTTGGTTGAATATTGAGAATTGTTGAGAAAGCATTATCTACACTCTCTACTCTGATTCTGGCTTTTTGCACACCCTGATGTTTACTGCTTCACTGTCAGCTGCCAGGACACTAGATTTCAGAATTCTCTTCCTAAACCTCTCCACTTTTCTGTCTCTTTCTCCTTCTTTAAAATGCTCCTTGAAACTTACATTCTCAGCAGGTTCCCTGCGGGTTGACTTCCATCATGGGAACATGGCTGCCTCGGCATTGCTTCATGGTTACCTCAAGGCTGCAGTTGATGTGTGTGATTAGCCTGTAGCTAACATACAGGCCAACAAGACAAGTTAAAATTAATGGGACTGGTGTAACAATCTATGTTCATAAGTTGTACAGCATATAATATGTATAATATGTTGGTACATGACACATAAAGCAGTACATAGCGAATATACATGAATATATATTTAGGACATGCAAGCTTCACTATGTTAGGTGAAAGCCCACGAAATTAAAGACACAAACATAGATATGAGCTGGGTCAACTACATTTCTGAACGGACTATCATAAACTTATGTACAACAGCAAGGACTGCTGCAGTCTCTTTGTCTGAGACACACGAAAACAAATCTTACAATACTTTTTACCAATCTCCAAGTATTACAAAGTTCATTAACTCATTCCCTACGGCAGTGGAGTCAAGCCAACTCCAGGGATTGGGCAGGCAGGTCCTAGAAGTGGAAGTCCTCACCCCATTTCTGACAGAATTTCTGGAATTAAGAAACTACTGATGACCATGAAACCATTGTCAATTGTCAGAAGTTCACTAATGTCCTTTAGGGAAGGAAATCTGCTGTCCTTATCTGGCCTGGCCTACATGTGACTCCAGAGCCACAGCAATGTGGTTGATCCTCAACTGCCCTTCAAGGGCAACCAGGGAAAGGCAATAAATGCTGGCCAGTGATGCCCATGTCCCACGAATGAATTAAAAAAAACAATTTTCTATATTCTTGGGAACAGGGTTAAGGCATGGTTCATACCCAAACTCAGGGCTATTTGAAAATAGTATATTATAAGTATATCCCATTTTAACAATTTCCTAGACCTTATCTGCAGTGTGGAAGTCTTGAATTGATGGAATAAACATGAACTCTCTTGAAGGGTAGATAAGGTCCATTTAACTGTCATTATCTGTTTTATAAAATCCCCAGCTTTTTAAACTTGTAAAAAAAATTAGGCTTCTGCTGTCAAATAGAGTAAAGGAAACATTTGTTGGAATGCTTTGATTGACAAGCCACCTAGTATAGTTTAGCAAGAACCATTACCAGCTTTTTCACAGTTTCAGTAGAGTTCTTTGTTAACATTTCCAAAGAGTTATTGTCGCAGCTAAGGTCATTATGAATGTTTGGCTCAGTTTCAAAAGCTACAAAAACGTTTATCTCAAAGGGTGTTCTGAGTTCAAGGATTGGCTGTCTTTGATATAGACACTGAATAGAAATTTGTTTTTATAACAGATTGAACGCTTGAAGGAATTTTAAAACTTTCATGAATGGGCTTTCGTGAATGTGAGTTTTTCTCACTATTAGGTGTGCATTAATGAAAGCTGCATTACATTGTTAGGAGCTTAGTTTTTTCATCTCCATATACTCTTGATGTTTGCTCATGATGGAGACTGTGTGAGTGACTGTGGAGATGGCATGAAGGGCCATGGGGATTATAAGGGACATGGGAAAATCATGAATAGGCATGAAGGGCCATGGGAATATCAAACATGGGATGAAGCTGGGGAGAGAGTCAAAGTCTAGATGACTTAACAGCTTCAAAAACAACATGAACACAGTCCTGGTGAACCAAGATGGGCACTCTAACCAGCCAGCCTCAGCACATATCTGTCTCATGTCCAGGGTCAGTGGCCTGACTCTACCCATTCACTACCTCTTCGGCGTCAAAATATCTTGCAATGGGCTCTTAAAACTGAGGTGGATTGCCAAACTGGAAAACTTACTGACTCGAATTACCTGCCTTGATTGTGAAAATCCAACCCAATGTTTCAGAGCAAAGTCCTTTCTTCAAAGCTGAAGGAAGATAGAAATGTAATAGGCATTGAGCAATGAAAGGGAGGAAGGGGGAGAAGAAGCATAAGGGGAGGTCTGTGGTAGGGTAAAGGGAAGGAGAGATTAAATGGCCGAGATTTCATGGTGCACAAGGCAAAGGGAATGTTAATGGTTGTAGTAAAGAAACAAATCTGGAATGGGTATGAATAGCAGAATAATTCACCAATGTCAGACTGTAAACTTTGTCCTCCGTTTTGTTTCTTTTTTTTGCACGCGTCGGTCTTTATCTTGTTTTTTCTTGTTTTTGGACGTAGCTCTTTATTATTATTATTGTTATTATAAGGGTACAGCTAATTCCTTGAATTTTGGGTGAAAACAACACCTACCAATCCATCCAGTCCTTACCCAAGTACTTGGTTGTTATTTGAGGTGTAACTAGGTCAGCTAAATGGATAGCATAGCCATTGTATTACTTGCTAATCTTTCATTTTCATGGTGATTTGCTAAGCATTTCTATTTTTTAATGATTTTACTTTTGGGTTTCTGTAACTTTATGACAGCTTAGCTAAGATGCCGTTGTTTATCACACAGTTCATTTAATCGCTGAAAGAGGATGTTTGCAAGATATGTTTCCAGGCTACTGAGCAATTAGTTGTTTTAATCATTTTTAGTATTTTGGTGCTGTTGTCATTTGCCTGCTGTTAGAACACCATTTAATCTATTCGTGCATGGATTTTAAAGGGGCACTCTGGCCCCTGCTTTCCATTCCTAATCATGCCAGGCAGCAACTCCAATGCAAACAATAAAACGAAAGCAAACTATTGCTGGTGCTGCAAAATTATATTAAAAAATCAGAAAATGGTGTAAACACTTGATCAGCAGACTAGCGAACATGGGTGGAAATTTTTGAGCTGAAAATTAGAGATTAGCCCACCACCACTGACCCAGGAAGTTGTATTTTGTACCATGAAGCCATTAACTGCCTGAGTTTGTGCCTTCTGACCCTGATGAGCTGCTGGCTCATAAGATGGCCAGTAGATGGCTAGCCCCAGAGTGTCACTGAAAACAATGGCCATGGCTGGGATTACAGTCAGTCCCCGACAGGGAACAGTGACAAAGCTCAGTTGGGTAGGTCCTGGTATGGTGGAGTAGGAGTTTGGGATGTGGTGATCAGAAGGTATGGTGGGGCGGGAGCAAACAGGCTAGGGTCTTGCCACTGGGGTGAAGGGATCCTCCACTGGGCATAGAGTGTCCATGATGTAGAGATGCCGGTGTTGGACTGGGGTAAACACAGTAACAAGTCTCACAACACCAGGTTTAAGTCCAATAAACTGGTTGGACTTAAACCTGGTGTTGTGAGACTTCTTACAGAGCGTCCGCACAGGATGGCCTTCCCACTTGGCATGGCTTGGTATTCCCCCTCAGCCTCTCGTTAAACCCCAGCAGGGGCAGGTAGACGATTGGTCCTGGTAAGGTTGCAGTGTAACTACTGCTAGTGGTGCTTCATCTCCAAGTCAATGATACCAGCACCTCAAGGTCCAAGTAAAGTTGTAAACGGTCGTTACAAAGGAATTTGCTTCATTCTTTTCCTGTTTCTGATGAAGATCTCCAGCTGAGATGTGAATCTGTCTTTTTTCTTTTTCTGTAGTTCTGCTGTGTTACTTCCTAATTTCTTTGTTTTAGAAGGACATGCAGGTAATGTTGGATGAGGTCAGGTTGGGGAAGGTTTTGTAGCCTTAACGCTGATATAGACCAATGTGTTGAATGGCATGTAGCAAAGTCGCTGGGATTTTCATGTGTCCCTGTCCTCTGTAGTGTGTTTTCCAGCAGTGGAGACAGCTTGCCATTGCCTACCGGTGGGATCTTCCAGCTCTGCCAATACCGATGGTATTTTGTGTGGTTCACCACAGGGGATCACCTTCAACTGACTGGAAGCTTCTGGTGATGGAAAATCTCACTCTATGTGATTGAGTATTGTTTCAATAATTTGCCTATCCAGTGACAGACTATTAGTGTTACTTGTTCAGTGTTCAGGGTAACTAGCATTTGTCTTTATTGAGCTTTGATTGAGAATTGAACAAGATTTCAGATTTAAATAAAAGTAAAATACTGCAGGTGCTGGAAACCTGAAATAAAAAAAAGCAGAAAATGCTGGAAAGACTCAGCAGGTCTGGCAGCATCAATGGAGTAAGAGAGAAACATTTCAGGTCCGTTTGACTCTTTCATACACATTTCAAATTTGTTTTGAATTGCTATTGCTATGAGAATGAAGATCACAGCTGAAAACAAAAGCTACATTTTGAACTAGTGTCTAAAAAAGGCTTACTGTTCACTGTCCCCTTAGTGTATCCTCTAAATTCTGTGCAAGTGAAATTATTGAAATGATTGTTTCACTAACAGCAGTAGTTCTGTTCAAGTAAAGTTTATTTATTAGTCAAAAGTAAGGCTTACATCAATGAAGTTACTGTGAAATTCGCCTAGTCACCACAGCCTGCCACCTGTTCGGGTCAATGCACCTAACCAGCACGTCTTTCAGAATGTGGGAGGAAACTGAAGCATCCGGAGAAGTCCATGCAGACACAAGGAGAATGTCTGTGTGAAGTTTGCACAGTGACCCAAGCTGGGAATTCAACTCGGGTCTCTGCCGCTGTGAGGCAGCAGTGGTAACTAACCATTGTGCTACTGTGCTGCCCCTACTGTTAATGGTAAAGAAGCAGATCTATCTGATTAGCTTAATGGGGCTTTCCCTGATGTATAATTAAAGGAACTTGGCAGTTTTTAGCCACTATCCATTTCTACAAATACATGGAACAATTAATAGGTGAAAATGTCTTTCTGGCTCAATGAACATATTAAACCACTGGAGCAAAGTTTAAACAGTTTATAAAACCACATAAATCCAGAGATAGTGCTTTTTGACAAGCTTAATGATACTCATTATTATTAACAATGCCACATACATGCTCTATTTTCTGCTACTGTTTCCTTTTTTTTCCTCTTTCTTCAAGTATTTCCTTAGGGCTTGTCATTTGCCACTCCATGTTTTTTCCTTTGAATACTGCTAATGGCAAAACAGCCATTTAAACTTACTGACAGAGTAGCACCAAGTAATGGAGAGGATGTGCAGACAAAGATACCAGAATATTTTAAGCTAAGTCACCAGTTGGGAAATTGGGATCAAGTGCTGTATTGGTTTTACACCCTGTCCAATATAACTCTTTACTGATTTAAAAAGAAAATGTGTTGCAAAACCAGTGCTGCACCCAATCCTGCCACTTTCCCATTGGGCAGGTTGGGTTAAAAATGCCTGCAAAAACTGTAATTCTGCAGGAGCTCTCCAGATTTGGTGCTGTAACTTTGATGGAAGACTCATGCAAACCTCTTGGTGTCAACGGAGCACTTTGTGCCGTGCATGCTTGGGCTGTTTACCTGCTTAGCAATACTGCTTTGTAGTTTGAGGCAGGCAGCTTCTTTAAGGTGTGACATCTTCCTCTGCACATGCTTCACAGTGATAAGTATTTCCATCACCTCCTTTCTTGAAGCAGATTCTATTGCTGGCTTCTGGAGGGGGGTGGGGGAGCACTCTCATGCCAAGCAGGGTAGCATCATCACATGCCATTAAGTTCTGTTTTCTTACTCCATTAGTTTTGCTATCTATTGGGTTTTGCCAGCCTCCTGTTATCCTTGGAGCTTTTCAAACTCCTTGAAGATCTGGAGTCACATATAGGTCAGACTGGGTAAGGACAGGAGATTTCCCCCTAAGAACATTAATGAACCATATATTTTTGAACAAAAATTTCAGAGATGTGTAATTAATTGAATTTAAATTCTCCCAGCTGCTATGATGAGACTTGAATTAATGTCTGGATTATTAGTCTAAGCCTGTGGAATCATAGAAATCATAGAAACCCTACAGTGCATAAGGAGACCATTCGACCCATCGAATCTGCACCAACAACAGTCTCACCTTGGCCCTGTCCTTGTAACCCCATACTTACCCAGCTAATCCCTCTAATTTACGCATCCTGGGGCACTAAGGGACAATTTAGTGTGACCAATGCACCTAACCCATGCATCTTTGGACTGTGGGAGGAAACTGGAGCACTCAGAGGACCCCATGCAGATATGGGGAGAATATGCAAACTCCACACCAATGACCCAAGTCGGGAATCAAACCCAGGTCCCTGGAACTGTGAGGCAGCAGTGCAAACCACTGTGCCATTATGTCGCTCTTGGGGTTACTAGTCCATTTACAGAAGCTCTATGCTGCTGTCCCCATAAACAGTTCATAGTCCTAATAAAGTGCCAATCACATCAAAATATAACAAAACTATTTCACAAATGTTTGATGTTTTGAAGTGTCAGGATTATTTTGCAGGCAAAGGCTAAAAGTATTGTTTTCGGAGCAGGTAAACTGGGCTTTACTTTTTTGCTATATTGATGATGAACCTGATCCAGTTGTCCTTGATGCTGACAGTCACAAGACAGAGATATCTCAAATTGATTGAAAAAAACCGTAGATGTTGGTGTGATTGAATGCAATCGAGTGCAAAACTTCCTGTTTCGCATCTCTCCTTTGAAAAGGTATAACTTCACACATTAACAGTCCAATTAGAATGCGCTTATAATGTTTCTCAATACACCAGCAGAAACGTGAGTTGAAGGAACAGCTTATTTCAAGGAAAACAAGAAAGGAAAACATATTTTCACAGCAGCTTTCATAATCTGGGAACAACACAAAGTATTTTACGGCCAATAAATCACTTATGAAGTGTAGCCATGAATACATCTAAATTCTGAGGCATTTAAGCAATCTGAGTCTGTAGCTAAACTGTTAGCAAGAAGTAAGCTGAACATTTTCCTGAATTGTCAACAGTCCTGAACAGAAGTAACACTAGAGACACTTTTTTTTAAAGGAAAAATGGTGCTTTAGCCAAAGCAGATTTGAGACAATTGCTTATCCATTAAGACTACTAATTAATGAATTATTTTCTTACCGTTTTCGTATTTGTGGTTTTAATGAACGTGCTATGTTTTTGTAATGCAGGGAGTAGCCATTCCAGCCAGGACTGGGCTATCCAGTGGCCTACAACAGAAACTGGAAAAGAGAATACTCCTGTCAGCCAAGCAGAACCTGTCCAGTGGCCTGGATGCCATACCGCACTCAGCCCCAAGTTCCCAGCAAAGTTCCTGCAGCAAGACTTCCATTCAGTGCCTGTGCTAGGACCATCTTGTACATATGCAGATAGACTGACCATTGGAGATCCGATTGGACTTTACCCTACATTTGAGAGTGGACCAAGCTCTCTGCCACCATCTCCACGACAGCGACACACTACCCATACCCCTCCACGAACCCCTCCCATTGTGACAACAATGACACCCCCGGGAACGCCACCAGTGAGGAGAAGGAATAAATTGAAACCACCTGGAACTCCTCCACCAACTTCTCGCAAATTGATTCACCTTATCCCTGGCTTCACTGCACTACACCGAAGTAAATCACATGAGTTCCAACTAGGAAACCGAGTGGAAGAAACACAAACCCCAAAGTAAGTTAAACACTTTTAATACATTATAATTTCTCATTGAACTTTGTCTTAACCATCAACTGTGTTATCTCAACAATGCTGTCTTAATATTAAAACATTTTTACATCAGTTTAATTCAAAGTTCCCAATAGCTATTTGAAGATAATAACATAGTGTAGATCCAGTGAATAAGTGAAAACGCTGTTCATTTAAACAAGCTTCTGTTAAAGTAACTCCATCCATTCAAGTTGTGACATACTGTAATGCAGTTAGCTAATAAGTGTGTTTGTAAAATATTGGGCCACAGTTTCCTGTGGCAGGTCCTTGTAACGTGTTTGTATTGGTTGGATTTTCTCTTGTTTGTTCAGGTATTTAAATTTTTTTTGTTGGTGAGTTAGAAACATACAATCCCTCCATTGCAGAAGAAGGCCATTTGGCCCATCGAGCCTGCACCATCAACAATCCCCATCCAGGTCGTATCCCCATAACTCCATGTATTCACCCTGCCAATCCCCTAACACTAAAGGTCAATTTAGCACGGCTAATCCATCTGACCTGCACATCTTTGGAGTATGGGAGGAAACCGGAGCACTAGGAAGAAACCCACACAGACACAGTGAGAACGTGACCAGAGGCCGGAATTGAACCTGGGTCCCTGGTGCAGTGAGGCAGCAGTGCTAACCACTGTGCCACCGTGCTGCCCATTGCTAAAATTGGGAGCTAATAACAGTGAGGAAAATACATATCTGGAGACTGAATGAGTTGGGACAGCAATCAGATTGACAGATTGTGAAATTACCAGTTCAAGGACTGAGAAGGAGGTATCAATCCAAGTTTGTATTTTTGTTTCTCTTCATGCACATAATGGTGCAAAGACAGGTTTCATCTGCTTCCATAACTAGTTGTTCTTGGAATGGTCTCTAGTTTATCTCCAGAGGCTTATAACTTGTTGGGGGCGGGGTGGGGGGGGGAACTACGTATCAAGTATGGCTGACCAGGAGTGTCTCCCTCTCTCACCACCAATCATTGGCAAGCGTTGGAAGGATTTTGCAGGTTAATACTCAACCTGTTTGGCCACATTGTGAACACACCTTCCTTGTCCATCAAGTCTTAGGTTGGGACTCCAACTTGGAACTTTTGGCTCAGAGGCAAGGACACTACCCTTTGGGCCACAAGAATAAATTCAAGTAAGTGAATTGAATATCAGATCAAGCAGCGGAAGAGAAAAGAGAGGCAACAAAAAGTTGAGTTAGGAGCAATAAAAAAGTGAAAGTAAAAATGAAATGTGTTATATCTGACAAGATTAAAATCTCCAAAATTAAAATTTGAAGGAATGACGTTTTATATTGGGTTCATTTTCAGAGCCCAAGAGCTTTACTGGCAATAATTAATACTTATGTCTTTAAATGAATATTTAAGTTTGAAATAACTTGCATTAACTTTCTGTGGCAAGTTTAGTTCATATCTGCTGCTCAACTATAACATCATTCAATGCATTTCAATGATTAGTTAAATTTTCATAAAGCAAATGTCAAAGTGGCACATCTCAGATAGCAACTTTTGCATTTTTTAATTTAAGCTTTGCAAGTAAGGTAAAGTTTATTTATTAGTACAAGTTAACTTCATTTTGGTTCAATGTAAGCCTATGTGAAAATCCTCTAATCATCACACTCAGACACCTGTTCAGGTACACTGAGGGAGAATTTAGCAGAGCCAATCCACCAAGCCTGCACATCTTTGGAAGGAAACTGGAGCACCCAGACAGAACCCACTGGGAAAAATGTGCAAATTCCACAAGACAGTGACCCAAGCCGGGAATCAAACCTCAGACCCTGGTGCTGTGAGGCAGCAGTGTCAACCACTGTGCCAGCGTGCCACAAAGTGCCCTCATCTGAATCTGCTGAACTAGTTGTGCAAGCTTTTAGCTTTTGTTACTTTAGGAGGATAAATAAGTTGGGCATAGCCCAGGCAAGGGAAATTGCGCTTGGTCTTTTGGGAGATAAAAACCCTAACAATAAATTAGTAGCTTCCTATTCTGTTTTCTTTGTGCCTTCATCTTGCAAATGCAGAAACAAATCAATTTTAACTGAAATTACACTGTGGAATTTTGTTTTCAATAGTTTAGTGCACTGAAATATCAAACAAGAATTTGATATGATAGCACTAAAAGTGTGAATGAAATTATCATGCAGCCTAATTTCGAGGCTTTTATAACTAAAAATGAACAACTAAACAGGGTTTTACTAACTATTTAGCAAATTAAATTGTCACTCTATGAACTGAATAATATGTTTTCACTGAAGAGTTGCAAGTTATTTTTAAAATAAAATCTCATCACACGCAATCAGCCTGCTGTTAGGAGAGTGAGCTGCGTGAATAGCATCTATATTTTTACCGTATTAATTGATATTATGGTCCTCTAGGAATTAAGTTGTGGGGTCCACAAAAGCCATGTTGTTAGGAATATAGGGACAGGAGCAGATCTTTCAGTTGAGATACAGATCATGGTTGATTTCTTGCCTTTGCTTTTTTAAAATTCATTTACAATATATGAGCATTGTGAGCTAAGCCAGTTTTCATTGTCCTTGAGAAGGTGGTGGTGAGCTGCCTTCATGAATCGCTGCAGCGCCTGGGATGTAGGTAGAGCCATATCTGTTTAGAAGTTGAACACTGACACCACACCAGGGAATACTCAGTTGGCACCTCTGTCACACACCTGGACAAGATGAAAGAAAATGCTGCCATCAGACAGAGAATTTATTTTTTCACGTCTCTGATTGCAACCTGATCTGCATTTTAACCTTTGCTGTCTCTATTTGATTGATACTGCAACAGATGGTTCTCTGAATTTTCACCTGTTATTACTTCTAGGCATCAGACTGAATTTTTAAGAATTCATTCCTGGGATGTGGGCATCACTGGCTATGCCAGCACTTATTGTCCATCCTTAATTGCCCTTGAGAAGGTGGTAGTGAGTTGCTGCCTTGAACCGTTAGAGCATCTAAGGTGCACATACACCCACAGTGCTGTTAGGGAAGCAGTTCCAGAATTTTGACTCAACAACAGTGAAGAAACAGTGTTATTGTTGCAAGTCAGGGTGGTAAGTGGCTTGGAGGGGAACTTCCAGTTTGTGGTGTTCTCATCTGTTTGCTGATCTTGTCCTTCTAGATGGTTTGGGTTTAGAAGGTGCTGTCTAAGGAGCACTAGTGAGTTCCTGCAGTACTTTGTTTAGATGGGACACACAGCTGCCACATGCATTGGTGGTGGAGGGAGTGAATGTTCATGGATGGGATGCCAATCAAGAGGCTGATTTATCCTCAAGGTATCAGGCTTCTAGAATGTTGTTGGAGCTAAATTCATCTAGGCAAGTAGAGAGTTTTTCATCGTACTCCTGACTTGTGCCTTATAGAGAGTGGAGGCTTTGGTGAGTCAGGAGGTGAGATACTCACCGCAGGATTCCTGGCTTCTGACCTGCGTTGGTAGCCACAGTATTTATATAGCTCTGCATGAGGGTTACGGTCAGGGTTAGGGTCCACTTCAGTTTCTGAACAATGGTTAATCCTCAGGAAGTTGATAGTGGAGGATTCAACAATGGTAATGCCATTGAATGTCAAGGGGAGATGGTTAGATCCTCTCGTGTTGGAGATGGTCATTGCTGGCACTTGCATTGCACGAATGTTACTTGCCACTTATTAGCCCAAGCTTGGAAATGTCCAGGTTTTGCTGCATTTGGACGTGGACTGCTTTAGTATTTGAGGAATTGCAAATGATGTACAATCATCAGCAAACATCCCACTTCTGACCTTATTTATGATGGAAGGGAGAGCACTGATGAAGCAGCTGAAGATCATTGTGCCGAAGACACTACCTGAGGAACTCAGCAGTGATGTCTTGGAACTGAGAGATGATTGACCTCCAACATCCACAGCCATCTTCCTTTGTGCCAAATATGACTCCAGCCAAGTGAGAGTTTTCCCTCTGATTCTTATTGACCCCAGTTTTGCTAGGGCTCATTGATGTAAACTTGGTCAAATGCTGCCTTGGTGTCAAGGGCAGCCATTCTTACCTCAACTCTGGAATTCAGTACTTTTGTCCATTTTTGAAACAAGACAGTAATGAGGTCGAGAGCTGGTTGATATTGGCAGAACCTAAACTGAGTGTCCGTGAGCAGGTTATTGCTAAGCACATGTTGCTTGATAGCACTGTTGATGATCCCTTCCATAACTTGACTGATGATTGAGAGTAGACTGACTGTGGCAATAATTGGCTGGGTTTGATTTTTTTTGTATAGGACATACCTGGACAAATTTTCACATTGCCATTGATGCTGGTGTTTTAGCTGCATTGGAACAGCTTGGCTAGGGACGCAGCCAAGTCTGGAGCACGAGTTTTCAGTGCTATTGCTGGAATATAGTCAAGGTCCATAGACTTTGTAGTATCCAGTGCCTTCAGCTGTCTCGCATGCCCCTGCTGCCTGGATGAATGATGCACAAAGACGACAATTCAGTCGGTAGCCCAAGATAGGTTTCATGTCATTGTGAAATTTCAGTAGGATTGTCTTCTGCCTCTCGTGGATTGGGAATCTCTGGAGGAGCAAAACTGATTTGCGCTATATTAATTGGATGTAGACGAAGGCCACCTGGAATCATATCCCCACACTCTATTATCCATGATGCCAGTAGGAAAACATGCCAGTCCAGAACATGTGTGGAACAGCGTGGCATATAAAGATGGGGACCTACCTGACGAATGCCGGAGTTTGGAATGGAGGCTGCCAGCGGCACTCAAATACCGCAGCATCCATGGGGGAAGCATCCAACTGGTGAATCTTTCATTGTCTTTGAAGAGATCCAGCTTCCTCCTTCAGTGGTAGTCATGCTGTCTTTTAAATATAGCACCCAGATTTGATGGCGGGATGCGCACCATGAAGCCTCCCCGCCACAGAAGGAGTTGTGAAACTCTGGATGTATAATCAATTACAATGGGGACAGAGGATATGGCGTTGTTTCCCTTTGGCCTCTGTGGAGGTAAACACTCCCTGTCCCTGCTCTGGACCTAGCACCAGATGGAAGAATTGTACCCTTGATATCATGTGGAGTAAATCGAACTAGCCAAAGACTGGCATCTGTGATTCAGGGCACCTCTGGAGAAGACTGAGATGAATCATCCACTCAGCACTTTTGGCTGAAGGTTGTTGTAAAGCCTTATGTTTTGCACTGATGTGTTAGGCTCCCCCATCATTCAGGATGGGGCTACTTACAAAATCTCTTCGCCAAAAAGTTGTTTAATTTTCCATCACCATTCGTGACTAGATGTGGCAGGGCTGCAGAGCTTAGATCTGATATGTTGTTTGTGGGATCTCTTAGCTCTGTCTACCACGTGATGCTTATGTTAGTTTGCATGCATGCAGTCCTGTATCGTAGCTTTGCCAGTTCAACATCAGGAGGACAATTCTCCCAGCCTGCTGTGCTGCTTTTATTGGGAGACTCAAGAGGAGGCCTTTTAGTGGGCGTCCCACTGGGCACCAAATCTCTGAGAGTCTCGGGTTGCTGGATTTCCGGCGCTATCAGCTCTGCGCCAGAAATTAGCATGGAGCTGTATGCATTATGTTAATACTCATATAATTTACATATCATTTATGGGCCTGGGACTGAAGTCTCCAGGCCTGTTAGAATCTCTTTTCCCCATCCCCCATCAGCAGTATTGGAGTGAAGTGGTGGATTGAAGCACTGGCCTGGACATGTCCGGGGGGTCAGTGATCAGGCTGTGAGGGGGAGGGGGCGGACATAGCCAGCAGTCAGGTTGCTGTGTTGGCCATTGATTGAGAAGCCAGCAGTCTGTGGCTGCTGCGCATGCACCAATCTTGGCACTGACAGTTTAGCACATGTGCAATTGTGCACTCAGTGCTATGCTGCTGGCCCCACCCTCTTTTTCGCATGATTCACGCTAGTGCACTCTGCAGTGCACAGAATGTGGGAGATTCATTTTGAAAGTCCCGCTGAAAAAACCAGTGTGATTTACTCCAGTGTTTATGTGAATTTGACACTTAGAATTCATTTGTAAAAATGTCCACCCCCCCGCCCCCCACCAGTGTTGTGTCACATCAGTTGGTGGCCCTTAATTAATAAATTAAGTCTGTCTTGAACCTTTTAACTGTCTCAAACTCCATAGTATTTTTGAGCAAGCGAGTTCCAGGTAGCTTTTGTGTGAAACAGTGCTTCCCGCTTTCAATCCTTCTTGATATACGTACTTGAGTTTTAATTTTAAGTTTGGTTCCTTTGTCTGAACTTCCCCAGGAGGGGAAACAATTTCTCTGTGGATACCCTATCAAATTCCTCTTTCATATGAGAGAGCTTGATTAGATTACCTCTCAGCTTCAAGGGAATACAAATCAAGTTTATGCAACTTGTCCTCATTATTCATAAATATCAAAAACTATTTTAATTCATTATATTGACTTGTATCGTAATATTTATGATCATATTTATGAGCAGAGCTTCTTTCCCCATTTGTATGGCGATTACTTCTAGTGCAAATAACACAACTTCACGTGTCTGCTATGGTAATATTGGCTGATCAATCACAGAAAATATTTAGCTCCTTTATTTGTTACAAAGTAAAATTGAAGCATGTGTGTTCAGAAGTGTATTGAAGGTTTTATTGTCGGAGCTTATGTCTCCAGCTTCGTTATTGTGATGCCCATCAAAATGAACTTGTCTTCGAAAGCTCTTCACACAAATCCTGGAATTCATGTTTGTTGATTAAAAAGACTGTGTAAATCTTGATTTGGATGCTCACTTCTGATTCCTTACATGGAGAAAAGTCATTTATTTACCCTTTATTCTTTAAATTAGTAATCCTATTTTTACATTTTCTCTTTCATTAAGCGTGATTGTGACCTTTTACAACAGCCTCCTTGCAATCAGTATATTTTACCTCATGGGTCAAAATTTCCAACCCTTTACATGTGGTGAGGTGTCTTGTCTGTTTTAAGCACCTATCAGAAAATTGCAGCTTAGCTTCCCATTGTTTTCTAAACACGGCAGGAAAGATTTGAAATTTTGGGTTTTATTCTCTTTGCTTTGCCATCTATTTGCTTTCTGGAATTTTTACTGAGCAAAGCCACATTGAGAGCTAATTAACATAGTCCTTGTGGAACATAATGTAATATCTGAATCAACAATTATTATGTGAGCACAGGAGTTAATGGATTCTAATCCACTCTGTGTCTTTCTTCAGATATTTGCATTTACGTTCATAGGTTTCTTTTAAAAATTGGCTTATTATTAACGTAATGAAGAATGCACTTGGGGTGCGCGTCGAATTCCAAGAATGCATGGCTCCTAAGCTGAGATGAACTTAGAAATTCTCAGTTCAAGAGTCTTTTTGCCATTCATTCTCAGCAAAGGTGACTTTCTGTGCATTCCTAATGGTCCAAGCAAAGTTTCAGGAATGTTGAGAACTTTTTTTAATGACTGTTTCATGTTAATAAAGTGATTATTGTACTCATACTACATTTTTGACCTGGGTACAGCAATAAGGCTGTATTTGGAGTAATTATTGGTTTGATGTGGATTTTTGACATAGTTTGCAAAGTCTGTTTATCATCATTCTTGCCGTTTCCACGGCTCATCCTAAAATATGGTAGAAATGTTTGCAATAGACACCTTATCTTCATTGCAGGTACTGGTGATTGAAATAGCTCAGATTTGATAGCTGCTGTCATGATGTATTCACAATATTTGATCATAAATGGGAAGTGGCATGATGATCCTTGGGGACGGCAAGAAGGATATTACTGTGTAGGAAATGGCCACTTTAGAGAGAAACAACGCCCCTGAGGACAGTAAGCCACTTGGAAAATTGAGTTAAAGCAGTTTCGACTGAGATTGGAGTTAAAAATATAGAAGCGCCTGGAAAAAGACAGCAAAATGAACAGAATAAGAAAAATGAAATAAATGAAACACAGAAAGTGAAGCAGATATAGGAGCTAACAGAATAAATTTCAGCCTCTCAAACACATTGATAAACAGATAGTAAAAGATTTGTACGGATGCATTATCCCTCATTCAGTAACTCTATCCACAATCAATGAGTATTGATGGGTCTGATTGACATGATATGCCCATCTTGTGGCAGGATAGGGACCTCAGCCAACAGATCCAAGGAAAATAGGGAATGCATAAAATGCTAGAGGTGCACAAACCGATTCTGATTGTCCCCACTCCTCGCTAATGATCTTCCAGTCCTTTCATAACCATACATTTTAAAATCAGTGATGGGCTTCCCCACTCTATTATCTTCCCATGTTAAAATTTCACCTGGGATGATGGTGGGGCCTTTTTCTTTAGTTTTGATTGGGGTGCCCTTTGAAGCTGGGGTTGCTGGCAAGACTGGCTCATTCAGAACCCACCCCAGCGGCATAATGTCATGGATCCGCCTCCAGGATTTACTTTTGACCAAGTGTCAGAAAATATGGTGGGAAAAGCTGGCAGTGGAGCCAGTGGGCTGCACACCGCTTTTCCCATCTGAGTTGACACTTGGTGGAATTTTCTGTTCTTTTTTGACTGCGAGGTGTTATGTACTGCTACAGGAGTCCATTGCAATGCTTTAAAATCTGCGTTCTCACCAGCCCTCCCTACTCTCCAGACACAAAGCCACTGATGGATAATCTCCATCACAAAGGTGCCAGATTTGGGACATTTTACCTGTGCAGGTATTCATATGGGATGTCCAACCCCAAAGGAAATGCTTTAACTCTAACCTTTTTTGTGGTCCTGTCTTTTAGAGTTTGGATGGTAGCCTTGAATCTTAAATGCCCATCAGTAAATTATGTGAACACCACGCTTGTAGTCCCAATGTTAAATAAGATCCTGATTGTAGCCACAAACAACCCCCTCCCTCCAAGCAACTTCCTTGGGTTTCTGATCCACATTTTTGTGGCGTTTTATTTTGGTATCCTACTTTTACCTCTGATGGGTTCTGACCAACTTCAGGTTTTCCTGTCCATAAAGCGCTGATGCAAAAGAAGCATATTCCTTTTGAAGAAACCACAGGCTGTCAATCAGGTTTAAAGTGAATGTCAGCATTTCGGTTAGAAACAATGTAGGTTGTTGAGATGCATCCAAGCATGGAGGGAAATGAAGATAAGCTGTCAATGGAGACCTTTCTGAAAGCACTGGACTTTAAAATTGACAAAAGGACAAGGCTTTCCAGTGGAATAGAGAAGGTTTCAGATCTTTCAGCTGGCCAGGAAGCCTCAGAAACTTTGAATCAAAGCTGTGTGAATACATTGGGGCTGATTGCACAGCTGTGGAGAATGGAAGGAAGGATTCCACATGCTAAATGGAAATGCTCACCCACTGAAAATGCATATCTTCCAAGCATTTGGAAAATTATGCTTTCTTGAAGGCTGGAAAAATGACAGATTTGACTACCACTGCAAAGTGATCATTTTTACCTTGGAGACTAAAATTCATACCTAATGAATTCGTGACTTGAGTGGATTGTGACTCACTGAGGACTTCATTGGATCACTCCACTCTAATGCATATAAGTTGCACTGCGGGATACTGTCTCAGTTTATGAGGTGGTCCATAAGGAAAAGAGATTCTAGCAATCTTGTGTCATTATTGAGAGAATACATATATTACAGTAGTAAAGACACAGCTGGGAATGCAGACTATGATATGAATTAAAAAAAGGAAGTCAAAGCTAAATTTGGAAAATAAAAATGGGTGAAATTTAGCTCAGTAATGTCTCTTTATTAAATGCTGTGGCTTCAAAATGGCATCCCTAACACAGATGTATGCTTGTGATGTGAAATGTGTCGGATTCTATATTTGTAAAGGGGTTAGCATTTGACTACCTAATGTCTACCTAATGAGCAGCAGATCTTGCCATCATCAGTATGCAACATCGATTTGCTGCCATTTTAGAGCTCCAAGCTAGACCATGACCCCACTTCACCTTCCACGGCTGAACACGCATGAAGGAACAAACCCTCCCCCTCCACCCCACCCCACCACTCCCCAACCCCACCTGCTGGTATTGTTGAAAGGAATCATTAACTAATTTCAGGCTGGTTGCTGGATTATTTCCTCTGGTTGTTGCAGTTCTACTTTGGGTCATTTCTGACAACAATTAACGGTCTCATTAGTTTACAGGTAGTGGTCAGGCTGAATGCTTATTGTGTTTTTGGTGACTTAAAGGCTTGTGCAAAAATTAATAGCTTCCAACTTGATACAGGTAGCCTAATAAGGCTTCCTGTTAGCATTGAGCAAGTTAGGATAAATTAATCCTAGTGTCAGGTGGATTAGCAGGGTAAATCTGAGGGATTATGAGAATAGGACCTGGGTGGAATTGTGGTTGGTGCAGACTCAGTGGGCTGAAGGGCCACCTTCTGTGCTGTAGGGACTCTATGAATGTTGGCTTTATAGTCATTTAAAAACACCAAATAGATTCTTCTTCCCTGCCAGTGCATGATTCTGGAAGGATGTCTTCTGTAAAATTCTATAATCTTGTGAAGTTATTTCTCAATTGTCAGTTTTGATCTAGTATAACTGGTGGCAGACCATCATGAGAAGAGGAAATAAAATGCCATAATTATTTATACACTTAAGTATCATAAATTATGTTGCTGCAGCCAAAAAAACAAATCTGATTTTCCACAACACTATATTCAGTATATTACCTCACAGGGGAAGGAGAGATTTCAGGAAACCTTGATTTAGATAAATGTGCATTAAATTTAAAAAAAAATCAACACTGGAATCAATTTTTTTGTTAAAGATGTGCTCTTTTCATTAATTTTTTTCTCTGTAAAGTGAGATTTGACAGAGTTGGTACTGGAATATTTTTTCTCTTTTTGGACACAGCCCTGGATTTTTCAATAGCAACACCCAGTTTACAATGTAAATCAATAAGTTTAGATTGAAACCTGACGAGTTCTGTTTGGTCAAGCTTCCTGTCAAAATTTGGATAACCAAGAATAGAATACTGGAGTCTAGTTTTTATTCTCACGCAAGCTTTTGTTTGCTTAAAAAGAAGCAAGGTCCCTTTATTTCACCGGCATCAAAACTGCATAAACTATCAAAGGAAAACATATCATGGTGATACAGCGGTTAGCACTGCTGCGTGATAGTGCCAGGAACCCGGTTCGATTCCCGGCTTGGGTCACTGTCTGTGTGGAGTTTGCAATTCTCACTATATCTCTGTGGGTTTCCTCCAGGTGCTCTGGTTTTCTCCCACAGCTCAAAGATGTGCAGGTTAGGTGAATTGGCCATGCTAAATTGCCCCTTAATGTCAGGGAGAATAGTTAGGATAAATGCATGGGGTGATGAGGATTGTAGCTGGTGAGAGTCAATGGACCGAGTGGCCTTCTTTTCCACTATATGGATCCTATAATTTCCAAGAAACTATTTACAGAGAATGTTCATCATTGATCCTCCAGATTTGTTCCTTTGTCGGGGCCTCATTTTCTCAGTGCAGCACTTACCAGATCTGGCTTGTCCTGATGCCCTGCGCCTGGCTGCAGTCCTGCTCCCTTCTGTCTTCATGAGGTTTCTCAGATTTCGGTGTTGCCAGTCAATCTGACGAGTTCTCAATTCCCTTCCTTGTTCTTTCATTGCCCTGAAGTGCTTCCAGCTGCCCTCAGCACCTGTCACACTGATGCTCACTTGCAAGTTATCATTTACAGAGACACAAATTGCATCCTGTGCACTCGAACAATGAACACTCTTTCAGCTTGTACCTTTTTATAAAGAAGCATAGTTCAGGATATATCCGTTATCTGAATACATCCAATTGATATATAATTAACAGTACCTTCAACTTCAACATTCACCTCATTTACCTCCATCATTTTAGGTGTCTGGAAGAGATACCTACTCATTTCTTTTGAGCACTTGCAAATGATGCAGCAACTACCTCATTTCTACCCAAGTGTATCTTTGTGCTTGTGTAAAAAACGTGCTTTTATCATGCACTGTAGAAAAACAGAGGGTTTTGGGCAGTGGTTCCAACCTTTTGGGTAACATCCAGATCTCAACACTGAATCTTAAAAGTCCAGAGAACCCATTTCTGATTCCTTTGCTGTTTTTGTTTCCTATTGCTTAACAACTTTTTATGTGGTTTTGTAGCACCAGCTGTCAGGCTCCCATTATTCCTCCAATCATTTCACAAGGACACTTTATGGTGTTTCCCATAACTCCTTGTATTTTTGCTTTTTAGAAGAAAGGATGCAAATCCAGTGAGGCAACATGACATCTGCACAGCATTCACTGACCATGTCAGAATATACAGATCGAAGCCGTGCTCCTACCCAACAGAGCAATGCTTGTGAAGGCCTTACTTAGTTAGAAAAGAGGCCATCACTGACTTGCACCACATTTTATAACCCAACCTAAGTCCCACCAGTACCACGTATAAGACCGTAGACTCTCTTAACCTCTAGGTAACTCTACTGGGAAAATCAGTATTGCTGGGATAATCAGTCATACACAGACACAGTGGGCAGGATTTTACGACCTCGCTTGACCTGAGACCAGAAAATCCCGGTGAAGGTCAATGGACCTTCCCATTGTCTGCCCCTCGCCCACTCCGATTCCCACGGTGGAGTGGGTGGAAGAATTTCGGTGATTCAGTAAATTCTGGATGCATTATTCTTGATTAGGGCAATAATGTAATTGCCCTCCTCATAAGCAATGGCAGACTGCTCATTATTCCAAGCTGTAAGTGACTTCATCGTCTTTTATGGATCTTCTCATGTCGGCATGTATATCCATAGAACCGGCAGTTCATGTTGTTGTTGCTTCGGCGAGCCTCCGCAGCTGCACCATCTGTGGCCTTCCTTCCTCTGGGTACATTGGAAGTTGTGAATTTGACATTGCAGGTCCTCACATCGTGCTAAACCAAATTTCAGTACTTGTCTCCACCTGGACCGGTCAGTTTCAGTGTTTTCTGAGAAGAGATCGTCTGCAATGCAGAGATTTGTAACAATCCTTATTAGGATATTCTTGTATTGTTTGTACTGACCACCTTGATGTTGATTGCCCGAGGCAGTTCCCCATAGAACCCACCCTTGATGATGAGAAAGACTACTTCAACAATTCGCTAGATTAGTACTCTTCCTTTCTTGACATAAAGAAGGACAAATCTTGGGACAGAACGAAAATGTTATTCACTCCCAGGAGTAGATTGATAATGGGACTGATCACCTCAGACTATTTTGTAAAATAAATAGTTTTCCAAAGACAGGGTTGATTGCCTGTGCCGAGAATCTGCTTTCTCTTTTAATTGTGATGGCAGGAATAATTACTTACAGTCGTGCATAGACTATGGCCATGATTCTCCCATCCTGTTGCGCTAGTTTTTTAGCGCAGTGGGCTGGGAGAATCCCATTACGACCGATTTGTGGGGCCTGTGCAAGCATCCACGCTCTGCTTGCGTCTCCCAGTGGCGGACTTCCAGCAGCTTCTGCATCGCGTTGGAAATCGATGGAAGATGTGGAAATGATTGAAATAATAATTTCCCTCCAATTTAAATGAGATTAGTGGTCCCGGGACCAAAGTTGCCAGGACCACTAGCCTTTCCCACCCAGCCAGAGTGTTTCACTCCAACGGGGATTACGCTAGCTCCCGAATTTCGGGGAACTAGAAGCCTGACCTTGCTGGAATGAAAGCGGGGCAATCGGGGCCCCTCAGAGGGTTGGGCAGCAGGGGCTTGGTTCCCCTTGGGCTTGGGCACCCTGGTGGTGCTCAGGGGCACAGTGCCAATGCCCAGGGGGCACCTTGGCACTGCCCATCAGGCAATGCCAAATGGACAGGGCCTCTTGGGGATGGGGCCTAATGTGGGCAGGGAGAGGGATCCTGCTGCCACTCTGCCTAGGAATTGGTCAAGGAAGGAAGGAAGCCAGTGACTGGGGTGGACTTGGGTGGGGCTGTCAGTCTGCAAAAAGAGGGGTTAGAAATGCAGGGACTGCTTAACTGTTGGAGCTGGGGAGGCTGAAGAGATCGGGGGGGGGGAACCAGCGATCGGGGGAAGTGGGGGAATGGATTGGAGAGTTGGTGTTGTGGGGGTTGCGGGACTGGCTAGCAATCGAGCTGGCCAGCAAAGTGGGAGGCTGTCTGTGCAGGGCCACTGTGCATATGCTGATCTCGATACTGGCAGATTGGCGCATGCACAGTGGCCTACTGAGTGCATTGATTTCAACCTGTCCAGCGGGAATAGGCCCCGCTCCCTAAAATTCAATGATATTCACGCAGGTGCACTGTGCTCTTCTCTGAACTCCCACTGAAAAACACCAGTGTGAATTACTTCAGTTTTTGAATAAATTCAACACTTTTTTGGGAAAATTCTGCCTTATTTTATTGGGCATTAGAGTTGCAATTCCCAACTCCTGACTTTAATGCAACTGTGAGTGATAATGTGAAAAGATCACGGGATCAATAAATAGCAAATAACATTGATGGGCAAACATTCGATTTTGTTCATGGCTCGTACCTCGTGCTTAATGAAGAACAAAAAATATTTTATGCTGTTGCCTTTCACTTTATTACAAGTTATAACTCGAGGCTTTTCAAATGCCTTCATGCTCCTGGGTGCTCAGCCATCCATAGACCGGTCTGGCAAAGCTCCAGGAGGAACTTAACCCGAGAAAGACTTTGCCTATTCTCATCCTTTTTTAACACGCAAGCTTCCAAAAGAAGCCTTTGAATTCCATTTTCGTCAATTGGAAGTATCAAGATGTTAAACTCGTCATTTTGAGCCAAAAATAAAATGATGGCAGTAACTAAATGATTTCCCAATATCTAAGTGGACTTTGCTCATGTCAGATATAAAATTTGTTACATTTCTATTTGTAGAAATTCCTCCTCATCATAAATATGCACATGTTTAAACAAAATGTTCCATCAGTACGTCTGTTTGCATTTCTGTCATCTTTGCACACTTGAAATTTTACACCTACGAACATTTTCGTGAAAGAAAAATGTGGCAAACTACCAGATCAATAACATGTGGCTGCCTGTTTTTCTGTGGCTATAGTAACTAGCTGGTTATCATTAATGTGATGAATTCAGGAGTAATTAACATCATAGCTTTAACTTGAGTCATATAATGTAGTAGAATGTGTATTATCGGTGTGTTTCTGGAGATAATGCTTGAGGAATCTGGCAGGGTCAACAGTCAGAATACGACTTACTGGGGGCGATCTTACCATCATGCCTTGCGTGAGAGCTGTAAAATCAGGTTTGCAAACTACTTCTCGTCTCACAATCTTACCAGCCAGCCCCGGTCCCATTTCTGGCATGAGGCTAAATAATTAATTAAATCAAATTTAAATATAATTTACACTAAATTGGCGAGCCCAAGACTCAATCATCCAGGCTCACTTGCCTCTGTGGCCTCACAGAAGTGGTTCTGTCCACTAAGGTAAACAGCTGGTCTCCATAAACGGGGACCAGTTGTGATGGCCTCGCCGGTAGAACTGGAGGCCATTGAAACCCCCTGGAAAATTGGGGGCAAGGGGAATTGCCCTTCGGCAGTGCCAGATTGCAACTGGGCACCTTGGCGTTGCCCATCAGGCAGTGCCAAGGGAATTGGGCCTGAGGGGTGGGGGCCTACTGGGGAACCAGTAGTTGTTTGGCGGGGGGGGGGGTGCTGCTGCGCAGTTTGCAGCTATGATTGATGAGGAAGGGAATGGGGGTCCAACTGTAGCTCTGCAGGTGATCGGTGAGGGAGGGAGGGGGTGATTGGTGTAGGAGGGGGTTGTTACCTCTGGGTGATGTAGGGCTCACTATCAGCTCTGATTGCTGGGGTTTGGGGGAGGGGGCTGGGTCAAGGCAGGCTACAGAAGCACAGGCCTTTGCTGGTTGCCATTGCACATATGCAACCACATAAGTCTGCACACGTGCAATGGCACCCTCTGCTGCAATTTAAGCCCTGCACTGCCCCTTCTCCTACAGTGGAGATTTGATTTAGCCCATTTTTTAAAGCAAAAAATGCATAAGATTCTTAAAATTTGAACTTGCCCAAAAATTGGGTGAGAAACTCCCCATTTTCACACTCATCCTGGACTTAGAATTTTTTTTGGTAAGATCGACCCCACTGCGTCTCCACTGTCTAACAGTGGATTGTGATTTTAAACTGTAGCAATCAGGCAATAGGAATCCTCATTTGAACACGAAGTTCAGGCTATAGTGGAGTCATTGGGGTCCAACTGCAGTGTTAACTGGAAGCCTGCCCATGCATGTGATCCTTCTAATCGTTTAGTTCAGTGGGATGAAGAATCTCAGATGGATTAGGTACAAAATGTTTCTCCTCACTTTTGACTTTCTTCATGGAATGTTCTAGTGGGCACCACAAGAGAGTTTAGGCCTCCCCTGTCTCAGGCTTCCCATCACTTGCCTGACTGCCATGATTTTCCTGGAAGACTTGCAAGCTGCTTACTGAGGGAGAAGAGGAGAATTTCATCCAAATGCATGGATTAGTGGGACTGCTGTTTGGTCACTGGGGAAGGCCTCATGCTGCCAACATCCCTCTTTCACAAGCTGTTTGTCCCTGCCTATGCCATTAAAGCCTCACTCACATCGCCATGTTTTAAATGATTTGCCAACCACCTCGGCTCCCGCCCACATGACAGCTGCCCCGGGTGAAAATGTCATGAAATCACAAAAATTCAGAGACTGTTAAAATGCCACAAATCATAAACTATGATCTATTACAGACTACTTTCAAAAGGTGTTCGTTCCAAATCCATGCATTTGGCTGGAATGCTCTTCTTCACCCTCATTGTAGTGCATGAGGTTTGTATCTTTAGACTCTAACTGCAGTGAAGATATTCTTCCTCACTATCTAAGAAAAGTGGAATTATAATCATGATAACTTTTTAACCCTTCCTTTCCCTTGTAGAAAAGCATCTCGGTGGGGGAGGGGGAGTGGCCTTGTGCACATTTGTAACACCCCTACCTCTGTACTGAAAGCTCCAGGTTTGAATCCAGCACCATGACTTATTGGCCGTGGAAGGACCATTCATAATGTGGTTCGACAGGCTGATAATCAGCTTGGGAATCCTTCCACCACTTCCCTCACTATTCCCCCAAAGGGAAAAACAGTGTGTGTGAAGATAAGTTTAAAACTAAAGAGAAGCATATGACAGATTGAAAATTCACTAAATGAGATGGCACAGCATTAACCTTTTTAATAAGTGAACCAAAAAACTGCTCTTGTTGTGCTTTATTGACATGAAATAGAACACCATACAGCCTGGAAAAACACCCCTGTTGAAATAATAGTAATAAGTCTCTCAACACCAGATTGAAGTCTACAGGTTTAATTTGGAATCATGAGCTTTCGGAGCACTGCTCCTTCATCAGATCATCACTCACCTGACGAAGGAGCAGCACTCCGAAAGCTGGTGATTCCATATAAGCCCATTGGAATTTAACCTGGTCTTGTGAGACTTCTTACTATGCCCACCCCAGTCTGATGTTGGCATCTCCATATCATGGTTAAAGTAACAGGTAGAGAAATTTCAAATAAATGTTCTATGTACAGTCTCTTTCATAGCATCCTTTAGAACCGTATTATGCTTGAACTGTATTATTTGTATCATTAGATAATGGTGCAGGGTTTCAGAAAATGTTGCTGTACATGTCAGTATGTTCCAACCCCTGAACTTAAACAGCTTTGCAATGGAGCTTTGACCTCAACAAAATGCTGCATTTAGCATGCGGAGTAGCTTTGCAATAAGCTCCTTAACAATGCTGCATTTTGTGAACAGATTACATTTGTGTATATGTTAGCTAAATTACATGATTTAAATTGTCATTTCTTTTAAGGAAAAAGACACTGCCCAGATATAGAGTAAATCATTTAAGATAAATGGAGATTTTCAGTCACACTCTGCATTCAACCGTTGTGTATTTTTATTAAGCTTTCGCCACAGGTGGTCACGTATAGGCAAGGCATTTAATTTTTACGGCCATAAAATACAGTTGCAAAATCTTTTTTGGCTGCAGTAGATAAAGAAGAACAAATATACATCCACATTTAATTGAAAAACAGACCTAAGGAGTTGGCATCTTGTTTCGCTTCCAATTGTAAAGGTCATTCATGAGCTCAGTATTTTTCTTAGTCACTGGAAATAATTACTTTATGATTCAATGACATGATTTTTCAATCTGGGCCAATTAATTAATTTTATGGTAGTATATGATGAGCCTTATTGCTGCACATGCAATTCTATATAGCAACTTTCATTTGGAATGAAATTCATATAACACTGTCAATTTAGTGATAATCAGTAGATAATTGAAAATGGCAGTTCCATTTATTTTTAGTGGCAGATTTCTTCTGATGTATGATACTGTACTATCAAAGTATATGATCTGTGTAAAAACAAGATTGGTGTCAACACATTTAAGAACATGTAGGTTTAAAATTAAAAGTTTGATGACGCAGTATTTCATTTTAGTTTGGATGTCTTTGGAATTTTGCTTGTGTGTACCAAGGTGTAGGTGAAATGAGAAAGGCTCTTACAATTTATATCCTATATATTCATTTATATATGAATTTATATTCATTGCAGTGATTTTGAATGATTGTAGTGGTGACCACCCTAAAGAACATGCTGCATTCTCTTTCTCAGAATCTTGCAATATCCAATGATAGAGTGTGAACATCTGGAAAATATTAGGAATGAGATGTACAGCCAATATTTCAAAGTGACATATGTCAAAATGGGTTACATATTTCAACTGAAAATGAACGATTGTCACTTCCATTGGATGGCAAGTGGCAGGTTTTTGTTTCCTGTTGTTCCTGATATTGAGCTGTCTCTATTTAAAATGATACACGTACCATCTTGAAGATTTCACTGTTTTGAAAAATCAACACTACCTAAAAATTCAATCTGTACAGTTGAAACTAATTATACAGGTGTCTAAATTTAACCTTTGCAATGCTGCTGTCATTTCATTTTATTCTAGATAATCTTGAATACTTTGTGATGAGGTTTAACTAATAATCTGTCACTTTGGGGTTCTACATAGTTTAACATCAAATTGATGAAGGTTAACAGAAAGAATGCTGCTGACTTTGATTTTTATATACAGAGTGAAACAAATTTCCCAATTATTATTATTCATTTGCTACTTGATGCAGTACAACAGGATAAGGTCTCTATCAAAAATTAAGCACATTATGATAGAAAGATTGTGTCATAATGATTGTTCAGTTTGTTGATGGCTGCATGTATTGGATCTAGAGGACTTTGAGTTGATTTTAGTAGTGTGGAAGATCTAAATTGCAAATGACAGAATTTATGACTCATATAGCTGCCTTCAGAATGTGGCTAGGTTTTGTTCAGGTTTCTCTTGTCTGTTTGCGGGTAAATTATCCACTGTTTCACTGAGTGCCTGCAAGACTGCCTATTTCTGATTTTGTGTGCTTTGAGACTTCAATGCACGAACAGGAGTCAGCCATTCAGCCCCTCGAGCCTATTCAGCCATTCTGTTGGATCATGCCTGATCACTATTTCAATTCCATTTACCCTCCTCCATATCTCTCAATACATTTACCTTACAACAATCTCATGTTCTCAGTCTTAATTTCAACAGCAGTTTACACATCTTTCCACTTAAATTTGTATAAAGCAGAATGTTAACTTGCATGCTGCAATTTATATGCATTGTATATTTTGGATAATGCAAATAGGTCGCTATGTAATTCAGTTTAGACCCAATATGAAATTTATTTTATCTTTGAATCCCTGGGGCTGGAGAGAGTAGTAGCTTGAATTTCACGTACTGATCGTGGGGGATGTCGAACTGTTAATGGCACTAACAAATTTGAAGTCCCCGAAATGAAAAGGCAGTATGGATTTGAATTTAGTTGAGCAACAGGAAACAAAAGATCATGGTTTTCAGAGTAACGGTAGGTACACAGTGGAATTCCACAGTGCTACTTAACCCACTTGATTTTTCTTGATATTTATTAATGACCTACACTTGGCTGTACAGGGCACAATTTCAAAATTTGCAGATGATGTATAATTCGCAAGTATTGTGAACTGTGAAGAGGAATGCTGTGTATTTCTAGAGGACATAGGTTGATGGAGTGGACACACTTGTGGCAGATGAACTTTAATGCGGAGAAATAGCATATTCTGATAGGAAGAATGCGAACAGGCTATATAATACAGAGACCACATTTTTAAAAGGGGACAGGAATAGAGTCTTGGAACTATATGTACACATACTGTTGAAGATAGCAGGGATAGGGAGAAAGTGGTTAAAAATGCATACAGAATTTTGGGTCTTAAAAATAGAAGAATAGAGTCGAAAAGCAAAGATGTTAGGATGGACCTTTACGAAACTCTGGTTTGGCCTCAACTGGAATATAGTGTCCAATTATGGTCACTGCCTTTTAGGAAAGATGTGAAGATGGGTTAGCAATAGTTAGCAATGCTGCCTCACAGCGCCAAAAACACGGGTTTGATTCCTGACTTGGTTACTGTCTGTGCGGAGTCTGCACATTCTCCCTGTGTCTGTGTGGGATTCCTCTGGGTGCTCTGGTTTCCTCTCAGTCCGGAAGATATGCTGGTTAGGTGCATTGGCCGTTTTAAATTCTCCATCAATGTGCCCGAACAGGTGCTGGAGTGTGGCGAGTAAGGGATTTTCATAATAATTTCATTACAGTGTTATCGTAAACCTATTTGTGACACTAATAAAAACTCAAAATAAAATCACAGATTCGCAGAATGTTTACAGTAGAGAAGGAGGTCTTTCAGTCCATTGACTATGCACTGGCTCTGCTAATGAACAATTCACCCACTGCCATTCCCTTGCCTTCTCCCTGTTACATTGTCCGTTCTTCCTTTTCAGCTAACTTTCCAATTCCCTGTTGAATACCTTGATTGAATCTTCCTCCACCTAACTCTCAGATGATGTATTCCAGATTTTAACCACTGAACTGTGTGAGAGTGATTTTCCTTATGTCTTTATTCCTTCTTTTGCCAGTTACTTTAAATCTGTGTCCTCTCATTCTTGATCCTTTCATGAATGGGAACAGTTGCTTTCTATCTACTCTGTCCAGATCCCTCATGCTTTTCACTACCTCTCCTCTCAGCCTTTTCTTCTTGAAGGACAACAGTTTCCATTTCTCCAATCTACCTTTAAGTTGAAGTCCCTCAGCCCTGGGACCATTCTCATGAATCTTTTTTGCAGTCTCTCGAATGTCTTTCCTAAAATTGATACTTTAGAATTGGATGCAATATACCTTTTGAGGCTGAACCAGTGTTTTATACTAGTTTAATATAACCTCCTTTCTCTTGAACTCTCTGCCCCTATTAATAAAACATAAGATGCTGCATGCTTTATTAACTGCTCCCTCAATCTGGTCTCCTCCTTTAATGACTTATTCAATGACTTGGCACGGCATGGTGGCACAGTGGTTAGCCCTACTGCCTCACAGCACCAAGGAACTGGGTTCAGTTCTGGTCTCCAGGTCACTGTTTGTGTGGAGGCTGCACATTCCCCCCATGTCTGCATGGGTTCCCTCCGGTTGCTCCGGTTTCCTCTAGGTGCTCTGGTTTCCTCCCACACACCAACGATGTGCATGTTAGGTGGATTGGCCATGTTAAATTGTCCCTTAATGTAGGCAGATTAGCAGCGTCAATATGTGGAGTTACACGGATAGGGTCTGGGTGGGATTGTTGTTGGTGCAGGCTCGATGGGCCGAACGGCCTCCTTCTGCACAATAGGGATTCTGTGATTGTACATATAACCAGTTTCCACTGCTCCTGCATTCCTTTCTGATTGTGCCCTTATATTTTATATTGTCTATCCAAGTCCTTTCTACCAAAGTTAACCACTTCACACCCCTCCACATTGAACCTCATCTGACATTTATCTGCCCATTTCACCAACTTGACCATGTCATTTTGAAGTTCTATATTAACGTCACAGTTTACAATGTTTCCAGGTTTTGATCAGCAGGTTTTGAAATTGTGCCCTGTACATCAAGGTCTACGTCATTAATGTATATCTGGAAAAGGAAGGGTCCGAACACTGACCCCTGGGAACTCCACTACAAAACGTTCTGCAGTCTGAAAAACATCCATGAACCACTACTCTGTTTTCCATCACTCAGCCAATTTCATATCCATGTTGCTACTGTCCCTTTTTATTCCATGAATTATAACAATGCTCACAACTCTGTTGCGCAGTTGTTACCATTTGATTCTGTCCAAGGCTATAGCCTAGAGAGTAGAGTTGAGCCAGTTATTCAAACAAAAAATGCTTTGTGACTTGTTCAGTTCTGTTCACAACTGGCAGCTCCTTTACTTAATTTAGCTGGCAGTCATTCAACTGCATTAGGCGAGATAACTGTTTAGTCAGTTGCTGAGAAGTGGAGTTGCTGTACAACCTTTGAGCTCATCTGGAATTTTCTTAGAGGTTAGGTTAACCTTGCTTGCTCAAGCAGTTGGCACAAATAAAAGATAACTGTGTAGATGAAAGCTAATTCTAAAATGCCTATAGTTTGCCGATTATCGATCATTATTTTCCTTTTTTTTGAAGAGCCACCCATACTGGAATATTTGCTGTAAAGATGTACGTTATATTACTGTTATTTATTCATTTGTTCATCCATCCATGCTCCATCCAAAGCAAGTTTAAATGGGTTTGCACCTTGTGTTAACAACAAATGCATAATGTTACATGATTAATAAGTCCATTGAGGTAGATCTAAAGTAACCTCACATTTGACAATGAAAAACACACTTGAAACACACAGGACTAATATGTTTACTCACGTGAGTAAGAATTACGCTGACAGTGAATAAAGATTATAACCTAAACCATTCATCAATAATCCTTGTCCCCACCCCCTATTCCTCCCCCATTACACTTCTGATGCACTCTTGGTGAAGGAGAAGACCAGTAATCAATCTTTACTCAATTTTAGACTTTTTACAAAGTGAAACATTACTAAATGTGTAACTCCAAACTCTACAAGCCACCAGCAGCTTCAAAAATTATCTCTTATATATGCTATGCTTTAAAGTGACTTGATTTGTTGAGTAGATTGAAGTGAGTCTTAAAAAGGACTGGATAGCAACATTTTTTTATAAATGACTTAAACAGCAACTCCTAGGATGGCCGGAAATTTGCGTAACTGCCCTACAAATTCCAAAGCCATTGAAGTGGAGTCAGGCTGTCTAGAAAAACCCAGAAGAATACGAATGACTCCATCGCTTGAACCAAGTCACAAAACATCCAGACAATCACCTGAATTGTCCAGACAACCAATATTCCATTGGGTGTGGAACAAATCATTGGGCGCAATCACTTTGGACAATATGTTCTGGAATCTCTTGCAACCATAATCTAATCCTGTCTATACCACAGACTTGGGACCAACTTGCTATGGCCATATGTGGGTAACTGCTGTCTCCAGAAGCAAAGGTATTAATTGTCCATCAACATCTTCTCGATGCAAATTCCAGAAAGACTTTTGAGCCTGGCCAGAAACCATCTAAGCCACCAATCTACTAGATCCATGTACAAGTGACCTTTTTGGACGTGTTAATCACTTAATCTATTCTTCCACTTGGTAACTTATTTGTCTGTGATGTGTGAATTCCTGAATGCATGTGTATGAGAGTTGAAGCATTTTAATTATTTTTTTAAAAACTTACAAGAAAACATGTCTGTCTGTATCTTTTTCTGTTGTAGCACGTAAACAGTTGAGCGCTCTTGGAATTGACAGGCATATTTAAGAAACATATTTTGCAGTCAAATGATGGATGGAAAGAGAGGGGAGCCATTTTATCATTTGACACTTGAACATAAAAAGAATTATCCAATGAGTGCCCCCACCTGTATTAACTTCAACTTAATTTTAATTTATACAATGAACATCAGTCTGTACTAAGCCTAATTTTCACTATGTACCCCTCACTTGAGCAAGATTTCAGTTATCCTCGCTCACTGAGTTGAATTTTGATAATCACCCGATACCAGTAATATAAATGCCATTCATCAATCCATCATGAACAACTCTACCTTTCCCCCATACACTTCCCACTGAAGGAGAAAGAAAGAATTTGCATTTATATAATGCTCTTCATAACTTGTAGACATTCCAAAGTCCTTTATAGCCAATGAGCTACTTTCAAAGTGTCAGAAAAAGCTAAAAGCAAACTTATTTGCCTCACTATGTCCCACTAAAAGGGAAGAAAGTAGTATTGTGATAATCTCACTGGACCAGTAATCCAGAGACTGAAGTTAATGCTCTGGGGATATAGTCATGTGTTCATAATCACATCCCCAGAGCGTGCAGTTGGTGAAATTTAACTTCACAAAATCACCTCACAAAATTTTAATTTCATAAAACTGTTGTTGATTGTTTTCATACAGTCCTAGAATAATAGGATCCCTACAATGCAGAAATAGGCCATTCGGCCCATCAAGTCTACACTGATCACAATCCCACCCAGGCCCTATTCCCGCAATCTCACATACTTACCCTGCTAATCCCCTGACACTGGGGTCAATTTACCATGGTCAATCAATTTAACCCGCACATCTTTAGACTGTGGGAGGAAGCCAGAGCATCCGGAGGAAACCCACACAGATATGGGAAGAATGCAAATTACACACAGAAAAAGACCCGAGGCTGGAATTGAACCCCGTCCCGGGTGCTGTGAGGCAGCAGTGCTAACCATCATTCCATCGTGCCACCCAAGGCACGGACACGTTTTAAAAAAATGCCGGTTTGCTAATGTCCTTTAGAGAAGAAAATCTGCCATCCTTGATCTAGCCTAAAAGGGATTTTTGATCCATAGCAATGTTGTTTACTCTTAACTGCTTCCTGAATTGGCCAAGCAAGTCACTCAGCTGAAGGACAATTAGGAATGGGCAACAAATGCTGGACTTGACAGTGATGCCAACATCTCATGAAGGAGTAAACTATGACCAAAAATTCAAATCTTTCTCCTTTCACTATCAGCTGCATTTCCATTTCCAGCTGAACCATTGGCTGACAATTCTTTTCCATTGACAACTCCATTGGCTGTAGTTGTCTCATCACACGTCTTCAATTCCCCTTTTAACATAACCTTCTCGTTTAACTACATTTCCCATTCAGATGTCTTGGGTTGAGACAACAAGTACATGATTGACACTATTTATCAACCCTGTGCTTCCATACTGGAGAGGAGAACAATTAAGAGAGAGGGCACCAATTTTACACAGTAAGAAGTCTTACAGCACCAGGTTAGAGACCAACGGGTTTATTTGGTAGTGCTTTCGGAGTGCTGCCCCTTCTTCAGGTGAGTGGGAGTTCTGTTCATAAACAGGACATATAAAGACACAACCTCAATTTAATGGTTGGAATGCAAGTCTTTACAGGTAATCAAGTCTTTCAAGCATTATTTTGTAAATTGAGTTTGTGTTTGTATATGCTCTGTTTGTGAATAGAGCTCCCACTCACTTGATGAAGGGGCAGCGCTCCGAAAGCTAGTGGCTTGTGCTACCAAATAAACCTGTAGGACTCTAACCTGTGTTGTGAGACTTCTTACTGTGTATACCCCAGTCCAATGCCGGCATCTCCACATCATGGCTACCAATTTTACAGCCATGACTGTCCCACTGGGATCATCAGTGTTTGTAGTGTTGAATTTATCCTGATATCTAATGTAAATCTAGTCACATCCAAACAGTGAGAACTAGGATAAAAGAAAAATCAAGACTTGATTACCTGTTAAGACTTGCATTCCAACTATTATATTATATCTGAGTCTAGATTTGTCCTGTTTGTGAAAGAAATCCTGCACTCACCTGGTGAAGGAGCAGTGCACCAAAAGCTCGTGCTACCAAATAAACGTTAGACTTTAACTTGATGTTGTGAGACTGTTTACTGTGCCTACTCAGTCCAGTACCGGCAACTCCACATCATGATGATCCATTAGGACAGCAAAAAGCTTTAGGACATTTAAATTGATTTTCACTGTGTTAGTGAATGGGTTTGGGTGAAGTAAATGGGTAAGGTGGCAGGATGAAAAGTTGGCATGATGGCAGGTTGGCAGGAGTAAGTGGCAAGGTGGCAATGGTTGCAGATGATGAAGGAACAGCGCTCCAGACGCTCGTGCTATCAAATAAACCTAATAGACTTTAACCTGGTGTTGTGATATTTACTAATGAATGAAGACTTGCCAAAATATGACAGCTGGTAATGTAAAATGGTGCATGACTTGGCTTCTGCACTACAAGGAAGGACTCCTAGGATCGACACCCTTTGTATCTCAGAGAGTGGCATGGTGGCAAATTTGTTAGGACTGTTGCATCACAGTGTCAAGAACCCAGTTCGATTCCAGCCTGAGATGACTGTCTGTGGGGACTCTGTACGTTCTCCCTGTGTCTGTATGGGTTTTCTTTGGGTGTTCCAGTTTCCTGCCACAGTCCAAAGATGTGTAGGTTAGGAGGATTGTCATAGGGCTAGGATGGGGGAGTGGGCCGAGGTAGAGTGCTCTTTTGGACGATCAGTGCAGACTAGATGGGCCAAATGGTCTCCTTCTACACTGTAGGGATTCTATGAGAAATCTAGGCCTAAAATACAAAGTTCTATCTTTGTGTTAAAAAAAAAGAGCAGAATGGCGCAGCACAGGAACAGATTCTTTGGCCCACCAAGCCTGTACTGATCATGTCCTATTTAGACCAACTGCCTGTAACCCTCTATTCCCCACCTGTTCATGTGTCTATCCAAATAAGTCTTAAATGTCACTAACGTGCCTGCCTCAGCCACCTCACTTGGCGGTGCATTCCTGGCCTCCACCACCCTCTGTGTCAAAAGCTTCCGCTGCACATCTCTACTGAACCTTTCCCCCATTACCTTGAACTTGTGACCCCTTGTAATTGTAATTTCTGTCCTGGGAAAAAGCTTCCAACACTTCACCTTATCTACGCCCCTCATAATTTTGTAACCTTCTATCAGGTTGCCTCTCAGCCTCTGTCTTTCCGGGGAGAACAATCCCAGTTTATTTAATCTCTCCTCATAGCTAATACCAGGCAACATCCTGATATGTTTTCTGTACTCCCTCCAAAGCCTCCACGTTTTTCTGATAGTATGGCAACCAGAATTGAACACAGTATTCCAAATGTGGCATAACAACGTTTCATATAACTAACGTAATTTGCCAACTTTTATACTCTCTGCGCCAGCCGATGAAGGCAAACATGCTATATGCTTTTTTCAGCACCTTTTCCATCTGTGCTGCCACTTTTAAGGATTTGTGGACCAGATCTCTCTCTCTCTCTCTCTCTCTGTGATCCTGATGGTCCTGCCATTTATTTTGTAGTTCCCAACTGAATTGGATCTACCAAAATGCATCACCTTGCATTTGTCCGGATTAAATTCCATCTGCCATTTCTCCACCCTGTTTTTCAGCCTATTTATATCCTGCTGTATTCTCTTCATTACTATCTGCAACTCCAGCAATCTTAATATCATCCACAAACTTGCTAATCAGACCAGCTACATTTTCTTCCAAGTAATTTATATATATTACAAACAACAGAAGTCCCAGCACTGATTCTTGCAGAACACCACTAGTTACAGACTTCCATTCAGAAAAACACTCTTCCACTGCTATCCTCTATCTTCAATGGCCAAGCCAGTTCTGAATCCATCTAGCTAGTTCACCTTTGCTCTAATGTTTAGCACTAGCCTGCCATGAGAGAACTTGTCAAATGCTTTACTAAAGTCCACGTAGACAACATTCCCGGCCCTTCCCTCATCATTTTTGTCACCACCTCAAAAAAAACTCAATCAAATTAGTGAGACCTGACCTCCCTCATACAAAACCAAGCTGACTGGCACTACTAAGACCATCTAGTTCCAAATGTGTATAGATCCTATCCCTAAGAATCTTCTTCAAAAATTTCACTATCACTGTCATCAAACTTACTGGTTTAAAATTACCCGGGTTATCCTTGCTACCTTAAATAACAGGACAACAATCCTCTAATCCTCTGGGACCTTATCCTCTGGCCAATGAGGAAACAAAGATTTCTGTTAGTGGCCCAGCAATTTCCTCTTTTGTCTCCCTCAGTAATCTGGGATAGATGCCAAATTGATTCAGTCCAAGGCTTCTTTTATGGTAAGCTTTGAATAATGCCAACTAAAAGGTACAGTTTTGTTAGAAGAATTTAATCAGTATATTTAAGGTTTTGAATACTATACTACTCCAAATGTTGGATTGTCAGTAAGAAATTATAATGAGATCATTCAGAGAAAAGACTGTCTGTGTAAACAGTGTGATTAGAGGAATCTTAATTTCTATTCTATAATTTACTGAATAAGTAAATATATTTCCATTTTAATATTAGGTTAGGTTTTACACATGCTTTGCAATTAAAAATCTTTACTATATCAGCTGTGAAATACTGAGGGTTTCAGAACTCCATCTTCAGACTCCAATGAGGATCAGTGGCTTACATTGTTTGTGGGGAGCTGTTGCTCAGCTGTGATTTCCCCCAAAGTGATCAGACACAATGCCAATTAAGGACGTTGGGCAGGCTCTCAGTCACACTCTTCCCTGATGCCTCCGGTGACCTGAAGCCAACGTGGAAAGCTGCAATCCTGCCGGCCAGTGACATGAATTTATATGCACACTTGCCTGGCTAGAAAGTTCAGTCCTGAGAGTTGAATTTATTGGCGTTAAACTCACTTTGACTGGGATTTTCTGTTCCTGCCTGCTCTCCCCCACTAAGCGATGCACTCACCTGAGTTCCTCTGGGAGGTCACCCCGCCAGGTGTATACCTTGGGAGACCAGTTGTGATTCACACTGGTCTGCCCTCACATTGACGTCAATGGACTTTCTCACAGAGGGGGAGATTCAGGCATAGCAGCCTGATAGTTGCATGGAAATCATGGTCCTGACCTTCATCGATGGGAATCCTGTCACGTCACATGTCACTATCTTACGTGGAGTGAAATGCAATTTGGACGTCTTGAGAGATTTTCTGCTCCAGTTACCAACCCTGCCCAATGAAAGCGGGAGAAGAGAATTTCCCCATTGGCTCAAATCTTCCATTCAGGCTTGGAACCTCTGGGTAAGATTTTCCTTGCAATCCACCAAATGATTTGTGGCAGCGGAGACGGCTCATCATTGAAAGGCAGCAAGATTTTCTAGTCCCTCTGTTGTCATTGGAGTTTCCCGTTGACTGCACCCCTCGCTGCTGGGAAACATGAGGTGGGGCTGCGCCGTCAGGGAGACTGGAAGATCATGATGGCACGAATGGCCAGAGAATTCGGGCCTCTATTGCCAATCCTGATCAGACAAGAAAAAAATCTCTTGTGTCTCAAGGCAATCCAACGGAGGAAGATCCTGCTAAACTAAGTGCAAGAGAAAGCAGCAGAGAGAACCTGCACAGAGCACACCCTCACCTTTTACAGCACTAGCTGTCGTATTCTGAGAAACAAAGTTTAAATGTAGAATCCTTGCAGTGCAGAAAGAGACTATTCAGCCCATCGAGTCTGCACCAACCACAATCCCAACCAGGCCCTATCCCCATAACTTCACACATTTACCCTATCTAGGCCCCCTGACACTAAGAGGCAATTTAATATGGTCAATCCACCTAACCCGCACATCTTTGGACTGTGGGAGGAAATGGAGCACCTGGAGGAAACCCAAGTAGACATGGGGAGAACGTGCAGACACCGTACAGACAGTGACTGAAACTGGGAATCAAACCCTGGCGCTGTGAGCCAGAAGTGTGAACCGCTATGCCACCTTTTTGCCATAAGTGTGTCCCAACACTTTTTTTGAAAAGCTAAAGAAAGAAGTCAAATAGAAAGGGGATAGGATGGGTAGGTGTGTGAGGGGTATATTGGGTAAGGGGATAGATTGGATGCGTTGGTAAATGAATAAGATGGTGAGATCAGATCTGATTGCGTTGGAGTGGGATCAGGTGGTGGAGGATGGTCAGTTCAGATTGGGACAAGTCAGGGAGTCGGGGTGCGGAGCAGGGTGACAGGTGTTAGTCAAGTTGGATTGGGGAGAGTTAGGTTCATATGGAATCAGTGATTCAGAGGGAGAGGTGGAATGTGGGGGTTGGTCAGATGAGGCCATGGAGGCGCTGGGGGGAATCAGGTTGGGGAGTTTGTGGTGAGAGCTGGTCAGATCAGGTTGGTGGGACCAGAGGGAATTTGGGAGGTTGGGTGGGCGGTGCTTTTGGGGGTTTGTGGTCCGGGGGGGATGGGTCTGTGTGGCTGATTAGGGTGTCAGTTGTCTAGTTACCCAAGTGCTTGACCAGCTTCTAATTTGTCTTACATTTCCTGAATAACTATGCAGGTAAGTATATCAAAACTGTTTGAAGTCTTTAACTCAAATTCAGGGTTGGAGACATTTTCAGAGAGCTCCAGGGAGCTGGGGAAATTTCCCATTGGAAGTTCAAACCTCTTGGGCAATTCCCACAGAATCCTTTTTTTTGGGACTTCCGAAGGGTCCCACGTTTCCTGGGGGATGCATCCAATCTCTGACTGTGGTATTACCACTTAATCAACATTAAAGAAGTTGGAATCTGTTGCTGGTACTAAATCACACTGAAGCTGATTACCATCCATAATGTTCAGTCTTCAGTGAAGACAGATGGGAGTTCAGAGTGCTGAAGTGTAGCAAGGATGAACTAATTCTTTGCACCATCTATTTATTTTAATGAAAAGCATTGCAACTTTAAACTGCGAGAAATTGAAGGCATGATTATGAATTTATATGAGTATTTACGTGTAGCCATTGTTGACGCCAGGAATTCTCTCGTTGCCCGTGTATATTTGATTTATTAAACTTCGATGTTTGTGGTATTAGTGCTGTCGTCATTAAGCGTGCAGTCTGGCAGATGCAAGTGGCATCGTGATGTCTGAGAGTGCAGGATGTGTAATTGGGGAAATGTGCTCTTTTTTATGGCCCTTTGTGATGACTGGAACTTTTTAAGGACAAATATATTCCTTATTATGTTTTTAATTTTGAAAAAGAACTGTTGTTTGCAAAGTCAAATGTAGTTGCACTACGTTCAATCATCAGTCTATACCACAGGCTGATTTTTGTTTGGATGAGGAGGTGGGATCAAAGAGGGGGAAGGCTGCATAATCCCAGTGCCAGCCTGGTTCTGCCAGATGGTCAGGCTGGCCCATGTGATGGTGGCATAGTAACAGCTGCAAGTGGTGAGCAGCCAATTAGAGCACTTAAAGGGCCTAAAAGCTTCTTGCCCCTTTTCCAGTCACCCAATAAAAGGATTTGGCTTTCTGGTAAGAATTTGGGGTGTGGGGGTTGGGGTAGGACCATGTTTTTGTTTGTAAACTGAAAACTGAGGCAAAATTAGACCATTCATGATCTTGTCGTATTTGACTCTGAGATGGCTGCTGACTATGTAATCGTTGCGTCACAAAGCCAGCTACTTCCATCTCCAGAACACCACCCACCTCTGTCCCTGGCTCACCTATGACTTTATCCTCACCAGGCTTGCCTATTCCAATAGCCTCCTAGTCCCATCTCCCATCTGCCTGTGTCCTAACTTTCACCAAGTCCTGTCCAACCATAAACCCCTGTGCCCACTGACCTACAATGGCTACTGATCTAGAAGCATCTCAGTTTTAAAATTCTCATCCTTACTTTCAAATCTTTCCATGATCCTGTTCCTTAATTCCTTTCTCTCTGACTTCCTCCAGCCCCACAACCCCTCATGACCTCCCAAATCTGATCCGGAATTCTCTGGCCATTCAGGCCTCACCACCTCTGCAAGCACCCATGGAAAATTTGATGCTCAGCCAAATCTCCATTCACTGCAACTGGACCAGAGAATCCCGCTGGCCTGAAGAGCCGGAGAATTCTGGCCGTGGTCTCTTTAGCCATCCCAAATTTTGATTGCTCCATCATTGGCAGCCATGCCTTCAGCAACCTGGGTCCTAAGCTCTGGAATTGACTGCTAATAGCTTACTCTGCTCCTTTAAGAAACTCCTTAAAACCGTCCTCTTTGACCAAGTTTTTGATCTCCTATTCTAATAGCTCCTTATGTGGCACAGTGTTAAGTAATTTTTGATGATAACCCTGGTGCATCTCACTATGTTAAAGTTGCTGTAGAAACGCGAGGAGTTGTTGATGTTGAAAATGCATTTGTCTGAATTGTATCCCCAGTGGACAAAAAAGCAGAAGCTGGTGGAGCAAGACCAAACGGCCTACTCCTGTTCCTGTTTCTTACTGTCTTGTACTTTCTACTATCCTTTCGGATTTCCAACCATCCATGATGTTTCTTGCTGCTTTTTGTTCAGCCTGCTTGTCCACTACTGTCTGGATTTAAATGCTGTGGGGTGAATTTTCCACTGGAATTATAGCGGGTGAGGGGCAGACCTTGGAAAGGCCTGTTGACCTCGGCTGGGATTTTCCGGTTTTGGGGTGAGTGCAGCCAGAAAATCCTGCCCTGTGAGTGAGCATCTGAGTGAGACACCAGATGTGATCGTGCCTGTGCCTCATTATGCACAGAAACAAACACATCTGGTGAAAAGGGAAAGCTTATTGGCTCGAGCGACTTCTCACCCCACTCCAAAGCTGGCATCTCCACATCCTGATTATAATGATTAGAGATATTGAATTTTGGGATAAAGCTATAAATGGATATCTTTCAGTATGAGTACTAATTTGTTTTCTCTTTCGTGGGACATGGGCATTGCTGACAAGGCCAGCGTCTGTTGCCCATTCTTAATTGCTCCTTCAGAGAGTGGTTAAGAGGCAACCACATTTCTGTGGATCTGGAGTGACATGTAGGTCAGACCGGGCAAGGATGACCAATTTTCTTCCCCAAAGGACATTAGTGAACCAGCTGATTTTTAATCAATGATAGTTTCATGGTCATCATTACTGAGACTAGCTTTCATATCCAGATTTATTAATTGAATTTAAATTTCACCTGCCACCATTGTAGGATATGAACCCATGTCCGCAGAGCATTATCCTGGGCCTCTGGATTACTGGCCCAGTGACATTACTATTATATCACCGTCTCCCCAAAACTGATCAAATCTACTTCTGAAGATCCTTGGTGCCTTTGTTGTTCGGATGAGGTGCATTATTCCTACTCTTCCTTGTTGGGAATGGATACAGTGCCTCTTGTGGCTGGCGCAACCATAAAATCTTCCATTGTGGATAAAACCATAAACGTCAATATACTGGATGTCTGCTTGAAGGTTAGCTGCAAAACATACTGTAAGTTGGAAGTGTGGGAGAACACTTCATGTTTCTTTAAGATTATCCAAGCTCTTCAGTTTTGGAAAAAAAAAACAACCTGCCCGTGGACTGTACTACACTAAATCTCCCTCACAAGTTGCTGCTGGCGGGATTTGGAGCCACATTCACAAAGATAATTGCTTTAAGGAAATATATAGTCCTGCAGAATAGCAATCTGATTTGAACTGGTGTGATCGGAATTGAATTTGAATGATTTGCTGTGGTGCCCATCCAGCAGCTCCACCACTTTAGAACTCAGTGGTCTGGTATTACCCTGTGTCATATTTCATTTTAACCTGCTTTCGGAGATATGCTAATCACAGGTAATGCAGAGCTAATTGAAAGGAAGGAACAATCATTATCAATTGGGAAATACAGTCAGCGTAGTTGGTGCAGGCTCGGAGGGCCGAAGGGCCTGTCCTTTTGCTGTAATTTTATTTATTCTTTGTACTCAACAAACTATTGGGTGGAAGACAGACAGATCCCCAGAGCCTGATAGCCTACATCCTTGGGTATTAGTGAAAATGGCAGTAGCTATCATGGATCCGTTAGTTATAATCCAAAGTCCCTTGGATACAGGAAAGGTTCCAGTGGATTGGAAAAATACTACCGTAGCACCCTTATTCAAAAAGGGAGGGAGACAGATAGTGGGAAACTATAGATCAGTTGTTTAGAAATTGTTAGAATCCACAATTAAGAAAGTAATAAAAGGACATTTGGAAAGTCAAACACAATCCATTAGAGCCAACATGGTTTCATTGGAGGGTAAATCATGCTTGATTAATTTGCTTGAATTCTTTGAAGATGTAACAAGCTAAGTGGATAATGGGATCCTGTAGATATAGTAAATCTGGACTTCAGGAAGGCGATTGATAAGGTGCCGCACAGAAGATTAATACACAAGGTAAGATCACATAGGGTTAAATGTAATTTATTAACTTGGATGGAAGACTTGCTAACTGGCAGAAGGCAGAATGTTGTAAGAAATGGGCTCTTTTTGGGTTAGCAAGATGTGGATCCTTGGGGCCCCATCTATTTAGAATCTACATTAATGTCTAAAATGCAGGGATGGAAGGCACTGTAGGTAAATTTGCAGAAGACACTGAAATAGGTGAGATATTGAGTTGCATTAAAGAAATAAAAAAAAATACAAATGGATATGGACAGGTTGGGTGTGCAGGACAAAATTGGGTAGATGGAGTTTAATGTGGATATATGCTTTTGTCGAAATGGGCAGAAACTTCAGAATGCTTTGTTGCAAAGGGATCTGGGTGTCCTCATGCATGAATCGCAGAAATCGAGTATGTGGGTACAGCAAGTAATAAGGAAGGCAAATGGAATTTTAGCATTTATTTTGAAAGGAATAGAGCATGAAGTAATGAAGTGTTGCTGCTACTGTACAAAGCATTAGTGAGACTGCACCTGGAGTATTGTTCACATTTTGGTCCCCTCACTTGATGAGGGATGTAGTTGCATTGGAGGCAATTCAGAAGAGCTGATCCAGTGGTTAGCACTACTGTCTCACAACTCCAGGGACCTGGGTTCAATTCCTATCTTGGGTCACTGTCTGTGTGGAGTTTGCACATTCTCCCCCATGTCTGTGTGGGTTTCCTCCCACAGTTCAAAGATGTACAGGTTAAGTTGATTGGCCATGCTAAATTGCCTATTAGTGTCCTGGGATGTTTATGTTAGAGAGATTAGCAGGGTCAATATGTGGGATTTCGGAGAAAGAACCTGGATGGAATTACTGTCGGTGCAGTCGTGATGGGTTAAGTGGCCTCCTTCTGCACTGTAGGATTTTTATGATTCTATGGTTTCTGTGAACTAGATTGATTCCAGAGGTGAGGGACGGGTTTTTATGGCCTTGCTCATCCCAAAACCATAAAATCCCACTCGAGGATAACGGATCTTCCCATTGTCCGTCCTTCGCTTGCTCCAATTCCCATGGCAGGCGGGACGGTAAAATTCCAGCCAAGGAGGTTGTCTTGTGAAGAGAAATTGAGCAGTTTAGACCTGTTCTCTCAAGAGTTTAGAAGAACGAGGGGAGATTTAATTGAGGTATCTAGGTTGATAAAGGGGATTTACAGGGTAGATGTTGAGAGGACGTTTTCTCTTATGGGGCAATCTAGAATGAGAAGTCATAGTCTTAGGGTATGGGTACCAGATTTAATGCAGAGCTAGGGAGAAACTACTTCTCTCAAAAGATTGTAAACCTGTGGAATTCACTACCCCAGAGTACATTGGATGCTGGGACATTGAGTAAAATTAAGGAGGATATAGACAGATTTTTAATTAGTAATAGGTTGAAGGGTTAAGGGGAACAGGCAGCAAAGTGGAGTTGAGATTGAAACAAGACCAGCCATGATTGTATTGAATGGTGGAGCAGGCACGAGGGGCTGAATTGCCTACTCCTGCTCCTAGGTCTTCTGATTCTTGTGTTCTTTGATTCTTTGACAACAGCAACAGGTCCAATTCTTGCTCACTCGTTGGGATAAGTAAATGTACATTCTATCATGTTTGTTTAGCTCGATCAGATGGAAAAGGAAACATTTGTACTAAAATTCAGTGACATAATCTGCAGTCATTAATTCAAATTCATGGTGACTGATACAACATTGTCTGACACAGCTCAAGCCAGAAATGCCCAGAGTTGTTTCTCCTTCTACTCCCCTCAACACCTAGGATAAGAAAAAAATGCAAACTCCTGGATGAACTAGCTGCATTGGAACTGCCTCATTCACAAATGGCCAATGACCTGCATGCCTTGATAGGAGTAATAGTAGCCACTGTGTTTCATCTGGTTTGTGAGGTTAACGTCCTGTTCCTCTTCAACTGGGAACAAAAAGAAGAAAATAAATTGCACTTCTAATTTGCCTGTCATATTTGCAGGACATCCTATAATGTGTAACAGGCCTCAGCTTACTAAGTCACCAGGGCTAGAAAGTGGTTACGGTTCACTTACAACCACGAAACAGGTGGTGCACAGACACTTTGAGCACATGCTGGGAGGACTGAGAATTCATCAAAGTCGGCCATTGGGCCTCATTTCAATCATTTGAACAAATTGCTGACACCTATTGCACTTCAAAAGACAACACCTGCATTTTCTTTGATGTCAGTTTTGGGCTGTTTATCTTCCCAGCAATGGCCTTGATGTAAAGTCCTGGGAATATGAGGAAAAACAGGAGCTTGGTCCATTTGGTGGTTGCAAGTTTCAAGTCAATCTGTGAATAAGAATTTAACTTACCTTTTTAGTGGCAGCTATTTGGTGGGCCACATCTGCAACAGGAAACCTGATAGTGTAGCCCACTCGACGACTGCTGCACTCAGGGCAGCCAAATGTTGACTGGTGTTTGGACCCTCAGCAGCATGAATAAATGGCCTTGCACCCATTTTAGGTGGCAAACATGGATGCTGTGCAGCTGCCATTACCAGTACAGTAACGTACTATAATGTGAGGCAGATGAATGCAGAATTCCGTGCCCCTAATTGGTTCATTTTGTCCAAAAGCTTATATCTGGAACAAGGGTACAATCAAAACTGATTTTTACCCACTGCTTACACAGGTAAATATAGCAGAGTTTTACATGTGGCAAGGTCCCAAAATACTCATGGTGAAGTTGGGATAAATGTTGGCTAGGACCGCAGGGAATTTTCCTGCGTTCTTCGAAAACTTGCCTAAGACCATTTACATCCATACGTACATAATGGAGTAAAAACAGAAAATACTGGAAAAACTCAGTTCCAAAGAAGAGTCATATTGGACTTGAAATATTAACTCTGTTTCTGTTGCCACAGATGCTGCCAGACTTGCTGAGCTTTTCCAGCATTTTCTCTTTTTATTTCAGATTTCTAGCATCCGCCATATTTTGCTGATATTTCAGTATTGTGTACACACAGTACATAACTAAATTAACATTTTGTCTGAAAAATAACCCTTCTCACAACACAAGAACCTTAACGAAATATTAGCTGAAAAAATACATGCTGTTGTTGGGCCTCTTTGACTCTGATGAAGCCAGACTAATAGAATATGATAAGGAAAGCAAATTCTACTGAGTAGGAATCTGTCAGACACCGGAGCTGGCAAGAATGGTGGAAGCAGAGACAATCAGTGATTTGAAGAAGAAATTGGATGGGCATTTGAGAGAAATTGGGGTTAGAGCAAGCAAATGACACTGACTCATAAGAACATAAGAACGTAAGAAATAGGAGCAGGAGTAGGCCATCTAGCCCTTCGAGCCTGCCCCGCCATTCAATAAGATCATGGCTGATCTGAAGTGGCTCAGTTCCACTTTCCCGCCTTCTCCCCATAACCTTTAATCCCCTTGCCTATCAAAAACCTATCTACCCGCGTCTTAAATATATTTAGTGAGGCAGCCTCCACCACTTCAACGGGCAGAGAATTCCAGAGGTTCACCACCCTTTGAGTGAAGAAGTTCCTCCTCAGCTTCGTTCTAAACTGCCCCCCCCGTTATCTTGAGGCTGTGCCCTGTAGTCCTACTGTCCTTTCTGAGCGGGAAGAGCCTCTCCACCTCTATCCTATCCATCCCATTCATCATCTTATACGTCTCAATGAGATCTCCCCTCATCCTCTAAACTCTAACGAGTACAAGCCTAGTTTATTCAGCCTCTCCTCATAATTGGTCTAGAAGAGTCAGCATGGATTTGATAAGCCACATGGTCTCCTTTTGTGCCATAATGGCTCTGTGACTATCATAAACCATTTGGCTCACTACTATTATCAAGATGGGTCTGAGAGTTTTAGCACAACCAATTAATTGTTTGAAAACAAAGCATTGTGCTCAAACCTCTTGAAAAATATGGAATGGGATCCAACTGAAAGGCCTCATTGATTAACCAACTGATAGGCATTAAGTTCCCAGGCACAATCATTTCATTAGAGTTGTAGCCACATCTCTGTCTCTCTAAAGCGTGCAATGTGCATTTTGTGTCACCCAGCAGAGATCGCACTTCCTTAGAGATATTAAAGAACTGTAAGGAACAAAGGTAAAGAGAGGCAATAATTGGTGTGGAATTACCTACTGAAGACTCATTTTTCAAACAGCTTGTCTTCTACATGAATGTTTTTGTTTGTGGATTGAGGAAGGTTTTCTGACAGTTGTGTGCCACTCAGTCACATCAATCATATTGCACATGTTTGGATGTATCATAACAACATTTTGAATTAAATATATGTTCAAGCAGGAAAAAGGATTTTAAAAATTATTTGACTGGCAAATATGTCTTCAATCTGTTGGAAAAATGAAAAAGATAAGTTTTTTTTAACTGACATAGAAATCCTGAAGCCTTCCCCCATAGGTTATCTAGATCCTGATCATTGCTCGTAGTATGCAGAGGTGAAGTTAATTCAGAATGAAGACAGAGGTGCCTTTGGTGAATTCTCTTCCTGTCTCTTACATTTATTGAGAGGAAGAAATTTCAACTGGTGGCCATTGCCCCATTATCGAAATGTATCAGACCATAAATAAAGCCTGAGAAATTACATGAAGGGAATCTTAAAGCTCAAAGCGTGTAGCTAAAGCATTCATACATGGCAAAGACATGATTATTTCCCTTTCCAAAATCATGTACACATATGTATGTGTGTGTGCATGCCTATATGCACACATTGAATTTGCATAATAGTGTATAAAGCTGTAACCAAACCATATTGCTCACATATTGTCTTCAATCACAAAGGAATTATCCAGCTGAGGTTGATACACCAAGTTTGCACTGCCAATTGGGACCTCCACTGCTGTGTGCTGCAGGAAGTTATCAGCACAGTGGCCGTGATTTTCTGTCCGTGCTGAACAAATTTCTCTTCATCTCAGTCCTAACTGGCCTGCCTTTTATTCTGAGAGTGTCTCCCCTGGTTCTCGAACATCCCCAGCCATGGGAAACATCCTTCCGCTGTCTACCTTGTCAAGCCTTGTAAGAAGTTTGTGTGTTTCAATGAGATTGCCCCTCATTCTTCTAAGCTTTGGAGAACATGTGTCCAGTGTCCTCAGTCTTTCCTTATAGGGCAATCTTGCCAGCCCAGGAATCAGTCTGATATTCTTTTTTCCCAAATTTTTCTGTCACATTTCCAGTACTGGGCTACAGTGGCATTCAGACGCTCGCCAGAACTACGTAAAGGAAATGGATTTTCCAAAATCACAATGGGATTAGCACACTCATAGTTGGATAGTTGTTAGTAACTGATTGCCAGTCAAAAGCCTGATCAGTAAATCTGTTTCAAGATTTATAAACAAAGAAATTAGGAAACAGGAGTAGGAGTAAACCAATCAACCCCTGATCTTCTACCTCGATGCCATTTTCCCACAATATTCTAATATCCCTAGATATCTTTACTACCTAGAAATCTATTGACCCCTGTCTTTCTCCTCCCACCAATGTCATAATCTAAAGCTGTGAGCTACAGAGATCACATTTAAAAAACAAATCTCTTAAAGAGACAGTAACGCCACAGATAGAACAGGAGTCAATCCTTACATGCTTTCATATTTATTTATAGAATTACATATAGCAAGTTTACACCTCCTAAACCAACAACCATAATTTTAGTCTATCTACAGAGGGGTCACATGAATGCTGAATTAATTTCTATTGCTCTATCCCTTAACCACATTTGCCAGTTCACTTTAGCTACCTCTGCTTTCATGCCCTTATAATTGCCCTTATTTAAGTTTAAGATACTAGTCTTGGATGCTCTCCCTCAAATTTAATATAAAATAGCATCAATGCTACCTCGGGGTGCCTTTACAATGCGGTTGTTAATTGATCCTATCTCATTGCACAATACCAGGTCTAGTATAGTCTGCTTTCTGGTTGGCCGCAAAACATGCTATTCTAAGAAACCATTTCAAAAACTTTCTATAAGCTCTTCGTCTACACGACCTTTGCCCATTTGAATTTTCTTGTTTATATATAGATTAAAACTTCGCAAGATTATTACCATATTTTTCTTAAGAGCTCCCATTATCTCTTTTTTTTATAAACTCTTTCCTATCGTGTAGTTAAAATTAGAGGTACAACACTCCCACAACTGATTTCTTGCCTTTGTTATGCCTCATTACAATGCAAGCCACTTCTACATCCTGGTTTCCTGAATTTAGCTCAGAGTTCTCTAATGTGTCATCATTAATTAAGAGTCACCCTGCCATCTTTTCCTAACTTTCTGTCCTTCCTAAATGTCACATACACTTCAATTTTGTGGGGAGGTGGTGGCATAGTGGTTTTGCCACTGGGATTAGTAATATAGAGACTCAGTTCATTCTTTGGGAAGTTGGGTTCAAATCCCACCACTGCAGATAATGAAAAGTAAGAATCTGGAATTAAAAATCTAATGAGGACCACAAAACCATTGTCAATTGTTGTAAAAACCCATTTGGTTCACTAATGTGCTTTAAGGAAGGAAATCTGTCCTTACCTATCTGGCCTCTCTGTGACTCCAGAACCACAGCAATGTGATTGACTCTTAAATGACCCTCTGAAGTGGTTGAGCAAGCTACTCCGTTCAATGGCAGTTAGGGATGGATACTAAATGCTAGCCTAGCCAGCAGCACCCACATCCCCTGAATGAATAAAGAAAAATCCTGAATCTGTGTCACCTTGCAGCCATGTCTCTACAATAGCTACTAAATCATAATTTCTATTTGCACTGTCAGTTCATCTGCATTAATCTCCAATTTTTAGGTACAGAACCTTTAGTTCTGGCATCTGGCCTTTTCAGCTGATTTTTTTCTTAGAACTGCGCTCTGTCCTAGTCAATTTAACATTTCACATATTAGTACTTTTTTCTCTTGTCTCTACTCTGCTCAGCCACATCTTCCCAAATTTGATCCCCATGCCCCCACTATTCAGATTAAAACCCTATATATTTCCCTATTATGTGGCTCACAAGAACATCGGTCCCAGTATGGTTCAGGTTTAGACTGTTTCAACGGGACAGGTTTCCCATTCTGATTCCAGTGCCTCATGAACCGGAATCTACTTCTCTCTTACCAGTCATTAAGCCGCACGTTAATTTCTTTAATTTGATTTATTCTTTGCCAATTTTCACATGGCTCAGGTACTAACCCAGAAACTATTACTGTTGAGGTTCTGCTTCTTAATTTGATATCTATCTTCTCATACTGACCACGTAGAACCTTCTTTCTCATCCCGCCTATGTCGTTGATACCTACGTGGACCACTGGATCCTCCCATCCAATGGGGGAATGTGCAGGATGATGGATTAGCAGCGCAGCCAATGGGATGAAATACTGGAAAGTAAAAAAGCACATGTAGTGGGTCTGTATAGTTTTAATTCTAAACTTGTAGTGTGTACGTCACAAAATGATTGCATAGTGGAAAAAGACTGATAGAGCAACAGGATAATCATTTCAGTAGCAGTCATAAGAGACATAAAGTGTAAGTAGAGGCCACCGCGTGGATAGATTACATAATGAAACAAAGTGCCATGGAATAGTTTAGGATTAGAATTAGAAGCAGAAGTCCTCATGACTGAAGTTTTGGTGATTGCCAAAAATCCTGAAGATAACCTAATAAGAGATTCAAAAGAAATGGATTTCAAACTTGGAGGGAGGTTGGTGCTTATTCTGAGGCGCCAGTTGGGGGACAGTCAGCTTTGTCACATAAGTGGACTTTGAATGAAAAAGCCCTTGCAGATTGAATCTACAAGGCTGAAATGAAGAAGATGCAATATGCCCATGTTGCATTCCTGACCAAGTCAGATTCCACCTCCATTGGCTTCATTTGGGTATGCTTATCTGCAAATTTTAATGTTTTCTGCTTTGTAGTGATTCTGAAGTTGCAGTATAAAGCCAGACTGCTGGCTGACCGGACAAGAGTGAAAAACTCTTGTTGGGCTGCTGCATAGCTGTTCAAGCTGGACACTATAAACATGGCACTGCCATGTTCACATTGCTACAAGTCAATGTGTGGAACTTATTAGCCTTTGAATTACTTGAAGGAAGAATTGTCTCAATCTACACCCACTATGAACAAAATATTCTGTGGAAATGTGCACACCATACAGTGCTACATCTATAGTGATAAATTAATTTATCCACTGTTAATGATATGATATCCCCTTGTGAAGAACCCAAATAAAAATCAGTAATGTTTCTCTGCAGTATTCTCTACATTATAGTCATAAAATGTAGATTATGAAAGTCCTGTTGCAAATTAGAATTAAAGCTATCACATTGTTTTACTACAACATATTATAGATTTAAATGAAAGGCTCAACATGGTGTTAACACATTTACATCATCATTGCCATTAATCTATTTAATAGCTACAGACAATATTGTGGGCCTGTGTTGAAATCACTTCAGCTCCCATTTTGGATGTTCTGTTCCTCATTTTGACAAATACCACATGTCACTCGATACAGCTGTCTGATCTGATGCAATTAGGTGCCTTGTCCTGTCACGCAGTATTTGTGTTATTGTTTTTATCATATTCAAGTGCCAATAAATGTCTTGCTATTTTATAAATTAGTTTTCCAAATTATTTTGCCAAATGAATGCCTCAATTTCAAAAAGCCATTCATTTGTTCTCCGGTTAGAAATAATGGATCTGTCAGAAAGGCATGATGGCTTTACAATTTAATTACTATTCAAGATGAACTAATTTCAACGAGCACAAAATGTAATTGCTGCAGGAGGAAATCCTGTTGTATGATAATTATGCAGGAAACACTACCTCATGTCTTCAAGATTAAAGGGGAAACAATGTACTGTTCCAGTCATCTTCATCGTTTCAATGGGAGTAAAGAATAGGAACAATAAAGGTGCCTTTACAATACATTTGACTATTTTATCAGGAAACATCTTGTATCATCCGCCTTACATTAATCTGTTCTATGTCATGTAACCACTCAGTAACTAGTCAATTTTCTCATTTGATAAATGTTGACTGCTGTGTAATATTTCACCTTGGTTACACTCCATTTTAGTTTTTCTCTAATCATAGAATGCAATTGCATTTCTCCCATTGTTTCACTTTCCTCCCCAGTTTTTAAGAAGCAAGCACCACAATAGTTTTAGAAGAATGAGGGGAGATCTCATTGAGATGTATAAGATGATGAATGGGATGGATAGGATAGAGGTGGAGAGACTCTTCCCGCTCAGAAAGGACAGTAGGACTAGGGGGCACAGCCTCAAGATAAAGGGGGGGCGGTTTAGAACGGAGTTGAGGAGGAACTTCTTCACTCAAAGGGTGGTGAATCTCTGGAATTCTCTGCCCGTTGAGGTGGTGGAGGCTGCCTGGCTAAATATTTTTAAGACGCGGGTTGATGGGTTTTTGATAAGCGAGGGGATTAAGGGTTATGGGGAGAGGGCGGGAATGTGGAACTGAGCCACGACAGATCAGCCATGATCTTATTGAATGGCGGGGCAGGCTCGAAGGGCTGGATGGCCTACTCCTGCTCCTATTTCTTATGTTCTTATGTTCTTATACCACTGTCAAAATAAAAAATTTTAAAAAATTGTCAAACAAAATCTATATTAAAAGTAACATTTTTAAAAAGAAACTACAGACTTACAAACTCTCACTGTATTAATTTCTCCGCTTTTTCACAAACAGCACTAATAATTCCCGAGGGCCTTTGAATATCTGGTATGCCCTACCTCTCAATACTTAACTGTTACCACATAGCCAGCTGCCTGCAATAGGATGGGATATAGGGTGGGGGTCATTACAAGTGACAGATATGACTCCCTTTGCCTTCTGCTACCAACTAAATTGAATTTCATCCCCTTAAAATTTGCGATGAACTTAATATTAAAACTAAAAAAAAACTAAAGGATAAATTCAAAAATAAAACTTCATCAAAAATATTAATATTTGGGTTCAAGTATCGCAGATATCTTTGAGTCTTGCTACAAGGATGGTGCAAACTTATATTCACATTATGAACGCAGTTGTTCTGCAAGTTTCTACCTTGCGTGTATCTGGAGGGTTGCAAATATAGCACTAAAGCAAATCCAGAACACTTCAGTGAAATACCTTTTTATCATGTGTTAAAAAAGGAATTTGAAAAATAAAGATGGTATCATATAGGGGATTGATTTTTACTGGGTAACTCGCTCAGACATAAGGTAATTTTGACAGTGGTATGATTGAAGAACTATCATGATGCTTGCTTCTTAAAAATTTTGGGGGAACTGGAGAGGAAAGGCAATTGCATTCTATGATTAGAGAAAAACTAAAATGGAGTGTAACCAAGGTGAAATATTACAGAGCAGTCAACATTTATCAAATGAGAAAATTGACTAGTTACTGAATGGTTACATGACATAGAACAGATTAATGTAAGGCCATTTGCACCAAGAGGAGCAAATTCTTAGAGGTCAATCTCAAGTAATATAACTGGAATCAAGAAACTATTAGAATTGAGAAACACCTAGTCCTTAAATATACAAATGTAAGTTATTTAGCCTTTTTATGTAGTAATATCGTTTTCAGTTTGAGTGCACATGTGTAGAGTTAATTATTTGTCCCTCGTCATCTCCTTTAGGTCTTGTGGTGCAATGGGTAGTGCCCCTTCCTCTGAACCAGAAGCAGTGGCTTCAAATCCCACCCCAGGACTTGGTTGCCAAGGAAGGTGCATTCGTAATGCGGTCAGACAGGTTGTGTGTCAACCTGCAAAATCCTTCAAACATGCCAATGCTTTATGTGGAATGGCATATCTCAAGATATAAGCCTCTGATGACAGACTAGCTGTTCCAGGAACAACTATAGACACAAAGGTCTGCCTCAGTGCACCACTGGATGTGGAAAGAAAATTTCAATTGGAATTTCTCTCCTTTCAAAAAGTCAATTAATTATTTCTCCTGATTAACTCCTGAGTGACAGAGGCTGTGAGGAGGATCTTGAATCCACAAGAATGTATGCAATGGGGCTGGTTAAAAATAAATTTACAGATCCCAAACCTAACCTCAGCATGTCCCCAACACATCCTGTTTCAGTTTTAATAGAGGCTGATCAGAGAGTTTGAACACCATCTTTTCTCAGTGGCCCATGCCTTCATTTTCCCTCAATGTTTATCTTTAACCAATAGAGGCTAGCTTATGCAGGGAACTCAGCAGGTAAAAAGAGGCAAAAGTAATGAATAAGTGCATTGCACCTGGGCCAGGAAGAACAGGAGTATTTTCCTAAGTCCTCTAAGCATGTCCTCTTTACATGCCCCATGATCAGGCCCTTCAATGCCTGACTTCACCCCAATCAATTTCCAACTTATCCTACTCCTACCACCTGCAACAACCCTTCCGCTCCTACCCTGCTGATCTCTGTTTACTGTTATCCCACATGCCACAGCATTCTCAAAATGTTCATTGTCTTCTCCAAGTGATTCTCCCGTCTGTTATGTTCAGCCACCCGATTTATTTGATAGTAAATTCACAAGCTTTTGGGGTTTGTCCCTTCATCAGGTGAATGGAGAGTTCTGGCCTCAAACAGAGCATATAAAGCACAGTTTACAGATTACTGATTACAATGCAAATCTTTACATCTAACCTGCTGTTCAAGTCCTAAAGTGGCCGACAATGTGAGTGGAAGGAGCACTGATCACAGTTTAAAGAGATGTGTATTGTCTCCAGACAGTACAATAAGTGAGGTTTTGCAAACCCAGGCAAGTCACGGGGGTTACAGATAGTGCGACATGAACCCAAGATCCCTGTTGAGACCGTCCTCATGTGTGCGGAACTTGGCTATCAGTCTCTGCTCAGCGACTCTGCGCTGTCGTGTGTCATGAAGGCCGCCAACTCGGCATCACCACCAGCAACAACCAAGCCTCCCCCGGCACCACAGTAGAAAACGGCACTACCGCAGGGAGGTCCATTGTCAACTTGTCAAACTACACACTTCAACCAGATGAAATCAAAGTTCTCAGCTGAGGGCTCAATTTCTGCCCCACCACCAAAATGGACCCCATCAGTCTCGCAGCAGACACAGAGGAATTCATCAGGCGAATGAGGCTGCGGGAGTTTTTCCACAAACCCCAAGAGGCCAACAGTGAACACAATGAGACAGCCGATGAACGAGAACAGCCGACAGAGAGATCCACAGTGCAGCAACCTAAGAGGAAGGAGTCCAATTGGACTCCTCCAGAAGGCCGCTGCCCTCGACTGGACTTGTATGCCCAAACCATCAGGAGGTGCGTTAACACCAGATTCATCAGCCGCACTCACAAGACAGCCCTGAACATCACCCAAGCACAATGCAACACCATCCATGCTCTCAAGACCAACCACAACATTGCCATCAAACCAGCAGACAAAGGAGGGGCCATCGTCATACTGAACAGAACGGATTACTGTAAAGAAGTATACCGACAACTAAACAATGAGGAACACCACAGTTACCCACAGATCCGACCAAAGAACACAACTCGTCAACTCAACAATCTGATCAAGACCTTTGATCTGGACCTTCAGAACACCCTCTGTGCTCTCATTCCACGTACTCCCCACGTTGGAGATCTCTACTGCCTCCCAAAGATACACAAGGCAAACACACCCGGCCGTCCCGTCGTATCAGGCAATGGGACTCTGTGTGAGAATCTCTCCGGCTACGTCAAGGGCATCCTGAAACCCATTGTACAAAGAACCCTAGCTTTTGTCGCGACACTATGGACTTCCTACAGAAACTCAGCACACATGGAGCAATTGAACCAGGGACACTCCTCGTCACAATGGATGTCTCGGCGCTCTACACCAACATCCCCCACAACGATGGCATTGCTGCGACTGCCTCAGTACTCAATGCCAACAACTGCCAGTCTCCAGATGCAATTTTACAACTCATCCGCTTTATCCTGGACCACAATGTCTTCATGTTCAACAAACAGTTTTTCATCCAGACACACGGAACAGCCATGGGGACCAAATTCGCACCTCAATATGCCAACATCTTCATGCACAGGTTCGAACAAGACTTCTTCACCTCACAGAATCTTCAACCGATGCTATACACTAGATACATCGATGACATTTTCTTCCTTTGGCCTCATGATGAACAATCACTGAAACGACTATATGATGATATCAACAAGTTCCATCCCACCATCAGACTCACCATGGACTATTCCCCAGAATCAGTTGCGTTCTTGGACACACGCATCTCCATCAAGGACGGTCACCTCAGCACCTCACTGTACCGCAAGCCCACAGACAATCTCACAGTGCTCCACTTCTCCAGCTTCCACCCTAAACATGTTAAAGAAGCCATCTCCTATGGACAAGCCCTCTGTATACACAGGATTTGCTCAGATGAGGAGGATTGTGACAGACACCTCCACACACTGTTCATAAGAACAGGATATGGCGCTCGAGTCATAGATCGACAGTTCTGATGCATCACAGCAAAAAACTGCACCGATCTCCTCAGAAGACAAACACGGGATACGGTGAGCAGAGTACTCTTCGTCGTCCAGTACTTCCCCGGAGCGGAGAAGCTACGACATCTTCTCCGGAGTCTTCAACATATCATTGATGAAGACAAACATCTCGCCAGGGCCATCCCTACACCCCCACTTCTTGCTTTCAGACAACCACGCAACCTCAAACAGACCATTGTTCGCAGCAAACTACCCAGCCTTCAGGAGAACAGTGACCACAATACCACACAACCCTGCCACAGCAACCTCTGCAAGGCATGCCGGATCATCGACATGGATGACATCATCACACATGAGAATACCATCCACCAGGTACACGGTAAATACTCTTGCAACTCGGCCAACGTTGTCTACCTGATACGTTGCAAGAAAGGATGTCCCGAAGCATGGTAGGTTGGGGAGATCATGCAGACGCTACGACAACAGATGAGTGAACATCGCTCGACAATCACCAGGCAAGACTGTTCCCTCCCTGTTGGCGAACACTTCAGTGGCCACGGGCATTCAGCCCCTGACCTTCGGGTAGGCATTCTCCAAGGCGGCCTTCATGACACATGACAGCGCAGAGTCGCTGAGCAGAGACTGATAGCCAAGTTCCGCACACCTGAAGACGGTCTCAGCAGGGATCTTGGGTTCATGTTGCACTATCTGTAACCCCCGTGACTTGCCTGGGTTTGCAAAACCTCACTTACTGTACTGTCTGGAGACAATACACATCTCTTTAACCTGTGATCAGTGCTTCTTCCACTCACATTGTCGGCCACTTTAGGACTTGAACAGCAGGTTAGGTATAAAGATTTGCATTGTAATCAGTAATCTGTAGACTGTCTGTGCTTTATATGCTCTGTCTGAGGCCAGAACTCTCCATTCATCTGACGAAGGGACAAACCCCGAAAGCTTGTGAGTTTACTATCAAATAAATCGGTTGGACTTAAACCTGGTGTTGTCAGACTTTTTACTGTGTTTACCCCAGTCCAACGCCGGCATATCCACATCATGTTCAGCCACCACATGACTCCCACAGTCTCCAGCCCATCTACTGTTCACTCCTTTGTTGTTAACCTGTCTAACCGACAATCAGCATCTCAATCCAGCTGGCTGGCAGGTGAGGAAAACCTTTGTAAAATTTGAGATTTAAATTGTTACCGTTTCTCTTCTTGCCTCTAAGCAAATATTGGTGTCATTAATAACAAAACTCTGGCCAGCAGAAATAAAGATCCTCTCACTGTGTCTGTTAATGTAACTATAGATAAGTGGTTCTCTAAATTAACATTTTCTTTAACAGTTATATTCCTTCCAAGTATAAAAGAATGCGGGGAGATACACCATTGAACTATACTCTTCAAACTGACCTCACAAATTACAACAACATACACTTAAATGTGACCTTTAATCTAGTTGGACATCCCATGATTATTCATAGTATCAAACAACAGCCAGAGAAAAGGTAAGGGAAGTGATTTATAAAGGTGGATTTTAAATAGTCTTTTGATGGTGAAGATGGAGGCAAATCGTGTTCTTAACCCTTCAGTTGAAACAAAAAGGCTAAACATGACACTTGCAGGCAAATTTTAATTTTCTGATATGTTCCTTGATATTTTTCACTGACCCAGAAGTTAGATCTGTGCAAAATGAAGAGCTGCATTGTATTTTAAATATGCCTATCCACTATTTTATATCCATTGTTCAATTTGTTGAAATATTTGCATTGGGTACTAAGAATTGAAATGTAATCAATCCCACAGTAACATCCCAGAAAGTTATTCAAGAACTAATCAAAGCTGAACAGAGGGCAGGAGTATTTTGGCATCTCTTTGAATGTCCTGCTCTGGTTGTTTCTGTGTCATTATTGTTTGTAAGCAGTGAGTCTTTCATGGGGGATGGTTTTGCACACGTGAACAGGTCTTTACTGATTTGTTACCTTTGTATCATTCTGCCAGAGCAAAGAAAAAGAGCAAACCTCTAAACCTGAAGATTCACAATAGTGTTGGTAGCTGCGAGAACATCCCTGCTCAGCGTTCCCCTCTTCTCTCCGAACGTTCTTTGCGCTCCTTCTTTGTTGGACATCCGTCTTTTCTTCCTTCTACTCCTCCTGTTCACACTGAAGCCAATTTCTCATCAAGTAAGTAACCACAAGTGATTTTGAATTGGTTGCTGGTTGAACAGAGCAGTTGTTGATGCAGTGGTGCACCTTTTGGAAGTTTACCAATAATAGTTGGCTATGGTTTTATCAGGTTATCCAAAATGGTATGTTTGAACCAGTGTTCTTAGATCACTTGTTTCAGCTGTAGCATGCACTCAGAACCACAGCAGAGTTGTAATTCCAGTTTGCCCAATTCAAGATCTGACCGGAAATTCATTGAAGAGTCTTATGATGATACGTATTAAGGAGCAAAGCTTCGTTTTCACGATCTTGAAGGTTTTCTTAATTGTTACAGTTCTTGATTCCATAGCGATGTTGTCAATACAATTCTAATATCTTCGTAAGAGTGAAAGCATTGGTGTTCTAGGAAGTACAGTAATTAAAATGGTAGCAGTCAGATCTGTTTAAAATCTTAGAAGTGCTTTAGAACTTCAGCTGTGGTAATTCTGATGAAAACCTGCCATATTTGTGCAGTAACAGGAACTTATGCTAATCATTTTTGGAGGAATAAATATTTATTAAAAGGAGTAGAAAAATTAACTCAGCATATAGAAAAAATATTGACCAGAAAGTATAAGAGTGACTTGTTTCAGTTTTTGATTCATATCAATATGTGACATCAGAGTGGATACCAGCTTTAGACTGCACACAGCTTATAGGGATACATTGGTGTTTCCTGGCTTTCTTCAATGACAGTAAAATTACAGGGCTAGTGACATATGGCATGTGTCAAAACAGTTCTCCTTTGTGATTCCAAGTATGTTACAGTGGGACTTCTTTTGTCACAATTGATCCAAAATGAAGCTGAGAGGTTGATTTATAGCACAAAGGATGGAGGCAGGGTAGGAGGCTCAAACTTACATCAACCTACTGCTGAGCATCTTGGAAGGGAAGTCAGCCTCACCAGACTTGATAAAGTCTGTCACACAAGAACTTGAATTAAGCAACCAGTGATGTATGTACGTGGCATTGATTTTGGGCATCAGAGTGACTGACACGTCATTAGTGGATATGTGTAGATTCTTCTGCCATGCTGATGGCATTTGACCATCATATATTTCATGGGGAAGTTCTCAAATTTGATATAAAAGTTACTGGAATGTATTAATATGGAGGCTGTATGAATACGTATTCTGACGTGAAGAAATCTGAGTTGATCAGCAAAGTATACCTGGATGGGCACAATAAGAAGTCACACAGCACCAGGTTAAAATCCAACAGGTTTATTTGGAATCACGAGCTTTTGGAGCACTGTTCCTTGTATCACCTGATGAAGGAGCAGCACTCTGAAAGCTTGTGATTCCAAATAAACCTGTTCGACTTTAATCTGGGGTTATGAGACTTCTTACTGTAATCACCCAAGCCCAACACTAGCATCTCCATATCATACCAGCATGCGGGCAGAGACATCGATCTGGGGATGAGCTCAAAGGCCACGTCAGGACCATGTAACAAATCTGCTCTGGTCCATTTCTGTTGCAAATCAATGCAGCCACAGTCTGTCTTGGTTAAGTGGAATGTTTCCCAATATGAAAATAATGTGCTTTTTACATTGGGTAAACAGGATAAGTAAATGGTTTATGGAAAAATCATCATGTCGACAGGTGCCCAATTGTGATGGTGATACAAATGAATCCCGTAATCATAATTAATGACATAGTTATAGAAAATCATTAAAATAAACTATAAACAATTAAAAGATTCACAATTATAAACATTTAAGTATACAAATAATTATATGTTGCAAAATGCAGGTTTGCTTAATTAACAGAATAAAAATGAATGATTTTATGCACTTTGGACTTTAATTTAATTTAATACATTGTCAGATTGAGTTCAAGAATTCTCTATTATTTATTTTTTATGAGTTCCACTTTTGGATTTCTCAGTAGTTTCATTTGGAGACACTTCAACATTGGAATAAAGTAATATCAGACTAAGGAGCAGGAATAGGCTGTCCAGCCCTACAGGCCTGCTCTGCAATTCAATAAGATCATGGCTGATCTGCATGTGGTCTCAGCTCCACTTTCCTGTCTGTCTCCCCATAACCCTTGACTCCCTTATCGGCCAAAAATCTGTCTAACTCAGCCTTCAGGAAATTCAATTACATAGCCCCTTCTGCTTTATGGGGAAGAGAATTCCACAAATGAATGATCCTTGGAGAGAAAGAATTCACCTCACCTTAATCAGAAAAGCTGTGATAGGTTTCCTCACATCAGACCAAGGTAATAGAAAGATAAAGTTTTGAGATCCTGTTACCAAACTAATATCATTGAAAATTTCAAAATTAATTCATTATTATGTATGTATTCAGTCTAAATAAATTAGCAATTGTAGCATGTATACTTGAATTCCATGCTAATCCTTTTCATGTATGTATGAAAAAAATGAATTTTAAAATTTTATTTGTCTAAGCTGCATTCACTGCACATTACAGAGCTCCACAGCACCACCAGTAAAACTTAGAGAATATTCCTGTTGAAAGTTCATCCTATACTTTGATCTCTGGAAATATATTTCATTCTATTTTTATTTGGTGCAATTAGGACTATTGCAAATTCCAGGAGATCAGAGCCTAAAAGATTTGGCCTGTTTGGAGTCAGAATTAGTTTAATCAAGTGTGGAATGGTGACAAGTTTTCGACCTTCTTTGTTTCACAGAAACTGTACATGCTTTTATCTGTCTGGTGTAACTTTCGGTATTCTAGTCTGCTGAGTTAACTTGCGATCCTGCCAGTCTTGCCGAATACAAAGCCAGCAGAAGGTATATATGTTACATTAATGCTGTAATCGGGTTCAACGATATCAAATTACAGCAGTATTCAATCTCTGAGAGATCAGCTACTGTTGGGGAAGCAACAGGGCAGTCTTAGAGCATAAGAACATAAGAAATAGGAGCAGGAGTAGGCCATCTAGCCCTTCAAGCCTGCCCCGCCATTCAATAAGATCATAGCTGATCTGAAGCGGCTCAGTTCCACTTTCCCGCTTTCTCCCCATAACCCTTAATCCCCTTGCCTATCAAAAACCTATCCACCCGCGTCTTAAATATATTTAGCGAGGCAGCCTCCACCACTTCAACGGGCAGAGAATTCCAGAGATTCACCACCCTTTGAGTGAAGAAGTTCCTTCTCAACTCCATTCTAAACTGCCCCCCCCACCCCCCCACCACCACCACCGTGTCCTACTAACCTTTCTGAGCAGGAAGAGCCTCTCCACCTCTATCCTATCCATCCCATTCATCAACTTGTGCGTCTCAATGAGATCTCCCCTCATCCTTCTAAACCCTAACGAGTACAAGCCTAGTTTATTCCGCCTCTCCTCATAGCTCAACCCCCTCAACTCTGGTATCAACAGCGACTTTGATTTTATTTTCTGCTTTGGACACTTGGGTCAAACTACCTTCTGTCTTCCCTGGAGAGTGATGTGTTGCTCGAATATCCTCCTGCTCCTGTTGGGGTAGGAATCCTAGTAGCACCAAAATTGGTGGAAGCACCTGCTCTGAGCACACAATTAACCTTCTTTCCAAGATTTTCAATGGATTTTCAAGCTTGCTTAAGGCAGGTTGCCTTTGTTCTTAAGGTGGTATTCACCCCAACAAAATGTGGTGTAAGTATAACATATTAACCTACAGCAAGAGCCAATTTTCAGAGCAGCAACATTTCAATGCGCACATTGGTTGACATTGTACTACACCTTTGTGCATCCCTAAATAAAACTTGTTTCTTGCACCATGTCAAGTTGTTGGTGAAGACGCAAAGATTTCTCAAAGATCTTGGTTAAAGGATAAATTACTAGCTCTCATATCTGCATGAGCAGCCTGGAGCTGTTGAATTTCAAATATTTACACATTGTTGAGTCAAAGAATAGATTTATACATTTCCAAGAACTTGTTAATATGCAATATAAACCACCACTGTGACAAATAAAAGTGTACGCTACCAATTGTCTTCCTGTACCTAGTGGTGTACTAAGGCAGACTTTCCATAGCTACTAATTCCTGGAACAGGTTGCTGGTTCTGTCGTCAGATGCTTATAACTTGAGGGGCATGACTCTACAACAAACATGGCTGACCAGGAGTCTTGCCCACCCTTACTGTCAGCCATTGGTGCATTGGAAGGATTCTTCAGGCTGACACACTCAACCTCTTTGACTGCGTTATGAGCGCACCTTCCTTGGCCATCAGGCACTGGGGCTCGAACCCAGAGCTTCTGGTTCAGAGGTAGGGATGTTATCCAGTGCAGCACAAGACCGCCTATAGATGTATGTAACTTATACATTACATTGTCCTCGTGAAAAATGAGGTGAGGACAGAATGGTTGTTCCTAATTCATTCCAAGTGTGAGCATTCTGTAACCTATGTGTTGCTATGCCAGTATTTCACCTTGTGTTATGTTTCAATAAATAATGTTTTGAAATGAGTTAATCTACAATCCAAAGTGACCATGTGAGGGGACTGCAAATGGCAAAAAATAGTGCAAATTAAACTGTAATTGTTCCGGATGGAACATTACACATCATAGACTCGAAGCTAGACCAATATGTTCTAATTCATCTGTTGCCAATTATCCTGCCAACATGATTCATCCTGTGGTGCTTGGCTCTAACTGCACAAGATTCTTGTCAGGTGGAGGGATGAGCAATTAATCTTTTACCAGATGAAGGCTGTTTATGCATGGGATGAACTGCTGAGCATGAGAATATGCCCATTGTGAAAAGTTACACACTTAATGAATAAAACCAGTGATCATTTTTAACAAGATTTATATTTTCATTCCTATAATAATCCCTATTTCTTGCTATTCTTGAACCCATATTTAACAATCTCATTGACATGGAACAGTTGGATGATGAAGGATGCGCACTTAACAAGTTGATCTGAAATTCCTCTCTCTTAAAATGCATCTGTTAAGCCACTAATAATGTAGCGGAATTTCAAACAAGGCTCAGGAGTAATTGTAAACCATAACCCAAAGTGCAGTGTTAAGGCCGTTCAGTAGAATGCATCAATTTGCTTTGCGCTTTTTCTGTGTAATTTCTGTTTCTAACATGTGAATGGCATTAGCAGACAAAGGATAATTATCATTGTGGCAGTTGCTGGTAAAGTAGGTCCATTTGAATCCAATAATGCAGAGTTCCTGTTTAACCCATGCTGATGATGAATGTAGCTGAGGAGGTCACTGGGGTGAAGGGGTGTAAAATAGAAAGTATTGTAGTTGATACAGAGGATGTGTTGGATATTCTAGAAGGGTTGAAAATAGATAAGTCCCCTGGTCCTGACGGGATTTACCCTAGGATTCTATGGGAGGCAAGAGAGGTGATTGCAGAGCCACTGGCTCTGATCTTCAGGTCGTCGTTGGTCTCTGGTATAGTACCGGATGATTGGAGGACAGCGAATGTTGTCCCATTGTTTAAGAAGGGGAGCAGAGACTTCCCTGGGAATTATAGACCAGTGAGTCTTACTTCTGTAGTGGGCAAGGTTTTAGAAAGAATTATTAGGGATAGGATTTATAGTTATTTGGAGAGTAATGAATTGATTAGAGATAGTCAGCATGGTTTTGTAGCGGGAAGGTCGTGCCTTACTAACCTTATTGAGTTCTTTGAGAAGGTGACCAAAGAGGTGGATAGGGGTAAGGCAGTAGATGTGGTATATATGGATTTTAGTAAGGCGTTTGATAAGGTTCACCATGGTATGCTTCTGCAGAAAATGCAGATGTATGGGATTGGTGGTAATTTAGGTACTTGGATCAGGAATTGGTTAGCAGATAGGAGACAGAGGGTGGTGGTTGATGGTAATTATTCATCATGGAGTTCGGTTACGAGTGGTGTGCCTCAGGGATCTGTTTTGGGGCCACTGCTGTTCGTAATCTTTATTAATGATCTGGATGAGGGTATAGTTGGGTGGATTAGTAAGTTTGCTGATGACACCAAAGTCGGAGGTGTGGTAGATTGTGAGGAAGGGTGTCGAAGTTTGCAGGGTGACTTGGACAGGTTGCAGAGCTGGGCCGTGAGGTGGCGGATGGAGTTTAATGCGGAGAAGTGTGAGGTAATCCATTTCGGTAGGAATAACAGATGTGTTGAGTATAGGGCTAACGGGAGGACTTTGAATAGAGTGGAGGAGCAGAGGGATCTAGGTGTATGTGTACATAGATCCCTGAAAGTTGGGAATCAAGTAGATAAGGTTGTTAAGAAGGCATACGGTGTCTTGGCGTTTATTGGTAGGGGGATTGAATTTAGGAGTCGCAGCGTCATGTTGCAACTGTACACAACTCTGGTGCGGCCGCACTTGGAGTACTGTGTGCAGTTCTGGTCCCCACATTACAGGAAGGATGTGGAGGCTTTGGAGAGGGTGCAGAGGAGGTTTACCAGGATGTTGCCTGGTATGCAGGGGAGGTCCTATGAGGAGAGACTGAGGGATTTGGGGTTGTTTTCACTGGAAAGAAGGCGGCTAAGAGGGGATCTTATAGAAACATATAAGATGATTAGAGGTTTAGATAGGGTGGATGGTGATAGCCTGTTTCCTCGGATGGAGAAATCTAGCACGAGGGGGCATGGCTTTAAATTAAGGGGGGGTAGTTATAGGACGGATGTCAGGGGCAGGTTCTTTACCCAGAGGGTGGTGAGGGACTGGAATGCCCTGCCTGCTGCAGTTGTAAATGCGCCTAGTTTGGGGGCGTTTAAGAGATTGGTGGATAGGTTTATGGACGAAAAAGGAGTGGTTTAGATTAGTGGGTCAATGTTTTTTTTTTAAAAATAAGACTGGTCGGCGCAACATTGTGGGCCGAAGGGCCTGTTCCGCGCTGTAATGTTCTATGTTCTATGTTCTATGTTCTATGATATCAATAACGATGCTGAAATTATTGATAACTGAGCAAGTGTCAAGTTCACAACCACTTCTCCATTATCAAAGAAGACAAAAGATATTTAACCCATTGTGTCTGCTTCTTATTGCAGTTCATGTGTTCTTACGCTGCCATAGATTTTTCTTCATATTAATTTACCTCATAACCTGAGGGGATCTAACTAATCACAAGTATCCCAGGAGAGAGAGTCCTAAAATGCCCCATGACTGCTAAAGTTAGTGGAGTAAATGCTGTAAATGCAATTTTGATGTTTTATTGTATGACATTAGTGTACCTTTTAAGAATTTTTAAAAAAATCATGTTCTCTGCAGCTTTCATAGCCTCAGCTGACTTCATTGTTGCCACATTGTCTGCGGAAGTCCCTTTACTGCTACTTAAATGGGGTTTATTTATTTTTACACTGGGATCTTTTATGATCCTGCATTGTTAGGAGGAAGGTTATGTGTTTTGGAGAGATTTTTTTCCTTCCTAGTGAACTTAAGGTTTCATTTTCTGTTTGGCTGACAGCACTTTTTGTTTGGAAGGGACATCAAGCTAGAAATAAATGTTTCTCTCCCTGGTTTTGGAAATTCTGCTGGTTGGCTGGAAGCAAGGATAATCTGCTGTTGGTGGTTCTACCAGAGTTTCTCCTTGGCGTTCTGGGAAGCTGTTCTGACTCCAAGCTTCTTTGTGTCTGCCTCAAAAGAACTGTAGCGTTTATCCAAAGGACTCAGTCCTGTGAAAAGGGTTTTTTAGTCATGGGAAGTTTTGTTTGATTGGAACATTTTAGATATATTTGTTAAGGGTTATACATTACTGTGATTGATTTGCTTTTGTCTGTAATTGATAAAAGTTCTTGCTAATTTTCTTTCCATACGTGTTAACTACATTTTTAAATAAACTTTGAGGTTATTTTCATTAGAGAGAAGAAGGTTACTAGGTGACCTAATTGAGGCATACAGGATAATCAGAGGATCGGATAGGGTGGACAGTGAGAGCCTTTTTCCTCGGATGGTGATGGCTAACACAAGGGGACATAGCTTTAAATTAAGGGGTGGTAGTTATAGGACGGATGTCAGAGGTAGGTTCTTTACTCAGAGAGTAGTTAAGGGCATGGAATGCCCTGCCTGCAGCAGTTGTGGACTCGCCAACTTTAAGGGCGTTCAAATGGTCAGTGGATAGGCATTTGGATAACATTGGAATAGTTTAAGTTAGAGGGTCATTAGATTGGTTCCACTGGTCAGTGCAACATCGAGGGCTGAAGGGCCTGTACTGTGCTGTAATGTTCTATGTAATGTTCTATGTAAAAGCTTCTTACGGGGTCAGTTGAATCATATGTGAGGTAAAACTTATCATGCTTACCCTAGCTAAATTCAAAGCACAAAACTTATATTTCTGGTGGGCTTCATAAAACACTTCAGAGTTTCTGACCTGAATTCTAACAATGGGCATCCTGTTGGTGGGGTTGGCGTGTTTCCCGAGGTGACCGCTACTGTTGAAACCTGAGACAGTACAAGATTCAGAAAGCCAGTGTCTCAGTTCAAAGACATAACTTAATTAAACCAGCAGCTGCTGGGAGAAATCATCAAAGGGGCAGGGCAGCTCTGAACTCTCCTGTGAAATCTGACGTACACAATTCAAGACAGATCAATTACAGGCTTTCTTTTCATTTACTCCCAATTTTCATTAGCTTTAAGTCAATCATCAATATACATAAATCAATAATACCTGTCATATACCTTAACCAAGCACATCTTACTCTTTGGCATAATGGCATTTTATTTTTCCATAGAATCCAGAAGCTAACTCATGTCAAATTTGTGATAAACATTTCATAATAATTGACTAATCCCAGGAAGGATTTTAATTCTGTGGTGTTCCTTGGGGTTGGGACCTTCTTGATGGCCATTACCTTCACCTCTACTGGATGTATCCCCTTATCATCTACTCAGTAGCTTAAATAGATTACTTGAGCTATTTGGAAAGTACACTTTTCCCTCTTCTAGCAAACTCCCACTCTGGAAAATCTCTGCAAGATTTCTAAATTGACCAGGTGTCCCTGTTCTGAAGCCCAAGACATCATCTATGTATACTGCTATCTTAGGTAGCCCTTGAAAGGTGTTCTCCATAACTCTATAGAAGATGGCATACACTGACGAGACCCCAAAGGGCAAATGGGTCCCTTATTGAGTCCCTTAGGTATGTCATTGTCACACATTTCCAGAAAAACTTGCCTAATTGAAGCTGAAGATGGGTGTAGCCCATGTCCAATTTGGAAAATGTCTTGCTGCCTGTTAACTTAGTGAATATATCTTCAATGCAGGCCATGAAGTACCTATCAGGTTTGGAGACTACTTGACTGTTAGGTTATAGTCCCCAAGAGATGAACTGATTTGCCAAGCTTTAGAACAGGGACTAAAGGCAGAAGACCCTTCCTGCAAACTGTACATGCCTTATATCCAGACTTTCAAGGTGCCGTAGTTCAGTTTTCACCTTCTCCAACATGGAGTAAGGGACTGGTTTTTCTCTGAAATACCTTGATGTAGTATTGAAGTCAACTTGGATTTTGGCCTTGGCTCCTTTTATTTTTCCCAGACCCTCTCAAAAAGCTGCAAGGTGTCTACTAATAACTTCATACAGTTCCCCATGCCTAGCCTGAACATCTCCAACCAGTTCAGATCTGCTGGAGACATTTCTCCCTATAAGGCTTGATCCGTTTCCCCATATAATAATGACTGGGAAATGAACTGATTGCTGTCTATAAGATATTGGGGCTTTTGTGGTGCCTTTTATTTGTAATGGCTTGCCTGTGGTGGCTGGTACTGCCTTGTATTTTCTAAACTCAGGAAATGGATACTCAATTGGAAGTGCTTATAGGTCTGTTCTCCGATAATGGAGACTCAGCTCCTGTGTTCAGCTCTGTCTTCAAGGAATGGCCATTCACTAGTAATTTGATTACCCTTGGGGCAATTTTCATTGTAATAAAACATTTCAGTTATAGTGTTGCTGCCTCTGGAAGAGGGGGTACCTGCATGGTACTTTCAGGTACTGGCCTTTGCTGTCTTCCTAGGCAGCTCGGTTTTTGCCTGTTCCTGAAACTTTGCTATGTCCTTTGACAGTGCTTGCAATAATCTATCAACTGGTAACTGGAGTATGTACTCTAATATTCTTGGGGTCATCATGCCCTTTCCTTGACTGACAGGTGGTGACATTGGGGTTCGTCTGTTGACAAGGCCCTTCAATATCTGATTTACTCAAGCACTCTCCATTGAGGACTGATTACATGAAGTCCCTCCCCATAATTGGAGGATATTGCTGCCTGATGTCCTTTGTAGTCCTGAGCTTTCTTTTCTGCATAAGGTGACAAGGCTATCTCATGCCCTTTTTTTTAAATTCAAATTGAGTCCTGCCAGCAGCAGCTTCTGGGTGGTTTGGTCATTTACGCCACATACCAATCTGTGTCTCAACATTTCATTAAGAGATGATCCAAATTCGCAATATTCAGCTAATTTTCACAGCCTAGCCAAGAACTCTGACAGGTTCCCCAGGAGCTGTCCCAACCTGTCAAGCAATATTTCTGGAGATTTAGAGGGGGCTTCCAGTCGTGGTGTTTTTCTTTAACTCCATCTACTAGCTAATTGAAAGTTTTTGAGTCAAGAGCATCTGGATAGGTCAGATTTCTTATCACACTGAAAGCCAAGGCCCCACATGCTTTCAACAATATCACCTTTTGTTTTTCATCTCCTTCAATGTTATTAGCACGGAAGAAGTAATATGTGTGCTCAATGTATTGGGCCCAGTTTTCCCCTACGCTGTCATAGGGCTCGCATTTCCTGAAAAGAAGCATAATGGCTTTTCCTTACTGAGGAAGACTCTTGACTTACGAAGGTTGCCTAGAGGGAAAGATGAAGGGAAAAAAAATTCTCCTTGTCAGCAACATAGTAACTCAGCCAAATGCCAGTTTACTGTAACCAATCCACTTTATTATGCAGCAGAAGAAATGGCCGCTTCTGCGGCTTACAGTCAGGCAGCCTTCACCTCAGGACCTACAACAATGGGTAGAGTAACAGGTTTAAAAACCCCTGCTGATTGCTTCCCATTGGACAACCCTTCACTTGCTCAGTAAGGCAGCTCATACTCCATGAAAACCAAGAGGAGACCTATTGGCCATATAACACGATCAAATAAATGTTTTTTCTTCCTGTTTATCCTATTCATAAGATGCTAATGAAGACAAATTTAAACAGCTGCTGTGGCCAGCAGGAACAAAATAGTTTAATCAGATTTAGCCCCTGACAACATCACCTAACTGCTGGATGCTCAGCACTCATGATTCAGTTTGAGCCATAATTTACCAGATGTCTTTATTCATGCATGTTGTATCATTTCAGCCCTGTACAGTATCATTTTAATCAGATCTTTGGTTATCTCTTAAATTTGAAACCCTGTTGGGTTATGTTTTCCATTGAGTATCACTTACAACTCAGCATTTTCTTATGTGCATTCGGTGGTTTATGGCGACCTTCTTTCCCTCAATCTGATTAGGGCCATTTGTGCTGGTGTTAGAAATGAAATGCAAATATCTAAATGCAGTAAACAGCAGAGAGATTGATATTTCAGTAGAGATTTCCATCAGAGATGGAAGCATCTCTCTCAGATGCTGACTGACCTGTCGTGCTTTTGCATGCATGTTCTGTTTTTCATTTTATGTAGGAAATATCAGCAAGCCGCTTGACGTATTTGTCACGTGTGTTTGCCTGAGAGCAATGCAGCCAGCTTGATCTGTGAGAAGAATATCCATAATTCTATAAGTATTCACTTTGGCTGTTGTCATGGTGAGTAGGGCCATTGACTGAAACCCACCTTCTTTAGCTAAGATCTCAAAAATCTCCCCCCAGCAGTTACTACAAGGTTCTTGAGAGAGAATGTGCATTCAGTTGAAAGGACCTGGAGCTGAGGAAGCTGTTCCAAGTCTGAAGTCTGGACAGTTTATAGACTAATGCATTGTTTAGTCTGGAAAAGAGGAGCCAACTTGGGGAATGATATTGCTAGTGATTGCATTATTTATACTGGCAATGTTAGAAACAGCAGTCAAATTGTAAAGTGGGCTATATCAATTTCACATTTTCCCAGTGTGAAAATTTGGTCTCTTTAAATGCTGGTGGGCTCTGCGTTTAGTTTTTATTGATAAATTAATGTGTCTGCAGACATTTTATCCAGTTGATTATTTCCACTGATGTTTTCTCTTGATCGTTATTTTTAGTGTTTAACAGTAAATTTGAAATGCCAATGTAAAGGTGTAGCTACATAGGAATGAAGAAAAAACATTAGGAATCTTGGAGTCCAACATTATTTGGAAGTTGATTGAATCACCACTGGTCTCTCGCACTTATCATGATTTCAAAGCATTTCTCCTGGTTGTGCTTTGGTCCCTTAATGCAAAACAGATGTATCTTTATCCCATTATCGGCAGAATGTCAGCTTTATATGAAACTCTTATGCTTTTCCTGTTTAGGTGGATTTTCCACATTACAGATTTATCTCCTATGTTTAAAGAGAAACTCAAACTTCCCATTGATCAGAATACTTTCTTTTCCTAACTCAGATTTCAGCACAAGTAGAAAGTGTTTGACCATTGTAACTTGAAGCTTGCATGTTTTCAGCACAGAGATACCTCAATGAGTCAAACTCAAATGTCACTAAATTCAGGCTGTGTCAAAGTCACTGATCATTCCCACCAGGAGAAGAGCAAATCTCTAAGATCAATGCCCATTATAGGTCAAAATTCTGCATGGGTAACTTCAGATTAGTCAAACTTGTCTAAGTTTGTCATAAAACTGCACTAACCAATCAGAGCAGAATTAGACCAGACAAGAGAATAAAATCATGGAGCACTGGGCAAGCCATCATTTGACATTGAGATCTCCCTATGAAAGGATAGGTAGGACCTGCAATTATGTGTGGGAAAAATTAAAAGTGGAAAGAAGACATCACAAAGGAGTGGGAAATTCCCCTACTGAGTTTTTCTACCATTATGAAATACAAGGCTAACATCTTGGAACAGTTCAACAAGCAGGCATTCTGTCCAGCAGGGCAAAGAATGAGAATGTTGAAGAGGTTGTACTAACATGATTACAGTCAACTCAAGCAGAAAACGTCCTCATCTCTGGTGCTTTCCAGATGGAAACAGGAGTTGCCCTGGCACAGAAGCTGGCACACATGGAGTTTGCCTGCAGTGGTGGATGGCTAGAGCGATTCAAGATAAGGCACAGCATCATCTTGTGCACAATAAGCCGTGAGGGTGCAGCGGCTGTGGCAGCAATGACAGGTAATTAGCACCAAAATGGTCTTGCTCATGCCTTTAATGAATGTACACCACAAGACCTTTAAAACATGGGTGAAATTGAACTGTTTTACCATCTTTTACCAGACCTTTCTTTGCTTTTTAAAGGTCAAGCATGTAATGATGGAAAGGAGAGCAAGGGATATGTGACTAATATGTCCGCACCATAAGGCTGCCACCTCTTGTGAGAGGAAAGTTCAAGAAGACATGTTCCTTCATGAATGTCAAGACACCACCCATGCATTTTAACACTAACAAAACTGCTTGGATGACATGTAGCGTTTTTGAAGCATAGACCAGGAAAGTGAAAAAAGTGAAAGAAAAGGAAGATTGGCCTCGTTACAGACAATTACCCAACTGGCCATGAGGAGTGTGAAACTGCTGTTCTGATCGCCGTAGATTATGCAGTCGTAGATGTAGCATGTTCTTCAACTAGGGAGACTGAATATCCTGAAGAGTCCAATGAATACCTGGCTATTTCCCTAGCTGATGTCATAGAGACCATAGATATGTAACAGGATTTTGCACTGCTGCTTGTAAATGGCGTAAACATGTTAACTGCATTGACAATATGATGGACTGCATTGTGCATGTCCAGAAACAGAGAAAGATTTCTGAGTTTTACTCGAAAAGTTCAAAAGTTGGTAAAATAGTCCTTTTTCAATTCAGAGCCCTGGCCTTTTGCAAAGTCAGGTCACTGTAAGGTGTGAATACATTGAATAAAGACTTCTTTCACATTTTTACTAATTTGTTGTGTTTTCATTTGGTATTTGTTTCTGTCAAAGGCAACAAGATTCATTGTTTGTAGGCCCAGCGAAACATAGAGCAGCACTCATATGGATATAGGGTGTCATCAGTTATCACAAAACTCCATTTAACATGAATCTGGAGACAGATCCCATGGAATTCAACTCATGGAGATCTTACCATGCTTCTCTTAAATAGGCAGTAGATTCTGCTTTTAAGTGCCCATGTTTATTCCTACAGTCTGGCTGATTTAACAGAAACAGTCAGAATTAAATTAGTAAGGTGATTTTGTTTTATAATGAAGCAATAAACTCAGACGTTTATTGGAATTTTGCCACCTCACCCACCTGAGGTTCATAAGATCCTGCCCAAGGCTAACAGCGAATGCCATTCTGCGAGCCTCGCCAGCCCCAATTCTGGGGTGGGTGTGCTGGTAAAATTCTGGCCAATTGTCTCCACTTTACACTTGAGGTGCGTGCTGAATGATAAAGTGTTCACTACTGAATTAGAGAGTTGAAACAAAATGGCTCTGAACATATTCGGCTCTTTCAGTGGGCCTCCACTACAACTCTGGCCTCATCCGAACAACTGGGATCACATCACAGCTTATTTTCAGGCCAATGGACCCAAGTTAGGCTGGACTATGCCAACAAATGAAGGAATAATTCAATAACGGGCCTCAGAAACACCGGATGTAAACACTGATTCCCTGCATTGTTGGCTGCAAAAGCCTGAGGTCTCCTAGGTAATGGAAAAGTACAATGCACCAAAGTATGATCTTAAAGCACTTCTGAATCAGCAGTTTTGTGAATGAGGGACCCTCCCCATAATGGCACCAGGAGGTGTGAATAAGTGACTAAAGGCTGAACACTTATACCATGTTCAGGTATAATATTGAAGGAAAGAGCAAAGGATGCTCTTTCCTTCAATATCCTTCTTCGGAAAGAAAGGTTACTGTTGTTGCTGAATCCCTTGGTGAATGATTGTTTCTGCGTTGTTTTGGTCTTGTTGGACAAGTAAATTTAAAAACATATTGGCACCTTTCTGATAGCTACTTAAAGCTATGCTACGTTTTATGTGGCTGCTTGTAAAGCTGTAGTTGTCAGGGGGCTTCGCTCTTCGAGTTAATATTCCTGTAGGTATACTCCTGCATTTTCTAGTTTTGGATAAGGAAGTGTATCAGAAGAAGCATGAAGGACTGGTGATTTAGCACCTTGATGCTCCATTCAGACACACTCTTATGCTGATGCCCATGTGTACAGGGTCAGGAACTGTTACCCGAAGCTGTCTGAAGAAGTCTGCCAGCAACAATCTGGATTCCAAAGAAAACTATCACCAAGTTCTGCACATTCCTGCGGCCAGACCAAGGGATCAATTCCCACACAGAGACAACTGTGTTAGCTTTGAACAGTTACATGACAGGTGCCTTCCAGGCAAATGCAGGAGAATTCTGTCCATTTTGCAACCTTCTTCAACAACTGCATCAAGAAAATTTACAGACACATTGTTTGAGAGAGCTAGCATTTTCATCCCATTTCCTGTAGAAAGCAGCAAGCTGCGAGAGAGAATCATGTGCGACAGTGTGGCTCTCATCCCACCAACATGAGCACAGCACAATTCATGAATAATAATAGTTTTGATTCCATCAATATCTAAGTAGCCTGTGATCACAAGAATAGGATCATGCATGCTAACTATTTCCCTAACATCTCTCATAATTCGTCACGGTCAATAGAGATAGACTTACCTGAATGACCAAAAGGATTCCAGGATGCTTTTGGGCTGGCAACACAGTCAAGAGCCAGAAGAGAAATGGTAAATTCTTATATCCAATTGAGTCATATTGGCACATAGCTTTGGCTATGTGGCATGGAAGTCAAGCAGTTGGGCAAAAGGTTATGTTCTGTCGTTCAACTATCAACTGTACACAGGTAGGCCCTTTGAGATTCAGATTAATGGGTACACCAGGTGACAGATAACTCCTTCAGTGACTGCTTCCCCACACTCCTGCCTTAGCACAAGCACATCCTCCTGCAAGTTGTTAAGAGGCCCAGTCCCATCATTACTGTGCCCCATCCCCCTAAGTTCCCTGTATTCTCTCTCTGTGATGGTGCGCCGAATTTACAAATAAAAAAAAGCAAAATATTGTCATATACTGTGATATTTGCCATGACAACCTTGCATTGGCTAAGGTAAATCTTCTTCAAATGCTTCTGGGTTCAGCCTACAGATGTCACCCTCCTCACTGTTCAGGGTGTGTTCTATAAACGGTTAAAAAGTGGAGCCACCCTTTGTTGGGAGAGCTTCTGCAGCAAGATCTTCAAGCCTTATTGCTGAATGGGGACCTTCTTCAACAACCTTATAGCCTGGTAACTCTTTAGCCCATTCCTGTGTGTCACGTGCTACAGGCTGGAAGTGCCAGCAAATATCGATAATGAACTGATTTCACATTATTGGATGAGATCAGTCTCCTGGGGCAGGTGATGAATGTGCTGACTATAATGCACTGGGACCACATTCATAGTCCCAAGAAATTGTGTCATTTTGCACAAAGCAGACGTTCTTGACAAAGGACACAACTTAGCATCATTATACCTTCTACCTTTAAATCGGGTTTACAGTTGCACAGCAATTATAGATGAGGTATTGACTTTTAAAATGATAGAATGAAGATCTACATTTTTAATGTGTATACCAGCCTGACACTGCTGCCTTATTGTTGAGGGCCAGATTCCTCTGTTGTTCCCATCCCTGGTTCACCCTGTGTATCTTTCATGGTCTTTGCAAATGCTGTTGTGGAAGCAGGCACCAAGAGTTGCTTGAGCCCACAACTCTCCCTCAGATATAGTCTCACTTTCTATGAGTAAACACTAGCCTTCATTCAGTAGCACCATTCAGATCAGGGAATCAATGTGTGAAGGATTGCAGGAAGAAATGCACATCCTGTCATTCTTTCCAGGTCCACCACACTGTGGGGCTCTGCTGCCTGATGAATTATGTACTTCAGCACTGCCACAGAGCAATTCTTCGAGAAGCAAGTGCCTCTCCATCCATAAAAATACTCGGATGTTCTGAATGAGTGTGGCTTCAACAACACTCGAAGCTCAACACCACACAAGACAAAGCAACTTGCTTGATCAGTGTTCATCTGCACCTTAAACATTCACTCCCTCCAGGCTGATGTACATTGGCAGTAGTGTATGCCGTTCTACAGGATACACAGCCGCAACTCACCAAGACTTCTTCAACAGCACCTTCCAAACTTGTGACCTCTATTAACTAAAAAGATGAGGGCAGCAGCTACATGGGAACACCACCACTTGAAAGTTCCCCTCCAAGAAACAGAGCATTCTGACTTCTCTGTTGCTTCACTGCCATTGGATCAAAATCCTGGAATTCCCTTTCTAACAGCTCATATCAGGACTGCAGCAGTTAAGCACCACCTTCTCAAGGGCAACTTGGAAAGGCAATAAATGTTGACCTAGCCAGTGATACCCACAGCCTGTGAAAGAATAAATTTTAAAGAAGTATATCAATCAAATGTACACTAGTTTGTTAACTTCAACATTTCTAATCATTTTGGTGCAAAAAAAAAGCCTCAAGAGAAAGGTATGTAGGAAGTCCCTTTGGCACAACTCAAATATTTAATAGAGTGATCCCTCACTGTCAAAACAGATTGTTTAAAATTGAAGAACTTGCATTCACGTGATTCTTGGGCTAGCCTGCGGAAAAACAGTCTGGTTGAATCTCAATCACTTAAAGGTTTATTGAAAGGTCATTACACTTCACTTATTATCTTCCAACAAGCAAGCATTATTCCAGTAATAATTTCAGATAAAATTATTTGTGAAAGCAGGAGTAAGTTAAACGTAGTTGAGTTTCCTCTTACTGCATTGTTCTGGCATTCTGATTAAGATTTCAGAAAACCCGTTTCTTCAATCATAGGACCGAATCCCGACTTAGAGTATGCTGTATTATTGGAACTGCCGTCCCTTGAATGAGGTGTTAAATTGGGGTCCCGCTTGCAAGGTTGGGTGATTGTTAATGTTCCTTTGGCAGAGCTGAGGATAAGTAAGGGCTTCTACCGATGCCATGATCAACATTTCTCACTGTATTCCTCACTCAGACAGCACTGTCAAAATGTAGCTTACTTGCTCATTTGTCTAATTTTTATTTGTGGGATGTAACAGCTACAAATGTCTACATAATAATCAGTGCAATTCAAAGCAGGACTTTTCATGTGAAAGGCTTTCAGACTTTTCTGAGACATTTATAAATGTAGGTGGTCTTAATTTCATACATTAAGCAAGGTATGATCTTGAAGATTGAAGAGTTATGTTTCCAAGAACTTGACTAGCATGTAGGACCATTACAGTGACAACTACTGCAAGAGAAAGCCTAACATTCCATTTCTGATGAAACGATGCAAGACTAGAGAAAGTGGTAAATATTTATTGGTGGATTATCAGCTATGAAACACTTCAGTTTCAAAGCAAAAAACTTGTGGGCTGAAATTAAAAGTCAGTTTTATTCTAATAATGATCAAATGTAATTAGCTGTTCCACAGGAGCTGAAAATATTTTCATTATTTGTTTGCATGCAACAGCAAATGTTGGGGCATGGTTGGAAGGATGACTGATATGGATGCAAGAGTTAAAAAAAATGCAACATTACTATAGTACTGGCACTTCAGATGTACTTCATTGGCTGTGAAAGGTGTGATTGCAGGCTCACTCATTCATCCCACAGCCAGAATTAATTATGATCAGACGGACTTCTCAAGATTTGATGCAAGCAAATTAAAAATACATTTCCACAACATGAAAAATTAGTAAAAACAGATGAGTTTAATCAAGAATTGCAGTGAAATGCATTTGTAGAATTACTCCCTGATTACATTATAGATAAGTCCCTCGATATTGCTAGGAGTAAAGATCTTCAAAGGGTGCATCTCGTGGACAGTAAATCCAGTTGGAAGAACTTACGTTTATTAAACTGAGTTATTGGGTTGCTGGTTTTGCATAGAAATTGTAATAAAAAAACCACGGGTGCAATCTAATGGTCCCATTATCTGCAGGTGCAAATCTCATAATGGTCGCTAAATCTCATGGACTGCCAAAAATGGGATATGCGCTTGTGCGATTCCCCTCCCTCCATCAGTAATGTAGTCAGGCTCACAATCTGATTTCATAAATTTTAATCAATCAACATATATTTATCACCCTTTACACCGTAACGTCCACCCATGCCTTATCCTCCCAATCACCTGGCGTGGTGCAACGCCGGCACAAATCTGTACTGTTTCTATAAAAGTAAAAACCAGTCATGATGCCCACCCCCGGGACGCACCATAAAGTATAGCCGCTGGGTGGTGCAAGAGATGGGCATGCTGTAGATGAATAGCATCGTGGCACAGTGGTTAGCATTGTTGCCTCACAGCACCAGGGACCCGGGTCCGATTCCTGGCTTGGGTCATTGTGTGTGTGGAATTTGCTCATTCTCCCTGCGTCTGCATGGCTTTCCTCCGGGTGCTCTGGTTTCCTCCCACAGTGGAAAGATATGCAGGTTAAGCTGATTGGTCATGATAAATTAACCCTAGTGTCAGAGAGATTAGCTGGGTAAATATAAGGGGTTGCAAGAATAGGACCTGGCTGTAATTGTGGTTGGTGCAGACTCAATAGGCTGAATTGTCTCCTTCGGCACTGTAGGGATTCAATGAATGATCAAATAAATGCTGAAGCACTCGAGACAATTATTCCAATTGTTAGGACCAGATGAGGAGGAGTGAATTGACTCCCCTCTATTTGGTCTGCTTGGTAGGTAGCAACAAAAGTTTTAAAATTTATTTTCCATGTGGATACCTTTTTCAAATCCAAATGCATGCAAGTTCAGGTAATAGGGAAAGCACATGGAATGTTGGTCTTCATTTCAAAGGCACTGGAGTATAAGAATAAGGAAGTCGTGCAAAAACTGTGCAAGGTAATAGTTCTGGAATACTATGAACAGCTTTGGTCCCCTGATCTAAGGAAAGATGTGCTGGCTTGGAGGCAGTCCAGAGAAGCTTCACCAGGTTTATTCTGGGCATGAAATGATTTTCTTATGAGGAGAGGTTGAATAGGTTGGGACTGTAGTCATTGAAATTTAGAAGAGAGAGAAGGGAACCTTTTGAGAAATATAGGATTCTTAGGGGGCTTGACAAGCTAGATGCTGAGAGGTTGGGTCGCCTTGTGGGGAAGTCTCATACTGTAGCGCATAATCTCAGAATAAGGGGCCATCCAGAGATGAAGTGGAATTTATTCTTTCAGAGGGTAGTGAATCTGTGGAGTTCTTTACAACAGAGGTCTGTGGAGGCTGGGTCATTAAATATGTTCGAGGTTAAGATAAACAATTTTTAATCAGTAAAGGAATCAAGGGTGATAGGCAATTATAGGAATAAGATAGGAAAATGGAGTTGAGGATTGTCATTTCAGGTCAATTATGATCTCAATGAATGGCAGAGCAGGCTTGATGGGCTAAATGGCCTACTTCTACTCCTTGTCTTATAAATTGTATTTTTTACTGTATCTGCAGTGAACAATGAGGAGCCAATCAGTAACATTTTCTTGACTCAAAGAAAGAGCAAGTTTATTAGCCATTAAAACAAAGGAAAAAAATGATAAGACATTACAGCATACACAGACACGGATACACACACACACACACACACACACACACACATATTCACCTTGTTTCTCACATTAGAGAAAGAGATTTATTACTGCCACATAAGAAGCTTCTCCAGATTCTTCTCTTCATTTTTGGCAAACCCTGTCCTTAAAATCATGCTCAAAGGAATTTGATTATTGTGTCTTCTGTAGTCATTGTTGTAGAACAAGTTGAGATTTCATCTTACAAACTATTGATATTTTTCAAGCTAATATAAACTAACAGGGAATGGGGTTCTTTCATTCATCCTCTATAGGGGCTTTGATTGTCTATTGGATGTATAGCCTATTGGCTAGCAGTTCCCCATTGCCTTGTGTGAGGGATTAAGACTATTCCTTCTATATATTTTTTAATCAAATATATAGAGATATGCTCATTGCTAAATCCAAACTTTTAAATTGAATGAAGACCTTAAACCACCGTTTGTCTGTTACACTGTGGACTGCGCAGACCAAATTAAAAGACAGCTACACAAAGAAACCTAAATTTCGTAACTACTCATCTGCTAGGACAAAGGACCCCACAATCTTCCTTTCAATTCATAATTGTTGAAACATTTAACAATCTCATGGACCCATTTGGAGGGGTACACACCTTTTGGCAAAGACACTGTGAAGAGGTGGGAGTCATATGACATGGATCTCTAGATTGCGGAAACGGTAATACTGCTTTGTGGAACTGCAAGATCAGTCTACTGTTTACTATCCTATAATCAGCCTCACAGAAAAGGAGCTTCACCCACGTTGAACCCCTGGCCCCATCCATACTGCTTCTGCTGTACCAAAACGTTCTGCCTACAAGACTGACTCATATCTACATGCCTATCTCATTGTGGGAAACCATCACCAAAAGTTTTCAGCCCACCGAACTTCGTGAATGGATACCACATTGGATTTGGATTTTGGACACTGGACCCACATGAAACAATGCTTGTTTCTCTGTAGTCTCTGCACTGTTAAGCTTTCTTTTCTGTATCCCTCTTTTACTTAAGGATGAACAAAATCATCTATGTGCGGATCAACAAGGGATGGGTGAGATCCTAAATAAATATTTCTTACTGTTGAAAAAATCATGGATGTTAGGGAGCTTGGGGAAATAAATAGTGATATCTTGAGGAGTGTTCATATTACAGAGAAAAAGGTGCTGGAAGCTTTAAAGCGCATCGAGGTAGATAAATCCCTGGGACTTGATGAAGGGTATCTCAGGACATTGTGGGAGGCTAGGGAGGAAATTGTGGGTACCCTAGCAAAGATATTTCAATCATCGATAGTCACGGGTGAGGTGCCTGAAGATTGGAGGGTGGCAAATGTTGTGCCTTTATTTATAAAGGGCTGCAAGGAAAAGCCTGGGAACTACAGGCCAGTGAGTCTCACATCTGTGGTGGGCAAGTTGTCGGAAGGTATTTTGAGAGACAGGATCTACAGGCATTTAGAAATGCAAGGCCTGATTAGGGATAGTCAGCATACCTCACAAATTTGATTGAGTTTTTTGAAGGGGTAACCAAGAAGGTAGATGGGGGCAGTGCAGTTGATGTTGTCTACGTGGACTTTAACAAGGCATTTGACAAGATACCGCATGGTCAGTTGTTGCATAAGGTTAAATCTCACGGGATCCAGGGTGAGGTATCTAAATGGATACAAAATTGGCTGCTGTCGGACGGTTGCAGAGGGTTGTTTTTCAAACTGGAGGCCTGTGACCAGCAGTGTGCCTCAGGGATCAGTGCTGGATCCGCTGTTATTTGTCATTTATATTAATGATTTGGATGAAAATATAGGAGGCATGGTTGGTAAGTTTACAGATGGCACCAAGATTTGTGATATAGTGGACAATGAAGAAAATTATCTTCAGCTGCAGCGGGATCTTGCTCAATTGGGCCAATGGGCTGATGAATGGCAGATGGAGTTTAATTTAGATAAATGTGAGGTAAGGCATTTTGGTAGATTGAACCAGGACAGGACTTACTCAGTTAATGGTAGGGCGTTGGAGAGAGTTACAGAACAAAGAGATCTAGGAGTACATGTTCATCGCTCCTTGGAAATGGAGTCACATGTGAACAGAGTGGCGAAGAAAGCATTCGGCATGCTTGGTTTCATTGGTCAGAACATTGAATACAGGAGTTGGGATGTCTTGTTGAAGTTGTACAAGACATTGGTAAGGCCACACTTGGAATACTGTGTATAGTTCTGGTCACCCTATTATAGAAAGGATATTATTAAACTAGAAAAAATTCAGAAGAGATTTACTAGGATGCTACTGGGACTTGATGATTTGAGTTATGAGGAGAGGGTAGATAGACTGGGACTTTTTCTTCTACAGCGTAGAAGGCTGAGGGGTGATCTTATAGAGGTCTATAAAATAATAAGGGGCACTGATCAGCTAGATAGTCAATACCTTTTCCCAAAGGTAGGGGAGTCTAAAACCAGAGGGCATAGGTTTAAGGTGAGAGGGGAGAGATACAAAAGTGTCTAGAGGGGCAATTCTTTCACACGGAGGGTGGTGAGAGTCTGGAACGAGTTGGTAGTAGAGGCAGGTACAATTTTCTCTTTTAAAAAGCATTTATACAGTTACAAGGGTAGGATGGGTATAGAGGGATATGGGCCAAATGCAGGCAGTTGGGACTAACTTACGGGTTTAAAATAAAGGGCAGCATGGACAAGTTGGGCCAAAGGGCTTGTCTCCATGCTGCAAACCTTTATGACTCTACTTATGAATGCAAAGAGGGAAATGTTGCGACCCACCTCCCATGTTTTGTGTATTCTAGTAAACTAACTCTTTTGGTTCATCTTATCTTGAGCTAGTTATGGAGTTATTTACAGAATTGGATCACACCAAAACCAAGAGGTTAGGAAATTTTCCACCCCTTATAAACAGGGGAGTAAATGACGGATGGTGAGAAAAAAAAAGTGCTGTTTAAATTGAGCTCCTCCTGTCTGTATGACTTGATAGTATATCAGTTGATTGAAGTCCAGCATTTTGCATTTTTAATATCATTGTTTCAGTTGTGCTTTCTGAAATGGATCTTGACCCCCAGCTGTCAAATTCCATGAGCAACATGTCAGGGCATGTCTGTAGTGCAATTCATATAATGACTATTCAGAAGTGGTTCACTCACAAACCTATACATTAGTGACATATGGCAGCCATTTTGCGTCAGCGTCTTTTCTTGTCTTTAAAACAGTCCAGCCTGTGTTTGGCAGCTGGTGAAGTTATAGGTAGATATCACTCGCTCACAATTTCCAATTCTCATGAAACAATCGGTGAGAAAGGGGTCAAAGCCAACATTCAGCTTTGTTTGTAAAGAGAACCTTTGATTGCAAATCCTTCTGTGGCTTCTTATTTAATGTGTTCACACATTTTCAGGTTACTATCTTCTTGATTTCTGTCATTCCATTTACTTTCTGAAGTATCAAAAAAAAATTATCCTCTTCTTCCAGCAAGTTTCATTTCTTGAGCACCATTGCTTATTGCTGAAGGACTCCCTAAGTGGGCAAAAATGTCCTTGATTTAGAAATCATAGTTCATGTCATAACTTCAGTCTCAATTATTTATTGCAGCAATAACAATAACAGAAGCACTAGATTTTTTTTGCTAAGTCTAACTAAATATAAAAGTTCTTGATTATTCAATGAAAATCATGTAAATGAAATAGATCAACATTTAAGAAGATGTTATTGTACTAGAGCTTTTGCTTGGGACAGCTGCAGTATGGAAACGATCCATTCTAAGTGGAAATAATAATAGTTCTTGGGAAATGTACGCTGGCCAATTCCACTGCTGATTTTGTTCTCCATGCTTCGGTTTTAAGCACTGTATTTCTGTACCGTCCATCTGCGCCTATGCAGGGTTAGCTTCCCTACTCGGCTTCCACCATTCATCAGCCAGGTAGATTAGGAGGCACTCAGGGAGATGTCTCTAAAGTTCAGCATTGGCTGTTCATCACCCCTTCCAGATATCTCTGTTGCTTGCATTGACAGTAAAGATGCTTGGCATCTTTTAAATATGGTGCCCAGTTGGATATGGGACATGGGCCATCCAGCCCGCCCTGCCACAAAAGACGTCACAGAACCCCCAGCTGCATAATTAATGACTCTGGGACCAGAAGATAACATGGCATTTCCCATTGTTCTCTCAGTGGGAAACATTCCCATTTCCTTTCTCCACCACATGACTTAGTCAAATGTTTCTAGACTAAGTCACATGACTTAGTCCCAGATGGGAGAATCCCTGTCTTGGTCTTTAATACAATTCAAAGTTCTTGTGGAACTACAAATCCAATGGTGAGTACCTATATTTTTTGGAAACCTAGTAGGATGCTCTGCAATGGAAATGTCTCTACCTAATGAAAATGATTGAAGTTTCCAATGCTCTTTGGTTATATAACAAATCTGTCTTGCATGCACTTTAAATGAGATAATGATTATCTTTAAATCTGGTTGTGGAATTGTATAAAAATGTTGTTTGAAAAATCTGATATGTTTTCCTCTCAGAAACTTACTAATCTATCACTATGCACAGATGAGAATTCAGTGAACATTTTCCCTCAATTGTGCAGGCAGGAAAACATACCCTCCGTCCCAAGTGATTGAAAGTAGAGAGTGTCAGGGGAGTTTATAACATCAGCAGCTGAGTTATTTTGAAATGGCTCGTGCATTCTGATACTGAATTCGTTTCAATGTGTTGCAAGCCGCACAAGTTTGGTACATACAGACAAAACTTAATATCCTGTTTCTTGAATATGTAAATGTCACAGTCAGTGACAAAAAGCTCACGTAGGTACAAAGCTAGTCAAGCAATCTAGAAACATTTGACATGCCAGAGGTTGATTTTTCACCTCACTTCACCCTATGATGTTGTGATCGCTTGAGGTTGTTTCTTGCTCCCTCTTCAATGACGTGCTGTTGCAAGTTTAAGAGTTTTCTCGTTTTCTTCCAGCTCACTGAATGATTATTCAAAGCTGAGGGAAAGAAAGAGTATTTTGATTGCCCATTCATGTGAATGCAGCAGCATCCTGTTCTTTTTACCAATTAAGTAATGTAAAATAGAAAAATATATTTGATATGAGACACATTCAAATGATTTAAGCTGTACTTTATCTTAAACATCCTAGTTCTGTTCATGATAGATGAGTGTGTTATGAAGGTTTTTTAAGCCAGGAATGTGAATGTTTGGTAGTTTTGTGACTGTAATAAAACTCCAATTATAACATGCATACAATTTGTTTAAAATGAATAATTATCTGAAAATTAAAATTTGTAGGGCTACAGAAAAGGTTTTGGAAGTGCCACAAGGTGAATGAGAGCCAGGATGGACACAGCAAGCCCAATGTCCTCTTTCTATTTAGCAGCCATCCTGTGATCCTTTAGAAAGGGTGTAGGATAAACAGATATCTCGCCATTTATTCTCACTTCTTCAGAGGATATAGTTGCTAGATGTTCTCAATATGAATGCTTGGCTGAGTTACAAGAATGGCTAATGTACTCAGCTCGGGGGGGTCAGTTGATGTAATTTGTAGGAGAGTGCAAGATTTGTTTGATTGACATCTTGTTACCTTGTAACAAGTTATTCTTTTATGTGGTTTTACAATGCATCTGATTTATTTGCAAAAAAATTAAGAGGTAAAAGTGTAAAACTTTTCATACTTATACTATGAAAGGCTGCAGCTGACTGATGTTTTTATGAAGTTGTAAATTGAGTTCTTGTTTTCAAAGTCTGTGCTTATGCTTATCATGTCAATTTCAGGAGCATTTCAAAGACTTGTCAGACTTGCCAATGGCTCATTGGCTCTGTACATGGTAGTTCCTGGAGAGTGGGTATGGAGAATGTATGGGGGTATGAAAGAAGCATGAAGGAAAAGACAAGAAAGGGACATTGTGGTGCAAGAATGGGGATCTTATAAGGAACATGGGAATGTAAGGATAAATAGAGGAGAAATGGGAATATGAGAGGGCATGGTTTGATGAGGGGGTGAAGGCTAAAGAGCCTAACAAGCATGCAGAGAACTAGGCTGATCTCTCAGAGAACTGAGGTGGGACATTTAAACAGTCCACTTCAGCACTTTCCCACCTCTATTGTTGCTTCATGCCTGCCTAGGAAGATGGCAGCCCTGAACCTTGCCTGCCCATGTTTCACATGAATGGAAATTCTGTGATTGTGAGAGGAGATGACGGGTTTGGGATTGCAAGGTCGGGAAACAGCCCGATTCGCGTTTTCTGAATCAGAGAGGATGATCTCACCCTTTGTGTTCACATGTAAACAGTCAGAAACAATTCTTCCAGATATAATTAATCCAGGCACGTGAGGCAATCAGGACTCCTTACAAGGCATTGATGCCACACATCCTAGGCTTCAGCTGCCCTTCATTTCAAATAGCTTACAATCAAAAGTTTAATAAAATCAAACACAACAGCGATGATTCTCCCAAAAACGTTCTAAGTGCTGAATTTGCAGGAAAACTGCTGTATATCATGATTGTTTTTTCAGTGGGAGTTCACACTCAAATCTCCCACTCTCTGCATTGCACAAAGGTCACCATTGTGAATATCATTAAAAGCTCGGGGGCAGGACCTATTTATGCCAGAGTCTGACAGTTCCGCACAGTAGCCCTGAACTGTCAGCCAGCAGTTTGCTGGTCAGCTCAATCGCTGGCTGGCCTGGGACCCCTGCAGTGCTGCTGCCCCCTCCCCCGATTGCAGCCCCCATGAGCGTTCCCAGGCCAGGTCCCCCCACCCTGTCCAGGAGTGCCCTGATCTCCAGCACCCCTCACTAACCCCCAGCCCGTTCTGATTGCTGGCTTCTTGGCAGCCCCGATTGATCCCAGTGGCAGTGAAGTGCAAAACAGACTGGTTTCCTTCAGCACACTGCTCGGTGATTAGACTGGGCTGCTGACGAACTGTTTTGGGAAGATCGCCCGAAGATTGAAACGCACAGCCCACTGATCTGAAGCTAATATTTCAGAGTCTTTCTGATAAGCCTGCCCTGCAGGGCCTGGAAGATACCACCCGTTGTTAGCCCTGGATTCAGTTCCCAGTGGTCTTGTGACTTCTGAGGGGTAGTTGCAAGCAGGTATTGTGGGAGGATTGGATTTGAAGCATGTTTATGAAGGACACATTCAGTAAAAAATTAAAATACAGACTACTGACTGCCCGGGAGTCATTAATTGGTAAGTGATCTGATCAAAGGGCTCAAATGATTTCACAAACCACAAGAGCAAAGCATGAGCCGTTTGTAACCGCCAACTGAACTTACAGCTAAAAGTTACATCTTTTAATAAGTGAAGCTTCATGTTTTATTTCTGTTTCATTTATTCTTTGGTCAGTTATTGTCTGATCATGAACAGCTGTTAGCATCATGTGTCCAATATTCATTTACAAGGGTAGCAATTGCTGCAGATTATCAAGAATGCTACCAGATTTATCACTTTGAAGTAATATATTTAATACAATTGTCTTGCTGGGACACCACACTAGTGCACCAACACATTGTGCCATTTAATGATGAGACACAGTTTCAGTTCATTCACTCTGACCAGCAACTTGTGTCAACTACAAAGTCAAGGGGAGGCACCAAAGATAAGGGAAATCTTTCCCCTGGAGGCTTCAGATGCTTTTTTTTGTCTGATCAAGAGTTCACCAGACGTAGTTCAGGATTACGGGATAGCTCCAGATGGCCTCTGTTACTTACACATCAGAATTCTGCATTTCAAATCAGGCTTGCCTTTTGCTTGCAAACATAATGCCAAAATTGAGGGTGAAAAGGCACTAACAATATGTCACTGTCCCAACCATGTAAAAGCAACATAAAGTTAATGGATTCATCCTGAGAACGCCCACATACAACCTGATTTAGAACAACTAAATCGCCATTCCTTCACTGTCCCTGGGTCAAAATTCTGAAACTGCCTTCCAAACAGCACTGAGGGTGTATCTCCCCCATATGGACTGCAGTAGTTCAGGAAGGAGGCACCACACCTTCTCAAGGGCAATTGGGGATAGACAACAAAAATGTGACTTCCATATCTCATTAAAGAGATTTTAAAAAATCACAAGCTCCAAAATTTCCTCTGTATGTTACTCTTGATGAAACAGCAAACTCAAATACAGAAACAACATCTCTGGATTAAGTTAATGCACAAGAAAGAAAATAGTAGAAATCTCTATTCTGCCCTCCCATTTCTGGCGACCATTGTTATTTTGTGGTAATATGGATATTAAGTGGTAACTTCCTGCTGTTGATCAATTTTTGGTCAAAGAACCCCACAAAATATCCACCCAACTATACTTTCAGGGTGGCCTTGGACCGATGTATAAACTATACAGCTTAGTGTTGGCATGAAGACAACATTGCCGCAGCCACACATCAATTCTAAAGCAAAGGCTTTGGGAACTCTTTTTAATATGGAATGTGGTTTGAATACTCACATTACCGACGTGTACTCTTCACCCTTGATACTGATCAAATCAGAATTCAAGGATAACCAAAAGTTAGCTGCATAAGTACAGAAACCTCATGATATTAAAATCAATCTCTCTGTATAAACACTGTCCTATCACCTCTGCATTTGAACCTGGTCATGGCCATCATTGCAAGAGGACTTGAGTACAAGAACAAGAATGTCTTACTACAGCTGCACAGGGTCTTAGTGAGAATACACCTGGAGTATTGGTGTGCATTGTGGTCTCCTTATCTAAAGAAGAATATATTTGTTATTAAGGAGTACAGCAAAGCTTCACCAGACTGATTCCTGAGATGGCAGGATTGTCATATGAGGATAGCTTGGGTTGTTTGGGTCTGTACTAACTGGAATTTAGAAGATTGAGAGGGGATCTCATTGAAATATATAAACTTCTGACAGGGCTAAACAGACTGGCTGCTATTTCTTATGTTTCTTAGGGATTTGTTTCCTCTGACTGGAATGTCTAAAACACAGTCACAGTCTCAGGATATGGGGTAGACCATTTAGGACTGCGATGAGGAGAAACTTCTTCAGTCAGAGGGTGGTGAAACTGTGGAATTCTTTACCAACCGCACAGGGCTGTGGAAACCAAATCACTGAATATATTTCAGAAGGAAATTGATTTCTAGATTCTAAAGGTGTCAATAAGCATGGGGAGAATGCTGGAATATGGAGTTGAGGTAGAGGATCAGCCATGATCATGTCCAGTGGCAGAGGAGGCTTGAAGAGCAAATAGTCCACTCCTGTTTCTGTTTCTATGCTTCTTTGCTTAAACTCAACAAGATTAAAGTTCCTCCCTGCTGACTGTGAGGTTCTTCCGCTAAATGAGCAAGATTGATGCACCCAGTTTTTAATGAGTGTGGGGTTACTACTCAGCACAAATTGTACTGCAGCTTTTACTTGAAGGTGCTGAGTAGCATGTGTTTCTATTGGGAAAATGTTCCATAAATTTGGGTTCAAGTTCTTTTGTAACACTTGGCATGAGGTACAATGCAGGCAATTTTCAACTATGGTCGAAAACAGGTACAAAATTGGGAGATCAAAAACACCACTTGGTCATTCATGGGAGCCTAAGATCTTAGTCCCAATGAGATCCAATGAGATTCCTCATTGCTGTTATCACATATTACCATGCCAGCAGAAGGCCTCAGGTGCCAACTGGTATCCTGCTGTATTCCACCAATTCTCCAGTCTTCAATGAGGGGTTACAATCCAAATGGTATCTTCTTTTTAGGCTGCTATATCTCAAGTGATCCCCCTTTGAGGGCTAGTGATTAATTTACTCAGTTTCTTCAACAACCTGTGTAGTTATATCTGAAAATTATCTGGGAGGTGTTGCTTGCGCCAGTGGGAAACATTCCTTTTTGTTCTATGTTATTCTTAGTTATCAAATTTTTTTCCTATAATTCTTGTGTGCTTATATGTTGTGTGTGGTGGATGTTTGGAATTCACTGACTGGTTTAGTGGTTGAAGCAGCGACCGTTAGTATATTTAAAGATATCTGGATCTGCACCCACTGTGCTGAAACCACCAAGACTGGAAGGTGGGATTAAAGTAGGTTTTTTTATTTTTTATTTGGCTGGTGCAGACATGATGGGCTGAATGGCCTCTTTCTGCACCATAACTTTTTCAATGGTCTATGGGTTTGAATGTATGAATAAATAATGAACGGTATTTTCCAAACATTCCCGCCGGCTGGATCTTCTGGTCCTACAAACGTCAACTCACAGCTGCAGGTTTCCTGGCAGTGGAGGGTGGAAATAGCAGGAAACCTTGTTGATAGTGGCAGGGCCGATAGACCCCACTGTCGGCCAATGGTGGGGCACCACCACCGCCTCAAAACATGGGGGGGAGTGGGATGACTTTTGATTTAGCCCTGAAGAGGTTTTGCTGTGAGTCACTTTAAAATTGACTTCGCAAACGGCGAGTTTGGGGAAACACACACAGTCGATTTCTAAAATCAAAGCACCTCTGCTTACAGATGGAGAGACAAATAAGAAAGTTCATATTACCAGTCTCCCTGTCTGTAACACAACATGAAAGTTCCTTTTCAGACTATACGATACTACAGCTTTTCCTCTGGGCAGGAAGGCCTGGCACTCAATCTGGTTAATTTGTTTTAGGGAGGACCAGAGGCATCTTGCAAAACAGATGTCAATTAATCCTTCAGACAGTCAGCTAATATAGTCGTTTTAGCTTCACATGACAGCTAGGAAGACAGAAAAGGGGAGGAAGAAAAGGGGAATCCTGGTTTGTACTTTAAATTGTGCTTTGCCTAATCGAAAATGTAGCCCTTCATGTTTTGCTTTCAAGGTCTTTATTTTTTTCCATCCCTTTGATTAAAACATCACCTAATTAAGAAGAAAATGTAAAATATACATGCTGGATTGTCACTTTGTGTTGTATTAGCTTATTATAAAGCTGTTAAAGTACCACTTACTCCCTGGCGGTGATCCCTAGATGGGATTTGTAATTATCAGATCAATTTAAATAGAAGGTGGGGAAGTGTTTGCAGTTTTTCTCACTGTTACAATGATTGATAAAAAAGTGAGAAATTCAAATGGTAGTTGAGAGTTTTATTTTGTTGTGGCCTGTGTGAATTTAATCCATTACATCTATGCACATGCTCAAGTAAAGATAACCAAAAAGTACAACCTCACGTTGATGCCAATTTCATTGTCATCTTAGATTTGATATTCTTGGGAAAATTCAGGGACCGTTGATATTGCTTATCAGTTGTATCGGGTAAGAACTGCAGTGTACATATTTTGCCAATACAAAGAAAAATAGCTTGAACCTAAAATTAACATACATATGAAATATTTATATATATAATATATAAATAAAAGTATATGGGATTACAAGAAATTGAGAACAAATGAGAATTAAATATCAAAATGTGAACATTAATAAGATAATTAGTATACAGAACTTCTTAAATTTGAAAGCTCATTTTGTTATTCCAGTGGGAATACAGCAACATTTGCAAATAAGTCATCATGATGGTTAGCTAGTTGATGAATGACTCATATCGATGGGGAAAGCAACAGTAATCTGGAGAAATGTTTCTTTGGTTAGTTGTCAGAAGCACAATAAGTGTAGATCAGGATTCTCTCAAAACAAAATTACTAATTTCCCTATGGGCAGGAAAACAGGAGTATTTCCAGCCTCTTTTTGGGGCGTACTTACCAGAACAAATCTCCGGCACCCTGAGCAATGCAGAGTGCCTCAGCATAATTCACTCTGAAAAGCGATGGGCAGGGTCTACTCCCGCCTGAAAGGCCAGCAGCATAGTGCTGAGTGGGCTACTGTGCATGCGTCTATCTGTCAGTGCAGAGATCGGCGCATGTGCAGTAGTTCCTCCATCACCAACCTCCCAATTGCTGGCCTCCAATCACCTGGTTTTCCCCGGAACGCCCTTGATCGCTGGCCAGGCTCGAATTTTCTCCACCCCTGCCACTATTGATCAGGCCCTTGGCATTGCGCAGCAAGCAATTATCTGAGAAGTCGCAAATAGTGCTGAATATTTTGTAATCATCAGCGAACATCCCCACTTCTGACCTTATGATGGAAGGAAGGTAATTGATGGAGCAACAGAAATTGTTTAGGCTTAGGCAGTACCCTGAGGAATTCCTGAAACTGAGATGATTGACTTCCAACAACCACATACAGTTTCCTTTGTGCTAGTTATGACTCCAACCAGTGGAGAGTTTTCTCCCTGATTCCCATTGGCTCCAGTATTGCAAGGGCTCCTTGATTTAAAACTCGGTCAATGCCGCTTTGATGGTGAGGGCATTTTCCCCCTTCCCCCAAATCTCTGGAGTTCAGCTCTTTTGTCCATATTTGAATCAAGGCTGTAATGAGGTCAGGAGCTGATTGGCCCTGGCAGAGCCCAAACTGAGTGTCAGTGAGCAGGTTATTGCTAAGAATGTACCACTTGGTAGCACTGCTGATGACCCCTTTCATCAATTTATTTCATCAAAAGTAAACTGATGGGGCGGTATTGCCTGGATTGGATTTGTCCTTTTTTTTATGTACAGGGCATACCTTGTAAAGTTTGAGTTGCTGGATAGATACCATTCTTGAAGTTGTCCTGGAACAGCTTAGCTAGGGGCACAGCAAGTTTTGGAGCACAAGTCTGCAATACTATTGCTGGAATATTGTCAGGGACCATCCCTTTACATTATCCAGTGCCTTCACGCCGTTTCTTGATTCCAGATAGAGGGAATCTAATTGAAGTCTGGCAACTAGATTGAATAAACTGGGATTAGATCCTATTCTAATCAGGGCCCTAACCACTGTGTAATGGACTGGACCAGTCTTGGAATTGCTCCAACTCTCCCTGTGGTGGGGATTGGACCTTTTATGGAATTGGAGCTACCCAGTCCCAAGATGCCACTCAGTTCAGCTGATTTTTGTCAAGAACCTGTGAAGCTGAATAGGCACACAACATGCACATTACATGGAGAAACCCCCGAACGAGAGAATTCCAGATGTCCTGCCCATGTACCGGATCTCGCCACATCCCCCTTTCCATCAGTGCCCTTCGACAGTATAAGCTTCCTCCCCCAGGTACTTGGTTATCATGCTGCAAGTCTGAAAGCACTTGTGACAGAATTCTTGTGATTAAATAAACATTTCTCATAAGCAGCAGCTGTTCTCGTGTGAATTTTGGGGCTCGTCAGATTAAACTTTAAATGACAGGAAGAATGAACATAAGAACATAAGAAATAGAAGCAGGAGTAGGCCATCTAGCCCCTCGAGCCTGCCCCGCCATTCAATAAGATCATGGCTGATCTGTCGTGTCTCAGTTCCACATTCCCGCCCTCTCCCCATAACCCTTAATCCCCTTGCCTATCAAAACCCTATCAACCCGCGTCTTAAAAATATTTAGCGGGGCAGCCTCCACCACTTCAACGGGCAGAGAATTCCAAAGATTCACCACCCTTTGAGTGAAGAAGTTCCTCCTCAACTCCGTTCTAAACCGCCCCCCCTTTATCTTGAGGCTGTCCCCTCTAGTCCTACTGTCCTTTCTGAGCGGGAAGAGTCTCTCCACCTCTATCCTATCCATCCCATTCATCATCTTATATGTCTCAATGAGATCTCCCCTCATTCTTCTAAACTCCAACGAGTATAGGCCTAGTTTATTCAGCCTCTCCTCATAGTTCAACCCCCTCAACTCCGGTATCAGCCTAGTAAACCTCCTCTGCACCCCCTCCAAGGCCAAAATATCCTTGCGTAAGTGCGGCGACCAAAACTGCACACAGTACTCCAGCTGCGGCCTCACCAGTGCCCTATACAGCTGCAGCAAGACCTCCCTACTTTTATATTCAATCCCTCTCGCTATGAAGGCCAGCATCCCATTCGCCTTCCTGACCACCTGCTGCACCTGCAGGCTGGGTTTTTGCGACTCATGCACAAGAACCCCGAGGTCCCTCTGCACCGTTGCATGCTGCAGTTTTTCGCCACATAAGTAATAGTCCTTCCTACCATTATTCCTACCAAAGTGGACAACCACTGAGAATTCATTCAACCAAATCATTCAACCAAATGATTTTTTATATCGGGTGTATAACACTTCCGCCTCACTGTGTCAGGGACCCGAGTTCAATTCCTGCATGGGATCATTGTCTTGTGGAGTTTGCACGTTATCCCCATGCCTGCGTGTGTTTCCTCCGGGTGCTCCGGTTTCCTCCCACAGCCCAAAGATGTATGGGTTAGGCTGAATGGCCATGCTAAATTGACCCTAATGTCAGGGGATTAGCAGGGTAAATGTGTTGGGTTACGGGATCAGGGCCTGGGTGAGATTGTGGTTGGTGCAGACTCAATGAGCCAGATGGCCTCCTTCTGCACTGTAGGGATTCTATGCTTTAAAATTGGGAATGGTACAAAAATCAACAGTGATGAAGATTGTTTCATTAATCCATTCACTGGGTTAGACCCCATTAATTGGCTAATATGAACATTGGATTATGAATAGTGGGTGAGGTTCTCCGGCCATGCTCACCCCAAAACCGGAGAATCCAGCCCCAGGTCAGTGGACATTTACATGGTCTGCCTCCCCACCCCGGATCACTACAATTTCCGTGGCAGGCGGGACAGGAGAATTCCCCGCAGTATCTTATTTTAAGGCAGAGACAAAATCTGAAGCTAGCTTTTTGAATAATATGTATTTTTTATTCTCATTAGGATAGTCAAGCATGCAGACATGTTAATCATCAACAGGGTGCTATCATTGTATTTCTGTGCAGTGGAGAGATACAAGTTACTTCACTTATAATTATTCGAATTCAACGTAGCATTATTTGCCAATTATTAAAGATCTTAGTAAAGCTAATGATCCAAGGAGGCAGTTTGGTGGGGTGCTGCTTGATTTATTTGTTGTATTATTCATAAAACTATAAGGAGCATGATGTTCCAAAAGTTTACTGAATTAACTTTATGAAGGCTTTTCCCCTTGGGTACTTGCAAAATAATTCTCTTACAGCCTCTGCAATAATATTCATCATAATTTTAAGTTTGAACGCTGCATTTAAAAAAAAGTATGATGATTGTCCTTCTGATAAATAGATAAGTAGATTTAAGGATCAAACACAAGTTTGAAGAGCTCCTGGCAGTATGCTCATGAAAAGGTGAGATATTGGCCTAAATGTTTTGATCACATCTGCCCATTTTTCGGGTATAGATTGTTACTCTGAAGCACTGCCAACTGAAATGTCATACATACATTTGAAGGGACAGAGAATGCTGGTATGAAAAGTGCCTGAAGCAGGAAGGAACTTCATTTGAACATTAAGATCAGTTTTGCCCATTATTCTGAATACAACATCCACCCAGTGCATAGAGAACTCTCAATTGGTATTAGAGTGTGGTAAATATATGAAAGTTAGTTTAAAGAATATGAGAAAGTTCAGTCAAGTGTTCTTAAGATATTAGTTGACCAATTTTCTCAGCGTTCCCTTTGCTCTTCTTCTATCATTTAAAATTAATCCTTGAGAACAGGCATTCAGGGATTAACCCCGATTGCCATTGAGAAAGTGGTGGTGAAGCTTCCACTAAGTCGCTGTGCTCTGTGGTGTAGATGCTTCCACATTGTTGTTGAGTATGAGCTCCAAGATTTTGACTCATTGACGATGTTGTCCAAGTTCAAGCGCGACTTGGAGGTGATGATGATGTTCCCATGCGCACTTGCCTTCCAAGCGGCCGAGGTCCCTAGTTTGAGAAATAATATCAAAGAATCTGTGGCCAGTTGTTAAAGTGCTTCCTGTGTGTAGTTATCATTACAGTCACTGTGTGCTGCTGGCAGAAGGAATGAATATTTGAGATGGTGAATGGGCTACCAACATTATCCTGGATGGCGTCATGTTTTGTGAATGTTTTGCAGATGCACCTCTCCACTAAACCTCTGGCATGCCTTGGTGAAATTTTGTTTTATCACCAGGACCATTATGTTTTCTGGAGAGAATCCCCTTTATTTGAGATTTTTAGTGGAAGAGAATAATCAATGGAGGGATGTTGAGTCAATTTAACTGCTTTACATCCATTTTGTGCCAACTGTTGGCACCCTCATGCCCACATATACAAACTGACACTATTTTGACAAAGGATTATGCATGAGAAAATTCCTTTTCCCAAAACAAACTGGACAGCAGACCCGATGACACCATTAAGATACATATATGTTTGATCATTACTAATGCTGGATGCTGTCTCAGAAACTTTCTGGCTGCAGGTCAGAACATTTCCAGTGGTATTGCTTAAAAGAAAACCAGTGAGACCTTGACAAAATGCAATAGCATACTGAAGTTGAGCAGAATGGTGGTGATGGGAAGGAAGGACAAAGAAAGTTGAATTACCAAGTATTTGATCATTTGTGAGCAGTTTTGTCTCTATTGAGCTTTCTTGCTCTTTGCTTCTTCACTCAAGAAGTTTCTTGAAGCTAATTTTGTTCCTGCAGCCTTTTGAGTTTGTTTGCAATTATGTAAGAAGCAAAGCTGAAGCATTTATTCCGCTTGGAGCAGTAATAAACTCAAGTACATATTACAGGCAGAAAAACACTTCAGTTGAAGAATTTCAAATACGTCCTAGTGAGCCACATCCACTTCATATTCTCACATAAATAACGTATTAGTAATGTTTGAGAGACTTTCACTGTCAGGGTGAAAATAGATCCAATTATGGATCTTAATTGCCCTTAATAAAACAGATGGAAGTATCACCACGTTCACTTTGCTGCTCAACAGAACTAACAAACCCTTCAACCCACACTCCAGCACATTAAGTCTGAGCTGATACTTGGCAGTATAAGTATTGCAGGTGGGGTTTTTTAATGCCACTTATGGGGTGTCAGTAGTGTTATGTTTGAACGTTTGTAAGGTACAAAAATAATGGACAAAAGTGGAATTTAAACAATAATGTGGACTACCTGAAAGTTTACATAATATTGATGAAGGATATCAATTCAAACAAATTATTTGCTCTGCTAAAACGGTGATGGTGGCATGGTGGTAATGTTGCTCGATTAGTAATCCAGAGGCATTAGGCGAATGTCTGAGGTACATGGGTTCAAATCCCACCATAACAGCTGGTGAAATTTAAATTCCATTTAAAAAAAGTCTAGAATTGAAAATTTTAAAAAATGAGATTGTTGAGCAAATTGAAGTTAAAAGTATATTTCTTCACATGCTTCATTGATTTAGTTTTGAAATGAATACAACTAAAATATTGCTGTTGCTGTGTTTTGTGTGTAGAATTTTAGAGCCACTGGCCGATTTCTCATTTGCCTTTGTCTTTTCTCCCTTCGTTAGATACATTGTCAGTGCCTCGATGGTCCCCACAGATTCCTCGCAGAGATCTGGGGAATTCAATAAAACACAGGTATGATATAGTGCATGATGTGATAAGAATGCCACTCCCATTAGATAACCTGTCATCAACAGGCCTTAACACAAATATAGTAGCAATAGTAGCAGTGGCGAACCAGTAAGATTAAGCATTAGAGCTTTACATTATTCCTTAGTTTTTAAACAGTGAAAGGAAAGTTGACTGTGAACCGCAAGCAGTCTTTGAATGGCATCAATATATGCTACACCAGAGGGAACCCATGAGTGAATACAACAAATGGGTGAATAAAGCTGATGAATCTAGAGTGCTGAATACAAGGAAGCCAAAGGAACTTTACGTGATCAAATTCACCAGATTACATTTGACTTGAAGATACTTTCCACTTTATTTCTGTCTCATTTTCTCCCTCTGCCTCTATCTCATTCTGTTTCACTACATTTGGTCTATCTCTCTCTCTCTCTAAAATTAATTCTGTCTTCTTTGAACTTCCTTTTCCTCTAATTCCCTTCTCTCTACTGCAGATTTGCTTTCTGAACATATCTTTTATTGTGCAATTTTTGTTTGTTTGTCATTCATGTTGATGTTCTCTTTCTTTCACTCCCTATTTCAAAGTGCAGGTCATGATGCCTGTTCTTCCTGATGGATCTTAACTCAATCCTAAAACACCACCCAAGGCACTAACCAGGTGTTCAATTCTCAGCTTGGGTTGCTGTCTGTGTGGAATTTGCACATTTTCCCTGTGTCTGCGTGGGTTTCCTCTGGGTGCACCAGTTTTCCTCCCACAAATCCAAAGATGTGTGGGTTAGGTACGCTAGCCATGCTAAGTTCTCCTGCAGTGTACTTGAACAGATGCCGGAGTGTGGCAATGAGGGGATTTTCACAGTAACCTCATTACAGTGTGAATGCAAGCCTACTTGTGACTTATAAATAAACTTTAAAACTTTTACATCCATGTCCCGCATTAGCCATCTTTATCACCTCTGAGCTATGTTTCCAGCTAGTGATACTTCACCTAACCTAAAGGAAACATTCTGAAAATAAATACATTCTATAAGAAGAAATATATATTTGACCTGAATTCTGAAGCAATTAGGCTACAGTATTAACCAAAATGATGAGTTGTTACTGCAGCTTGGGGCAGCAGTGGTAGTGATTTTATCAGTAAGCTAAGATCAAGCTGTTCTCTCACCAAAGACAGGAAAACCTTTCAAAGAACAAATATCTCATTGGCCAGGATTTTTCAGATGGTAGGGATTTCCGCTCCTCATTCAGGAAGAAGTCCCACCTCAGAAAGCTGCTGACCAAACTGATTGACAGCTCTCTAGCCCTAGCAGCATCAGAGGTTGCAGTGGGCAGAATGATCTCCAGAGTCTACGGCCACCTGGTAAGTGTGGGAATCTCAGGGTGGGAAGGTGAGGTGAGGCCCGGGAGCACGGACACAGGAGTTGGAGGCTTTAGTGGAAAGACCGTACCTTTTTGGTAGGCACTCAATGTTGAAAGGCGACTATTGATGGAGGCACCACACTATCTCCCACATGTCCGAGGCCTGAGTGAGGTGGCTTTTCAGGCTTCCCCTGTGTCTCAGAATTCCTCCTACCATCCTGAAAATTGAGGCTGAGTGAGAAATGACCCTTAAGGGATCATTAATTGACCACATAAGTGCCTCATTTGGCGAATGGGCAGGTAGGACAGTCTAGGCCCTGCATGTTCCAACTAAAATTGCAGAGAGATTGGGGTGGGCGAGAGTGGAGAAGGAAGTGGTAAGACTATCTGGCAAATTTTATGGCTATCCCTGCCCACAAACATAGGGATGTAAAATGTTTCACAAATCCTTCAACCACTGCCCAATTCAATCCACTTCAAACTCAGTCAAGAGGTTAAGAGCTGGTGACTCATTTCTTTTGGTAAGAGGATAGGTTTTGAAACATACTTCAAGTTCAGAATTTTGTTTTCTAGAAATACGCCTTGACACTCATTGCACACTTAAGAGCAGACAGTAATCCTCTGAAGTGTAATTCTCTCTCAATGTTGAATAAAGGTATTTCTGACTTTGCAGACCTAGTGGAACATCAGCCCATAAAATGATTAACTTGTCTATGTTTTTTGGGAAAAAAAGGCTTAATTTTCAATTTTTATCTTAAATGATTTGGAAGAAAAGGTATTTTCTTCAATAAAATAGAGGTTTCACCTTTTTAGGTTTATTATGGGTCAGTACATTTGCTGTTGAACTCTTAACTTATAACACATTAAGCCATCGGTCATTTTTCTAGTGACGAGACAAATGAAAAAACCTTAATGTTACCTCAGTTCTGTCAAACAACATTACTCATGTTTGGTTAGCCCCTGACCTCCCACAAGATCTGTAATAACATTTTGCATTAACTTGGTAAATTTATTGAACTTCCATTTACTTGAACGTAAAGTCATTCTTAAAAAGTTTGAGTTTCTTAATGTGCTTTCTTTTGTTTCACTTTCTATTCTTTTGTAAATACTTTACAACAATGCATGAGGTAATGAATGTTGTAAATGCAATGGGTTAAATTGTTTAATATTTATTTTCCTAATTTCTCCTATGTTGGTAATACTTGCCATGATGAACTTCTACAGCCAGCATTGGCCCTCTAATACTTTAAGTACTTTGGTGAATCTTATTTCTGACTCATGTTGGGCTATTTAAGATTAGGAGTACAGCTGATATCCAGGCAAAACCATAAATTTAAATTTCCAATCCATGGATATTAATCCTGAGATGCAATCTTGGTACTTGCAGGATGTTGGGGATTGAAGCACTCCACTTGGGTGCCTGCCAGATAGCCAATTATCTCAATTAAGGATAATTGCACCCTGCGCACCCCCACCTGTTGGAATTCTGTTGGTGTATCGAGGTGCTGCCATCATGTGTAGGGCCTGCCGAGTAAACCCTCCATCCTCCCAGTGGGTTTGCAGTGTTGGGGCTCATTTATGGCCATAGACAAATCCATGGCAGTCATTGCCACTGGAAGATGCATCCCCAAACCCCCATCCAAAATTGCTGCCTGCCTGTACTGGCATAGCAATAAAAAAATCATTGCTCCTTATTGAGGACTCCTCAGCATAGAGATATCATCCTCAGTTGGATGGCATCCCAGCTAACTCCTAATTAGCTGCATCTGGCAAAATGCCAGCCATGGTCTCACCGTTTGCCAGTATTGACTTTGGATCTGGCTTTCTATCTGGTGATGTGAATATCTTATGAGAAAATCCAGCCCATTATTTCTTTTGATGAGATATGTACATATTGTTTCAATTTTAATTTGGGTTGCAGTCAGTGCAAGGAGAGCAGTATAAGGAAAAAGATCATAATCTGAGATCGAGAGACGTTTTAGCTCCCAATCTTTATAATGCAAACACAAATCGGTGACAGAAATCCCTGGGAACAGGAATTTGGGCAGCAGGCAACTGCAGGTGGAGATCCACAGAAATGATCCTGGACTCATGTAATGGACGAATCTGGGGATGGATTCTCCATCAATGAATGGTGGAAGGGGGGTTATGGAATCTGGGGCATGGATGGCCCAGGGTTTACTTCTGCTCCTCTTGGCCCCCAAGAAACCTAAAAGAAAGCTCAATTCACAGGGCCTCCATTGGCCAATGTATGGCCAGCAGGTTTGGCCTGGCAAAGAAACCTGACCGTATGTTGTCATAGCAAAGACATTAAAGAGAACCATACTGTTGTAGGAAAAGTGTGCTCATTGCCTGGAATTTTGATTTGGATTCAGTCAAATCGGAAGCGAACTGCGTTCTAATTCTCCAACTACTTGATTTCCGCCAAGAGATGAGTACTTAAGGGTGGGGCCTATAGAATTACAGGCAGTTTGTGTTGGCTATCATTGCACAGGTTATACAGGCCCTATATTTAAAGTCCCTGTTATCTCTGTTCAGAGAGCCAGTTTCTGTCAGCCATTGAGCTCAATGCTCACAGCAATGTGGGTATGTTTTAAAATACAACTAACAGTTGATGGTCAGCCTGTTACAGAAACTATTTTGAAAAATACCTCTGATGTTGTCCTTGATGAGAGCTGTTACATGATTAGTGGAGGAATGGACTTGGAGGGCCAGTGACTTTTTCTCACCCTCTTCTAACTCTTGCTGTTCTAATTAATTGGGAACTGAATCGTGTTCCACAATGGTTACATCTGCTACTGTCCGTTGAGTATAGCATGCAGCACCAGTTTGAGGTTAAGGTAAGTGAGATTTTTGAAGTTTTTTGTTGGAAATCCTAGGGCACGTCCTGAATCCATCATTGCAATAAACTGGGTATTTCTCTTAATCCATCCTTGGTAGCATACTATGGCAGTAGAGATGTGCTTTGAAAAATTCAAAATATGTACTGATTGTGCTATCTTCAAGATGACCCGACAATATTCTGATTACCCTTTTCCCTCATATTGCAATAAATTAGGGTGGCAAGGTGGCACAGTGGTTAGCTCTGCTGCTTCACAGCGCCAGGGATCTGGGTTTGATTCCCAGCTCAGGTCACTGTCTGTGTGGAGTTTGCATGTTCTTCCCATGTCTGCATAGGTTTCATGATGTGGATGTGCCGGCGTTGGACTGGGGTAAACACAGTAAAAAGTCTGACAACACCAGGTTTTAGTCCAACCGATTTATTTGATAGTAAACTCACAAGCTTTCGAGGGGACTCCCTCTTCGTCAAGTGAATGGAGAGTCCGAGGCCAGAACTCTCCATTCGCCTGACGAAGAGGGAGTCCCCTCGAAAGCTTGTGAGTTTACTATCAAATAAATCGGTTGGACTAAAACCTGGTGTTGTCAGACTTTTTACTGTGCATAGGTTTCATCCAGGTGCTCCGGTTTCCTCCCACATTCTGAAAGGCGTGCTTGTTAGGTGCATTGACCCGAACAGGCGTCAGACTGTGGCGTTTAGGGGAATTTCATAGTAACTTCATTGTAGTGTTAATGTAAACCTTACTTGTGACTAATAAATAAACTTTAAAAAAACTTTAAATGTTAAGTTACAAACTCAAATTAGTTCAGAAAAAATGTATCAAAGCTACTTTACTATAGTTGATAATGATTTACAATTTACGTTTAATTAATGTAAAGTGCATTTTACTTTCTCCTTCCTGATTATGGTAATTTTGCTTAAATCTAGTTAATATTGATTCAAGCAATTGATCTTAACTCTTTTTCTTCTAGATTTTCCACCAAGTATTGGATGTCTCAGACCTGCACAGTATGTGGGAAAGGGATGCTTTTTGGCTTGAAATGTAAAAACTGCAAGTATGTAACCAAATCAAGTATTTTGGAGTATACTTCCCATGGCTCTCTTACTGTTAATGTAAAAGGGAAAAAATCTTGTGTGTTTTAGAACCAATGAAATGTGGTCACTATTGTTTAGGAAATGCAGGAACTAATTTGTACACACAAAGTTCCGACAAATACCAATGTGTTTATGACTATCAAGTGAAATTGGCTGAGGAGTAAGCCATGGCCAGGACACGAGGGCTAACTCTACTGCTCTTTATGGATTCTTATGTCCACCTAAGAGAGGAAACGAGGCCTTAGTTTAACATCTCACCCAGAAGTAGAGTTCTGCACTGGAGTTTCAGTCTAGATTGTTGTAATCAGGTATTTTGAATGGGGCTGGATGCCCAACCTTCTCCCTCGGAGACGAACATGCTATGCACTGACGTGAGAATTCATTTTTATAGTCACCATCTCTCTAAATTTAGGAAGCAAAGTGAAATGTAACCTTCCATTGTTGGCTAAAATGCATATCAATGCTAAATGTAGTATTAACCCATGTCTACCTACAGAGTTTTTTTTATTAGACGTGTGAATGCATTGGAGGGAGTGCAGAAGAGGTCTATCAGAATGGTTTCAGGGATGAGAAACTTCAGTTATGATAAATTGGAAAGGTTGGGACTATTCACCTTGGACAGAAGAAGGCTCAGAGGAGGTTTTGCTGGAGGTGGTCAAAATTATGACGGGGCTGAACAGAGTAGATAGGGCAAAACTATTCATGCTCATTAAAGGATCAAGAATGAGAGGGCACAGATTTAAAGTGATGTGCAAAAAAAAAGCAAATATGATGTGAAAAAGATCGTCTTCACACAAGTGGTTTGGGTCTGCAATGTATTGCCTGGAAGTGCAGTCAAGGCAGGTTCAGTTCAAGAGGGTATTAGATGATTACTTGAATGAAACAATGTGCAGGGTTATGGGGAAAAGGCAGGTGAGTGGCACTAAGTCATGATGCTTATTTGGAGAATCGGCGCAGAGAGAATGGGCCAAATGACCTCGTTCTGCACTGTAACAATTCTGCGATTCTATTTTGAAGCTCAGATAGTAGTGGAAAGCACAGTTATGCTGATGATTTTACAATAGGTTTTAAGGCACACTAATGAAAGAGCCTTTCATTCTGGATCACTCTTGTGTATCTCTTAGTTGGAACAAGCATGGCGTTGACTGGGCTGAGGAGTGGTTTACTCTGCTGAACTAATGATGGATAGACACATCAAGGAAGGAAGTAGTAATGAAGCGAAGTCAAAAATATCTCCCCAAAATTAACTCGAGATTTTACATAACAAATTATTTCCTGTTGTGTGTTGGGAGGGTAACATACTGCATTGTGCTCAAAGTACTTCGAACCCTGACCCTCATTGAGAAATCAATGGGTTAATCAAGTAGTGGATCTGATGGTTTGACATTTCCAATTACTGGTTTCCGTTTACACTAGTTAAATAACATTACACCCACTGTATTTTGCTTTTATAATAGCTGACATGCGTTCTGCTGAAGCCTGCAAAAGTGCCACAAATCTGGAGCGGATTACCTTTCCTGAGAGGCTGCCTTAGCCCAGTGTGCATCACACCAAACAAGCAATTGGCAAAGACCAGAAAGACCAATCTACCTCCCCTGTCTGCAAAGGGATTGGTACTTTTTTTTTGGGAAAACCTAAGATCATAAAAAATCAAAATAGCTTAAAAATCTAGGCAAACTTTAGAAAAGTGGCAACAGAGAAACATATTTAAAAGTGCCTTTAACTTCGATATGGATATCAAAGAATTTTCCTATAACAGTGTTTCAACGTTTCTTTCTTCCCTAGGTTAAAGTGCCATAACAAATGCACCAAAGAAGCCCCACCTTGTCATTTACTCATCATTCATCGTGGAGGTGAGGTTTAAGTATTTGTATTTTGTGTTTCCTTTTTGCATTTTGACTTTAAGATGCTCTATTCATCGGTGTGTTTGTTATTCAATGCTAGAGACCAATAATGAAATGATTGTGCTACTTTCAATTTGTACCAATCAAGTTAACAAAGAATTACGGTTATTCTTGTATCTTCATTTTCTTTTTCCAATATTCATTGGGCCACTTTGCAGTTCCATTTCCTTGCATTTTTTTTAATTTGAATAACATGGCTCATAGGCAAGCAAGCGTCTATGAGATCGCTACCTTAAATGAAAAATCTTTCTGCATTTCAGTCACTCAGTACATTAATTGAACTAACTGACTATTCTTTCTTCCAGTTTTGTAAACATAAAAGTGTACTTTGCCTGATGTTAAAAGCATCCATTTTACTCAGCAAAGCACGGCGTGCATAATAGATTTTAAGACAAACAAAAAATGATGGGAACACTCAGCAGGTCAGGTAGCATCTGTGGAGAGAGAAATAGTTGTTTCAGTTTGTTAACCTTGTGTCAGAAAACCATGGCCTAACTTGCTGAACTTATCCAGAAATTCTAACATTCCTATTTCTAGTTTTCACAATAATTGACTTTTGTTTATTAGATTTTGTGTTCAGTATTGTAATACAGAATAAAGTAACTCCATGAGGCATAGATTGAAATGTTGTCAACGGGATTCAACTTATAGGTTTTATACTGGTTTTCAGTAATAATCCTTATCCACCCATGATTTACATTGAGATTCTGGGTGCAATTCTCCAGGTCCGTTCGTTGTTATACACACAAATCCTGTTATGGCCGCTAAATCTCCCAAGAAATCCATAACTGCATTTGTGTTAGCCCAATTTTAATTCTGTGCAAGTGCATAGGTTTTGAATGAGTTAAAATCTCTGCACAGAGTATTATTTAAAGCCAGTTTCAGAAGAATAGAAGTAGTTGGCATTTCATTTCACTGAAGTTTGCAGAGATAATGATAGTGAAACTGTCAGGGCCATGTCTTTCCTCTTCTAAAGCTAACATCAGCTTCTGGAGTTTGCTCAGGCACAATTAATGCAAAAACCCAGAAGTTACGCACAATAATTCTATTCTTCTCCAAATGCACACTCTTAAGTCCCCTCAGGCTACAATCAGATAGAAATCACTAAACTGATGGGAATTTGCCCTTTTTGCTGACAGTAAAAAACGTTGTAAAATCTTTTTAAATGAATTGTAATTGAGTGTTTAACATTATGTTGGTAGGTACCGAGGAAAACTTTTGTGGCCCCGAAAAATGATTTTACATTTGTCCATTACAATAGAGAAAAATTAACATTTTCAAAACAAAATATTTATGAAAATATTAGCCTTCAACAGTATCATTTGTATGTATGCCCGAACAATTTATTTCCTTATCTTGAAAATTTAGTTAAAAATTAATCAATGCATTTTATTTCCTGGTTTGCGTTCTGTAAGAATAGAATCGTAGAATTCCTACAGTGTAGAAGGAGGCCATTCGGTCCATTGAGCCTGCATTAACAACAATCCCAACAAGGCCCTATCCCCGTATATTTACCCTGCTATCTCCCTGATACCAAGGGTCAATTTAGCATGACCAATTACCTAACTTGCATATCTTTGAAGTGTGGGAGGAGACCGGAGAACGTGGAGGAAACTCACGCAGATGTGGGAAGAACATGCAACCTCCACACGTACATCTGAGGCCAGAATTAAATCTGGGTCCCTGGCGCTGTGAGGCACCAGTGCCACCGTGCCATCTTTCAATCTCATTTGCTGCCTACTCTGGGCACCTTTCTTTGAGGTCAGTGGCAAGTGCAATCGCTTTCTATTGAGTGTGAAACCCAGACCACAGTGACTGTCAGGCCATTGGTCTTCCGAAGACCAGCATTCATGAGCAGGCTGATGCTGAATCTAGCTCTCTCATCCCAGAAATTGACACACTAAATATGGAATTTACAAATTTTCAGCAGACATAAAGAAATCAGATATAACGCAAAGTCCGTTTCCCAGAATCTGGACCAATGTAAAAGCAATATAAAAGCAGCTTTATAGTGTTTGATCTCAGGAATAAGTGTTTTAAATGGAAAATAAAACTACTTTGTTGTGAGGCCAATTGGACAAATGTACCACAAGTAGCCTTCTCTGACTTTCATCATCTGAGGGTTAGTTTGAAAACCATAAATGCAAATTTATGGAGAGTCTGGATGCTCTTTGTCCTTGTTACCTTTGTAAGTAGTAATTGCATCAAATCCTTCATTGCAGTACTGATCAAACTTTAATCCCTGGGGTAAAAGCAGCCTCGAGCTCTAACAATCTAGTGGCAAGTGCAGTCGCTTTGCTGCTGAATGTGAGATCTCGAGCAACTATTTGTGCTTATGTCTTAATTCTTAGCATGTTCCATTTGGTTTTTGTGGGCACGGAGATCAGTAAAGTCTGTTCAATAAAGCTTGATAACAAAGTCTGAAATCAAATCACCAAAATCTATTAATTTAGATAATCTGAGATGTATGTTGGCTTGAGATGTGTCTCTGCCCCCACCCGCACCCCACTCCCTGCCATAATGACAAATACAATTGAAGTTCATGAAGACAAAACATTCTGATATTGTTAGTTTAAAAGACTTTCTGTCTATTGTAAGAAATGGCACAGGCATATTATTTCAACCACAAACATTTTTTTCTATTGATTGACCCATTAAGATAGAACAGATGATCTCAACATCTTTCGCTGACCAGGGTGGAATACCTTATTTGATGAGATTAGAGAATCGGTAGCATTGCTGCCTCACAGCACCAGGGATCCGGGTTCAATTCTAGCCTTGGGTGACTGTCTGTGTGGAGTCTCCATGTTCTCCCCATGTCTGTATGGGTTTCCTCCGGGTGCTCCAGGTTTCTCCCACAGTCCAAAGATCTGCATGTTAGGTGGATTGGCCATGTTAAATTGCCCTTTGTGTCCCAAATGGTGTAAATTAGGGCGATTAACAGGGTAAATATGTGGGGGTGCGGTTGCAGGCTTGGGGCAGAGCGGGGCCTGGGTAAGATACTTTGCTGAAGAGTCGATGCAGTCTTGATGTGCCAAATGGCCTCCTTTTGCACTCCTCCAGGCAAACTAATAGCTCTCATCAAAAGTAATTTCTTATGATTAAAAAAAATGTTTGGAATGCCAGAGTAGAAACAAGCGGTCTTCAAAATATTAGCCTGTTAATTGTTCATGTTGTTCCTGAAATCTGATGCACTCACGATTTGTACAAAACCTTGCAAAATTGTACCTGCTAACACAGCCATTTTGAAAGCCCCTCTTACCCCAGGCTCCCAATATATAGCGATTAATACTTTGTGTGCCAGAGGCCTCCATTTTGGATACAAGATCAGGGTACATAAAGCTCTAAGGCCTGGGATATGCAATTAAATAAAACAAATTTTTGAGGACACTGACTTTAATATGAAGTGATGTGGAGATGCTGGAGTTGGACTGGGGGAAACACAGTAAGAAATTTCACAACACCAGGTTAAAGTCCAACAGGTTTTGGAGTGCTTCTCCTTCGTCAGGTGACTCACCTGACGAAGGAGCAGTGCTCTGAAAGCTGGTAGCGTTTGCTACCAAATAAACCTGTTGGACTTTAACCTGATGTTGTGAAACTTCTTACTTTAATATAAAGAGCAGTCATTACTAGTCAGCTAAGTGATTAATTATGGAATACTTCACAAAGTTAGGCATAATAACATTAATATGTATTGTTTTTTCCTCACTTGTAACCATCTCTGATTTTCAGCAAGACTCGTGCGAACAGAATCTGTGCCATGTGATATTAATAATCCGCTTAAGAAGCCACCCAGGTACTCCGATCTCCACTCCAGCCAAACACTGCCTAAAACCAACAAAATTAATAAGGTAGGCCATTGTACTTGCTTACAACTCATAAACACCAGTCAGATATATCAGTGAAGCTACTGCTGTTGACATTATATATTAACCACGATATTTTTTGGAAGTGAAACTCGAGCGGGTGATTGGCAATGCCAGTTTTATATCCAGGCATTGGATTTTAAAATCTACGGTGTTTTAAGTGCTGACATCCTGGAGGTGAATAAACATTTTTTGTGTCATCTGTTTAACAACAACAACTTGCATTTTTATACCATCTTTAATGTAGGAAAGCATCCCAAGGTATGTTAGTAAACAGAATTTGACATCAACCACAAAGGAGGTATTAGGATGGGTAACCAAAAGCTTGGTCAAAGATGTAGTTTTTAAAGAGTACCTTAACGGAAAAAAGGGGCCACAGAGTAGTAGAGAGGTGGCGGAATGAAAGATGTAGGAATAGGCAACTGAAGGCATGGCCACTTATGGAGCAATGTGCAAGAGTCCAGAATTGGAAGAAAGCGTAGATCTTAATGAATTGTAGTGCTGAGATTACACAGATATAGGGAAAAGGCCATGCGGAGTGATTTCCAAGGAAGGATTTTACTTCTGTGTCCTGCTCCCAAACTTCCTGTGAGCAAGGGCGTAATCTTACTGGCTGTTCGCACCACAGTCCCTCTGCAGCAAGGTCAGAGAATTTGACATCCAGCCAAATCTCTGGATTTCCCATTCACTGCAGCGGAATGGGAAAATCCAGCCAGCGTGAACAGTGGTAATATTCCGGCCAAAGGTTGGACGTTTTTGTTCAGTTTTGATTACTGTTGAGTCATTGTACGTTCACTCCCCCTTCTGGTATCGTGCCCTAAGAGGCCACTGGCGACCATGACTTCCATTGGATTAGTCTGTGATGAATCTTGGCAAATTATTGCAGTAATTCTGCCATTGCCTCTTGCAGAATGGCTGACCAGAAACCCCACTACTCTTACCACCTGTCAGCAAGCTTATTGAAACAATTTACAGGGTGGTAATTAACCTGTTTGGCCAAGTTATGAATGTACCTTCTGTGGCCGTCAAGTGGGACTTGAACACAGAGCTGCTGGCCCAGATGTAGGGATGGCAAGACCTCTCCCAGTACAGTAATAGCTTAAAACAAAACAGTGTAGTTCAATGTATTTTGATGGCTGTTGAAAGTTGATTATGTGGTTACGTGGTAGAAAGAAGAATCACAAAATTGTTACTCACAAAAGAAGTACTTTGAGACCATCAAGAACATTAATACTGATTCATTTTGTGTGAAACTGGTATTCCTTATTAAGTTTGAATGGTGGGAAATTTGACATTCAGAAAGTCCTCTAACTCTTTCAGAATATGAAAAAGTTCAGGTCTGCTTTATTTCACTTTTGTTCTGTTCAAGAACTGTTTCCCAAATCCCATGAGCTGTTGATTTGAAATTCCTGAAAGAGAAAATTTGGTTTGAATTGCCCTAGAAAAGCATTTTCACAGGATGTTAAAAACTCCCAGCGAAAACAAAATTTAAGTTATATACAAAGGATGAGCTTAGTTTTTGGACATACAATTTTTTTTCTGTTGCTTAAACTTCTTCAATCGAGTAGTAGGGTAGAATAACAATGTTATAACATTACTTACGTGCTTGTTCCTTTTTTAAATAAAATTTAACTCTTGAGATTTTTGCACTCCAATTTATGGTATAAAAAGTTGTCCAGAAAAATGCATTAGTGTGATATGCAAATCCAAGAACTGCTGTTTAACCAGAGTCATCCATCCTGTATGTAGAACAAACCAAGTAAAATTATCTCATGTTCAGTTTAGTAAATAATGCCTTTTTCCTAAAAAGTTCTGGGAGCGTGGAAAATTTAAGGAATGCAAGGGACCACACTTTTTTTATCCACTAAATGTTTGAAACAAGCTGGCAATTGTACCTGAATGGATAGTTAGTGACACAGGCTGGGATTCTCTGAGCTTGTTCACCTACCATCACTGCCATCGAGAATGGAGAATTTGGCGTTCAGCCAAAACTCCATGCAGTGCAGCAGGACGGGAGAATCCCAGCCATTGGCAAGTTCGGAGAATTCTGGCCATAGTCACCATAACACCGTGACAACTTTCAATTAGTATTTTAAGCTACCCGGCACTTTGGCCCTGCTGAACTCTACAGAGTGACAGCTGTCACCTACACTTTTTCCAATAAGGAGTCCTGCATTGTCATCTTTGATATTGCCTGATGCCAGTTCCATCTGTTTGGGCTTTGTCATATCACATTGCTGACAAAGGCTACAACAGGTTTGGTCTGAACTCAGAAGAATGAAGTGAAAAGTCAACCTCAACTCTTAATTCTATTCAAATTTCATTTATATAAATTCTGACTGTAATCAGTTCTGTCCTTGCAATTATCTAGAATTCCTTCTTAATGGATAAATGATAATTTACATGCCCCAGAAAGATAGATGCAACATTTGTTTATGCCCATTAAACTAGCGACACATTATCACAGTGTGCCTGCTATTATAACTAACTGCTGATGCACTGCCATGCCAATTAGCATCTGAACAAGGAGAAACATTAAATAAGGCCTTGCTCAAGTTGGCTTTGCTGCTCTCCAGAAGTGAGTGGGTTGTTAAGTATAGGTTATTGAGCAATTGATGGCTTCCTGCTGGAATGATAGCTGAATCTCTTAAATCTGGTACCAGTGAACTGCTGTTGCTGCCATCAGTGTAAGTCAAATGCTGTCAAGTCGAAAGAGGCAGTGGTTTCTCATGATCTGCTGCTGCTTTCTGGCAAGGCCTAAAATTTATCTGGATCTTACAAAGTGCTTGTTTTAATGCTAGCAAAGTCACAGTCTAGCGAGCATAGAGGTAGTCAAACCACCAGCTTGTATCTCTAGCTTCATTGATTTGTTGAATTCTGGTGTGACGTTTAGAATAGTAAAAAAGATTGAATAATATATTAAACAGATCACATACTCAAGGGAATTCATGTAAATTGTATTTAATATGTTTGGAGTGTCTCTGACCATATTGCAGGTACCTCATGGATCATTGATTAAGCTCCCATTGTTTATGTCAGAAATATTAGAATTTCCTCTTCTTTTTATTCTAAGCGCAGTTAAATGCTAAACACAATTTAAGGGGATGCAGTGGCATAGTAGTATTGTCACTGGACTAGTAATCCAGAGATCCAGGGGAATTCTCTGGGGATCCAGTTTGAATTCCACTCTGGCAGATGATGAAACACAAATTCAAAAAAAATCTGGAATTAAAAGTTTAATGATGACTGTGAAACTAATACCAGTTGTCATTAAAACCCATATGATTTAGGGAATGACATTAGTTCTTTATTAGGCCTACATGTGACCTGAGATGGACAGCAATGTCCTCAGGGGAGAACAATAAATGCTGGCCCAGCCAGCGATGCCCTTATCCCATAAAGAAAAGCTTTGTTTTAAAATAAAATCAAACGATTCGATTGCAAAGCATTCTGCAGTTCATGCCTTCCGTGAGGTTGGATAGTGAACCTTGCTACTTAATTTTTTGTATACTGTTAGCATCCACTTAGCACCTTTGCATGCCATCGCATGTTTTACAGTACAAACTCTTCACAAACATCTTTGTGCTTAATATTTTTGCTGTGAGATTATGTTGCATTTGAGCAACATTTTTAAAAAAGCGAAATTGTGTTGCGAGCGCAGAAATTGCTGCTGGCCATGTCAGTGAGAAAACACTAAGCGATTATTGCTGAACTTGAAACTATTCGTATTGAGAACTGGATCCAAATTGGCACAACTTATCTTATTTTTGACAAGCCTAGCAGGAAGAAATGCTAACATTTTCAGCAGTGTTTGATTCTTTGTGCAACCCACTGAATGGCACTGGATCATGATGGCAAGTGCAATTTAAATTGTCAAACACACTCCAAGCTTATTTTGCTTTGCAGCTTGGATAATATTTAGTTAGTACTCTGAATTGGTTAAGCTTTAACATGCAACATGAATAATTTACAGAAGTGATATTTTTCAGGAAGTTGCTCCTCAGTCATACACTAATCTGTTTAACCATCTGTGAACGATAAAAAAAAAACACAGATGGTAGTACCAGCTTATAGTCATGTACATCGCTATTGGTTAAAAAAAGTGCGAGCAGCTTAATGCAAATTAGACACTGGTACCTTTTTTATCAATGGAAATTTATGAATAAAAAATAAATCTGTCAAACCTGTTATAATTAGAGGTAGCATGTAGTTCTATGGAGTCTGTCAACTATCCCCTGCTCGCATCCTCAACAAAATGACACCCTCATTGCCTCTGAAGTTACCATCTAACATTTGGCTGCAGTTGCTCACTTCAATACCTATTTTTCATAGATAAAGAGTGCTAAACAGTAATTAGTGACAGGATAACCACAACTTCAAAATTTAGCCAATGATGTCCTCGTTTCAAGGCCTTGGTGAGGGTGTAGAGGACATGTACCAGAATGCTCCTAGAGTTTAGGAATTCGGTTATGTGGAGACACTAGAGAAGCAAGGAGCTCTTGTGGCACAGTGACAGCGTCCTTACCTCAGGATTAAAAGCTCCAGGTTCAAACCCAACACCATGGATGAGATTATCTGGCCCCCAAGCTGTGTGTTTCCCACTGGCGGGAGGTGGCGCGTTGTTTGCTAGTGGCGGAATTCTTTTGTCCTGTCTCTGTCAGTAGTAATTCCCATTGATGTCATCCTACGCTGGTGGGAAATCTGCGAACGGAGATGCACTGCCAGTGGGACTGGAGAATTCCAGCCCAGGACTTGCTGGCCCGGAAGGAGCATGCAAAATGTGTATCAACAGCCTGATAATTAGCTTGGGAATTTTTCCATCACTTCCTCCACTGTTTCACCAAAGGGTAAGAAGAGTGTGTGTGTGGAGAAAAGCTTAAAAAATCTAGAGATGCTGAGGTTGTTCTTCTAAAGACCAGAGGCATTTAAGGGGAGACTTCATAGAGCAGTTCAAGATCATGTAAGATTTTGAGAGGGCAGTTGAGGAAAAGTTGTTTCCATTAGCAGCAACTAAATGACAGCGATTTTAAATAATTAACAAAATATCTGAAAAAATGAATTAATAAAAGGAATTGTTGTAATCTGCATTGTACTACCTGAAGGAATGGCAGACATGGGTTCAATCATAACTTTCAACAGGGAGTTTGATGTTCCCTTAAAAAGGGAAACGTTTGCGGGGCCATGCACAGGGAAAGAGACTAATTGGCTAGCTCTTTCAGACAGCTGGCACAGTCACGATGGGCTAAATGGCCACCTCCTGTCCTGTATGATTCAGTGAGCTCTGCACACATGCACTTCGCAGCAAGAGCTTCCTGCTAACTCGCTTCAGACCTGAGGATTAAGGGTAGGATTTTCCTCGACTCTGATCTCTGCTGAAAGGTGAGAAGCAGCAACAGGCGTGGGTCGGTAATTCCCTCTGTGTTCTCTGATTAGGCAGGTTTATGAAAAATTTTCCATTCTGTGCATGTTGCTATAAACTCATGTATTTCATTAGTTTTTGACATGCTGCTTTCAATGTCCTGTGAGCCCCCAAATACCTCTGCTCCCCACTCGTAAAGGAATTTCCTTTTGTTTATTTTTCGGGCCATAGGCTTCACCTCACATGTACAGGCAGCGAATTCATTTACCGTATTGTTGCCCGTTCTTTCTCATCAGTATCCCCTTGTAACTTTAATCAAAAAAGCAAAATACAGCAGATGCTGTAAATCGGCAAATAAAAGCAGAAGGTGCAGGAGATAACTCAGCAAGTTATGGCAGCATCTGCAGAGAGAAACGCCGTTAACATTTTGGACCTGTGACCTGTTCAAAACTACCCCAACCGCTGGTAAGACTGCTATGAGGACAGGGAAATTCGGTAGAGAGCAGGCAGGCTTCCTGCTGGATTTTATTTGTGCCCACCGCCTTCAAACATGCCAGCAGAGTGGTATAAAGTCCAGCCCATGGTCTCTGAATTCCTGAGCAAACCTACAGCAGTCTTTCAAATAGAGCAGGATTATTTATCCAGCAACACGTGTTGATTGAAGGATATTGTGTGTAAAATGAATCAGAGTCTCTTACATCAGTCCAGGCTCCAGCTGTAACTGACAGGATAACTCTTCTCCATTTTGGCCAGGTGTCATGACGTGCCGTCTTGTATAAATGCATGCTGTTTATTTTCTCTTTGCTTGCAGGATCACATACCTGTTCCTTACCAGCCAGACTCCAGCAGTAATCCTTCATCAACTACGTCTTCAACACCGTCCTCTCCAGCACCACCTCTACCTCCCAGCGCGACACCTCCTTCACCCCTTCATCCTTCACCGCAGTGCACCCGGCAGCAGAAACAGTTCAACCTGCCAGGTACAACACTTCAGTGTTCCTTATGTCAATGTAGTGGGATCCTTTTTCCGAGTTCAACCTGCTGTTGGGGAGCTATTACAGCTGGAGAATTGAGAACAGCATGTCCCATTCTCCCCTGCTGTCTCTACCAATGATTACCTGGCAAGGCTTCCCACTGGCAGTGCTTAGGTAGAAAATCATCCCTAATGTATTTTATTTAAACTAAAAATGATACAGGTGCACAACTCTGCACCTGTGGGTGGACCCCATCACCTGATTCAAATGAAGGACTTCCACTAAGAATGTCAACTTATTTTTGTCTTTTCCACATGCTTAAAAGATTGCTATTTCAGTACTATCATTTTACTTCTGATTTGGATTATACTGTTTAAATTCAAACCCCCACACCCATTAGGGGGGGCAAAGCTCTCAGTAAGCGTAGTTCAGAATTAACAATGGATCATTCTGGGCTGGCTGGAGGCGAGGTGAGCAAGAACCCCATGTCACCTCCTTTGGTGACGGCCCATTGAGTTATGTAAGTAGCCAGTAGTGGGTCTTCCCTGGACACAAGGATCTCTGGGCAGAAATCCTATTCCCCCACCCCCAATTAATTAGAAGCCTCACTTCCATTAGCGGTATCAGGCGAGCACTGGTAGTTGCCAGTAATGCACCACCAGAGGCCCAGAATGAGCATGGTCCTTGGAGAACCCCTACCTTCTCTTCTGGTTCCTCGATCCCTTTGAACGTTCACTGTCAAGCTTGCTTTTCAGGGTTACTCATATAGCAACTATCCCACTAACTACTGACTAAATATCGGCAGCAATAGGATGAGACTCTGAAACTGACATCGATTGCCCAATTAAAGGCCTCAGTTGGCGCCGGGATGGAAAAGCTGCCACAAAACCGCCTGCCTTCGATTTAATTTGGGCACAGGTGGGAAGTGGCTGGGTCCCAATCCGGCACCCACTCGCCCAATTAAATGCCATCCCCACCTCCAGACTTATCCCAGAGGAGAACGTTAAATACTGTACTTTATCTCCGATTCTCCCATTCCCTGGCAGTGCAGCTTTCCACTGCAAGTGCAGCATCATAGCATTACACCTCATGCGAAGTGCCTACTGAATTGGTAAATAGTACAAAATAAAATTCTAACAGGTCACAGACGATTAATATTGTCCACATGTACTGGAACAAACAATTTGGCTAAATGCATACAAGAGCTTGGCTTATTTACAAATTTAACTTGTTCCTGTGACTTAGAAGGAAATTCTAATTGCAATATTGCATTAATCCAGAAGAGAAATAGCAGCAGAACAAATAAAACTATGCAGTGTGCAGCTTTCTGTGCCCATTTTCTTCCACAATGTCCTGCACTTTTCAACCATTTGTCATTTTTTGTCTGATTTTCTGGAAAATTAGGCTTATTGAGCACTGGACTCAGCTTCACAAGTTTGAATCCTGCCAGGGTTTTTACTCAACATTTCATAAGTATAAATATAAAGGAGACAGGCTTTTTTTCTCTGATGGTAAACGTCTGTAATCACACCTCTAACGTGTCTAGAAATCATAAAATGTCTGACGTTAACATTTTCCCATTTTTATTTTTGTTTTGTGCCTATTCATTGGCGTAAAAAAAGGACTTCAGATTATAATTTATCAGGTATAACAAATTTTGCAGTGACTATTTTTCTGTGCCTCCCATTCTGGAATGTTCTAATTATCAGCACCCTTCCGTAACATTAAATGAGAGTAATTGACTATACCAACGAGCTTCTTCATCAGAAGATTAACTTCTCTTACAGCTCCAAATAAATCGATAACTGACATGGTTTGATGATGACTTTGTTAATATATATAGCCGTGTTTGATAGAAAAAATATATTTCAATTAATAAATGAGATCTGGGAGTGTGCACACAGATGTATTGGATCTTAAAGTTTGCCATTAATTGCCATCTATTTTGTGAGCCCATGTGTAAAATGTATGGAATATTTTAAAGCTCAAGGCAGCAAATTCCTGCTCTCTGCTCAACATGATAAATAGAAATAAGACTTTTTGAGGTTGATGTTTAGTTCCAGGTGTAAAATTGAACTGAGAAGGGGGTTAAATTGGTCTTGCCGGAAGAGCAAGATGGGTGATGGCGAAAGAAACAAAGAAACAGAAACAATAGGCCATTTGGCCCTTTGAGCCTGCTCTGCCTTTCATTATGATTATGGCTGACCATCAAATTCACTATGCTGATCCCCCAATTGTCCTCATATCCCTTGATCTCTTTAGCCCCAAAAGTTATATACAGTACCAACTGCATGGAGGTTGCCAATTTCCTACTAATCTGTCATGGAAGCCATTTTGAAAATATTGGCTGTGCCAGAGTCAATGTCAGATAGTGGAAATGTTTCTTAGTGAACTAGTTTCCCGTGGAGCCTGCCTCTCCCAGTAAAATAAAAGAGTACTGCCCATCTCTATTTTCCTAAATGTGTAAGTCCTAACCGTTTACATGTTGGTGGATAACCTTCAACAGTTATTTTATGAGAGCAGATCCTTTGTAACCTATGGGGACCTGCATTTTTTCTTTATTCTTTCATGGGATGCGGAATTCATTAGCAAGGGGGTCATTTGTTTCCCTGCTTTGTAATTTCAGAGAGGAGGTAAGCGTCCATTATGTCGCTTTCCTTCACATTAGTGAATGAGATAGGTTTTTAACAACAATTGATAGTTTCATGGTCACTATTTCTCAAATGATCTGTATATCCCAGATTTACTAATTGAATTGAAATTCCACCAACTGTCACCATGTTGGACTTTGAATGTGTGTCCCCAGAGCTTTAATCTGGACTTCTGGATTGCTAGTCAGGTACTGAGTGCTACTCCTCTCCCAGAACTTCAGGGTTGTGCAAGAAAATGATCAGTGACCTAGTGAGCACAAGTATGGTAACACATTGGAGAGTCCACCTTTTTTAGTCCTTAACCATCTGGTAACAACTGGGGAGTGATTCGACACTGCTGCCTCACAGCTTCTGTATAGTGTCCGTCTAACATGGTGTGGTGGGGTGTTAGGGAGTCAAGATGCAGACATTGATCTGTTGGGGCTTTAAGGATCTGATAGCTGTGAGTACACCAGCCAACTGGCTCATTAGTGCAAATACATGGTGGGATTTTCAGTTTGTTGTGGGATTGGACAAAGCAGTGGAGGAACCTGCAGTTTCACATTGCCAGCATTTGTGACCACAATCCCGACCCACGGCCATTTTTAGAGAGCCCAGGTCAGAATCACAATGGCTTCCCACCCACAAGTGGCAGGTTCCAATTGAGGGAGTGGCCTGTAAGACCCTTTTCCCACACTAACTGGCATTTCCAGTCAGCATGTGGATTTTGCACTTTGGGCCAAAAAATGGTCGCTGCATCAAAATGGCCTCATGCGGGAAAGGTGAGGGCATGATTAATCCTAGCAGGTGCTCAGCCACACCTGCACCCACATCCATCATGGGTGCTGAGCAATTGCCCTGGCTCCTGGCTGTCCCATAGAGGTTGCCCCTGAATAATCACATCCAGGTAGCTGTGTCCTTTTAAAATTTTAAAGAATCTGACTGTTTCTTCATGGTGAATCATCCTCTCTCTTTGAATTGGCATCTCCCTTTAGACTTTAGTGCTTGGAGGGGCTCACATTGGTCCTCCAGCCTCGGATGCCCACTCACCATCCTTTGTCGGATGGCATGCCTATTCTCTTGGCCATTAATTGGCTGACGCTTTAAGACTTGAGAGGGGCATATCATGAATATGACACATGGGGTTGGGAACCGGAACTAGATCCTGATGCTGGGCTCCCGATTCAGGAATGAAAATGATGCTCACAAACCCAGCACCCCTTACTGTTATGTCTCGGAGCTATAGCACGTACCAAGATAATAAAACAAAATACTACAGATACTGGAATCTGAAAGGACACGCTACCTAGATGTGATTATAAGTCGCTGAAGAGAAGCGGTGGATTACTAGAAAGAAGTGCCCAGAGAAGCAAAGTGCACTGGAAGAGTAGGAAGGCTTTAGAGTCTCTTTTGACTTGCGTCTAATAAACCCCTAGTTCCATGTTCAACTGTTCCTCAGTTTAAAATCTGATTGGGTGGATGCGACTTAAAGGTGAGGTAATGGTGGTATGGTGGTAAGCGATTGGTACTGCTGCCTCACAGCACCAAGGATCCAGATTCGATTCCCAGCTTGGGTCACTGTCTGTGTGGAGTTTGCACATTCTCCCTGTATCTGTATGTGTTTCTCCTGGATGTTCCAGTTTCCTCCCACTGTCCAAAGATGTATGGGTTAGGTTGTTTGGCCATGATAAGTTGTCCATTAGTTTCAGGGAGACTAATAGGCTAAATATGTGAGGTATGAGGATAAGGCCTGGTTGGGATTGTGGTCAATGAAGATTTGATAGGCCGAATGACCTCCTTTTCACTGTAGGAATTCTGTCATTCAATGATCCTGTGCTACAAAAGGCTCATGATATGTAGGTGACCTTCATCGTGGCCCTGGAGAGGAACAGCTACTGGATTTGGTTCTGTGATTTTTGTTGGGTCAGTTTGTTGTAGTATGTTGATATGCATGGTGAATGATCTGAGAGAGCAGACCAGAATTGGTAGGGTGTAAACATTGTGCAGGGTCATGTAGAGAAATTTCAATGTGATGTACTGACATAGAAAGGGTACTGGATTAAAGGATTTTTCACATCCCAATCATCCACCATGAATTCATAGCGAAGGACTTGTGGAATGCCTGTAGTAATGTGCTATTTCTCTGGGGTTTTCATGAATCCCTTGCCATTTGGGTGATCAGGAGAATCCCACACAAGTTCAATCCTCAAGTGTGAACATACAGAACATTATCTGCCAAGTATAATACTTTTCATTTTGTACTCAAGACAATCAGCAGTAAAACACTCAAGTGGGATGGTAGCTGAATAACTCTTCGGTCACAGGAGGGTTTTTTTCCGAACAAAAATGTTTCTCGTCTCCTGAAAGCAGCAGTTGAATCAAATGGATAATATTCTCGTGAGAAGCAAGACAGCAAGTGTAAGCAAACTGTTCAACAAAGAGGGATTACAGAATAAAACCCAGTCCTGTCATCACCAATGTCCATTCTTTCCACTGATATCATAGGATGGAAACTGGGTGGAAATTTTCTCCTTCTTAATCTACCAAGGCCAGTTGCAGTACTCCATCTGCCATCTTGGTTCAGGGGTAGCACCAATTCTTGGTTGAGTCTAGCAGGTGATACCCAAATCTGGGGCTGAATCCTACAGACACTTGGTTGGGTGTGTTTTCAACTGGGAGCCACGTAAAATTCAAGAGGTGCCCACCTCCTCCTCCCCTCACTCCCCAGGCTGTCCTCCACTATATTCAAATATAAAATTAAAGATCAGTTGAGTGTGTTATCAGGGCATTACACTGTGTATGTTATAATATTGCTGGCATGGACAGGAGGGTGGGAGTAGGTTGCACTTTTTTTGTTGCCAGGTTGAAAAGGGTGGGGATGGGGAGGGGGGGTGGGAGTCACTCAGGAAGTGCCCTGTGTGCACGGGGGCCATGACCCCTCCCCTCCCCAAGATGGCACTCCCACTTTCATTCCTCAGTGCTTGTCATCCAAAACCTAACCCTCTAGGCTCTCGGATCCCACCCACCCTAAAACCTCAGCACTTAACTGTATCTGACAACTATCACTCTTCTTTCTGCTGTTTGCAGTTCCAGTTATGCCCATTGTTTAGCTGTGGCGCTACAGGGACTGCAATCAGATTGGCCAGCTCCTCTTGAGTTTAGCTCACGAACAGCTATTAGGATTGTGGGATGGGCCTCTTTCTGGTGCGTTGGCAATCAGCCAATATTCCTTCCTGGAGAGACGAACAGTCTGCCCTCCCCCACACCCGTAAAACCCAACTCCTGGTTTCACAGTTCCAATGAAAGATTGTCCACCCGAGGTCAACGGACCTTCCTATAGTCTGTCCCTTGCTCACTCATAGCGGGCAGGATGGTAAAATTTTGATTCTGTTATTCTCCAGAGATGCTGACGTTTTTTACAGCATTTATTTTGTTATTTCTAGTTTCCCTGCTGCTGGCAACGATTTCCACAGAAAAGCCCTTGTTGGAAACAGCAGGAGTCTCAAAAGGTCTGGGGCTGCTAATCTGGATATGCAAAGGGCCTGATATCTAATCCCAGTGAGGCTTGAGGCTCCAAAGTTCCTTCCATCACACGGCTGACTGGGAATCTCTCCTACTTGTAGTTTCTGCTGTTGCTATGTGTTGGAAGGATTTGCAGCTTGATACTCAATCTATTTGGCTGCATTATGAATGCACCTTCATTTGCCTTGAACGGAGTTCGAATCAGAGGTTCAGAGGCAGGAATACCACACACTCCACCACACGACCTCTCTTAGTGCAAGTACACGGGCCTATTTCTAGGCCCAGGTTTCGTGATCAGTTCACAAGTAGCAAGCTGAACAGATTAATTTACACAAATCCTGTTGGAAGACAAAAAATTAGAGAGGAAGCAAACTTCCTGCATTGCTCTTTCCAATGTTGCTGCTTGACTTTCTTACTTTTACAATGGGGAATATATTCTATTTGTTCTAAAATCCATGTGCACCCATTTTATTATTGGTATGTTTTAGTGTGATCTTATAAACATGGATGATATCTGGTATCATTTAACTTAGAAATGAATATATCAGATCATTAACAATCCAATTATGAGGAAGTAGGTCAAGGGGTATATAATTATGCATTTGGCTTCTGCCAAATGAGTGGCATGTATCTAATCATGAGCACTCATTGAGGGTTGTGTCCTTGTTCATTAGGAGCCTAGTTTTAAAATTTTATCTGATGTCTGATAGCCATGAAGCTCTCCATTGAAGTTTGTCCCTGAAGCCCTAATTCAGCTAAGACTTCGTAGTAATGGCCCAATGGTCAAATAAATGTTAATACTCTCCCCTGATAACTGTCTTTCAGCCTGACAAGTGATTTCGTATTCTCTTCTACGGTAAAGCATTGCCCCTTACAGGTTGTGTTCTCCAGAACGCAGTTCTTTCCATCACCATGCAGTGGAATGGTGGCACACTGGTTAACACTGCTGCCTCACAGTGCCAGCGATCCGGGTTCGATTCCTGGCTTGGGTCACTGTCTGTGTGGAGTTTGCACATTCTCCCCATGTCTGCGTGGGTTTCCTCCAGGTGTTGCGGTTTCCTCCCATAGTCCAAAAGACGTGATGATTAGATGGATTGGCCACGCTAAATTCTCCCTCAGCATACCTGGACAGGCGCTGGAATGTAACGACTAAACGATTTTCACAGTAACTTAACTGCAGTGTTCATTTAAGCCTACTTGTGACACTAATAAATAAACTTAAATGCCATGTAAAATGTAATTTTACCTTACTGAGGCTTCTAAACCAACAGAGTCTGCCTATAACAAAACTTGTGTGCTGTGTTTTATCTCTCGTTACTTTAAGCCATCAGTCACTCATCTATTTCCGTTGGCATTTTGCTAGTTCCATTGATTGACCAGTTTTGATCTGTGTACGTAATAGTTTCATAATCATGCTGTTAAGGCTTTTAAAGCATCCGATTATGGGTTTGGTTTCCAGGTACAGGCCCAAAGTTGGACTTTCCAGTTATATCAATGGATGAGTTGAGGTTAAGGTGAAGAAGCTGCAATTGATGTGGAAAATAAAATAAATTCTTTCTGGGAGATTTTGATTTTTTAAGAATAATCGAAAATCTCCAATTTGAAACCGGCCATTTTCTTCAAAGTCTTCACTTCAATTACAAATTGTTATTTTTGATAACCATCCAATTGGGATAATACCCATCAATTCACCTTTTTTTTTCAAGTGTGACTTTGAAAGAAAATATGTGACAGGATCCAGCTTGTTCATAATTGCACTTTAATGTTTTGTGCATTTGGCCATTGATATCCATTGTAAGGTTTTCCTCATAACCCACAGGAAACTGATGTTACTATAACTGCGAAACGAATGCCTACGATTAGCTAGGACACAAATAGTTTCTATGGTACCAGGAAACAGGACATCAACAGCATCAGAGATTGCACAAAAGCAACATTAATTTGACAGCAGACTCTGCGTATACGCAACAAAACTTGAAACGCTAGTAATTTTCAGTTTGGTCCTTTAGGATAGGTTGGTCAACTTTTAAATACAGTCAACATCCATCTTAAATGGGTTTTAGCATTTTGCTTTTCTTCTAAATCAGGTATACTCTCTAACATTCGGTTGAGGGCAATCACAAGCAGTGACTTGCTTGAGGGTCACAGCCACACAAGCCCACCACAAGGTAACTCAATTTTTAACAATAGCATCTGGTCTGTATTTACATACATAGAAGTAAATATTTTATAGTCCAATTTTCTGTTGTATCACTTATGGTTCTTAATAATCCCACAATTTGAAATATGCTTTAATGTGGGGTCTGAAAGTGTAATGGGTTGTTTATTTGAGCACTACGTGGTAGTGTATGTTACAAGTTCTGTCATTTATCGGAAAACTGAGTGACTGTCCAGCTGGAGACGTATTTAGAATGTAAGTGGTGACAACTTTGCATTGGATATAATATGACCAATGATAACAAGCAGTAAAGATCAGCTGATTCAGTAAACATGGAACCAATTACAGAAAGATGTGATGGTCAGCTGACCAACTGACTCACTATAAATAAGAACCTGTTGGGAATTGTGGGAAGCTTGGATTGGCTTAGAGCGAGGCCCCAAGTTTGGAGTAATGAAGATTTTTTTATTAAACCCTTTCTTTAATTTGTAAGTTGGAGTAAGTTTTGTTATATTTTTACTGTCTGCATTTGAAGAGTTCTTTCCAAGGAAATAATAATTGACTTGGGTTATGCCCTTGCACAGAAAGAGCCAGAAAAATGAACAAAGGAGTATCCTTTGGTGCTTTATTTAAGTGTACCCTAATCAATAGTTTGACATCACTTGGAAAATTGTAGAAGTGGAAGAATGTTGAGAAAAGAAAATTAACAAAAAGAAGTGTTGATGACGTTTTTTTTCCTGATTTGTCTTATGTTGTATGTTGCTTTGATTGAGCGCATATTGAGTGAGCTTGTATGACTTTCTGCTCCTGACATGGAAATTAAGTGAATGCAAAACTCCAAAGGACTACTGATCTCGACACCTGAACATTCAATGTGCTTTTCCGGCAAGTAACATTTGGAGTTGGGAGGGTGAATTCATAAGCTGTATGGTACAATCTATCTATATGTCAGGAAATGTTTGTGGTGTGTGAGTAGCTGAGCTGTTGCAATGACAATGCATCAATTCTCCTTGGAAATTAACTTTTAGAGAGAATGGGATGCTTCCCCCCGCTCTCCCCCCCCCCCCCCCCCCACCCCTTTTATGTTTAATGATGGCTTTGAGTTTTCACTAAGATGTGTTGATATTTTTTCAACACATTTCAGCCAAAGTTGCAAATATAGTTTCTAGGCTAATATGGAGGAGTATGAACTACCCCCCCCAATTGAATTAATGACCAGTTTCTGCCACTTATGTCTGTTTATCTTCAAGGAGGCGCTTAAAATTTTGTTTTATTTAGGTTACTCGAAATGGGGTACTAATAGAGTTTTTAAAAGCTTCTAAAATTAGATTTTTTATTTTACTAAGAAACTGTGCAGCCATGTAAAGTAAATAGTTCTGTGTAGCTTCTTAGTGTCATTTTCATTTATTTAAAATCAGGTCATTCATAGGTGGTGGACGAGACACTTTCATTAAAAATGTTTTTTGATAATTCAATTTTCAGCATTATTAATAAAACTGTATTGAGTTTAACTCAGATATTGCAAGGAATACTTTGTAAAAAATGTACCTTCTAAAACACTGCACAGTTGGAAACACAGAGGATTTTAAGTTCAGCGATTGGCAAATGAATTCTAGCAGATACATGACTCAAAAAAATCCCTTCAAAACTAATGTGGTTTGGAGTGCAATTTGTGCCTGGATTGCTGATTGCACTCAAAGCAGAAACTAGGCTTACGTCTCTTGACCAACATGGGGTGGGGTAGTTGCAGTTGCTGTATAATAATGGGTGATCACAAAAGCTCCAAGGTCTTGTCATTAATCTAATTGACAAGGCCATTAGTTACAGTAGATTGTGATGATAGGTTAAGAAGTCCTAAAAGGACACCTTACAATGGCATTTGGTGTTCCGTTCTGAGTACAATCCACTTCATTGAAGGCAGTGCATCTGTGCTGTTTTATCTTTAGCTGATAAGATCCTGCAGTGCTGTACAGATGAGTATAGAATATTTCTAGTGTTGTGACATTTTTGAACTTAATGGCCCAAATTTCTGGTCTCCAGATCATTGGAGTCCAGACTGGGCGGCACGTTGGCACAGTGGTTAGCACTGCTGCCTCACAGCACCAGAAACCCGAGTTCAATTCCAGCCTTGAGTCACTGTCTGTTTGGAGTTTGCTCATTCTCTCCGTGTCTGCGTACTTTTCCTCTGGGTGCTCTGATTTCCTCCCAATCTCCAAAGATATGCAGGTTAGATTGATTGACCATGCTAACTTACCTACAGTGTTGGGGGGGCTAGCAGTGTAAATATGTGGGGCTATGGGGATAGGATCTAGTGGGATTGTTAGTGCAGGCTTGATGGGCCAAATGGCCTCCTTCTGCACTGTAGAGATTTTATGATTCAATACACAATGGAAGATGCAAGTCAGGACCTTGCAGAAGGTCTGATGCAAAGACATACGTGAGAATTGCCCAGAAATTTTAAAATTTCAATGGGCAATTCCCCTGTTTCTCGAGACCCTCTGTGAATGTCTCCAGCTTTGAATTAGAGTCAAAGACTTGGGGCACTCCTGCAGATCTTAGCTCAATAGTGACCCATATTAAAACCTGGTCTAAGACCTGGGTTACTCCACAACTGATCCCAATAAACACCCCACACCTGATTTAATCCCTGACTACTCCAACCTACCAACTACCCGGCAACCTAACGACCCTTCTCTGACTGGACCCAACACCCACCGATCCAACACAACCCAATTACTCCCTAGCCGCCCAATAACGCCTCCAATTCAATCCAACTATTCGCTGCCTACCTACTACGTTTAGATCACCCACTAACCCTGACCCAACCACCTATTCATCCAGTTATCTGCTTCACATCTACTATCCATTCACTTATCTACTTCTTCATCCCATTCACTTACTCATTCATTGGTTAACCCACTTTCAAAAGGTGAGATTTTCCATGCTCCCCATGACATGTTTCTTAGCAGTGAAGGCAGCCTGTCATTGGCCGGCAGCAGGATCATCTGATCCCACCCCGTCAAAGGGATTTCCCATTCTATGCACTCCGCCATTGCCAAGAAACCCATGGCGATTCCACAGTCTGTGGGGCTGGAAGATTCCATCGATGAGAACAGTCAGAAAAGTCCAGCCAAAGATTGGACCTTTAAATTGTCTCCTGTGGTGGATGAGTCAGTAATCAGAGGACACAGGTTTAAGGTGGTAGGCAAGAGTTAGAGACAACATGAGAAATGTGCTTTTTATGCAGAAATTGGTGATTTGGAATACACTACCTGAAAAGGAGATGAAAGAGATTCAATCGCAACTTTCAAAAGGAAATTTGCAAATACTTGAAGTAAAAAAATTACAAGGCTGAAGGAAAGAAGCAAAGGATTGAGACTAAATTGAAAGTCAGAGTGTCCAGGACTCTGAGATATGGTCTAAAAGTTGAAGATTGACCTTTCATGAGTGAAATAAGGGAACACACCTTCACCTAAGAGGGTGATGAACCTTGGAACTCCCTTCAGAAAATGGCAATTGATTCCAAATCGTTTGTTAAAATTTAGGATTGATAGATTTTTGATAAGGTGTAAGGTTGATACGGATAAGGTATTAAAGAATATGAAATGGTTTCTCTTTCAACTTGGAGAACAGAATACTCTTGAATCAGATGCCTTCGGCAATTCCAGTACTGTTCTAGGTTGACAGAATATATTTCTTGACTAAGGATCTACATCCCAAACATTAACCTCCTTTTAAAATAACTTGATGCTGACAGATTAGTAGATTCTATTTTTATTACCATCTTTCTCGAATTTCGATTTTTCTCCCACTCCCTCTTCTTTTCATCTCGAGCAATATTTTCTAACATATCTACTTCAATATCTCTAGCAGCTCTTTTCCGAAAGAGCTCCACTTCAGAGACTTGCAAAACACACAACAGGGATGAATGTCTTGGCTTTGATATTATTTACTGAGGGATCAAGAATGGGTCCAACATCGGGTTTCAGAATTAGGGACATTGATATGAAGGACAAGGGCTAGATAGACAGTGACAGCAACGTAGGGAATGGGATCATGAGATTGGACGTTGGGCTCCAATAGTGTGGCCATATAGGTTGTAGTTGATTCACAGACTTCAATGCATGTTTTCTTCATTACAGCATTCCCTTTCCCCCTCAGAACGTAATTCACATGATTCAGTGGGAAAAATTGTGAACTATTAGTACTTCAAAGACATTTCCTTCATCCATTTTCTACAATCTCTATGCCAAAAACATTAATGCATCTTGCAGCCCACCATCATTTTTACTGTCATCACACAAATATTTTGTACTCATTGCTATTCTCAGGCTGAGGAATAAGAGAACAGATCCTTATTCAGTTTATTGCCTGGGTACTGCTTGCAAAGGAAAACCAGACAAGTCCATAAACCTAAGAAAAGCAGGTGCAGTTTGAAGAACTGATGAACCTTAAATTAATTAATGTCTGAAACATCACCAAACTATCATAACCAAACTGTAGGAGAATAAATAGCCACACAAGTACTTCCATGACATGAGGAAAATAAAACAGAAAATATTGGGAATGCAGAGCTGTTAGCATGTGTAAAGTGGAAAGAACGGTTAATAATATATGAAAAGATCCTCTACTTTGTCCAGCTTGTCCCACACAACTGCAATGCCCTGTGTATCAAAATATATTCACTCCTCGCCGCACCTGAATATTGTATTTGGGGATACTGCAAAAACGTATTCTGTAGCTCTGCGCTGGCATCAACGCTTTTTGGAGCTTTGACATTGAATTCTTTTATATGCACTGTTTTATATTCTATGCACCATCTTCCCCTGCTGTTACACCAGAAAGCTCCATGTGTTCTGATTGAGGGCAGTGATTATGAGCACCATTCCGTATACATGGACACCAGAAGCCTGTGGGCCAACAATCTTGGAGGATACATTTCCAGTGCTCTCCAATGCTAACTCGAACATTATGCTATCTAATTAGCACAGGGCTAGCAAGTGCTCATGTGACTGTAGAGGTACATCTTCAATTCATGCCTGCCTAATGCAACAGGAGCATCATCAATAGCAAAAATCTATTTATATTTTTTGCAATTAAAAATCACAAAGTGCTTCACAGATGCATGAGAAAACAAAATGTGACTTCAAGTCACATAAGGGCAGCTGGCCAAAAGCTTAATCAAATAAATAGGTTTCAGGAGTGTCTTAAGGAGCTTGTTGGTCACTTAAGAAAAGATTTTTAAAAACTATATGTGCAAAGTGATTTCTTGTTGCTTTGTCAATCCTGTTAACAAATTTGCATCCAAAGCAATCAGAGCTGGAATTTTACTGCCTCACCTGTCCTGGAACTGGGTCAGGCTCGCAGAAGAGATTTCTCCACTGGTCTTGGACAGGATCTTACGAGCCTCGGGCGAGCAAGATGGTAAAATTCCAGCACACATGTCTATAACTGCATGACCTTGCAAGAGAGGCAGTGGAGGGTGTCGGGGCAAAGATACTTAAACATAGAACCCAGTCAGATAAAGTTCTGTAAAAACTATAGTATGGCTATATTTTAATCTGGAATTTTGATGTTCTGTTATCCGCTGTTTTAGCTTATGACATTGCTAGTCTGATATAAAATGTTACTTGTAAGATAGTCTGAATAAAGTTGACAAATGTAAGATTGTTAGAAAGATAAGAGAATGCCTTTGTGCCTGTGTTTTACTTGGTCTTGATTACTTTGCTTACAGTTCTGCCTTTTCTCTGTTGCAAGCTTCTCATTATTTCAAGTACAAGCAACAATTCATTTTTCCAGGTTAGTAAACTTTAGTTGACCATTATTTTTGTGGCGCATGACACAGTTTGCACCTTTTGATGGGCATTATACAACTGAAGTCATTTTAATGCACATTATTTTCCCTTTAATTATGGCCATTTGGAATGCTTTAATGAATTAAACCGTGTGCCTGTCATTGCCGTAAATGGCAAGGGATGCATGAAAAATTCAGAGTTTGTATTTGATTTCCCCAAGACTAAGTATCTCCTTTTAATATGCACTATGTGCTTGCTTTGAGGTCCTTCAGAGAGGTTGGTTTTCTTTATTTGATATAGAATTTATAATTGATTTTTTTTAATTGTCAGCTGATAATTTCGCCTCTCGTCTAACCGAATATTTTATTCCTAGACGTCACACCTGAGATACAAAGCCGAACTCCACAAGTTATTCTCCATCCTGTGAACTCTGACCCTATGTAAGAGATTTTGATAATTTGAATTAAATTTCAGTTAACTCTGTAGTACTAAGCATTTATACAGACTGCAGGAATGATCTATAAAATGTAGAGTGGTATAGTGACATTTTGCCATGCCGAATTATTGAAGTACAGTGTGCAAGAAGGTGCAGTGACACAAGTAATTCCTCTCACAGTGAGATTTAGGTGCTACCTGTCCACCATAGTTAAGATTCCTAGTGCAAGCTCATGCTTTCAATTTTAAATGTTTATGTTTTATTTATTAGTCACAAGTAAGGCTTCCATCAACACTGCAACGAGGTTACTGTGAAATTCCCCTAATCGCCACACTCTGGCACCTGTTCAGGTCAATGCGCCTAACCAGCACATCTTTCAGACTTTGGGAGAAAACCGGAGCACCCAGAACAAATCCACGCAGACACAGGGAGAACATGCAAGTTCCACACAGACAGTGACCCAAGCCGGGAATCAAGCCCGGGTCTCTGGCGCCGTGAGGCAGCAGTGCTAACCACTGGAAAATGTGGATATGAATTTGGGAAGCAGCTTGTTTTGGATTGTTCTCTCACATCAACCTACCTGATTATGGAACCCTGTTGGCACCAGACGTAGATCAAGGCATCTCAGAGATGATGTCTGCAGAAAGGGAAATTCTTCTAAATGCCTTACCAAAACAGCCTCAAGGCATGCTGATGTTTCAAAGCCCACTTCCCAGTCATTCCTACATCTATGCATATTTCCTATTATTTTAATATCAGTGGCTTGATATAAACACTTTTTAACCTGCTAGTTTTCATCATATGATGCCCTCTTATTTGTAATTAATGTTAGGGTACTTACATACGTATATATGAACATATAAATTAGGAGCAGGAGTAGGCCACCAGCCCCTTGAGCCTGCTCCACTATTTAGCACGATCATGGCTGATCTGCTTATAACCTCGAACCCACATTCCTGAGGAGAGGTTAAACAGTTTGAGCTTATACTTGGTGTGGTTTAGAAGAATGAGAGGAGATCTGATCGAGGCACATGAACTCTTAAAAAGGATTGATAAGGTAAATGTAGACCAAAGGTTTCCTTTTATGGGGCAATCACGAACAAGAGGTCACAGATATAGGTTGACAGGCGATAGATTTAAAACTGAGATAAAGAGGAACTACTTCTCACAGAGGGTAGTGATTTGTGGAACTCGCTGTCCCATAGCACAGGAGTCTGAATTGTTGAACGGTTTCAAGAAGGAGATAGATATTTTTCCAATTAATAAAAGGATAAAGGGATGTGGGGAACAAGTGAGGAGATGGATTTGTAGCCAGGAGGAGATCAGCTATAATCTGACTGAATGGTGGAGCAGGTTCGAAGGCCTGAATTTGCCTACTCCTGCTCCTAATTCCTATGTTCCTAATCTTTCACCCTCTTGTGAATCAAGAATCTGTCTAGCTCAGCCATAAAATGTTCAAAATACTTCTGAACGTCAGCAATTAAATGTACACCTCACTTGGGTTTTCCAACTTAAGACTTGGGCAGCACAGTCAGAAAATTCAACCTAATGTTTGAAAAAACTCTAAATGACAGAGGATGTACAGTTCCATTCTGTGGCACTGCTGGATGCCTTCTGGGTAGAGCATTCTGCACCTCCACCTGCTCCTGCTGTTGCCCTGCATAGCGCACTCCCCACCCCCCCTTCTCCCCCAGACAGCCCCCAAGATGGGAAGGGCAGTTGTACGAGGGTACCTTGTAGTGGCCAGAAGCCTCTGAATTAGAGCTGTCATGACGTCACCCATCCCGACCACCCAATTGGTCATTCTATTTAGAAACTTGGCTGCGTTGGTCCTGTCAATGTATTGACTTGTCACCCGGTGAAGAGCGTACATTCAAGAGGGTCCCAGAACTTGAAATATTGAAAGAACCTGGTAGCAAACTTGCAGGTATGTTAAGTTAGCATGACTTTTACACTTGCAAAGTCTCTGGAAGAACAGCGGCGTGTTCTTGATGACATAGAACATTACAGCGCAGTACAGGCCCTTCGGCCCTCAACAATGGTCGAGAGTTCCTGCATTTTGCAGAGAGTCTTCTGAATCCTCTGAGGGAAGGCAGATGATTTGTTAATCTGTCCACACACAGGCTGCAACAGCAGGTGGGCTGCAGCCTCTGATCCAGCAGCAAGGGATAAGATAAAGCAGAGGCTGCAGAGAGAGCAAGCTCTGCACAGTGCTCTCTGCAAAGTTGGAGATTGACTCCTCCATGTTCCTTACCAATGATAGGAGGCCATCTGGCAGGCCTGTCAATGCACTATTCTTAGAGTGCATGCTCATTAAAGAACAAAGAATAGTACAGCACAAGAACAAGCCCTTTGGTCCTCCAAGCCTGCACTGATCATGTGTTCCTAACTAGACCATCCGTTTGTATCCCTCTATTCCCAGTCTGTTCATGTGGTCATCTAAATAAATCTTAAATGATCCTAGTGTGTCTGCCTCAACCATCTTGCTTGGTCGTGCCTTCCAGGCCCCACCACCCTCTGTGTAAAATATGTCCCCCGCAGATTTGTATTGAACCTTGCCCCCCTTACCTTGAACTTGTGACCCCTTGTGTTTGTCATCTCTGACCTGGGAAAAAGCTTCTAACTGTTCACCCTATCTATGCCCTTCATAATTTTATAAACTTCTCTTAGGTTGCCCCTCAATCTCCGTCTTTTCAGGGAGAGCAACCCTAATTTACTCAATATCACTTCATAACTAATACCCTCCATACCAGGCAACATCCTGGTAAACCTTTTCTGCACTCTCTCCAAAGCCTCCATGACCTTCCGGTAGTGTGGCGACCAGAACTGGATGCAGCATTCCAGATGTGGCCTAACCAACGTTCTATATAACTGCAACATCACATGCCAACTTTTATACTCTATGCCCCGTCCAATAAAGGCAAACATACCATATGCCTTCTTCACCACCTTTTCCATGTGTGCTGCCACCTTTAAGGATCTGTAGACTTGCGCACCCACATTCCTCTGTGTGCCTATATTCCTGATGGTTCTGCCATTTATTGTATAGCTCCCCCCTGCATTAAACCTACCAAAATGCATCACTTCGCATTTATCTGGATTAAATTCCATATGCCATTTCTCCACCCAATTTACCAGCCTATCTATATCCTGCTGTATTCTCTGACAATGTTCATCACTATCTGCAACTCCAGCAATCTTTGTGTCATCTGCAAAATTTACTAATCAGACCAGCTACATCTTCCAAATCATTTATATATATCACAAACTTGTCACAGACCTCCAATCAGAAAAAGACCCCTCCATTGCTACCCTCTGTCTTCTATGGCCAAGCTGTTCTGTAGCCATCTAGCTAGTTCACCTTTGATCCCGTGCGATTTAACCTTTTGCATCAGCCTGCCATGAGGGACCTTGTCAAATGCTTTATTAAATCCATGTAGACGACATCCACGGCCCTTTCCTCGTCAATCATTTTTGTCGTCTCCTCAAAAAACCTCAACCAAATTTGTGAGGCATGACCTCCCTCGTAGAAAACCATGTTGCCTATCACTAATAAGACTATTCAGTTCTAAATATGTATAGATCCTATCTCTAAGAATCTTCTCCAACAATTTCCCTACCACAGACGTCAAGCTCACTGGCCTATAATTGGCCAGGTTATCCTTGCTACCCTTCTTAAATAAAAAGACATTTGCTATCCTCTGAACGGCACCCCGTGGAGTTCCTCTTTTCAGTCCACAGTGACAGAACTTGTATTTGACCTTACTGTCCAAAGAACTTGCAAAGTACTCTTTCTCACTGGCTTCCCTGCAACCCAGTATAGTACCAAATCATTATATGCAGTTCCCAACTCTTCAGTCCTCTAAGGTGCATACAGTGCCAATATCATAGCTAGTGGCTACCAGTCATCGATGATGTGAGAGGGCCTTATTGAGTTTTTTTGAGAAAGTGACCAAAGAGGTGGATGGGGGTAAGGCAGTGGACGTGGTGTATATGGATTTTAGTAAGGCGTTTGATAAGGTTCACCATGGTAGGCTTCTGCAGAAAATGCAGATGTATGGGATTGGGGGTGATCTGGGGAATTGGATCAGGAATTGGCTAGCGGGTAGGAGACAGAGGGTGGTAGTTGATGGTAAATATTCATCATGGAGTTCGGTTACGAGTGGTGTGCCTCAGGGATCTGTTTTGGGGCCACTGCTGTTTGTAATTTTTATTAATGATCTGGATGAGGGTATAGTTGGGTGGATTAGTAAATTTGCTGATGACACCAAAGTCGGAGGTGTGGTAGATAGTGAGGAAGGGTGTCAAAGTTTGCAGGAAGACTTAGACAGGTTGCAGAGCTGGGCCGAGAGGTGGCAGATGGAGTTTAATGCGGAGAAGTGTGAGGTAATTCACTTTGGTAGGAATAACAGATGTGTTGAGTATAGGGCTAACGGGAGGACTCTGAATAGTGTGGATGAGCAGAGGGATCTAGGTGTATGTGTACATAGATCCCTGAAAGTTGGGAATCAAGTAGATAAGGTTGTTAAGAAGGCATACGGTGTCTTGACGTTTATTGGTAGGGGGATTGAATTTAGGAGTCGCAGCGTTATGTTGCAACTGTACACAACTCTGGTGCGGCCGCACTTGGAGTACTGTGTGCAGTTCTGGTCCCCACATTACAGGAAGGATGTGGAGGCTTTGGAGAGGGTGCAGAGGAGGTTTACCAGGATGCTGCCTGGTATGGAGGGGAGGTCCTATGAGGAGAGGCTGAGGGATTTGGGGTTGTTTTCGCTGGAAAGAAGGCGGCTAAGAGGGGATCTTATTGAAACATATAAGATGATTAGAGGTTTAGATAGGGTGGATAGTGATAGCCTTTTTCCTCGGATGGAGAAAGTTAGCACGAGGGGGCATGGCTTTAAATTAAGGGGGGGTAGTTATAGGACGGATGTCAGGGGTAGGTTCTTTACCCAGAGGGTGGTGAGGGATTGGAATGCCCTGCCTGCTGCAGTTGTAAATGCGCCTAGTTTGGGGGCGTTTAAGAGATCCGTGGATAGGTTTATGGACGAAAAGGGATTGGTTTAGGTTAGAGGGTCATTGTTTTTTAACTGGTCGGCGCAACATCGTGGGCCGAAGGGCCTGTTCTGCGCTGTAATGTTCTATGTTCTATGTTCTTCTCACTTGCTTCTCTCTCGCCGCCTCCTGGTTGTGATGTGGCAGGCAAGGAAGCCCCAGGGAACTTTCTGTTCATTAAAATTAATGACCAGAAATTTCATGAAGCGAAGTATTCTCCTCTCATGTAAGGTTCTTGGGTACTTGGTCAAATCTACGTTGTCTGATTGGTGCCCATCGTAAAGAATAAAAGTTGCTGTTTGATTTTGTTTTTTTTATGGGTTATCTTCAAAGATTATGGTTTGTTTTTCTTTCAGAAGTGAAGGAACTCCCACACTTAGAGTGGAAGTGAATGAACCCACTTCAGAGGTAAGTTGAATGTAATTAAAAATGATTAACTGACCTCTTGAAGCTGATGGCTTTATCAATAAAATCTAAGCAGCAGGACAACTGAAGAATAAATCAATTTATAAGAGATTTCATTTAAGAATAAGAGCCAATAGATTTAATAAATTTAGGAAGCTAAGCCTAGATTTACTGATCCATAGTAAAGTAACTCCAACATCAATGTATTTACTTAATTCTTGTGATTGGAAAGAAGTAAATATAGATTCTTGGTTGAACTGTTTATACGTTGATGAAAAGGAAAATTGAATTTCGTTCTTGTATAAATAAACTGCAGCTATGTGAAATTAAATTAAAATGAGCTTTGCTAACCTGCTTCCTCAGTGGTTTAATGAATAAATAAATCAAGAGGGGAGCTAACCCATCCATGATTAGAAAGGTTCTGGTTTCAGTGCTTGGTCTGCAGTGCATTAGCTCATTAGTTCATCTCAACTCTGGTAGATAATGAGAGGACTACAATTAGTCTCAGTGGCGGAGAAGCTCGTTTTGAGGGAGTTGGCCCAAGACCAGCATCATGTACTTACCTTATGTTGAACTCCTACCTGATATTCCATCATTCATTTATATGTATTCAGTTCACAGGCAGTCCTCAGCATGTTGTCTGCCCTTTCTCAGCAATACCTGATATTTAGTCTTACTCAAAACAGTGCAATATTACTCAAGCAGGATCTTCAACCTGCACTCTGAGTGCAAGGTCATCGATGGAGCCTCAAGAGGGGAAGTGGGCCGATGGCAGCAATGATCAGGGCTGGGGAGAGGGCAAAGGTGTCGGTGCAGACATTGATCAAGGGGAGGAAGGAGGCCAAGGCTGATGATGATCACTGGTGGGGGCATTTGGAGAAGGACCCAGATGTCCTCGATGATCAGTGGGAGTGAGATATGGCCACTAATACCTCTGTAGTGGAGGGAAGGCGTGATTAATATTTTTCTCAATTAAAAAGGGGAGTGGAGCCGGTTCCCAGCAGTTAAAGCAACAAGACCTAGAGAGAAAACTGGCCAGTCGAGCTGGAGTGTTCCTCACCAGGACACTCTGCCTAATTCTTGTAAGATTTCATCCCACATTTTACATGACCAAGATTTTAACCCCAGTTCTAACCTCTGTGTAAGGTTCAGTACACTGAGCCATTGCAGGTTTTGCATCTGAAGCCACCAGTTTGCCCAAGGTCTACAATGATAGGCTAGGAAAGGGAACGATTGCCTAATGATGCCATTCATAGGCCTGTAATACAAAATTTCAGATTGTTCTAATGAAAAATTCTTCAGAACGATGTGTTCTGAGCGATTATTCCATTCACTGAGACAAATAAAAACCAACAATCCTGTGAACCTTGCTGGAAAGTACACACATTCTAGATACTGGATGAGAATATCATCAAGCTTGGCAGTGCTGCTCTCTTCCCACCCCCTCACTATTGAGTAACCTGCCAGTACTCACTGTCTCATACTTACACATGAAAAATTACACCTGATTGAGGTACTGGAGGGCTGCCATCACTGTGGAAGCATATTTCAGCAGAAGTCAAGACTATCAGAAAGAAATGGAAAATTAATTGGCATCATGAAGTGTGTGCATCATTTCCCATCTCACTTCACAATCGACTGTCGGAAAAATTTATTCCGAGCATTTTTTTTCTATTTATTGGCTCAGACGTGCATTTTCTTTCAGCCCTTCTTCCTTTACGCACCTGTGCAAATAACCTTGAGCATTGACATAGTTACTGTCTCAACCGGGAACTGGAAATGAATTCTACACTTGTCTGAATAAAAAAAGTTACTTTTTTAGCTACTACCCCATATTTTTACCCACACAACTATGCAAGACTACCTTATTTCATTGACTCAACCTTTCTTATTTTAAAAAGCATATATTAAATCACTCCATGTTGTACATTCCTCTAACAAAGCAAAGGCTGTATTTCCCAAATGTTTCTTCATATTTTTACTTCTTCAAACCAAACAGCACCATGATGAAGCTAAACCTATGTACCTGGGGCAACCTGGTCAGACAGTGGTTAGCACTGCTACCTCACAGCACGAGGGACCCGGGTTCCCAGCTTGGGTCACTCTCTGTGTGGAATTTACACATTCTCCCCATGTCTGCGTGGGTTTCTTCCGGGTGCTCCGGTTTCTTCCCGCAGGCCGAAAGACATGCTGGTTAGGTGTACTGGCCATGCTAAATTCTCCCTTAGCGCACCTGCACCGGTGCTGAAGTGTGGCCACTAGGGGATTTTCACAGTAACTTCATTGCAGTGTTAATGCAAGCCTACTTGTGACAAATAAATAAACTTTAACTTTACAATCCGATTAGCCATTAATTCAGCCATTAATGGGGAAATGGCACCATTGGAACTGAAAGCTGGAACCAACCTCCTTTAGCCAGCTGTAGGGCCTGGGACGGCATGTTGCAGCCACTAGCCTATGAAGATACCACTGCCATATTTGCCTTCCAATTAAGGCAGCGGTCCATCCCTTGGAATTGCCAGCCCTATCAGAGGGCTAGCAGTTTAACAGCCACAGCAACGCCCCTGCTATTGATGCTCATTGCTGAGGTTGCAGCTTCAGGGAGACGGTGCTCGAGAGCCCAGGGCCTTTGAAGATAGGTAAGTAAGGTTGGGGTGATCGCCAGCACCAGGTGTGGAGGGGGTGTAGGTGTGTTGCTCACTGAGCCCCAACAGCCTGTTGCTGGAAGAGGAGCCATGGAGTACCTGTAAATGAAGAACCCCTCCCACTGCAGGAAACCAGTGGCAGATCACAAGGTTTCACTCGCTCATCACCCTACAGAAAATACCCATGGCGGGAGGTGGCTTTTAACTACCATTGTCCAAGCCATCAACTTTATCACCACTGGCAATATGCCACACTGACAGGAAGACATCAGATCCCCAATACCTTCCTCCACCGTTTTCTGCCAGCCAGATTGTCCGGCAGCCTATCCCAGAGCCGAGAGTTTCAACCGTGGTTTAAAACACTGCTGTACTTAAAACATCACCATCCAAACTATTGTGAGTATAGAACCTCATCTCAATATGAGTAAATGATTGTTTATTACTGACACTTAATTCCTGTCACATTTCCTCTACCATACTTAGCCTATCACAGTTGATTGAGAATAATTTATTGGCATAAAGCAGCTGGACCTTCAATTCACAATGCCATGGAACATCCGTAATACGTTTCAAAGGTCTTGCGCTCATTTTGACATCCTGTATGTGATGTCCGCAGTGCAACATATTGTTAAGATGCAAAATCATCTTAAAAACAGAAAGCCAGTCATCATTCAGTATACTAAAATTTACAAGCAGTTGCCATGGTGCTATTAATAACCTTTAACAGGTTGTAAATAGCAACAATTATCTAGATTTGCCTATTCGAACAGCAAAACATTAGAATCGTGCCCTTGGGCTAAGACTGTCAATGAGCAACCCCACAAGACACCCGCTACTTTCTTTGAAATTTTATAGAAAATCTAAGTCTCGCTCTGTATTTGCAAATTTGCTCTGATTTAAATGATGAACTATAGTCAGATTAAAAAAAAACTCCTTTGCGTGTTTTAAATTAGATTGCCACAATTGCTGGTTCCCTGCCTTCAGGCATGCAGAGAATCAATAGCCCAGAATACAGGGCTAACTCTATTAATGTGCTGGCACATCACTTTCCATTGTCGAAATCAGAAACCTTCTGTTACCAAGAATGATTGCTTGATTGGGACAGTAAGAAAATGAGCACACAGCAGTAACGCAGGAAGTCTGTTCTTGAGGATGTGAAATAAGGCACCACTGAGTTAACAGGTTGACTGTGCTGGCTGTTGATGATTCATTCTGCACACGGTGTCCTCTGTGCGAAAACATTACAACTTCACAAGAACTGCTGCATTCCCCAAATTGAGGTTATTTGCAGGAAAGTACAGTAGATGAGAAGTCAACAGCTAAAGCAACAATATGCTTTTGTAGGTGACGGACGGCTTTGGAATGTGTTGGCTTTCATGGTCAGTAAACACACACTGCAAAGTATATATTAACATATTTGTGTGCAATTCTTCTGGCTGCTCTTTTAGTGTAATCGCGAACCCATTTAACACCCATTTTGCATCAGAATAAACAGGTTTATGTTTTCATTGACACAGCTGGCAAAGGATTTCATACTTTCATACTGGCATCACACAACACAATACCAAATCAGAAGTAAGAAGAACAAAAAGGAGGTGGCCAAAAGATCATATTTTAACGAATGCCAACCTAAATGGAAAAAAAATTAAGATGTATGAGATAAAAATTCTAGATTGCCTTGTTCTATTGTACATTTATTGAGGAAATGGGTATCAGCAAATGTTTTTGCTCGAGTGTTGGGCAAAGATGGAGGTTTGCACAAAAAAAAGGAACATTCAGTGCAACCCTTATATTGAAATGAGCAAAACGATATAAAATAAGTACAATGCTGAACATCTGTTTGATAATTAAGGCTTTCAGTGAATGCTGAACTGTTAGTTCTTTATCTGAAAGTATCATTTAAAAAATTATTTCATGGTATGTAGGTGTTGATGGTAAGGCTAACAATTGCTACCCATCCCTAATTGCCCTTCAGAAGGTAGCGGTGCCTGCTGCCTGCTTGAACCTGATCGTTTAAAATTAGTCTTGCACATTCATTGTGAATATAAAACATAAATGAGGTGGAGATTGAGATGGATTGATAAACATGATAATAAAAGGCAAAAACAGCAAATTGAAAAACTAGCCATCATTGTGTGGAGCATTTTGGATTTACTTGTTTAAAATACGTGGGAACCACTTGGTCTTCACGCTAATTGTGTGTACCATGTAGCAAGCACATTCAGAATCTCTACTGTGTGACACGTTTCAAAAAACAAAAATCCATTATGCAAGTTGCTTGATTAATTGAAATTCATTTTGTTTTCTTAGAATGAAGATGCAAATGATGAAGCTTATAAGTCAGATGGTTCTGAAGATGATTTTGAGGAAATGAACCTTTCGTTGTTGTCCGCGCGTAATTTTCCACGAAAAGCAAGTCAGACCAGCATTTTCCTGCAGGAATGGGACATTCCATTTGAGCAACTAGAAATTGGAGAACTGATAGGCAAAGGACGCTTTGGCAAAGTCTACCATGGTCGTTGGCATGGAGAGGTGGCAATCCGTCTGATTGATATTGAAAGGGACAATGAGGACCATCTAAAACTTTTCAAAAGGGAAGTGATGGCATATAGACAAACTCGACATGAGAATGTGGTACTGTTTATGGGAGCCTGTATGAGTCCCCCTCATTTAGCTATTATCACCAGGTAAGTAATGTCTCAATATAAGTTATTTTGCAGGTTAGCTAAAGAAGAGATGAGAAATGAAAATTCTTGTTCCCACAATTGCGATATTGCAGTAATATGTAAGATCCAAAACCGCTTCAATTGATTTTCAGTGGTTAAGAAACGCTCATTCCATTTTCTTTTCAGTTAAAAGAGGAGATGCAACCCAGAACTCTCTTGCCCCATGAATGAGAACAGAGAATTTGCCACTCAGCCAAATCTCTGTTCACTGCAGAACGAAGAATCGCAGCTGCGGGTGAGATCGAAGAATCCAGCCCCTTATAATTTTGTCGTAGGGTGCTGTTTGATGTCATAAGTGGGGGTTGACTTTAATGTATTTAAGACATGACAGGCTAACTTATTGTGATCTTTATCCTGTGTATGCCTGGCCATACTATATTGTCAATGTCAAGCATGAGCTTAGTAAGAGTGACGGATAAGGACAAGTAACAAAGATTTATCTTTTTCTTTTCATTTCACTTTTATGAAAATTATGATGAGATCACATACGATGTGAATAGTCTGTGATTTTCATGATGAGGTTCTGAGTTCAGGCTAAGGATCAATGTAGGTAAACATTGACTTTGGAGTATGTTTAGTCATCACATGTTCAAACCATGATTTTTGGAAAACGGGGAGTCATTCTGAACAGAGTATCCTTATTGAACCAGACAGACCTCATTTTCTGTGTGATGCTGCTGAATGAACAGAAACTGAATGTGTTTAATAGCTGCAATCCTGAGAAGTTTGATTTTAAGGCTTCTGTTGAAATTTTCTTGTTGACATAGTGGCATCCACTTTGAGGAGAGGTGATACTAAATGTGATTCTAGAAATAATCTGGCTGCCAAATGCCATGAAACCAGGAAATAGATGGCTCACACTCTTTGAGTCCTCTACAAGCCTTGAATAATTACAACTCGAAACAGAATTGCAATGGACCTAATCGGAACACTAAAAATTGATGTGAAAGGTTTCTGATGTTAAGAGAAAGATCCTCCTGACGTTAAATTTAGCCTGCTGAAGAAGGAACGTCTACATATGCAGCATGTATGCACTGCAGAGCTTGTTTGATGCTGTGCTCTGAGTCACTATTGGTCTGCCCTTTAGCAACAGTAGCACACATCACCCATTTTTGATGGATTTAATCTCAGTTTTAGATGAGTAGCTCATGGATGTTTGTACACTGACACAACAAACCTTTACAAACATCAGTTCTGATTCAGTGTTTGTTGCTAATCTGCTCAGATTCTTATTAATTTTCCAAATAACAAAACTCAAAGGAATACAATGAGCTGACATTATCTGTTTAATGTCCACACCACACTACTACTGCTCTGATCAAGGAGTCTACCTATCTGACTGGGGAGTCAGATCTTCCACCCGTTTTAACTCATAGATGCCCCTTACACCATCAGAGATGGGTAGGTGATGGGGATAGCACCCCTGCCCATGCCACCTGATGTTACACCCTTCACTCCCTGTCTCTCTGCCTGTTCTTGAGTGGATGTAAAACTCTGGCCATTGTTTCTCGTTCTATACAAAGTTCCGATACATTAGAATGTACAGTTCTGATTGACTATGTGCAGGCTTCTCTTCTGAAGAGACAGCCTGTTGAATATTAGGAAGTAACATGAGGAATATCTTTATGTGAAACCTACATTTCATCTGACATATAAAGATGAGCATGAACATTCCAACGGTTCTAAGTTTGCTGGGGAAGAGGATGTCAGAAATCTCTGTGAGGAAGCCTAATCCTTTAAAGAAGTCAAGCTGGAGATGTAGCTTCAAATATTTAGGGGAGGAGTGAGAGATGGGCCGAATGCTTTGAAGGCTGTCCAGAATATGTGGCAGCACCCTAGAAATTGAATGTTTGCCATATGCATAGTACTTGTAGATCATCGGCTTATTTTAAGTCGGTACCCACTGCTCTTGGTACTCTTCCTGAATGCTAAGAATGTTTTTGTCTGTTTTCCTTTCATGAGTCATGCACAGAGGAGGTAGCATGAAATGATCGGGCACTTGCTGCCCTATATACTCTCCAGTGTCACTGTTGCACGATTTTGTTCTTTGAAAATTATTGCTTTCGTCGTAGACAGCTCCACCAAGTAAATGACAGCATTCTTCATTGAAGAAGGCATTCGAGCAGTTGTACAATGAATTAGTTTGACTTTGAGCTAAAATTTTGCCTTCCCATTAAAGATGCAGCAGGATTTTAAAAGCTGTTGCTATCCCAGCTTCCGCACCTCCCTGCACGCTCACCCCCCGCCCCCCCCCACCCCACCCCACCTCCCCTCCACTGGCCCTACTCCCACCCTGCTGGCCCCTCATTGCCTGGTAGCTCCATGAGCATTCTGGCATGGATAGGCTGCCACTCTGCTGCTGGCATGGGTGCATTTGGAGCATGGTCAAGTTTCTGGTTGAACTGCAGAATCAGCTATCAGACTTTTGGATGTCTTCATCAATAACAAACAATATGTTGTTCTTGATGAGGCATGAGTTTGCATGTAATCGAAAAAGCACACTAGAAACAGTTTTTATAAACAGTCAGCGATAATGCATACCACTTGCCTATTGCATATAGAGCTTTTTTCAAATCCTCTTATTTTGTGTTCTCTGTGTTAGGGTCAGAAGGGGGGTTAATTTAAACAGCACTAATTTTTCCTCTGTCTGTAACTGGAAAGGTGTTTTGATTTGTTTCCTCCTTTATAAGCAGTGGCACACTTCCCAACCCCTCGGTTTTGGAGTGATCCAACTTTCTTTTGATAGTCCCACAGCAAACTCAAAAGGTTAGTTCATTTGCACACGCTGAAAATGCAGGAGGAGGGTCGCAATGTCGACTCCATGCGCAGATAGTAAAGAGAAAAGAAGGGTTTACAGTACAAAGACCATAGAGAAAACAAAACATTGGTTCACCTGATTCCAGATTCCAGAATTAAAGTTCAATGAGGTATTCCTTCATGGAGGTTGGTGGGCTATAAACTGATGTTGTAAAATTCACTTTTCCAGTGATGTTGATTTCGTGCAATGAGATAGGCATGCAGAGATGAGACAGTCTTGTAGGCAATGGTGCAGAAGTTCAAGCAGAGGCGGTGTAGGTGAGGCCAGGTGTTCAAACTGGGTAGACCTCCTTTTCCCTGAGGCTGCCAGTCAGATGGTAAACAATACAAGAACAAAGAAAACTACAGGAACAGACCATTCAGCCTGCGAAGCCTGTGCCGATCATGATGCCGGCCTTAACTAAAAACGTACGCACGCAGAGTCCATATCCTTCCATTCCCATCCTATTCATGTATTCGTCTAGTTCCCCTTAAATGCCGCGATCGTACCTGCTCGCACCACCTCCCTAAACAGTATGCTCCATACATTCACCACTCTCTGTGTAAAACAAAACTTGCCTCGCACATTCCTTCTAAATGTTTCCTCACACTCCTTGTTGTGCCTGCCGCACAGTCTGTTTTAATCCTTATACGATGGACAAATAACTGCAAGTAGTCGTCTTGTTAGTACAACCAATATTTATTTAAGACACACAATCAATAATCACCCACCCAATCAACAATAAGTTATCCTACAGAGATTACTAGAGTTCAAGTCCAATACAAGACTTGACTTAACTTTCGTGACTGGCGAATACCCAAACAGATATTGGCCTTTATCTATGAGCTGGTCTTGGTCGTCCTCTGCTTAGTCTAGTCTGGCACTCTGACCCTGGTCTTCCTTCCTTCTCGATGTGGTGGCACTACTCGTGCTCATCGTCGCTGACGATGGTCACCAATGTTGTAGCTTGTTCATGGGGTCAGAGAGAGAGAGAGATTCTTGGTTGTGCAGCACCCTTTATACCCAGAGGCCCATGGCAAATGACTTTACCTCTCCACAATGTCTTCAAAAAAGAATGTTTATCCAGTGTCTGGAAATTGGCTTTGTGTTCCAGGCTAATAACATCTCAGCCATAATGAGTTAAAAGACATGTTTGAGAGATCTTTATCTTGGGAGACATTCTGTTTCTGCTGGTCAGACTGGGTTAGCAAATACAAATGGCTTTTGTGTAACTCCCTTTCAATTTGTGCTGTACGGACCCCAGATGATAGCAGTGCTTCAGCAATAACGAAGATTGAGCAAAGTAGCTCCCTGAGGGCACAAATAGACACAATTTCAGCCATTTTAAGGATCTTTGTTCAGTTTTGTAAATTTTAGTAATAGCCTTGAGGGTATCTATATATATGTTTTGTAAAAATATATACTGCAAGGTCATACTTACTCACAAATGCAATTTTATTATTAAAAGACCTGTTGACTTTGTGTAAACTGAGTTGACCGAGCAGCTTATGTTGCAATGGATTTGTTCACCAAATGGTGATGAAGATGATAGAAAACTCGTCAACTTCTTCAAGAAAAGTTTTGTCAAACATTTCTATGGGCAGCATTTTACAGGACATAAGAACATAAGAAATAGGAGCAGGAGTAGGCCATCTAGCCCTTCGAGCCTGCCCCGCCATTCAATAAGATCATGGCTGATCTGTCGTGGCTCAGTTCCACTTTCCCGCTTTCTCCCCATAACCCTTAATCCCCTTGCCTACCAAAAACCTATCTACCCGCATCTTAAATATATTTAGCAAGGTAGCCTCCACCATTCAACGGGCAGAGAATTCCAGAGATTCACCACCCTTTGAGTGAAGAAGTTCCTCCTCAACTCTGTTCTAAACTGCACCCCCCTTATCTTGAGACTGTGCCCTCTAGTCATGCTGTCCTTTCTAAGTGGGAAGAACCTCTCCACCTCTACCCTATCCATCCCTTTCATCATTATACACGTCTCAATGAGATCTCCCCTCATCCTTCTAAACTCTAACGAGTACAAGCCCAGTCTATTCAGCCTCTCCTCATAGCTCAACCCCCTCAACTCTGGTATCAGCCTAGTGAACCTCCCCTGCACTCCCTCCAAGGCCAAAATATCCTTGCGTAAGTGCGGCGACCAAAACTGCACACACTACTCCAGCTGTGGCCTCACCAGTGCCCTGTACAGTTGCAGCAAGACCCCCCTACTTTTATATTCAATCCCCCTCGCTATGAAGGCCAGCATCCCATTTGCCTTCCTGACCACTTGCTGCACCTGTAGGCTGGGTTTTTGCAACTCTGCACAAGGACCCCCAGGTCCCTCTGCACCGTAACATGCTGCAGCTTTTCGCCCTGTAAGTAGTAGTCCTTCCTACCATTATTCCTACCAAAGTGGATAACCTCACACTTGCCAACATTGTATTCCATCTGCCAGGTCCTCGCCCACTCGCTCAGCCTATCTAGGTCCCTCTGCAGACTTTCCACGCCCTCCGCACAATTTGCTGTTCCACTTATCTTTGTGTCATCAGCAAATTTCGACACCTTACACTCGGCTCCCTCCTCCAGATCATCTATATAAATGATAAATAGCTGAGGCCCCAGCACCGATCCCTGGGGCACTCCACTAGTCACCAACCGCCAATCCGAATAGCACCCATTGACACCTACTCTCTGCCTCCTATTTGACAGCCAATCCCCTATCCACGCTAACACCCTACCCCCAACCCCATGCCTCCTAACCTTCTGTAACAACCTTTTGTGCGGCACCTTATCAAATGCCTTCTGAAAATCGAGAAACACCACATCCACCGGTTCCCCTCTATCCACTGCACTAGACACATCCTCATAGAATTCCAATAAATCTGTCAGACACGACTTCCCCTTAACGAAACCGTGCTGCGTCTGCTCTATCAAACAATTCTCCTCAAGTTGCCTCGCCATTTTCTCTTTGATTACGGATTCAAGCATTTTTCCTACAACAGACGTTAAACTAACCGGCCTATAATTCCCTGTCTTTTGCCTGCTACCCTTTTTAAACAGTGGCGTAACATTAGCCGTTTTCCAATCTTCCGGCACTTCCCTGGAATCCAGCGAGGTTTGGAAAATAATCATCAAGGCATCCACTATCACCTCTGCCATTTCCTTCAGAACCCTTGGATGCATTCCATCCGGTCCTGGGGACTTGTCCACCATCAGTCCCTCTAGTCTGTCGAGCACTGCCTCTCTAGTGACAATGATCTCATTCAGGCCCTCCACTCCTACTATCTTTCCATCGTTAACACCCGGCAAACTATTTGCGTCCTCCTCCGTGAAGACCGAAGCAAAAAACTTATTCAAGGCCTCAGCCATTTCCTCATCCCCCACCACTAAATCCCCCCTCTCATCCTCTAAGGGTCCAACATTCACCCTAGCCAGCCTTCTCCTTTTTATATATTTACAAAAACTCTTACTATCCTTTTTTATATTTAGCGCTAGCCTAGATTCATAGTTTATCCTTCCTTTCTTTATCAACTTCTTCATCATTCTTTGTTGATATTTAAACCTCTCCCAATCCTCTTCTCACCCACTACTCTTAGCCACTCTAAACGCATCAGCTTTTAATACTCTCCTTTGTCTCCTTCGTTATCCACGGCTGATTATCTCCTCTCCTACGACCCTTCTTTACCATCGGAATAAATTTCTGCTGAGTACCAAGAAAGATCTCCTTAAAGATCCTCCACTGTTCCTCAGCAGACCTACCTCCCAATCTGCACCCCCAATCTACATTCACCAATTCTTCTCTCATCCTATCATACTCCCCTCTGTTCAAACAAAGGACACAGGTCCGGGATGCTACTTTCTCCTCCTCCATCTGCATCAGAAACTCCACCATACAATGATCACTCTTCCCAAGAGGATCCTTCACCACAAGGTCCCTAATTCTACCTGCCTCATTACATAACACCAGATCTAAGATAGCCCGCTCCCTCGTCGGCTCCAACACACACTGCTCAAGGAAACTATCCCGGCAGCATTCCAAGAACTCTTCCTCAAGCCCACCGCGTCCAACATGGGTCGACCAATCAATTTGTTGATTGAAATCCCCCATAATTATGGCCGTTCCATTCCTGCACGCAGCATTTATTTGCGCGTTTATAGCCCGCCCCACCTCAAGGTCATTATTTGGGGGCCTATAGATGACACCCACCAGCGTCTTCCTCCCCTTGCTGTTCCTAATCTCCACCCACAACGATTCCACGTTCTGCTCTTTGGTGCCTATATCTTCCCTTACTAGCACCCTGATACTATCCTTAATCAGCAGAGCTAACACCCCCCCTATTTCCTCCCGTCTATCCTTCCTAAACACTTGATACCCATAGACAGGGAGGGGTGTAGACAGATTGTTCCCCTGCTATCCCCCCCCTCAGCAGAATCAAGACTGGCGCTGAGTCAACATGCTTAACACTAACCAGCCACACAGCCACAATGCATTGCAGGCAGGCTAACTCGGCAGCTAATGGGATTAGCTGGCTGCTCCCTCAAACCTGGCAGCGCATTAGCGGGCACTGTTGGCACTGCAAGTAGGCCCAAGAAGAAGGAGCCTCACAGAACCTCACAAAGATGGCCCCCTTTCTTCCTTTCTGTCCCTTTAAAAAGGATTTTTTGAAAAAACGCCTGCCACTCATGCACAACTGTCCATGCCAACTGTGCTTGAAATGGGCGGAACATTATTGGGGTTAATTGGCTTGTTTACCAGCTCCATTTACCCTTGGTTATTTAATTCAATATGGTAGGTGGGCTGCCTACTTTAGCAACCTTCCCCTCCCCGTTTTATGAGGGTGAGCTTGGTGCTGGGTGGGAAAGATGGTGGGGTTGACATTCATCCTATTTTACTTGCCCCTCCTTCTCCAGTCAGGCCATATAAAATGCAGCCCATTACTTCTGCTTTTATTTTATGAAGAGTTAAAGAATAAACTTAACAATTTACTTAAAGACAAGCTATTGAGTTAGCATGGAGTTTTTTATGTTGGAAGATTGAGTGCCCTGTATTCTGTAGTCGATAAATTCATATGGCGTTTCAGATAAGTAAACTGCAGCCTTAAAAAGATAATATAAATAGTAAATGATCCATTTTACATGAAAGCTAAACCAAAGTCAGCCAAATAATCCTGTCCTTTCCATCGATTGCATGCAGTTTACCCCAACAGGCAGACTACCATCCATTTAATCTCCTGAGGGGAAACCTCTGAGTAACAGCTCTTTGATTTACAAAGCTAATCAAGCAAAGCTCCAAAACATCTATTCAATGTCATGTCTCTGTTTTTCAGCAATTACTTTTGACAGCTTAAATTGACACTGAGAGGAATATATCATCCTAAATTTTGTGATATTAATGATAGCAAAACCATCAATGTTTATCGTCATCACACCTCTCAGAGTGGCAGCAACTTCTGGGGTGGAACTTTAAGGCCTTGTCACAGCAAGGGTGGGGCCGTAAAATGCAGCGAGCCATTCAAAAGTCCATTGACTTCAGCAGGATTGGAAAATTCTGCCCCTGGAGTCCACACATACAGAATTAAATGCATAACTCCAGGAGTTGCTGTCGCAGCCCAAATGGTGTCCCTCCTCACCATCCCCGAATAGAAATGACTGAACTTATACCCTATTATAGAATAGATACTATTAAACTAGAAAAAGTGCAGAAAAGCTTTACTAGGATACTACCAGGACTTGATGGTTTGAGTTATAAGGAGAGGCTGGATAAACAGGGACTTTTTTCCCTGGAGCATAGGAGACTTAGGGGTGATCTTATAGAGGTCTACAAAATAATGAAGGGCATAGATCAACTAGATAGTCAACATCTTTTCCCAAAGGTAGGGAAGTCGAAAACTAGAGGGCATAGGTTTAAGGTAAGAGGGGAGAGATACAAAAGGGTCCATAGAGGCAGTTTTTCCACAGACAGGGTGGTGAGTTCTGGAACAAGCTACCAGATGTAGTAGTAGAGGCAGGTACAATTTTGTCTTTTAAAAAGCATTTAGACAGTTACGTGGATAATATGGGTATAGAGGGAAATGGGCCAAATGCAGGCAATTGGGACTCGCTTAGTGATTTATAAAAAGGGGCAGCATGGACAAGTTGGGCCAAAGGGCCTGTTTCCATGATGTAAACCTCTATGACCATATGACTGTATGATGAAAACTTGCCATTTACTCTGTTAGTCGTGCTGTAAAAAGACATTTTAGAAGTCACATTTTGTTGAATGAGTTGCATCTTGGTTTTTAGCAGTGCACTAAGAATGAGTGACGGTATGAAGATGAGTGCGAGAGACTGTGTGTGTGGAGGTGAGTGCGAGAAACTGAATGAATGTGTGGAGGTGAGTGCAAGAAACTGAATGAATGTGTGGAAGTGAGTGCAAGAGACTGAATGAGTATAACACTACCACCTGCAAATTCCCCTTCGGTTTGAAGGGGAATTTGCAGGTGGTAGCGTTACCATGCATCAGCTGCCCTTATCCAGTCTTCTTGGTCAGGTGCGGGGGGGGGCACATTCACATATTTTTCTCACTGAGGGGGCTGCTGAGTAAATTTAGAAAAGATAAGGTTTGACACAACAATAAATTGAATTTCAAAAACAGTTGAGGTTTTAACCTTCAATATCATTACTGATTAAAAACAATGTTGTAGCAATAAGTTATTCTGTTAAAAAAGAGTAAGTAATATGACCAGAGTGTAGAGGGTCAGTATATGTGGGTGGGTGTGAGAGTGAGTGAGAAATCTGAGACTGAACATAAGGTAGACTCATACTCACCCCAACACATTCACTCAGATTGAGTGGCTATGCTAAATTGACCCTTAGGGTGTCAAGGGGGTTATTGGGGTGAATATGTGGGGTTACACAGATAGGGCCTGGTTGGGGTTGTGGTTGGTGCAGACTCGATGGGCCGAATGCCCTCCTTCTGTACTATAGGGATTGTATGTTCTAATACAGTCACTGTTATCTCACCTTCTCAGTTTATGCATCTTGAACCATGTTTGGCTTGAAGGCTGGAATGAAGTCAGGAGCTGAACTGGTGGAACCCAAACTGAGTATCAGTGAGTGGGTTATTGCTGTTAAATACTGCTTGATAGAACTGTCAAAAACCCAGATAACTTCACAGATGATCACATGTAAATTGACGGAGTAGCAATTAGCTAGGTTGGATTTGTCCTGCTTTTTGTGGGCAAGACACAATTAGACAATTTTCCACATTGCTGGGGAGATGTCAGTGTTGCATCCATCCTGTAACAGCCTGTTTAGGGGTGTAGCTAGTTCTGAAACACAAGTCATGATTGTATTAAATGGTGGAGCAGGCTTGAGGAGCAGAATGGCCTACTTCTGTTCCTCGTTCGTATGTTCATATGTTCGGATCCTCATCAGCTTTGCTGGAATGTTGTCAGTGATCATGCCCTTTGCAGTATTCATCTTCAACTCTTTTTAGATATCATGTGGAGTAAATCAGATTACTGAATATTGACGTTTGTGACCCTGGGGATCTCAGGAGGAGGCTGAAATGGATCATCCAGTACTTCTGGCTGAAGGTTGTTGTGAATGCTTCAGCCTTGTCTTTTGCACTGACGTGCTGGGTTCCTCCATCATTGAGGATGAAGATATTTGTAGAGTCTCCTCCTCCGGTGAGTTGTTTAAGTGTCCATCACCATTCACGACTAGATGTGGCAGAAATGCAGAGTTAGATCTGATCTGTTGGTTTTGGGATTGTTTTGCTCTGTCGCACACCTGTGCTGCTTATGCTGTTTGGCACACAAGTAGTCCTGTATTGTAGTTTCACCAGACTGAAATCCCATTTTTAGGTATGTCTGGTGTTGCTCCTGGCGTGTCTTCCAGCATTCTTTGTTGAAACAGTGTTGGTCCCCAACTTGTTCTGAGCCGTGAGGTGACATTTTGTGCTTGAATACCATTCTGCTGTTACTTATGGCCTGCAGCGCCTCATGGATACCTAGTTTTGAGTAGTTAGATCTGTTCAAAATCTATCGCATTTAGCATGGTGGTAGTGCTACACAACATGATGGAGAGGATCCTCAATGTGAATATAGGATTTTGTTTTCAAAAGGACTACTCATTGGTCACTCCTACAAATACTCTGCACTATGCAGTTAACTAAGTTTTTACCTCTTATTGGTTCTCTTAACACCCACCATAAACTTAGACTAATACCTATGATGTTTAGGACTTGGCCAACTCAGTCAGTAGTGGTGCAAGCAAGCCACCCTTGCTGATGGGTATTGAAGTCCCCCATCTAGAGTGCATTGTGTCCTTGTCACCCCCAGTGACTCTTCCAAATGATTTTCAACATGGAGTAGTACTGATCAGGGCATTTTCTTTCCTGTGTTTGACTTGATGCCATGAGACTTCAAGGAGATCTGGAATCAATATTGCTGACTCCAATGGAAAATTTGTCCTGACTCTATCTTGCTGTGCTGCCACCTCTGCTGGGTCTGCCCACTGATGGGACAGGATATACGCAGGGATAATGAAGGTGGTGCCTGGAACATTGCTGGTAATGTTTGATTTGGTGAGTATGACTATGTCAGGCTTTTGGTTGACTAGTCTGTGAGACAGTCTTGAAGCTTTCAGAGAAAGAAAATGAGTTTCAGAACAGCTTGTAGAATTCTGTCTTTAAACAAACCCCAGCAAGAACTGAAAAGCTGTTTTCCCTTTGACAAACCTAGCTCCTCCTATTAACCACATTATCACATGACCCTGTTTATCAATCTAGTCAAAAACTCCAGGGAAAATCTTCATCTCTAAACAAAATCCATTAGCTCTCTCCTAAGTAAACATGATTAAAATGAGTAATATCCTGCTCTCCCAGCATCTGACCTAAATGTTTCCTAGACACACCGACTACCTGGAGTATAAAGCTGAATTTTTAAATATTCCCCTTAAACTCAAAAAGGCAATATATGTTTTATATTTATGTCAATCGTACTATGATCATCACAATGAAGATACCCACCAGAAAAATTGTTGGGAGTACAATGCCAGCTAAGGGAACGGAATTTCAACTAATTCAAAACCCATTCGTTCAATCTACGTTATAATCAGGACCCAGGATTATCAGGTGGGATGTGGATACTGATTCTGCTGTGAATAAAGTGTCAGAAATTGCATGCACATCCAAAAGTTGAAAAGGTGCAGTAGTGTAAGTCATGCGGATAAGTCACACAGCCTGTCACATTCCTGCCTATTGCAATGGGACCTACCACCATTCTGGGTGTGGTAAAGGCCCTGGAAGTACAGACTATATCAATAATCAATAACTGAGGCAATTGGCTCTTTTCTCTTGAGAGCTGTAGAATTGGCCCTCAGCTGAGACAGACACATATTGATGATCCTTTAAATGTGTCAATACCTCACTTCATGTGTCTGGATAGGGACTATGCATGCTCTGTGGACAGCTGGTAGTTCTACTTGGCCACCATTCAGTTGGTGGGGCAGGTCACTTGGAACCTGAGGCACATTGTGTCTGGTCCTGTTTGTTTTTAGGGATAGACCAAAGCACTTACTTCATTGATAAAGTTAAGTTTAACAGACGCAAAAATAGCTTTTTAACCTTGCAAAACTTGGAAACATATCTCTCAACCTGTCTTGTTTCAGTTGAGCTGCTCAACTGAAGGCATCTGAGATTTAGGTAGACCCTATGGATAGTGAACAATGCATGTTCCTTTATAGACTTATATTGTCTTTTAATTCAGCAGATTTGACTTGGTTATCTTCTCAGGAATGATAGTTAAGCCTATAACAGATAATGACTATTTTAGAAGTGCAGCCATTGTTACTTTGGCAAAAATGACATCAAATTTGTACACAGTGCATATATGCTTAATGCAAGCAAAAGGTGAACTGGAATTATGTTTGCCATCTTTCCATGCAGATGACTGCTAATCTTCAATGCACAGGAATTTAATTAGCCTCTTTGCAACTTCAGCATTTTCATACACTATGAACTAACTTGCATAATTGAAAAACAAGCATTAGCTTTGACTGCCTTGACCATTATTTTCTCTTCGCTTTTGTGAACAGTTGTTTGACGGTGACTCATATTCCTTGATGAGAAGCTGCAGGACCAAACGAACAACTCATTATCATTAGTTGATAAAAAATTTTGAGTGAGCTTCTAACCTATGAGGCTGTTGCAGCTTTTATTTTAATTGCCACTGTGGACCATCTGATACCATCCAGGCGCAAGAGCCCCAACTAGTGAGGGCTGTGGCAGTCAAATGCATATTCAGTGAGTTGTTTAATAAATCAGGTTTCACAATGTCCTAAACAACTGCCATTTCAAGAGAAATATATATTTTACATATCAAGAGATGAGCAATAGGCCTTGGATGTGAACCATGAAATAAATTTTACTTTGATGAACCCATTGATCAATTACTTTTAAAAGCAATTTTCTCCACAATAAAATTGTGTTCGTGCTATTTGCAAATGGCCCACAGAGGGCAAAGTACTGTTAACTGCTAAAACATAATCACAGGGACGTCACTGGTTCTTAATATCCTGATAGCCCCATAACCTCAATGTCAGATTACTGCAAATATACACATGAATGGGTATTCACTGATTTTCTCTCAAAGTTACAACAACCAATTAAGAGATGCCCCAAGGAATTTGGGTATTTACTACTATCCAACAATGTTAGCTTAAAGAAAATCATAATTGGGAAAAAAGGCAGTTTAGATTCAAGTGAAACATTTGTTTAAATTCCTTTGAATCACACTGACACTTTTGATGCACAGTTCTGATGTTCATAATCGTATGGTAAGGTTTATCTATTTGTCACAAGTAAGCCTTACATTAACACTGCAATGAAGTTACTATGAAATTCCCCTAGTCGCCACAGCCTGACGCCTGTTCGAATCAATGCACCTAACCAGCACATCTTTTAGAATATGGGAGGAATCGGAATACCCAGAGGAAACCCACACAGACATGGGGAGAATGTGCAGACTCCGCACAGACAGTGACCCAAGCAGGGAATCAAACCCAGTTCCTTGGCGCTGTGAAGCAGCAGTGGTAACCGCTGTGCCACCGTACTGCCCATAGTTAGTAAAATCCTCATAAAATGTCGATAATAGATGCTGTTTGTAGCCCAGGCTAGATGTAACTTGTGGGTTGCTGGAATAATGTAGCAGCTGGCCGCCTGCCTGTCCCAGTAGCAGAGAGGCTGCCACCAACTTTAAGGCCTGTGTCTTGTTTGAAATCTGACCGGGGTGTGGTGAGCCCAGGCTGGCAGTGATCTGTAATATTTTTGTGGGCAAATGTAAAAATTGAACTTTAATCTAGTCCAACAGTTCAGGATACAAGGAGAGTGAGAGCTGTATTTTCTTAAGGTTGAGACCTTTAAGCAAGGCCCTGTTTTGGGATTCAGGATCCCATGATACTTTTACAAAGGAAAACTTTCAGGGTCCTGTACAACGTTCAATCCCTCATTCAACATTGCCACAACAGATTTACTTCAGTCATTTACAGTCATTTACTTCATTGCTGTTTGTAGTGCTTTGTTATATGCAAAATGATTGCCATGTCTATTTATAGAACAACAGGACTGCAAGCCCCACTTCCATTTGGGTGCAGTCATGAGTGTTAGTGTGCAAATGGCCACACTTTGAAGTTTGTTTGGAGGAAATTCGATTTTCTTTTTGATCTTTCTTGGAGGAAATCTGGAGGAGGGAACCGAGTGTATGGTGTCGAAATTTGCTGATGACACCAAGATTGGTGGAACGGCAAATTGCGCGGAGGGTGGTGAGAGTCCACAGAAGGATCTAGATAGGCTGGGCGAATGGGCCAGGAAATGGCAGATGGAATTTAATGTTGGCAAGTGCGAGGTGGTCCACTTTGGTAGGAATAATGGTAGGAAGGATTATTACTTACGTGGAGAAAACCTGCAGCAGGCGACGGTGCAGAGGGACCTCGGGGTCCTTGTGCATGAGTCGCAAAAACCCAGCTTGCAGGTGCAGCAGGTGGTCAGGAAGGCGAATGGGATGCTGGCCTTCATAGCGAGGGGGATTGAATATAAAAGTAGGGAGGTCTTGCTGCAGCTGTATAGGGCATTGGTGAGGCCGCAGCTGGAGTACTGTGTGCAGTTTTGGTCGCCGCACTTACGCAAGGATGTTTTGGCCTTGGAGGGAGTGCAGAGGAGGTTTACTAGGCTGATACCGGAGTTGAGGGGGTTGAACTATGAGGAGAGACTGAATAAACTAGGCTTGTACTTGTTAGAGTTTAGAAGAACGAGGGGAGATCTCATTGAGACGTATAAGATGATGAATGGGATGGATAGGATAGAGGTGGAGAGACTCTTCCCGCTCAGAAAGGACGGTAGGACTAGAGGGCACAGCCTCAAGATAAAGGGGGGGCGGTTTAGAACGGAGTTGAGGAGGAACTTCTTCACTCAAAGGGTGGTGAATCTCTGGAATTCTCTGTCTGTTGAAGTGGTGGAGGCTGCCTCGCTAAATATTTTTAAGATGCGGGTTGATGGGTTTTTGATAAGCGAGGGGATTAAGGGTTATGGGGAGAGGGCGGGAATGTGGAACTGAGCCACAACAAATCAGCCATGATCTTATTGAATGGCGGGGCAGGCTCGAAGGGCTAGATGGCCTACTCCTGCTCCTATTTCTTATGTTCTTATGAAACCTGATTCTTCCGGCACCACACCATTTTCCTCTGACTTTTGTGTGAGCTGTGAATGCCTAATTTGCAAAAATGTGCACTCTGAGGTCAGGTTAGCTATTTTCAATACACCATTTTTGTTTGGTGGTGCAGTTTTAGAAGCCTATTAAAAGCACACTGCATTTAAGAGTTGAATAAGAAATTGAAAACCCTTCTGAGGAGTTAGAAGATTCTAAAAGATAAGTATAAAATATTTCCCCCCCCTCAAATATTTTAAAAGTTTAAAGTTTACTTATTAGTGCCACAAGTAACATTGTGATGAAGTTATTGTGAAAATCCCCTATTCGCTACTCTCAAGCACCTGTTTGTGTATACTGAGGGAGAATTTAGCATGGTCAGTACACCTAATCAGCATGCCTTTTGGACTGTGGGAGGAAACTGGAGCACCTGGAGGAAACCCATGCAGACACAGGGAGAATGTACAGACTCCACATAGACAGTGACCAAAGTCAGGAATCGAACCCGGGTCTCTGGTGCTGTGAGGCAGCATTGCTAATCACTGTGCCATCATGTGCACTATAAGGTGCTGGATTGTAATGTAGGTATGGTTTTAATGCACAGATTCATCACTGAGAATTGTCTTGCAAGTCTAGTTGATCCTTATATTGACCAGCATTGTGTAATTATTCACATGCATGACTGTACTTCTCCAATGGAGAAAATACCATAATGTTTTACGAAATGTCCTCTGCTGTCATGTTATTGTGCTCTGATTTAATTGAACTGGTAGATCTGGTTGTTTTTTTAGAAAAAAACCTGCTTCTGAAGATTGAAAAATGGTCTGCACCTACTTCCTTGTCCTTTATTGATTGACAGGCGCTCTGTTTTGAAATAGAAATGTATATCAGTTCTTTCTGTGGAGCATTTGTTATCACAGATAAAAGTCAGCATCATAAATGCTTGACTGGGTTTCAAGAGCTTTAATTCAGCAGTACTTTTATTCATCCATGATCTGTTGAAACTTTTCTGAACCTGTAAGAGAATAGTAAAATAACTCCTCTGAGGCCAGTGTCCCTTCACCATGCTTAGATTTATTTACATAGTCAGCAATACTCAAACAGGTATGACCTCATACAGAGTGTAAACCTGGAGTGCCAATAACCTTGACACTTCACATTATTTACACAGGCAGGGCTCCCTGATTGGACAAGCCATTACTGCCTTATTCGGGGAGCTTATATTCTAAGAGGTCCAAATTGTGGGCCTCGTTAAAGTCATCACAAATAGTTCTTTGATGTGATTTTTTGTTTGTTTACAAATGCCAGAGGCACTTAAAAGATTACTACTCTTTCTTTCCCTTTGATTTTTGGTTCAGTATCAACGATAGGAGTTTAAATTCCAAGTTTTTTTATTGTAGGAAGTTCAGTTGTTTTCCAATGATTTTAAAATAATTCTAATCGCTATTTAACAGCTCCTGAGAACAGTATATAGGGCAGACTGGTTGAATAGCTGTGAAGGATACATAGGGTGTGGGGCATGGAAGTGATATAGCGTGGCATGGGAATGTGAAGAGGCATAGGATGGTATGAGGCATTAGAAGTGACAAGAGATGGCATTGGAACTATGAGGTGATACGGGGAATATAAAGATGCATGGGTGATGGGTGAGACCTAGAGAGCCTTCATATTATGTTGTTGGCTGGGCTACTGCTTGGTTTTTAATATCCATTATATCGTGATTGAGGAGAACTTTCTCCATGTGTTTTCCAGCTACCCTCCTGTGCCATATCTTCTCAGAAACCATTTAGTGTTAAAAATTACAACCTGATCTGTGCATAAACAAGTAAATATAAGTCACTCATTTAAGTTTTGGCAGTATTACTGGTCCTCAATTATGCATGCAAAGGTGTGACAGAAGATAGCAAAAAGTTACCAGTGCAAGTGAGGATAAGTACTTAGCTAAAGCAGAAAATCAATTCAAGTAAACAGAAAAGGAAATGTATCTCTTAAAGGCAGTGAATTTCATACATTATGAAAGCTGCTGCAACAAATTCTTTCACTTATTCTAGAATTATCATCATCATCAGAGAATCCCTACAGTGCAGAAGGAGACCATTCGGCCCATCAAGTCTGCAGCAACACTCTGGCAGAGCATATTACCCAAGCCCAATCCCCATTACCCACATATTTACACCACTAGTCCCCTTATCCTACACATCTTTGGACACTGAAGGGCAATTTAGCATGGCCAATCCACCTAACCTGTGTTAGCAGTCTTGGGTGAGTCAAACAAACCAAACTTAAGAGAGTTTATGGTTTGAATTTTATGGAACCTGCAGGAGCAGGATAGGAGGCATGTGTCGGAAAAGGAAGGGCAGGGGTTTGAGTGCCAGTCACCTTCCTGCCTCCTTGGCAATTTACCACTGGCTGGGAAGGTGCAAGATGGCCAGCTGGGCCAGAAGCCAATTATGCCACTTGAGGGCATCCTCCTGCCACCACTGGCATGAGGGCCCTCTTGATCGGACGTTCTTTGGTGCATGGAGTAGCGTCCCCTCGTAGCAATGGCTGCTCCCATGGCATTCTCCCCTCCTTTTGCCCCGTACCCTCTCCCCATCCTGAGAGCTAACTGACTCTGGCAATTGCCAACTGCACTTACTTTGCTGTGAATGTGGTGTTAGCTGCTGGTGCTAATTGCTGAATCTCACTGCTGGGTACAGTCTTGCACAGTGATTTTCAAACTTTTGTTCTGACAACCCATGTTTTCAAAATGACCCACTGCCCACTGTGACAAATGACCCAAAATGACCCACTGACCCACTGCCCAGACAGGCAGCAGTACTGCAGCTAAAGTTGCAGTACAAATGGGATTTTTTTTTTTAAATACTTTATTCCAATTCAATCCAATCAAATCAAATCCAATTCAGAGTCCCAACAAGTTGGGACACTCCTGATCCAAGCTGACAAGACAGAGCTCTCACTTCCTGTCCTGGGCTTGATCTACATGATCCAAGCTTAAGAGTTGGTATAGCTCCTCCTCCAAGGCTTGATCTCATTTGCATCTTAGCCAAAAGCCAAGATGCTGCTCTAAAAAATTGCTTCAAATGAAGCTAAAATGTAACCTAATGACTTCAACCAAGTGCAGCATGTCGATACTACGCTTGTTCTTAGCCAAAAGGCCGAGAAGCGATTTTTTTTTAAAAACTTTATTCCAAGCCAATCAAGTCAAATTAAATCCAATTCAGAGTCCCAACAAGTTGAGACATTCCCGATCCAAGCTGACAAGACAGGGCTGTCATCTCTTGTCTTGGGCTTGATCTACATGATCCTAGCTGATTGGAATAGGTGTAGCTCCTCCTCCAAGGCTTGATCTCATTTGCATCTTAGCCAAAAGACCGAGATGCCGCTTTCAAAGATTGCTTCAAATGAAGCTGAAATGTAACCTAATGACTTCAACCAAGTGCAGCATGTCGATACTACACTTGATCTTAGCCAAAAGGCCGAGAAGCGATTTACTGTACATTTAGAAATACATCACTTTACCTTTTCTTTCCATATAAGTGCACATAAGTTGAATTTTATCAAGCAATATGAAGCTTTTTCTGGTCACGCTGACTATACAGTAAAAAGTCTGACAACACCAGGTTTTAGTCCAACCTATTTATTTGATAATATACTCACAAGCTTTCGAGGGGACTGCCTCTTCGTCAGGTGAATGGAGAGTTCTGGCCTCAGACAGAGCATATAAAGCACAGACAGTTTAGAGATTACTGATTAAAATGCGAATCCTTACACCTAACCTGCTGTTCAAGACCTGAAGTGGCGCAGAGTTGCTGAACAGAGACTGATAGCCAAGTTCCGCACACATGAGGACGGTCTCAACAGGGATCTTGGGTTCATGTCGCACTATCTGTAACCCCCGTGACTTGCCTGGGTTTGCAAAACCTCACTTACTGTACTGTCTGGAGACAATACACATCTCTTTAAACTGTGATCAGTGCTCCTTCCACTCACATTATCAGCCACTTCAGGTCTTGAACAGCAGGTTAGGTATAAAGATTTGCATTGTAATCAGTAATCTGTAGACTGTCTGTGCTTTATATGCTCTGTCTGAGGCCAGAACTCTCCATTCACCTGACGAAGAGGCAGTCCCCTCGAAAGCTTGTGAGTATATTATCAAATAAATAGGTTGGACTAAAACCTGGTGTTGTCAGACTTTTTACTGTGTTTACGCCAGTCCAACGCCGGCATACCCACATCACGCTGACTATGTCAGCGTTTGATTTGCAAGATCCTCATTGTAATGCCATCTTCTACAAAATGCGCATGATAAACAGAACATCCCGTTTTCTTCTGAACAGGATCACAGCACATCTCACGATATTTTGATTAAGATTATAGAACATTTCACTTTTTTTAAAATCAGGATCACAGAGCATCCCACATTGTTTTGAACAGGGCCGCAGTACATCTCATTTTCATTTAAACAGGATAACTGGCAATCCATTTTCAGCATCCCCATGATCCACACGTGGGTTGTGACCCCATTTTGAGAAACCCTGGTCATGTGAGTTACCACTACTTCTGGCGGCACTGCTGGGGCTGAAGAGGAGGCAGAATCTAATCCCTTAAAGGGACAGCAACTCCAACAGCAACACTTAGCTGACTTTGGATCTTGAAATCCGGCCAGGGCCACCCAAACTGGCGATGTGAATCACTCCCAGATTTCTAACCCATCATCAAGGCCGCTGCCTCTCCAACAAAATCCAGCTCCGTAATTGCAGTTGCAATACATTGCCTTTAATATTCTTCTGCTTTATGTTCAAAGAAATACGGAAGCTTTTTGAACAGAGAATTTATTAGGCATCTTCAGAAAAGAAATCACCAGGATAAGCTAGAAACCATTGTGGGTTTTGTTTTATTTCTGCCCTAATTATAGTAAAAACCTGCTTTGATCTGACCAGAAGGACACAGAAGGCCTCATTATTGAGAAAGAAAAGATTTCCTTGTAAGAAAATGAAATGAGTCTAGCTTCTAACACTTCTAAAGATGAAGGAAATATGATCTAAGTATTTTCTAGTTGTAAAATAAGTTGAATATTGCGCTGTTGAGGAGAGCAATAGTGAGTACTTGAGTTGCAGAGAACAGGCAATTGTACGTTTGATCCCGGGCCTTTGCAGTGCTAACGAATCAGGCAACAGTTGAAATGCTACAAATGTCTCTTGGCCCTTGAATTAGGGGAGGAATTCATTTTCCATCTAATCATTGTTATCCAATGGCTTCTTCCAAAAGTGCATGATGTGTCTGATGTCAAGGGAAGATAATGTTGCCATAGTTTGAATATTCCATTGACACTCATTATCAAGACTCGTACATGGGCAAGATAAGGGATGATGTGTGAGCTTGAGAAAACCATACTACTGAAAGGAGTCAATACCTTTAGGATAAGAGGGAAGACGTATTACCAAGACAAAAGTTGTTTTTTCACTCCACAGTTATTTACCACGAGGACTCCCAATATTACATGATCATGGACTTTATGTAAGGCTTGAATTTAATCCACTCACAACACAATCACTCTGACCTAAGCTCTGCAAGTTTCAAAGTCATGACAGAAAGGGATAATGATAGTTATAATGATAGAAATCAAGTGTCTGAATTGAGGGAAGGCTGATTTCAACATCATTAGACAGGATTTGACAAACAAAGAATGGGTAGCTGCTTGCAGGAAATCAACACATGGAAAGTGGGAGGCTTTCCAAGTGTAGTGAGCCAGTGAGAGTTCATGGCCAATGTGTTCCTCTAAGTGCAAAGGGCAAGGGTGCCAAGTCCAGGGAATCCTGAATGTAGAGGGATGTCAAGGGTTAGATAAAGAGAAAAAAGAAAGCATTTGGTGGGTTTAGGGTACTGAAAATGGGAGAGGCACTTCAGGAGCATATAGATTGTGGGGGGGTGGGGTGCTTAAAGAAGAAATTAGGAGGGTAAAGTGGGGCCACGAAATATCAATAGTGGATAAAATAAGGAAAGTTCCAAGGCATTTCATAAGTATATTAAGAACAAGAGGATGGCCAGAGAAAGAGTGTAGCCCATTAGAAACCAAGGGGACAATCTGTGTATGGAGTCAGAGGATATGGGCAAGGTGTTAAATGAATATTATCCATCTGGTATTCACTAAGGAGAAAGACAATGCAGCTTGTTATGGTTAAGGTCAGAAACTCAAGTGTTTTATGGAGTCTGCCTGGATTGTAAGTTTTGCATCTTGAATTTGGCTAGGATAAGCACGGTACGTTTCACTTCGTATTTGATTCAAATGACCCACCGGGGAGCTTTTATCAAACAAAGTTTATTTAAGAATGTAGTTAACATATACGGAAATAAAATTAGCAATAACTTTCATCAATTCCAAACAAAAACAAAACAACCATGATAATGCCGCACAAAAGGTTGTTACAGAAGGTTAGGGGGCATGGAGTTGGGGGTAAGGGGTAAGGTGTTAGCGTGGATAGAGGATTGGCTGTCTAATAGGAGGCAGAGAGTAGGTGTCAGTGGGTGCTATTTGGATTGGCGGTTGGTGACTAGTGGAGTGCCCTAGGGATCGGTGCTGGGGCCTCAGCTGTTTACCATTTTTATAGATGATCTGGAGGAGGGAGCTGAGTGTAAGGTGTTGAAATTTGCTGATGACACAAAGTTAAGTTGAAAAGCAAATTGTGCGGAGGGTGTAGAAAGTCTGCAGAGGGATCTAGATAGGCTGAGCGAGTGAGCGAGGACCTGGCAGATGGAATACAATGTTGGCAAGTGTGAGGTTATCCACTTTAGCAGGAATAATGGTAGGAAGGACTACTACTTAAAGGGCGAAAAGCTGCAGCATGCTACGGTGCAGAGGGACCTGGGGGTCCTTGTGCATGAGTCGCAAAAACCCAGCCTACAGGTGCAGCAAGTGGTCAGGAAGGCAAATGGGATGCTGGCCTTCATAGCGAGGGGGATTGAATATAAAAGTAGGGGGGTCTTGCTGCAACTGTACAGGGCACTGGTGAGGCTGCAGCTGGAGTACTGTGTGCAGTTTTGGTCGCCACACTTGCGCAAGGATATTTTGGCCTTGGAGGGAGTGCAGAGGAGGTTCACTGGGCTGATACCGGAGTTGAGGGGGTTGAGCTATGAGGAGAGGCTGAATAGACTGGGCTTGTACTTGTTGGAGTTTAGAAGGATGAGGGGGGATCTTATTGAGACATATAAGATGCTGAAGGGGATGGATAGGGTAGAGGTGGAGAGGTTCTTCCCGCTCAGAAGGGTCAGCAGGACTAGAGGGCACAGCCTTAAGGTAAGGGGGGTGCAGTTTAGAACAGAGTTGAGGAGGGACTTCTTCACTCAAAGGGTGGTGAATCTCTGGAATTCTCTGCCCGTTGAAGTGGTGGAGGCTACCTCGCTAAATATATTTAAGATGCGGGTAGATAGGTTTTTGGTAGGTTTTTGGTAGGCAAGGGAATTAAGGGTTATGGGGGAAAAGCGGGAAAGTGGAACTGAGCCACTTCAGATCAGGCATGATCTTATTGAATGGCGGGGCAGGCTCGAGGGGCTAGATGGCCTACTCCTGCTCCTATTTCTTATGTTCTTATGTTCATAATGTACAACCCTTAACAAATATATCTAAGATGTCCCATTCAAACCAATCCCATAAACAAAAGCCTTTAAACAAGTTCAACACAGCAAAGTTGTCTGCTCACATGATACTGGAAATTAGCCCTTTCGTTGGAGAATTGAAAGCTCTCAGTCTTGTAAGTTCTAGTAGTCCTTTTGAGACACCCAGGACAGTTTGAACTCAGAATAGCTTCCCAGAACCTCAGGTAGACTCTGGCCAATACATCAACAGCAGATTTTCTGCTCTTTCAGGAAATCTTGCTTCTAGCTAACAACAGAATTTCCAAAACCATGGGGGGGGGGGGCGGAGAGAGAGAGACACACACACACACACACACACAAACTTCTTTTCAGCTTGCTGTACCTTCTAAAAACTAAACTCAAACATGAAAAAAAACCTTGAGCTCCCTAGGAAGGGAAAAAAAACCCTGTCCAGAACCTATGACTTTTTCTCCCAACAATGCAGGGCCATAAAACTAATCCCAGAGTAAACATAAACAAACCCCATTTAAGCCACTCAAGGAGCAATAAGAGGACTCCTCCAGAGAGCTCAGTAACATTAGCTGAAGCTATGAGCTGGGAGAACATGATTTTTTTAAAAGAAATCTCTTAAAGGTACACTAGCATCACAAGCTGGAAATTTCAGTTAGGATGGGGAAGTTCTGGAGCATGTTAAGATTAATAAGGAGGAGGTATTGAATGTGAGTATAAAGGTGCATAGATCCCCAGGGCCAGATGAGATGTATCCCAGGCTGCAATGGGAAGCAAGAGAAGAGCCCTGACATTGATATTTAAATCTTGCTGATCTCCGCTGGTGAAGTGCCAGATGACTGGAGGATAGCTAATATGGTACTTTCATTCAAGAAGGGCACCAGGATAGGCAAGGTAATCACAGGCCATTTATCTAATGTCAATGGCAGGGAAATTTATTGGAAAGAATTCTGAGGAACAGGATTAATCAACACTTGAAAAGGCAGAGATTGATCAGGGATAGTCAGCATGGATTTGTTGGTGGGAGATCCTGTCTAACTAATTGAGTTTTTTGAACTCTGTGGTACACCACTGCTCACAGGCCTCCAATCACAAAAGCAACACTCCACCATCACACTTTGTCTCTTGTTAACGAGCCAATTTGCCAACTTGCCATGGATCTTATGGGCTCTAACCTGTTGGACCAGCCTTCCATGTGGGATCTTATCAAAGGCCTCACTGAAATCCATGTAAACCACATCAACTGTGCTACCCTTATCATTTGTTTAGTCATAAAACATTGGTTAGACCACAGATGGAATATTGTGTGCAGTCCTGGTCACCTAAATTCCTTTGAAAACCACCATCTAATATAAGCAAAATACTGCCAATACTGAAATCTGAAACAAGAATGGAGAATGCTGGAAAAACCCAGCATATCTGGCAGCATCCGTAGGGAGAGAAAACAGAGTTAATGTTTTGAGTCTGTTTGAATCCGCCAGAACTGAAAGAGAGGGAAAACTCAATGTTTGCAGATTTTTCCTTTCATCATGAAGAAGCTTTGTCCCACTGAAGGCTTTGGTTGAGAGATCTATTGTTAACAGGGTTTGAATCTGTAGTTATTTATCTGCATTTATGAAGAGAGGCGCAGAGGAAAAAGATCTAATAAATATAACTGCTAGATGGAAATTCAGATCCCCTATGTAAAATACTAATTACTGTGAGGAACAGAAAGAAACATCATCTGTGAAGTAGAAGTTGGAAACATAAACCTGAAACAAGTTAATCAGTTTTGTTTTGAAGGAGCAGAAAATAATAGCTGGATACATGTCCAAAGCTATCAACGGTATAGGTAAGTTGTGACTGCTGGATATTGCTGGTGAGTAGATGGTGCATGGTGTATTAAGCAGAATGTGAGGCTAGCAGTGCAGTTGACATTTTTTCTTCTTGCAGTCTCTTGAAGTGAGGAAGGCATTTGCCACGAAATACAGCCAATGGCAAGAACCTACGAGTGGAGTCCTTTAACATGGGGAGGATGTTGTTATGCAGCTACCACATGGTTCTGGCTGACCAGGAGACACACCCACTCTTACCATCTGCTGTGGGCATATTGGAAGGATTTACAAGTTGATAACCATCCTGTTTGGCCACCTGTGGCCCTCAAGTCCTGAAGTGGAAAGCTTCTGGCTAAGAGATCGGGATGCTACCCACTGCACCCACAAAGCCTCCTAGATGTAGCCTTTGAGCATACATTTACTGATCTTGGCCACCTGTGTATCGCAGCACTGGATCCATGTCCTTGAGGCCAGACTCTTGCACTGAGTGCCATGGTTATTTGGTCCCATTATCTTCACAAAGTTTGTCTGGAGATGCTCCTGGGCTCTTTTACACAGGTAACACCTCTCCTCTCCATTTCCTGCCTCCTGCACATTGTTGGAGTATCTTTGAAGCCCACTCTGCCACGTATTGCCATTACTGTTCCCTGTGTCAAAGTCTGTTTCAGAATAACTTTGTGCACTTTCTCCAGCCATAATGCATCTGCCTTTAACTAGTGCAGGCTGGCTTTAAGTTGTGCAGACTCTTGCCCATTTGAGGCCCCTGTTCAGGGATGCCACTTTTCAATTGCACACCGAACATTAGCACATGCTACCTGTGTCAGTATTCACATTCATAGGTTTCTGCATCGGAAGAAACAGATGCAAGTAATCCCACAGTGGTTTTGAGCCCAGTTCGACTTTGTAGCCTGAATGTCAAGGGAAGGGAATGATTGTGCAATTCTAATGACATTTTCTGTACATTATGCTTGTTGTTTCGGATTGTGACAATACATTGCCTGTTGGTACCCAGAGCAATTATCAGATCAATCTCAGCCACCATTTTGCCAGTTTTGACCAACAGTTGACATCCCAAATGATCCTATTTCTTCTCTTTACATAGAGGCACCTGCTAGAAACACCAATCGTTTTGTATTTTTATTTCAGATTTACTACGGTTGCAGATTTTTCCTTTCATCATGAAGAATATTACTGTTGCTGGTATCTCCACTTACCAGTATACAAGATGATAAAAGACATGGGTAAAGTGGATGCTTCCTATTGTGGAGTATTCTAGGACGAGAAGTCATAGTCTTTGGATAAAGAGGGAGCAAATTTAAAACAGAGTTGAGGACAAACTACTTCTCCCAAAGGGTTGTGAATCTGTGGAATTCCCTACGCCAAAGTGTGGTGGATGCTCGGTCAGTGAGTAAATTTAAGGAGGAGTTAGGCAGATTTTTAATTGGTAATAGGTTGAAGGGTTATGGGGAGAGGGCAGGAGAATGGGGATGAAGAGCATATCAGCCATGATAGAATGGCAGCGCAGACACGATGGGCCAAATGGCCTAATTCTGCTCCTATATGTTATAATTTTCAAACTTCCACTGAAGGCTTTGGTCCAAGCAACCCATAAATTGGATACTACTTTCAATGGAGTAAACAGTGATATTCGTGGGGCAACCACATCTGCATCAGAAGAAACAGATGCAAGTAATCCCACCGTGGTTTTGAGCCCAGTTTGATTTTGTAGCCTTATTACCTACACCACCACTAAAGGTAGGCAAATACTTTACTTTTTAGTCTGTTTACCTGTAACAATGGGAGCAATTTTCCCAACCCATTGCGCTGCTTAAGTACTGCAGTGGGTTGGGAAATGTCAGCGGGGGGGAGAAAACAGGATTCGAAGGTTGCGATCTTCCTGGTCCATTTTTTTGGACATAATCTGTCTCGTGCCAGGGAACAGTGCAAGGCTGATTACAATATTCACATGCTGATTTCAACCTACTTAACAAGTCCAGGACTCAATATCCCAGGCTCGTTAAAAGTTTTCTGCTCCCACCGGTGGAGGTCCACACTGGTCAGGATCATGTATGGTCCATATCAATGGGGATCACGCATGATAGCTTTACTGGTGGGATCACAGACCATTGAGGGCCCCTGGAGATTGGAAGGGTGATCCTTGTGCAGTGCCAGCCTGGCACCCTGGCACTGTCCAGATTGGACAGGACCAGTTGGAGATAAAGGCAGACGGAGTTTGGGAGTATCACTGTATGGGAGGGTTGGGGGCGAATGATGGCATTGGGGATCAGAGACCAAGTCCGGCCATCAGGAAGCCTGTCATGGGCAGGGGGATCAGGGATTAGAGGCTGAATCTGGCCAAGCCTCACCTCTCATTAAAGAGTTTTACACTGTCGGAAATTCAATTATAAAAATACTCATTGCACAAACACATTGCAGCACTTTAATGACACACATCTCTCTCTCTCGTGGAACAAGGTGGCATCTAACTTCAGGCAACAGCACCTCACCTATCTCAATGGGGTACAGACACAGCTATAGGCCTTCACCCCAGTGAACGATACAGTGATTGAAGCTGTAGACAGTGACAAAGTTGAAATCATTGAAAATGATTGCGTTCTTGTACCTAATCCTCCTCCTCATACTTCCTTTCTCTCATCACACACTCTTCTGATTTACAAGTTATGGATAGTGTAAGCACACACCGCTTGCTTTCCCTTCCCCTTTCACCACAATCCTCCTTTGTGCCTTTCTCCTTTCAAATACCCAAGAACTGCCACCCAGTTAGGCAGTGGTGGGAGAGCATGTGGTGGAAAAGAAGAAAGAGACTGGTGAAGTAGAAACACTATCATGCGCTCTCACCCTGGTAGTCACCAATTCAAATAGCGACTCTGTGTATCTTTTGAGCGATACCTTAGAGGCAGAATACGCATGTGGCAAGAGACCAGATGTATATGGCCTGCTACCCAGGCAGGGAACAGTGGGGGTGGCCTAGGAGTCGACTCACTGAATTTCAAAGTCACACACAAGTTCTACTGTTGAGATTTTATATGAAGACTTTGATGGGGCAGCTCAATTAAATTCTTGGTGCTTTGGCAAGCCTGTGAGTGATCTCTCTGCTACTGTCAAGGAGCATGGAGGAGCCTGGCAAAAACTGTTTCGTGTCTGGACCCCATCCTTTCTAGCGTTGAGATGGTACCATTTCCATTAGCGCAGTCATGGACCGATCCATGGTATAGCATCCGATGACCTCAGCTTCCATTGTCTGGGTGCTACACTATTAGCTCAGATTGCTGCCATTAAAGCTGTGGATAATGCTGCTCAAAGCTGCTTGCAGGGTGTCACCACATTTTAGCGGTATGCCCTCGCACACATTATCAGGATTGCTGATGCATTGCTGGGGACAAGTGATAGTGACATTGTGGAGCACGAGCCTGCTGCCCCCTCTCAGGAATACTGTATTCATCCTCTCACCTCTATCATTGCACCAGTACCCATGTTTTACTGTTAGCCAGCCAGCCCAGATTTAGCTGCAGTTCAGAGAAGGTTTACCAGACTAATAGCCGAATGGGTGGGCTGTCTTAGGAAAAAGATTGGACAGGAGTTTAAAGAAGCAACTTTATTGAAACGTATATGATCCTCAGGAGTCTTGACAGGCTAGATGTGGAAAGGATGTTTCCTCTCATGGGAGAATCTAGAACTAAGGGTTACTGCTTAAAAATAAGGGATTGTCCATTTAAAACAACTGAGATGAAATCCTTTCACAGAGGGTTGTGTGTATTTTGAACTGTCTTCCTGAAAAGTTGGTGGAAGCAGAGTCTTTGAATATTTTAAAGTCAGGGGTGGATAGATTCTTGGTAAGTATGTGGGTAATAGGTTATCAGGATGGGCAGGATGCAGATTTGAATTTAGTCAAATCAGCCATGATCTTATTAAATAGTGGGACAGACTTGAAGGGCTAAATGGCCTACTCCTGCTCCTAGTTTTTATCTTCATATTTTGAGTTGGCTTTTACTTCTGTACTGTAACCAAAAGGACACTGAGATTGGCAGTGCCTGAGGGACAATACGATGGATGGAGAATGTGCCAATAGCTGGGTACAAGTAGCTTATGCGGATTCCTTGAAGTCAACTTTAAACAACTCTGGAAACTACCAACCTCTTCTACAGTTGCAGCAATTAGCAGTCAGAGTCAATTGGCAACTCATCTGGAAGTAATTGATGATCCATTGGCATCCTTCCTGCTGGTGAACTCATGAGGTTAAGAGAGGGCGCTAATTGGAGCATTGGACTCCAAAATGGCAGCACTCACATCAAATCAGCTTCAAACATTGACTGATATCTTAATCTGCCTGTCACATTCTTCCAGCAGACACATCCTGTATTCTCACAAATGCCTTCACCAAAATGGTGATCAGCCTGGCTAGCATCAGCTGTATGTTTGTACACCATGGATACCATTTTGGAGGTAAAACAGCATTTGCAGTGCTGGAAAACCAGTTGCTTATGGGAGCCACATTTCACAGCCTAAACGTTTTAAACACTTTGCCAACAACGCTGCAAATTCAGCGCACCCACAAGTAATTTTTACACAGACATTAACACCTTTATAAAATAATCACTGATAATTGGCACACAGCCTGCTTGCAGTGTCGTATTACACTGAGACTGAATTAGAAAGCATGCATTTGCATAGTGCCTTTAATCACATCTAAAAACAAACCAAATGCTTCCAGTGCAGTCAATTGTTCCGAAGTTGCAGACACTTATTTTCAAGCAAAGGTGACAACCAAAACTACCCAAATACAGCAATTGCTGTAATCACTCTGCTTTTTAGTTTTTTTTTGTTTTTAAGAAGAATAATGGCCAGCACACCAGAACTCTTTAGCCTTCTTCCAATCAGGGATCTTAGACATCTCCCTGAATCAGAAAAACAGGTGGATATTAATGAGGAGGGCCTTTTTGAAAATTTTTGTTCAAATACAGACCAGCTGCTCAACAGCAAGATTCAGCAGCCCATCATTCAGAGAGCTATCTCCTTAAATAACTGCCAGATAGCACTAGCTTCATTTTTAACATGATTTCATTAGTACATTGTATCTATTCCAGAACAAAACAATAGTCCAATCTGTTTAACAGGTGGATATCCATTTACTGAATCAGGGAGGAGAAGACATTCCGTGATTCACAAATACTTTATTGTGATATTACAGCTCACTACAAATTCGAATTTCCACTCTTTCCTTCTGGATCCTCTCCCTGTCCAGAAGCATCCCTCACTGGGGAAAAATCCCAACTCATGGATAAAGATTTAAAGAGCATCACCTGCTGTCAACTCGTTCTGAAGCTAGTCCGAGCTTACTCTGAAAGGGACTTACATTTCTAACATTGTCAGAACCAACATTTCAAAGTGTTCAAGCTGCACATTAGATCTGCTTTCCTTCTTATTGTGTGCTATTTCATGTAATGTTTGTAATATAAGGGCGGAATTTTCACATTTTGAGACTAGTATATTGCAAAGGCCAGTGGCAGGGTGGAAGATTAGGAAATGTCAATAAAAGGTTACTAAAAAAGTAATAAAAATAGCAAAGTTAAATTATGAGCTCAGTGGGTAGCACTGCTGCCTCACAATGCCAGAGACCCGGGTTCGATTCCCAGCTTGAGTCACTGTCTGTGTGGAATCAGCACGTTCTTCCCGTGTTTGCGTGGGTTTCCTCCCACAGTCCGAAAGACGTGCTGGCTTGGTGCATTGACCATGTTAAATTCTCCCTCAATGTACCAGAACAGGTGCCAGAGTGTGGCGACAAGGGAATTTTCACAGTAACTGCATTGCTTTGTATTTTAAAGCAAAGAGAGTGGCTGAAGTGAATTTGGACACTTGGAGGATGAGATTAGGAAATTAATTGTGGGGAACACAGAAATAGTGGATAAATCAGAATTTTGCCTCAGTTTTCATGGTGGAGGACACTAATACCATCCCAATAGTAACAGGTAATATAGAGGTGATAGAAAAGGAGGAACTTGGAACAAACATCATCAATGGGGAAGAAATGCTGAACAAACTATTGGGATTGAAGGTAGACAAATCCCCAGGGCCTGGTGGCCTCCATCTTATGGTTTTAAAGTAAGTGGCATTGGAGATAGTGGATCCATTGGTAATGACATTCCAAAATTCCTTGGAAGCAGGAAAGGTTCCAATGAATTGGAAAAGTACTAATGTAATGCCCTTATTCAGAAAGGGAGGGAGGCAGAAAGTAGGAAACTATAGACCAGTTAGATTAACATATGTTGCTGGGAATTGTTAGAATCCATCATTAAGGAAGTAATAAAAGGACATTTAGAAAGTTAGAATATAATCCATCAGAGTCAGCATGGTATTGTGAAGAGTAAATAATGTTTGACTAATTTGCTAGAGTTCTTTGAAGATGTAGCAAACCAAGTGGATAATGGGGATCCTGTAGATCTGGCATATCTGGATTTCCAGAAGGCATTTGATAAGGTTCCACACAAAAGGTTAATACACAAGGGGGTTAGGAGTAATTCATTGGCTTAGATAGTTTGTGGAATTTGAATTCAATAAAACAAATCTGGAATTAAGAATTTACTGATGGCTGTGAAACCATTGTTGATTGTTGCAAAAACCCACCTGGTTGATTAATATCCTTTAGGGAAGGAAATCTGCCGTCCTTACCTGGACTGGCCTGCATGTGACTCCAGAGCCACAGCAATGTAGTTGACTCTTAACTGTCCTCGGGCAACTGGGGATGGACAATGAATGCTGGGCCCAGCCAGTGGTGTCCATGCCCCATGAATGAATAAAACATGAATAAAACAGCCATGATCATATTGAATGGCAGAGCAGGCATGAGGGGCTGAATTGCCTACAGTGTGGTAAGTGCCCAGAGTACGCTGCCAGAGAAGGTGGTAAAAGCAAATACAATCGCAATGTTTAAGAGGCATCTTGACATACGTAAATAGGCAGGGAATGAGGAATATGGAGCTCATCAAGGCAAAAGGTCTTTAGTCTAGTAAAGCAGCATGTGTCAGCACAGGCTTGGTGGGCAGAAGGGCCTGTCCCTGTACTGTACTGTTCTTTCTTCTTTGCTCTTAATGTAAGTTGCATCAATTATTTCCCTCATTGGATTCAGGAAAATAGCAACCAGGTAGTCGAAAATCAAGCCTTTTAACTTTGCAGTTCTGACAGGGTAGCACTGATACCTCATGGCACCAAGGACCCAGGTTCAATTGGCATGTGTTACCTTCAGTTGCTTGGTTTCCTCCCACAATCCGAAAGACATGCTGGTTAGGTGCATTGGCCATGCTAAATTCTTCCTCAGTGTACCTGAGCAGGCGCCTGAGTGTGGTAACTTCATTGCAGTGTTAATATCAGCCTACCTGTGACTCTAATAAATAAACTTTAATTTTAAATACATGGCAGGTTGAACATTGCCTGAGGCAGAAAGATAGATGAGTGTGATGTGATCCTTTATCAGATTTGGCTTCATAAGGCTGGAGAACCATCATCTGAGGGAACTGACTTCATTATCCACCAATCTAAACTTGTCAATTTAGCTTGAAGTGTTAGATGCAAAATTTTAAGTTTTGTTTATCGACTTTCAGGTGCTGATGCTGGTCAACCTTTTGTGCCATTCCAGTGTTTTCTGTTGCTATTTCTGCTTTTCATCGTTTTTTTTCATATGATCTGTACCAATCAGTAGCCATTTAAGTTGTTTCTAATAGGCAAAAGAGTACCTCCTACTACTGAAGATTAATCAAAATCCAGTTTATACCCATGAGTCACCAATTCATTACACCAATATAAATAATTACTCTTTAATGCTGAATTTTATGGATGATTTTAAAAATATGCATGCTGTTTCTACCACATTACCTGTATAAAACTGGCAGTGTGAAGTTTGAACATGGTATGTTGTATAATAGGAACAGAACATATCGGGGAGTAACACTTGGCTGAGAATGCAAGATGGGCTGTTCCATTTAGAGCCACCTGTTATACACACATGAAAGCAGTGAAACTGAATATTGGGCGGACTATACAGCTTGTTCTGTGCCCTAGGTGAATTTAATCCCCATTAATGTAAGAAATTTCGGTCTCCAAATTGTTCTTAGTTTAAAAACAATTTCATTTGCTTTTGAAACTTCAATATTTGTATGAGCACCAATAATTTAATTAAGGGTGAATTATAAATTTGATAAGTTACCATGTTTTGATATTTGCTAAAATATTTTAAATATTATTATTTGTCAGTATGCACAGTGGTCAGTGATTAGCCCTGATGCCTTATAGCGCCAGGCACCTGGGCTTGATTCCCGGTTTGGGTGACTGTGTGGAGTTTGCACATTCTCCCCCTGTCTGCGTGGTTTTCCTCAGGGTGCTCTGGTTTCCCCTCTCAGTCCAAAGATATGCAGGTCAGGTTGATTGGCCATGCTAAATTGCCCCTTAGTATCAGGGGGACTAGCTAGGATAAATGCATTTGGGAATGGGGCCTGGGTGGCATTGGGGTCAGTGAGGACATGATAGGCCATATGGCCGAGTCTGCACTGTAGGGCTTCTGTGAAATTCTATGAAATACCCAGAGGGCAAAGGTTTAAAGTGATTGCCAAAAGAACAAGCAATGACTTCAGGAAAAACCTTTTTGTCCAGAATAGATTTTTTAAAATTCATTCATGATATGGGCATCGCCAGCTTGGCCAACATTTACTGCCCCTTTCTAATTGCCCTCAAAGGGATGGAAGTGAGTGCCTTCTTGAACCATTGCAGCCCATGTGGTGTAGGTACACCCAAGTATGGTTAGGGAGGGACTTCCAGAGTTTTGACCTAGTGGCAGTGAAAGAACTAGGCTATATTTCCAATTCAGGATGCTGTGAGGCTTGGAGGTGTTGGAGTCCCCATTTGTCTGCTGCCCTTGACCTTCTAGGTGGCAGTGGAAGGTACCATCGAAGGAACTTTTGCGAATTGCTTGTGTGTATCTCTGCTGCCACTGTAAATCGGTGGTGGAGGAAGTGAAGCTAGTAGATAGGGTGCCAATAAAGTGGGTTGCTTTGTCCTGGATGGTGTCAAATTTCTCAAGTGTGGTTTGAGTTGCATTCATCCAGTGTACAGTATTCCAGCACACCCCTGACTTGTGTCTTCTAGATAGGCTTTCAGGAGTCAGGACGTGAGCTACTGTCTGCAGAATTAATTGCCTCCGACCTGCTCTTGAAACCACAGTATTTACATGTCTAGTCCAGTTCAGTTTCTGGTCAGTAGTAACACACTGGATGTTGATAGTGGGGTATTCAGCAACGGTAATGACATTGAATATCAAGGGGAGATGGTTTGATTTCCTCTTGTTGGAAAATTTGGACTGTTCAGCCTGATAGACTGGTGGATACACATTCAATAGTATATTTCAAAAGGGAATTAGAATTAGCTAATTAAAATGAAGGCGTGGGATTAATTGGATTGCTCTTTCACAAAAGAGTCAACACAGACGTGTTGAGCCACATGGTCACGATCTGTGCTATGTTATTCTATGATTGGCAGCATTTTTAGGTGAGAGGAGAGTATTTTCATTTTGATCAGTCCATTAAGTCAAAAGCTTTAGGCTAGACTTTGCAGTCTGTAGCCCCCTTTATTACACTCAAACTTGCCCAACTTTCTGTGGGTGACTACACTGGAAGTTCCTGTCAGAATAAAACAAAATGTAATGTCTTTGACAGTGCAGTTGAGACCTATATGAATGAGGAAAGCAGCTGGATGTCCTTAATCAATCATATCATAGAATCATTCATGAAAAATGTCATCAGATGCGAAAAGAGAAATAAAGAGATGGAATAAAGAGAGATTAAGAGAAAGTAATAAAAGTAACATGACAGAATCAATTTTAGTTATTTACAACAATATTACAAATCTGGAAGAATGAGCCACCACACATTTTAAAAAAAGTTAATTTTCAAAATCAGAGTGGCTATTTGGCAATAATTAAGAATTATCACAGTGTAAAGTGAGTACTCAGACCAAATGGGCAAGTTTTAAACTTTTCCGGCACGTTTAGTTTGTATGGTTAGTATTCCCCCATCTTGCCCATGACTGGGATTATCCAGTCCTGCTGTTTTGAATGGAGATTTGACTGAGTGCCAAATTTTCCATTCTCACTGGCAGCAGTAGTGGGCAGTGTGAGACTGAAGAATTCCGGCCAACACATCGAATAAACAAAGCAATAGCCTGTTGTTCAGTGTATTTTAATGGCGATTCTGTTGACATTGTACAGCTTTGGAAGGACCAAGGCATCTCATACAGCAAATTCCTGATTTATGTGTTTGACTGCGCATGTGCTGCGTTGGTAGCTGCGGTTCCAGTTTCCACGTAAATAAATTAGGCGCGCTGGCTAGGATTTTCCAGCTCCGCCAGTCACTCTGGTCCCACTGAAAGTTAGTGGACTTTTGGCTGGCCTGCTGCGTCTCCTCGGGCGGGACCAGAAAATCCCAGCTGCTGTCTTTCCTACCGCAAATTCAGATCCACTTTTGTTTTCAATAGTAAGATAGGTTATGATGTAGAAAAGACAAAATGTTCTTGGGATTTTGTGCAGCAGTTTGATAAGGAAAGTTGGTGTTGATTAATTTTACTGCAGAGAAAACCTGTCTGTTTTAAAGGGCAGTGTTTGGGGCCAAGGTTTCCTAAGAAACTACAAACACTGATTACCAATTTGTAATGTGACCTGGCAGCAGGGAACTACCTAGTTTTCAATCATCCACAATGTATTAAATTTAAGAGACTGCTTGTTAATTCTTCCAGCTTTGTCTTATTTCCTCCAGTTATTATGGCAAAGTGAACAAATGCAACTGAAATTATTTTGTAGCAATTATCATTGTTAAATAATGAGACTGTACTTCAATAGTACTTCATTAGTCATAAAGCACTTTGGGATATGTAACTGGAGTCATAAAAACAGAATACTTTTGAACTTTATGGGCTTCCAAAGCTGCAAATTGTTTCAACATATGTTTGGTGCAGCAAAGAATCATCTTCTGAGAGCGGAACTAAAAATGCATTGATTGGAGTGAATGGATGATCTTTATTGTGCTTAACTCAAAAGTGGCAATTGTTCAATTAATTTTCATTGACATTCAGTGTTTCCTTAACTCACTTTTCTAACAGATTTAGAAGTTTGACTGGGTGTTCTTATTGCATCACATTCATCTGAGTTGTGCGCAAATGTGAACAAAGATCATTAATTTGGGCTTCTTGAGTCATATTTTACTTGCATGTGTGTCTATGTGGGCGAAATCTATTTGAAACAAACAGAATTTAAGTAAATTCATTATCAGTAGTATCATTGCAGAATTATTGCCAGATAGTAGAGCAGTACAAGATCTGGATATTATGGTGCAGTTCGATTGAAGTGCACCTGAAATCTGGGAGAATGAAAGCATTAAAAAAAAATCAGAAACTTCAGCCAACCCTATGTCCAATGATGGATCATGTTAATGAGGAACCATACAGTGATTTCAAACAGTCTTTAAGTGTTTATAACAAATGATATGAGGAAGCATACAGTCATTTGAAATGAGCTTTAAACGTTTATAGCAAATGATTTTGTCAATAGAGCAAAATAAATTAACTTGAAAATAGAGAATCTTAAACCACTTAATCTGTTTAAAAGCCTATAGGAGACATTACGAAGCAGACTATTGGATTCTAAAAGTGAATTGGCCTCAGTTGAACTCCAGGAAGATGGATATGAGGACGAAGTAGATAACAGCAGATAAGATTTGAAAAAAATTAAGGAAAAGGATTTGTGCTTTGCACTGTGCTTCAAACAGAAGGGCTACTAGTTCATGCCTTATAAAATACTTGTGTTAATCTTAACGCTCATCAAGCTTTCTGCTGAACATGTTGCATTTATTTTAGATTGTGTTTTCATGCTAACAGAAAAATAGCTTGAGGTCCAATTCTGTGATGCCCCAGAATTTCACCTTGGGAAGAATGTGATTTGTTTCACACCAAATTCTTCCAGCTGTGGATTAGGGAGTCCAATGATGCTGCACTATCAGTTTGTGCAGACCTCATTTAAATTGTAGAAGGTTGCAGAATTTTAAGAGTTTGAGTAAGACACTGCCTATTATTCCCTGTGCCTATAAAATAACTGTTAAAATAGCAAAGAGATTTACTTTTTCAACTGAGTACTTTTACTGGACATTTGGCCCGTTCATATGTAAATCCAACAGTGTCAGACTCCTACTAGTGGATGTTTCAATGGCATCGGTCAAAGTGCTCATGGCAATTATTCTAAGTCCATTTCCTCACTGCTTTAAAACTTGCCTAGAGATATTCATGAAGATACCCTTAATGCATGCTACACTGAACTTCTTTAAAGTCCTTTACCTATACTGCAGTGAGGTTAGAGTTCCATTGCTAAAATCAAGATTTCCAGCAAAGTGTCAACTCTTTGTCCATGTGCTTGACATGTGATGCGACGTCACAGCCTGATCCACTTCTTTCTTATTTTACTCCTACCAGCAGCTTGCCTTGTGAATTGTAAATACCAGGTATTTCACCCTCTAACTGAATAGCTACATCTTTGTGATTGCTGAAATCTGTGACCGCATGGTACTTTGATGTGCTGAAAATCATGCTGCCATTAGGTCCTGTCACCTTATTTTGCAAGGAGCTGATGGAAAGGAAAGCTAACTGACTGTGCATGGTCAGGACAATGCTTGCAATGAGAAGTTAGAAGTTGTATTTTGATACAGAGGCAGGTAGCTCGAATCAGGAAATTTCCTGCCTTACCAGACCCATTTTTGTTATAAAGTACCTTGATACGTGCAACATTTGCTCCAGTGGGAGAGTTCAAAATGGAGTTGGGCTCACTGATTCCAGAAATGGAGTGTAAATGGCCACGGGAATGAGCAATTGCAAAGGCAAGCTGGTTAGTAGGACTGCCTCAGTTCTGAGTCTTTGTTTTAAAAGTTATTAGGCCTGCTAGCCTTCACCCCTCATACGCTGCACCTACGCACCAACTGTTACAGTCCCTCGTAACTTTCATGACAATTCAAAGCCAGCTCATGCTCCCAACCCACCCCCACCCTTTCGTCCCCTCATGTCCTCCATCACCTCCATAGCCAATCATCTAGTTTTTACCATGGGCAATCTTCAGGAGACATGTGGAGATGCAAAAAATAAACTTCTGACAATCTAACGCAGCTCTAACTCCTACAAAATTAATGGTAAGTAATTCCCAATTATTAAACCCATTTTAAATCTCCTCCAGTGCTTGATCTCTTATGAAAACAAACAAACGTATATTTCACTTACCAAATAAAAGACAGCTAATCCTTTACTAGCCTCTTCTGACTAATAATGAAACCATGAACTCAGAAACCCCAGCTGAGATAACTGTGATTTTTGAAACTCAGCCAAAAATTCATAATGACAGCTCTTTCGGAAAGGGCTGTATAGAAATTGCACAAACAGAAGCTAATTGTTTTTAACCTATGCCTGTCAATCAAAGCAGTAGAGTGATTTTTAAATTTACAGTTGTAATTACAGTTTTTTTTAAGTTTTAGAAAAGGGGATTAAAAAACCTACGCTCATAAGTTATCAAGTTAAACAGATATTGTCTGCCCCTTTAAGAGCATTTACACCTATTACATGAATTCATGACTCTTATTCTGTGGGACAGTTTGCAACTGTCAAAATAGGGTCTGTTTCAGACAACCAGGTTCATAATTTGCCTCACCTCCTTTCTCCTATCAGTAAAAATGATTCAGCTGAAAACTTCAGGTAGAACTTCTGAATGTGGGTCTGCCCATCCTTTCTAAACGTTCATGAATTCTTCTTGACTTTACAAGAATGCATCCGAAAGCACCACAATATATATAATGCATTATGTAGTTACTTGCCTAGTTTAATCTTTACTCTGAAGATGAAGAAAGGGAGTTAGGATGTGAAGGATTAGTATATGGAGAATGCTTGCTAGGGCTAGGTGAGGGCAACACATTGCTAATTCATCTTCATTGCCCCTCTCTCCAAGGGTAGGGTCAGATGTCTGAAGATTGACAGTCACTCGTCAGTCGCTGTTGTTGCGCATCGACTCAGCCTGTAATCTCAATGCAAGGAAGAAGGTTATATAGGAACTTTCTTGGAAACTCAAACAGTGCCCTGGTGAACACTGTCCTTTTTGAGGCTAAGACAGTGCAAATAAATTAGCAATTCTGATTGCCGATTGCAACAGAATTTTCAAATGCTAAGCACAAGATATCAAATGCAGTGTAATTGTGATCTCCACATCCCATTGAGTGAAAGAGAGATGACAAGAGGGCTAAATGCTCTCATAATGCTCCTTCCCTGAGGAAGATCAGAAAACAGATTCTTTGGGGCTACATTTTCCATGACAGAAGAGCAAGCACTTGTGACAAACTTGCTGTACCACCCTCCCAGATCGAAGGAAACCATTTCTAAGTCTGACATACTTTGGATATTGCATTCACTGGGCCTCCATCTCCTGCCTTGCAATTTGGACTTCATTCGATACAGCAGGGCAGCATTCATGCCAAAAGGAGCTGCTGGCCTTATTCAGTGCATCTTTTGTAGCAGTGCTTCCAAGGAATGGTTGATGAAAGAGTCCGTTTTGCACACCTTTCACTTTCATGATGCTCCCTGTACCTCCAGGTCTTCTATTTGTGCCATCAGTGGTTCCTGCTTTGAGATGTTCCATCTGTACTGGTTTTGCGCAGACAGAATACCCAACCCCAATCCCCAAACCAATCATATTCTTGTGCTATCTCCCTTTAAACATTTTACATTCACAGCAACTCTAAACAGATTAAGGTAAAGAGTTTGCCTTGCAAAATTCAGCAAGACCATCTCTATTCCTGATACAGGCATAGCTTGAAGTATTTTTAGCATAGATGTGCACAGCCAAGACTTTGCAAGCCACATAAAATCAGGACTTTGTAGTTAAGTTGATTACTGAGGGATAGTTTTCTGATTTCTTACACCCACACAAAGCAGTATTGAGAAGTTCAGATACACAGTGATGTAAAGGCACCATAATCACACGCAGCATGTAAGAAAGAAAAAGATTTGAATTGACATAGCGCCTTTTATAACCCACATGTCCAAAGCACTTTACAGTCAATTAATTACTTTTTAAAGTAATTGGTGTAATGTTGGTAATGCAGCGGCTAATTTATACACAGCAAGACCCTACAAATAGCAACCAGTAATGTTGATCACTGGTTAAATGTTGGTCAGGGCAGTGGGAAAAACTTCCTTGCTCTATTTCAAAATAGCAATATGGAATTTTTAATGTTCAGCAGAGAGGAGAATCTTGCCTTGATTTAATGTATTTTATTAAGTCCATCCGGTGTGCTTCACAATGATTTCATTACAGTTTCCAGACTATCTTGTTTTTTGTACTTCAGTCCTGCATGTGCATGCTGGCAACACACATTAGGAAATACCATGTCCCAACCCTAAAGTTTTCTGACCATCCAAATTGAACACAGGAAAAGTATGGATGGAATCTAGAATTTCCAGACATCTGCTCTTCGCTATGTCAGGGATGCTACTCATTATGGTTGGACTAATATTTTTCAATGAGTGCCACGGTCTTCTTACTCAACTGGTTGTGCAGTAGCATTATCACTGAACGAGCAATCCAGAGATCCTGGGTAAAGCCCTGGGACCCAGGAATCCCACCACGGCAAATAATGAAATTAGAACTTGTAAAAATCTAGAATTAATCTACCAGTGTAGACTACTGTAAAAATCCATCTGATTCACTAATGTCCTTTAGGGAAGGAAATCTTTCATCCTTACCTGGTCTGGCCTAGATGTGACTCCCGGCACACACAAATGTGGTTGACTCTTAAATGACCCCCTTGAGCAATTTGGGATGGGCAATAAATGCTGGTCCAGATAGTGATGCCCATATCTCTTAAAATAATTTAAAAACAATTAGAGGTTGTTGTTTAACATTTCTAATTGTGGCGAAAAACCATGCATTATCATGAAAAACATTTTTTACTGCTTCCAAAAGGAGGCAGTTTTATTAGGTGGCTCCAAATAAAGGTCACTGTCTATTACACATCAGATGTGGCAAAGCCATTTATCAGTGTAGCATGATACTTTTCATTTAACATTGTAGAAACCTAGAAATAACTATGTGTGATATATCATATCTTTCTTTTCTTTTCTGCCACTTTAATGAAGGTGTAAAATCTAATTAAAATGAAAGTAAATAAAAGGAATTCCTTTGTTAAAATTGTGAGATATAAGAATTGAATACAAATATATTTTATGTTTCTATAACAATACCGTAGACAGTTGTTTCCAGGCTTGAGTTCCTTTGGGTAATCAGTATGGACAATAGAGGCACGTAAAAGCCTTTCATAACCTACTGATCATTTGAAGTGCTTGTAGAATCTCTGGTACAGCCCATTGCTATTTGCTTAATCATTGCGTTCCTATGCTGCTGTCTGCAGTGATCAATGCCCTGATTGATTGTGGGCTCAGGAACATAGAAGGCAATAGATATTCAAGTCAAGACTGGCTACGTGCTGCTCATGCCAGAGGAGTTGTGAGCTGATTGCACATAATTTTCCAATGCATAATTTTTCGTAGTCCCTTGTGACCTAATTGGGAGGGGTGACTCAACTCCTGGCGAAACTGAGGAGATGCAATCATTGAAAATGATTGTATGCATGGGAGCAAATGACAAAATGTCTTAGAACCTAAGGAAATGTTCAAAAACCATTCAATCCCTTTGGAGAATCCTCAAGGGTGATGAGAAATAAGTGCTGGGTAAAAATTAAGTGACAAGAAGACAACTGTGGAGCTATGAAGTAGGATTATTGTAGGTGAAAGAGTAGACCTCAGATATAATGGTGGGAAAAAAACTAATTATATGATGCATGAGATGGCTGGTTAAAAAAAAAGTGAGTAGCTGATCCCAGTGATTGCCAAAGGTCTGCAGTACAGGGTTGCCAACTCTGGTTGGACCTATTCCTGGACATGTCATCATATCCTGGCCACCAACTGTCCTGCCCAGTATCCTAGACATCTGCCAATCGAACAGCAGCTAGACTCCCCATTATCCACTGGATGATTCTTGGCAGTCAGTCAAGTAGACTTTTTCTCCATGCCCAGTGTTTTCAAAATGGTAAACAAAAGTGTGCAAAGATTGTTTTTTAAGCCACAATCTTTATCACCCCTTGTTGACTTTTCTCCAGGGTTGCTCAGCAGCATCCTGGAGGTAAGTATTTAATTTCTGGAGACTCTAGGGCAATCCTGGAGAATTGGCAGCCCAGTACAGCATGTTGGAATAAGCCTAAGGCCTAACAGATAAAGTCTGAAGTGACCTTCGCAGCCATGGCCAGACTGTATATCTGATGGAATTTGGCTCCATATCAGATTAGAATGAATGCTACAATCCTGCCATTGTCTCCTTGGCAACGGAAGCTCAGACACACGCAGATTTCCTTGGAAAAGTTGAGGATAAATGTCCCCGGTCTATGTTTGTGGGTGGGAGGATAATGGCAGGTGTACACAGTCCTTCTGCGTCACCTGCTTGGCATGCCTAGATCCCTCTTCTTCTGCTTGAGAACTTAAATATAGCAGCATTCACATAAGGAAGCATATTATGCAAATTTCTGAAACATGGCAATGCCAATACTCGTCACACCAAGCTTTCTCACCAAGTAAAGTGAGCAAAAATAAAATGACTGAAAAAAAGCCTGGACTGAAATGCTTGTAAAGCATCTTGAAAAAGTCTTCGACTCTATTTTGTCAGATCTTTGAGGACGGGCTGAGAGGCAGCAAAATGGCAGAGAAGGCATTTAGTGGTGTGCCCATCATCTTACTGTTTTCATACCATTTTGCCAGCGCTGGGACAAATGGCAGATGGCCCTCTTGCCTGGAGCCAAATCAAGCTACCTGTGGTCAATTAAGGGCCTCTTCCTGTTGGGCTGATATTTTGCAAGCAATTGGGGGTGTCTCCCATGGATGCAGATACTGCCAGGTAAAGCGGCCTCCCAATAGGCTCCAAGGTTGGGGGTGTGGAGGTCTATGTTTTGGGTACTCTTTGGCACACCACAAGATCTGCCCCACAGCAATGATGTTGCCCATCTTCAGCAAGCTTCACCCATTCTCTCCCATCCAACCCCTTCTGCCCTTCGCCATCAGGCATCTGCCTACCTGGCCCTTGCATTTTCTGACCCCATTCAACTGTCTTTGAAGACACATGGTCATCAATGCACTCTCAACCCCAGAAGCAATCTAACAATAGTCACTGCTAGCAGTGACCGTCCTAAGGCAGCTGAGATACATGGAAACACGGAAAATAGGAGCTGGAGTGGGCCATTTGGCCCTGTGGGTCATTTGACCCTGCTTGGGAATGAACAAGCAGGGTATCTTTAATTGGATGGCCATCTTTAATTGGATGGCAGCCCCAGCAGCAGCTACCTAACTGGCCGCCACCAGCAAAATGTGGCCCTCAATCCCACTAACGCCAAAGTGGTGTCCTGCTTATTTTGGACCCTGCAGCTGGACTTCTGCCACCTCTACAAATGCCGGTTACTATTTGTCTTAATTGAAATCATCAATTCTCCAAACACTCGCTGCCTAGCAATCTTTGAATGTGGTTACATATTGATGACGAAATGTACAGCTGCAAAATGGTGTTTATGTCCATACATTATTTTATGATAAGGGAGCTGATGCTTCTGATCGGAGCTTCCTGTGCCTGTTATAATGCCCATTAGATTTGTGACTCACGCTCATTACGGATGGAGGTTGAGCCTAGGTGATCCTTGCTCATTGACACTCTCCGCTTTGTCATGTAAACAAGCAAAATCAAGGCAAAACAGCTAAGAGTAGAGACTACGAAGGTGTACAAGTATACCCTAACACAGTAACACAACATTTCACCCTTTGGTGCCTGCTCTTTTTTGCTGGTTGTTTGCAAAACAGAGATCTGACATGGCACCAGACCTTTCAAATAAATAATAATCAGAACCATAGCTTGAAATACCTGAAACTCTGATGTTCATGCCCTTCAGCGATGGTGGGGAAGGGAAGGGGCATGTGGTGTTAGGCACTCTGAAAAATACCAAGGATGAGTTAATTCATAGAATCAGAATCATAGAATCCCTACAGTGCAGAAAGAGTCAATTCGGTCCATCATGTCTGCACTGACACAGTATGTGGATAAGCCTACGAGAGGAGAGGCTGTACTTGATCTGCTACTGGCTAATGATCCTGGACAGGTGTGTTGGATCTCTCGGTGGGAGAGCATCTTGAGGGTAGCAGTCATAATTCTATCTCCTTCATGATAGCATTGGAAAGAGATAGGATCAGGCAGGCTAGGAAAGTGTTTATCTGGAGTAAGAGGAAATATGAAGCCATCAGGCAGGAAATTAGATGAGTAAATTGGAAGGAGGTGTTCTTGGGGAGAAGTACGGAAGGAAGATGGCGGATTTTCAAGGAATGTTTGTCTGGAGCTCTGCACGACAATGTTCCGATGAGACAGGGAAGTTTTGGTAGGTTACGGGAACCGTGGTGCATGAAGGTTGTAATGAACCTAGTCATAAAGAAAAGAAAGGTGTACAGAAGGTTCAGAGAGCTAGACAATGTTAAAGATCTAGAGGAGTATACGGGTTGTAGGAAGGAGCTTAAAAAGGAAATTAGGGGAGCCAGAAGGGCTCATGAGGAGGCCTTGGCGGGTAAGATTAAGGAGAACCCCAAGGCGTTCTACAAATATGTGAAGTGTAAAAGGATGAGATGTGAAGGAATAGGACCCATAAAAGGTGAAGGGGGAAAAGTTTGTGCGGAACCAGTAGAAATGGCAGAGGTGCTTAATGAATATTTTACCTTGGTGTTCACGGTGGAAAATGATCTGGGAGGTTGTACTGCAGGTTTGCGGCGGACTGAAAAGATTGAGTATGTGGACGTTAAGAAAGAGGAATTTTTAAATTGCATCAAGATAGATAAGTCACCAGGATCGGATGGGATGTACCCCAGGTTACTGGGGGAGACGAGGGAAGAGATTGCAGAGCCTCTGGCGATGATCTTTGCATCATCCATGGAGACGGGAGAGGTTCCGGAGGATTGGAGGATTACAGATGTGGTTCCTATTTTCAAGAAATGGAACGCGGACAGCCCAGGAAATTACTGACCGGTGAGTCTGACCTCAGTGGTTGGTAAGTTGATGGAGAGGATCCTGAGGGACAGGATTTATGAACATTTAGAGAAGTTTAGTATGATCAAAAGTAGTCGCACAGCTTTGTCAAGGGCAGATCGTGCCTTACGAGCCTAGTTGAGTTCTTTGAAAATGTGACTAAACACATTGACGAAGGAAGAGCAGTGGATGTGGTTTATATGGACTTCAGCAAGGCGTTTGATAAGGTCCCCCATGCAAGATTTCTTGAGAAAGTAAGAGGGCACAGGATCCAAGGGGCTGTTGCCTTGTGGATCCAGAACTGGCTTGCCTGCAGAAGGCAGAGAGTGGTTGTGGATGGGTCTTTTTCTGCATGGAGGTCAGTCACCAGTGGAGTGCCCCAGGGATCTGTTCTAGGACCCTTGCTGTTTGTAATTTTCATAAATGACCTGGATGAGGAAGTGGAGGGATGGGTTGGTAAGTTTGCCGACGACACAAAGGTTGGTGGCGTTGTGGATAGTCTGGAAGGATGTCAGAAGTTGCAGCAGGACATAGATAGGATGAAAGCCTGGGCGGAGATGGACTTCAACACGGATAAATGTGTAGTGGTCCATTTTGGCAGGTCCAATGGGATGAAGGAGTATAATATCAAAGATAGGACTCTTAGCAGTGTAGAGGATCAGAAGGACCTTGGGATCCGGGTCCATAGGACTCTTAAATCGGCCTCGCCGGTGGAGGATGTGGTCAAGAAGGCGTATGGTGTACTAGCCTTAATTAATCAAGGGATTGAGTTTAGAAGTCGGGAGATAATGCTGCAACTCTATAAGACCCTTGTCAGACCCCACTTGGAGTACTGTGCGCAGTTCTGATCGCCTCACTACAGGAAGGATGTGGAAGCTATCGAAAGAGTGCAGAGGAGATTTACAAGGATGTTGCCTGGATTGCGTGGCATGCCTTATGAAGATAGGTTGAGGGAGCTCAGTCTTTTCTCCCTGGAGAGACGAAGGATGAGAGGTGACCTGATAGAGGTTTATAAGATGTTGAGAGGTATAAATAGAGTGGATTCTCAGAGGCTATTTCGCAGGGCTGAAATGGTTGCTACAAGAGGACACAGGTTTAAGGTGCTGGGGAGTAGGTACAGAGCAGATATCAGGGGTAAGTTTTTCACTCAGAGGGTGGTGGGTGAGTGGAATCGGCTGCCGTCGGTGGTGGTGGAGTCGAACTCGTTGGGGTCTTTTAAGAGACTTCTGGATGAGTACATGGGATTTAATGGGATAGAGGGTTATAGATAGGCCTGATAGGTAGGGATATGATCAGTGCAACTTGTGGGCCGAAGGGCCTGTTTGTGTGTAGTGTTCTATGTTCTAACCACAATCCCATCCAGGCCCTATCCCTGTAATCCCACATATGTATCTTATTAATCTCCCCTACACTAAGGGACACTTTATCATAGCCAGTTCACTTAACCCTCACATCTTTAGACTAATTGCCGATATCTTAAAAAGACCAAATATTTTCAGGGAAGATAGGAGCATTTTTAGATGCTAACTGATTTGAGAGTGAAACCATTGCTAAAGAAAGACTACAATAAGGAGTGATGTTGGTTTGTAAATGCTGATAGTTACCACAGTGAAAATTTCATACTGAAGAATTGTGACCAAGGTTGAAGTTTGTAACTGAGGAATGCTAGTAAGCAAAGTGTGAGATTAAATAGTCATGTGCATTCTAACTATGCCCTTGTCCAGCTCTGCACAGTTTCCACTTATGGGAAGCAAAATGCCTCCCCCTGGTAAAGAAAATCAATGAATTGTTGATCCTTTCTGTATGAAAGTTTCCCTTTGCATGTTTTTTTGCAGTGTTTTCGTAGTATAATTTAAGTTAAATATCAGATGAGGTGAATGACTCATTTGATTATGCTGAAATAAAATGTGTAAACACCTACTGAACACCTACACTGAAGGAAGATCACAAACGATAGATAGAAAGGGACAATAGTCTAAGCTGATTATTCACGTTTACCTTTTTCTCTCCATCTTGTGTCTATTCAATTCTCACACTTGTAATTTTTACACTTGTGCCTAATAAACTCAAATATGTTCATTAAAAACAGCAATGCTAAACAGAAAGGGAATCTACAACGTTACAATAACTTAAGTATTTTTTTAAAAACGGGAAGTCAGGTTTCTGATATTCGTAAGAACATAAGAAATAGGAGCAGGAGTAGGCCAACTAGCCCTTCGAGCCTGCCCTGCCATTCAATAAGATCATGGCTGATCTGTCTTGGCTCAGTTCCACATTCCCGCCCTCTCCCCATAACCCTTAATCCCCTCTCTTATCAAAAACTCATCAACCCACGTCTTAAAAATATTTAGCAAGGTAGCCTCCACCACTTCAACGGGCAGAGAATTCCAGAGATTCACCACCCTTTGAGTGAAGAAGTTCCTCCTCAACGCTGTTCTAAACCGCCCCCCCTTTATCTTGAGGCTGTGCCCCCTAGTCCTACTATCCTTTCTGAGCGGGAAGAGTCTCTCCACCTCTATCCTATCCATCCCATTCATCATCTTATACGTCTCAATGAGATCTCCCCTCATTCTTCTAAACTCTAACGAGTACAAGCCTAATTTATTCAGCCTCTCCTCATAGCTCAACCCCCTCAACTCCGGCATCAGCCTAGTAAACCTCCTCTGCACTCCCTCCAAGGCCAAAATATCCTTGCGTAAGTACGGCGCCCAAAACTGCACACAGTACTCCAGCTGTGGCCTCACCAATGCCCTATACAGCCGCAGCAAGACCTCCCTACTTTTATATTCAATCCCCCTCGCTATGAAGGCCAGCATCCCATTAGCCTTCCTGACCACCTGCTGCACCTGCAAGCTGGGTTTTTGCGACTCATGCACAAGGACCCCGAGGTCCCTCTGCACCGTCGCCTGCTGCAGGTTTTCTCCACGTAAGTAATAATCCTTCCTACCATTATTCCTACCAAAGTGGACCACCTCGCACTTGCCAACATTAAATTCCATCTGCCATTTCCTGGCCCATTCGCCCAGCCTATCTAGATCCTTCTGTGGACTCTCACCACCCTCCGCACAATTTGCCTTTCCACCAATCTTGGTGTCATCAGCAAATTTCGACACCCTACACTCGGTTCCCTCCTCCAGATCATCTATATAAATGGTGAATAGCTGAGGCCCCAGCACCGACCCCTGGGGCACTCCACTAGTCACCATCCGCCAATCCGAATAGCACCCACTGACCCCCACTCTCTGCCTCCTATTTGACAACCAATCCTCTATCCACGCTAACACCCTACCCCCAACTCCATGCCCCCTTACCTTCTGCAATAACCTCTTGTGAGGTACCTTGTCAAACGCCTTCTGAAAATCAAGAAAGACCACATCCACCGGCTCTCCTCTATCCACCGCCCTAGACACATCCTCATAGAACTCCAGTAAATTTGTCAGACACGACTTCCCTTTAACGAAACCGTGTTGCGTCTGCTCTATCAAGCAGTTCCCCTCAAGATGCCTCGCTATTTCCTCCTTGATGACGGATTCTAACATTTTACCTACAACAGACGTTAAACTAACAGGCCTATAATTCTTGAAAACATGGACTATTGCCCGGGCAGGAGTTAAGGATTTACAAGCAGCTGTCTCCTGGCAACAGGTGTTAACCTGTACCTAACCTCAACAACAATATCTTGCATATACATCAGCACCTTTAATGTAATGAAGCATCGCAGCGAGGTGAAGAGATTTTGGCAGGGTTGAGGAAGGTGAAGACATAGCTACCAATGGTGGAGCAAATAAAATCTGATATGCTCAAGGCAGAAGTTAGATGAGTGCACATATTTAAAGGGTTATACAGCTGGAGCAGATTCCATAGATGAGAGGGGTGAGATGTTATGGAGAAAATTGAAAACAAGGATGAGAATTTGAAAACCAAGGCTTTGTTTGACTGGGAGCCAATGTATTTCAGTGAGCTCAGGACTGGTGTGCGAATGGGACCTGCTGCAAGATGGGGCACAGGCAGCAAAGGTTTGGATGCATCAAGTTTACAGTCAGTTAAATATGGGTAGCCCTTCAGGAGGGTCCTTGAATAGACAAATCTTGATTCTCTGGTCTCCTCTGTGGCAGAACCCGTTGCAAGTGAGAACGGAGAATTTAGTGTTCCAATCAAAATGCCATTCACTCTCAACACCACGAGAAATTCCCAGCCATGAACAAGAACAGAAGATTTCAGCCAATATTCCTGTTCCAATAAAGTAACAAATGATCAAACTTTTAGGGAAATGCATGGGAGTTACACTGGCACATTCTATTATGGAAAATGAGTTTGGATCTTCTCAAGTCAAAAAATAGGGATTTTAGTAATATCATACTCTTGTAGCAATTATAGTTTTCAGCGTTGTATTGCAGGCAGTGCATTTAGAACTATCTGATATGGAGACTCCCAAGGCAATAAATGAGAATTTGCCCTACAATCAGCCACATCTCCACATGTTGGTTGCAATTCATGCTGTGATGATTCAAACACACACACATCTTTCCAAAATTTAAATTTTCCAAAGGCAGAAAAGGTGAGATGGTAAATGAGAAACCCCATTCCAATATAAATTTAACATGGTCCCTTAGAAGCTTAACTAGAAGTGGGATTTATAACTTGGCTTGCTTCATTTATTTTGTGGATTATAATCATCCTACCTGTCGAGTATTCTGTTACTTAAACAACCACATTGTAAGGTACAGAGAAGTATATCGAGACCATTGCTGTTATACTCTCAAGGAGTCAAGATCCTTTCAGCAACCAATCATTTCTCAAATAAACAGTGGTTCTGCAAGTGTCAATACATTCATCTGAAACCTGTTGCCTGAGCTGTATGTAGGAGGCTAGAGTCTCTCGAGACACAGGTGATAAGCTCCTAGTTCAAAGAGTTTGCTGTTCATATCATAGTAAACAACTCCAGTACTATTACATGCAGCAGATGGGTACACTGAAGCCAAACTCACTGAGATCAACAATATCCAAAGGGAGTGCTCATGGCAATCTTCAAAGATCAATATCTTAGATCCTACATTTGGGCGTTTGAGTAAGTGAAAGATAGGATGCTTTATATGGGTATTGTTTGAAGTACTTGAGGGAATTGTATTGCTCCATCATTGCATGTCAGTTTCTTGCTAAGCAAATGCCTTATTATAAATAAATGTGCATGTGCATATGGAGACTGTTCCATTTACAGTTTTCCAGAAGACCCTTTGTCAGAAATCATCATAAAAAGTATCACCCCTTGTATTAATCTGTTCTTTTTTAGATTCTTGCTGAATCAATATTATATTTTCAGTATTAACAGATTTTAAGTCTTTAATATATTACATATCTATTAAAATATTTTAAATTACAATTTTAATGTAACAAGACTAAGATTTTAATTCATTTTTGTTAGTTATATATGTTAATGAGTGTTGCCAATAATTTCAGGTTCCCACTGCTTGCAGTTAAGCTTGCAGGCATTTAGTATTTGCTTATTTTTTGTTTGCAGCCTCTGCAAGGGAAGAACTTTGTACTCAGTGGTTAGAGATGCTAAAATGGTGCTGGATGTGAACAAGACCAGACAAATTGCTCAGGAGATTGTGAAGGTGCGTAAAGTGTTACAATCCCTATACAGATAGCTAACTTTTGAAAAGAGACTTGAATTCCCAGTGACTGACTGAAAGGATTTAAGGTTTTAAGTTTTAAGAGTTTTGCTGGAACAAATTAAAAATACCATTGATTGACCATTATGTAGTTGGCAATCTATGATTTAACCTACGGAAAAAATCCTCCCTCCCTGCACATTTGAACCTGACCCGCCGCCATGACTATACTTCATGCTGTCCCTTAAATGGACCCTTTATTCCTTCAGAACCAGTCCAAAACTGTTCTCCGCTACCAATGGCCTGCCTGTTATCTCTCTTGTTCTCTTTCAGAATCTTGCAAACTCCGCATGGATCTGTGAATTTTAGTGATACTTCAGGAAATTCTGTAATCGAATACCATAGTGGCTTGTTAGGGGTCCTCCCATCTTAAAGCCCATTTCCATGGCAATGAGAATAACATGAAACACCTACATAGGTAGGAATGCTAATTAGCTATCCCCTAGATGCCCAACTCCTTTCTTGCTTAGCATTAAATAGACAATTTACTGTAAAACTTGATATTCCTGACACTTCCCTATATAGATGTTCTTACCACTGTTCATAGGTTTGAGCATCTGGCACCTTTTCTGCAAGTTGGTTGACTTGGGCCCCTTTTGCCCCATGGCAATCCAGCTTTCCAGCCTTGTTTCAAGGCAAAATTCTGAGCATGTCACATCATCCTCTTCATTTCTCCATTTTATCATAACAAGTTGGTGCCAAAATGGAAATCTTGTGTCACAGTGGCAATATCCCTACCTCTGAGCTAGAAAGTCTGGGTTCAAGTCCACCTCTGGGACTTGATAATCTAGCCAGCTAGGTTGAATATCAATCTGTAAATCCTTCTAATATATATGATGGCAGGCAGTAAAAGCAGGAATGTTTCCTGGTCAACTGTACGGCAGAAGGCAATGGCAAACCACTGCAGCACTTTGCAAAGCATAATCATGGACCAATCCAATGGAGGTCCATTGCTGTTAAAGCATGATACCTGAAGGAGGAGGAGGAGTCTCAAAACTATATACTCTTATAAGCTTTGTAACTGTATTTATAACAAAATGCAGAAAAATAGTGTACTAAAATATGACATTTTTATGTTCAAAAAATTGAGTCATAGAATCCCTACAGTGCAGAAGGAGGCCATTTGGCCCATCGAGTCTACACCGACCACAGTCCACCCAGGCCCTATTCCTCTAACCCCACATTTTCACCCTGCTAATGCCCTGAGGGTCATTTTAGCATGGCCAATCAACTTAATATCTTTGGACTGTGGGAGGAAACAGAGCACCCAGAAGAAACCCGCGCAGACATGGGGAGAATGTGCAAACGCCACAAAGACAGTGACCCAAGGCCAGAATTGAACCTGGGTCCCTGGTGCTGAGAGTCATTTAACATCAGGCCACTGATGCTAATAAAATATGGAAAGAACTTCACTTTTTGTGCTGATTAGTTGCATAATATTTGTACCTTGAGAAAAGATAATTCTTGTTCTTGTTCTGAGGCATTCTGTGTTAATTACCTCCATGCACTTAATTTAAAACATCTTTTTCTTTTATTTTCAAGGGAATGGGTTACCTACATGCTAAAGGAATTATTCACAAAGATTTGAAGTCAAAGAATATATTCTATGATAATGGAAAGATAATAATTACCGATTTTGGCCTCTTCAGCATCTCTGGAGCTTTACAAGAGGGCAGGTACAGTACTGCAGGGCATCCAAATCATTGCTGTTAAGGATTTAAGCAATATCAATCATTTGTATCAATAGTTGTCCTTTCTTACAAGTTTGCATTTTATTTCTCCACAAATTGGAGATTTTTTTTCCATTTTATGCTACAGAAGAGCAGCCTTTTTACTTGAAAATGTACCAAAACTGTGGACAGGATGGAAATTTATTATTTTTGCTGTAAGTTCTATTTTAAATTATTTTAAGAAATATTTAATTCTGCAGCTGGCAAGAAAGAAATGTTGCGAAGCTAAGGTAAAGGGTAAAGCAAGTGGGAAAATGGACTTGTTTTGTTTTAGTTTTGAACGTTAAAGTTATTGAATAGTAATGTGGTGGTCATGGTGAACTAATCAAAATTCTTATGCATCTTACCTTTTGACAGTACTTATTCGACTTTGTCAACTGTGTACTACACACTGAGTGCATTGATTAGCAACAGCACATCCACTTGCATTTGGGAAAAGTGTAATTTTTAAAAATGTGTTTCAGCAGATGCATTTCATTTATTTCCTCTGCCCGAGGTTCAGTTGCACTAAGTGCCCTTCTCTCACCGAGAGGCATGGATAGAGAAAGCATTCCAAAGTGGAGATTTTTAAACAGCAGAATCACAGCAGAGTGAGGGGCAAAGAGAAGTCCTGTGCTGGAACAGAAGAGGGTCCTTCCAGGGTAATTAGAAATCGCCAACTTCAGATGACACAAGACCTTCAGAAGATTTGAAAATGAAAGTGAAATTGTTGATGTTGGGCCATGCGGGTGATGGTGGGGGGTGCTACTCCTTGGAGTAGGTAGGTTGACAAGAATGTGGGATGATGTAGGTGAGGATGCAGGCTGCAAGAAGTTTAGGCCAGTGATGTTGATCTGAAAAAGCCAGCGGGAAGATTTGCGAGGAGTCAGGACATCAGTGATGATGTTGTGGACTAGGATTTAGGCAGCAGGAGAGGAATTGTGCGAGTGCTTGATGGATTTCATTAGTGAGATGAGTGAGCTGAGAGGTGAAAAGGACAGTGAAGAGAAACTGTAAGGAATGGAGAAGGTGAGAGCATAGTCCTCTGGAGGGCAGATATTGGAGTTAGGAACTTGTGGGAGTTGCAGGGATTAGGGAGTCAGTGGATACATCTGCTGCAACATGGATGCCTCTGATTTTGGGCACAAATAAGATCTATAAATTCATTGCATTTGGAATTGGAGGTGAAGTGATCAAATTTGCAGAAGACATATTCATGGAAAAAGGTGATTAGAGTACTTGCCCCTTTTCAGGATGGTTTTGGAGTAGTATGGCTTTGCCCAGGGAGAGGGTCCTATAACACTTGAGTGATCCAGCAGAAGCTTCCAGCTGATATTTTAACCATGCAATATGTATCATTCTGTATCAGTCTGTTGAATTGAAAATGCTGAGATAACTGTTATACTGAGGGACTGAAATAGGCAGGTGACCTTACGTGTGAACTCAGAATGCCCTTGTTGAGATAATTGTACCTTTTGAAAGTCAGCCAAGCATTTATAAAAAGCCTTTACTCAAATGTCAGCAAATCCCAACTGTTGAAACTGCTAGAAGTTGGAAATTAAAACTGCTCAAGTTTGTTTTTAACTCACCTTCAGTTTTTTTCATTTTTATGGGGCACAAAATTTTAATAACTTCAAATCATGGTAATTAAACAGATCTTACCATTCTTCAACAACATTTACTTCTACTGTTAAAATTTGTCACTCTAAAACTGTGGGTGAAAGCACTTGCAACAGCCAAAATATTGTCTGTTTGACTCAGTGTTAAGCATGACCCTCCTGAGTTTGGGTTTTCCTCCGATGTGAATCATGCCCACCACCTTTCCCCTACTGAAAAAAATGGGAACTGTTGGAAATAGCAGCGGAGCTTCCATATTTGAGTAATGAGTTGATTGGAGATAGTCAGCATGGTTTTGTAGCGGGTAGGTCGTGCCTTACTAACCTTATTGAGTTTTTTGAGAAAGTGACCAAAGAGGTGGATGGGGGTAAGGCAGTGGACGTGGTGTATATGGATTTTAGTAAGGCGTTTGATAAGGTTCACCATGGTAGGCTTCTGCACAAAATGCAGATGTATGGGATTGGGGGTGATCTGGGGAATTGGATCAGGAATTGGCTAGCGGATAGGAGACAGAGGGTAGTGGTTGACGGTAAATATTCATCATGGAGTTCGGTTACAAGTGGTGTGCCTCAGGGATCTGTGTTGGGGCCACTGCTGTTTGTGATTTTTATTAATGATCTGGATGAGGGTATAGTTGGGTGGATCAGTAAATTTGCTGATGACACCAAAGTCGGAGGTGTGGTAGATAGTGAGGAAGGGTGTCATAGTTTGCAGGAAGACTTAGACAGGTTGCAGAGCTGGGCCGAGAGGTGGCGGATGGAGTTTAATGCAGAGAAATGTGAGGTAATTCACTTTGGTAGGAATAACAGATGTGTTGAGTATAGGGCTAACGGGAAGACTTTGAATAGTGTGGAGGAGCAGAGGGATCTAGGTGTATGTGTACATAGATCCCTGAAAGTTGGGAATCAAGTAGATAAGGTTGTTAAGAAGGCATACAGTGTCTTGGCGTTTATTGGTAGGGGGATTGAATTTAGGAGTCGTAGCGTTATGTTGCAACTGTACACAACTCTGGTGCGGCCGCACTTGGAGTATTGTGTGCAGTTCTGGTCCCCACATTACAGGAAGGATGTGGAGGCTTTGGAGAGGGTGCAGAGGAGGTTTACCAGGATGTTGCCTGGTATGGAGGGGAGATCCTATGAGGAGAGGCTGAGGGATTTGGGGTTGTTTTCGCTGGAAAGAAGGCGGCTAAGAGGGGATCTTATTGAAACATATAAGATGATTAGAGGTTTAGATAGGGTGGATAGTGATAGCCTTTTTCCTCTGGTGGAAAAATCTAGCACGAGGGGGCATGGCTTTAAACTAAGGGGGGGTAGTTATAGGACAGATGTCAGGGGTAGGTTCTTTACCCAGAGGGTGGTGAGGGATTGGAATGCCCTGCCTGCTGCAGTTGTAAATGCGCCTAGTTTGGGGGCGTTTAAGAGGTCTGTGGACAGGTTTATGGACGAAAAGGGATTGGTTTAGGTTACTGGGTCATTGTTGTTGGTTTTTTTTTAACTGGTCGGCGCAACATCGTGGGCCGAAGGGCCTGTTCTGCGCTGTAATGTTCTATGTTCTATGTTCTATATCTGGGTTTCAACCACCATTTTTAAAGGTTGATCCAGTCTCCTGAAGTCCACAAATATTGGGACCTTCAGAGTCTGGAAACATGAGTTCAAGTGAAAGTTTCTGAATTCAACAGTGAAGAATTAGAATTAGAAACACAAAAGGAGCCAATCAAGCCCACCTGTGCTGGCTTTTTGCTGGGGCGATCCAAAATTTATCCCAGTACACCATGCTCTACCCATAGCTCTGTAACTGTCTCTACTTCAAATATTTATCCAGTGCCCCCTGAAAGATATTGTGGTTTTTGCTGTGACAAAACACTCCAAATTCTGTGTAAAAAAATTACACCCCAGTGTAAAAATCACTCCATGATTGGGGCAGGCAGGAACCCAGAGGCAATTGCATCTCGCTGCAACCCCCCACCACCCCAAACCCACAAATTCATCATTATTTCATTACACTTGCATTATATACCCCTATTTATAAAATGCAACATTGCAGTGTTTTTTTTAAATTGCTTTGTCTGCTGCAATTGTCTACATTTCTCTGTTACTCTGAACTCTTTGCATCAAATGCATACTATAATTTCTTGTACCTTTTCTCCCAAAATCTATTGCATCTACCACCAGTTTGTCCATTCCTCATTTTGGCCTTCTCTACCTGAAGAATAATCTAATGATTTGGCTAGCTTGAAAAGTTAAAACACACCTCGTAATGCTCAAAGTTGAAGTTCCGTTTAATCAGAGGACCTCTTAGCCACAATTCTAAGCATGACCTCAGGAGACACTTGAATTAAGCATCAGCTGCTTTCTGAAAAATATCGATAAACATCGGGCATCGGATAGACCAGTTCAAGAAAGATTCTGTAAATCTGTGTTAGCTTTCCTGGACTGTGAAGGCATCCACGATGCAAATATGATGTTACCCCTCTTTAAAACAAAACTTCTTTGTGCGATTGCTGAACTCTGCTTTTTGATGCATCTGTTTGGAACACCTTGAGGCAGCACACTCAAATAGGTAGGAACTCAGAGGGAATTCTGTCCCTGCAATTTCATCTCTCCACCTGCCTAAAAACCTGCCAGTGGGGGAGCAGAAAATTCAAACCAACAAGCTCATCAATCAGCAAAAGGGTGGCAGAGTGATTAGTACTGCTGTCTCACAGCTCCAAGGACTCAGATTCAATCCTGGCCTTAGTTGACTGTGTGGAGTTTGCACGTTCCCCCCTTGTCTTCATGGGTTGAGTCGATACAGACTCGATAGGCCGAATGGCCTCCTTCTGCACCGTAGGAATTCTATGGTCCTGTTATGGTTCTATTTCAATACACTTGTATTATATACCATTATAATCAGACTAAAGCATACTGCATGTTCTGCTCCACTTTTATTTTATATATATAGACTAGCCAAGTCTGGAGATAACAAAGGCAGAGATGAGAGTTTCAGCAGCAGATGAACACATCTAAATTGTAGAAAAACCAAGATAGTCCACCATAAGTCCACGAACTTTACTATTTTCTAAAGGAGGAAAATATATCCCATGATGTTTGATGCAGTATGCAATTTAAAAATTACAGCCTAGTGAAATGTCAAATAAAGCATTGCTTTCTTCCTCATATTAAATTAAATTGCACTCATTAGATAATTCAGTGTCATATAATGTATTATTTATTCCTCTACAATGTAAAGCATACATTTAAATAGGGACATAATGACTTCAAATTGCTTGCACTGAAAGACTGAACATTAAGATAATTGTGACTTCAAAATGCAGCAATTTCTCATGAGACAAGAGAAATGCATCGCTTTTATCTGGACCTCTGAGCCCCATACTGGATTTAGTATGTTACAGAAGCTTTCACAAATTGTTGCTATTCTGAGCAATTTTCCGTCTGGATTGCATTTTTAAAGCATTTATGTAATTAAAAATATCCACGTGCTTTGGAAATGCAAAGGAAAATTAGCATAGTAGATTTTAAGGACAATTTCAATGAGAAACAAACCTTTTTCTTTACTTGCAATGCATTTCCTTAACAGCTGTATGCCCTGCTCTCCACCTCATGACCAAATTGTCCATGAGGGCCTACAGTCTATATTGACATATGAAGAATGTCGCAGGGATTAGTGTGCCAGTGAACCCAACAGGATTCAGTATTTTAGGCAGAGGAGGGGATTACAGTGCATTCTGTGTATTTCCCATGGAATGGGATCGCTGGGCTGAATGTTTCTGCCTTCATTTTTTTATGATTACTGGGAATGTTTTTGTGTCAATGACCTGTTTGGTGGAGTCGCAGACATCCCAGTTAAACTTGGGTGACTGTGTGGAATCTGCACGTTGTCCCAGTGTCCATGTGGGTTTTCTCTGGGTGCTCTGTTTCCTCCCACAGTGCAAAGATGTGCAGGTTTGGTTGATTGCCATGCTAAATTGCCCGTTAGTATCAGGGAGAATTAGCAGGATAAATATGTGGTGTTGCGGGGATAGAGCCTACGTAGGATTGTTGTCTGCAGGCTCGATGGGCCGAACAGAAAAATGGACTATTATTTAAATGGTAAAAAATTTGCGGCATGCTGCTGTGCAGAGGGACCTGAGTGTCCTTGTGTAGGAATCTCAAGGAGTTGGTCTGCAGGTGCAGTAGGTAATTAAGAAGGCACATGGAATTTTGTCCTTCATTGCTAGACGGATGGAGTTTAAAAACTATAACTGTATAAGGTGCTGGTGAGGCCACACCTGGAGTACCTGGAGTTTTGGTCTCCATACTTGAGAAAGAGTATACTAGCACTGGAGGGGGTGCAGAGGAGATTCACTTCACTTGATTTCGGAGTTGAGAGGGTTGGCTTATAAGGAGAGACTGAGTAGACTGGGGCTATACTCATTGGAATTCAGAAGAATGAGGGGAGATCTTATAGAAACATATAACATTATGAAGGAAATAGATAAGGAAAGCAGGGAAGTTGTTTCCACTGGCGGGTGAAACTAGAACTAGGTGGCATAGCCTCAAAATAAGGGGAAGCAGATTTACAGCTGAGTTGAGGACGAACTTTTTCACACAAAGGATTATGAATCTGTGGAATTCCCTGCCCATTGAAGCAGTTGAGGCTATCTCAATGTTTTCAAGGCAAGGTTAGATAAATTTTTGAACAGTAAAGGAATTAAGGATTATGGTGAGTGGGTGGGTAAGTGGAGCTGAGTCCACAAAAAGATCAGCCATGAGGGGCCAGTTGGCCTACTCCTGCAATAGTTCTTATAAATGACCTCCTGCAGTGTAGGAATTGCATGAAGTGTAGGCCTTGTAAAGCAGAGGCATTTCAGTATGCTCTGAGGCCTCTGGTAATTAACTTTGCAGGAGATTTGTTCTCAGGTGAAGTTGGAAGAAGTTAGAACAGCTTTGGGTTGTTTATTTCCTTGGCTGTTTAGTTGGTGCGCAGCTTGTTCAATGTCTGTCTGATGGATTTTTGGCTGTAGAACGCCTTCTTGCTGCTTTAAAAAGCAGGCAACAAACATAACTTTCACCATGTCACCTGTTACTAGTCCAAAGTCCTTTTCCAATTTGGATCGGTGGCCTGGTCGATTAATAAACTCTGTGTGATGACTTTCACACCTTGAGAGTTTGAGGCAGCTAATATTTTTGGTGGCGTTCACACCAGAATTTGGCTAAGTGTCAGTTCCGATGAGAAAACTGGCTTGAAGCTCTCCAGCTCCATTGACCAGTTTTCTCTCTGAGCTTTGAGCCTCTGCAAGCCTGAAAAAAAATGAATGTGCATGGTTTATGCCGTCAATCTGGCAAGGCAGGGAATCTTACAGCCAATAAGGTCGAGGTGCCATCTTTAAAGGACACCCCAAATTGGAACTCAAAGCTTACTTCTCCTGCCCCTTCGCAGTCATCACTGGCACCACCATCCCCACCCATCCCAATCATCACCAGTATCACCATTCCCACCATCCCACCAACACCCCCCCACCCCGCAACGATCATGGCCAGTGTTCACATCCACCTTCAGTGCCTACTCCCACCCATCACAAATAGCCCCCCCCAGTGAGGCTCCACCTAGGATCCACCCTGGTACTGGTTGGCACTGCCAGATTGACACTGTCATCAGCAGCCTAGCAGTGTTAGCCTGTGCTGGGGGACATTATCAGGGCACTGCCAGGCCATGTCCCCCTCTCCTGGGGACTATACTGACCTTTGCGCCCCCATAGGGATCCCCTCAACAGGTCTACATACCCGAGTGAACTATCAAGAGCCTCTCCGATATGACATCATAACGTGAGGCGGAGCCTACTTAATCCTATTCAAATATATTTGAATCCATCAAAATCAGTTTCTTGGGGCATGAACCTGATTATGTGGGTGGCAAAAATCAGAAATCACAATCTTGTTGGCAAGACTCGCGATTTCTGGATTTTTTCGCGGAATTTGCAGCCCCGCCAGTGAAACCGTGCACAGAGAGTGCAGGCTCAAGATTTCACCCAACGTATCTGAATGAAACATTGGAATTGAAATGACCCTTTTCAATGATTTTCAGGGAAAGGCATCAGTTAAGCTCAGTCTGAAAAGTTTATTTGTTCTTTCTTGAGATGGGGAAGCGTTTCAGTCCTCAAGAAATCAGGCAATCCTCCAGCTACCATATCTTTGTAGCTCTTTGTGTTTTTTAATAGAACGTATTGACTGAAAGTTTGTAATATCCTGGAACATGCCACTGACAATTAGGGAAGACAGGCAGGATGATGTGGGCAATCTGGCAGACGAAAGATTTTTGATTAAGAGCTTCCTGCATGCTTCAGAGCAGCTCACCAGGATGTGGATTTTTAAGCCTAGAACAACCACAGGAACAGTGAAGTGACCTGGGAAGACTGCTTCCCTGGTGCCTCACTCTTACCTGCAGGTCCAGCTAAGGAATTGGAATGCTATTGCAAGGGCAGGAGGATGATGACAGCTTCTCTAAACATGCAGGAATAGAATTAAAGAGCTGAGTGAGTAAGCGGCAGCAGTGTGGCCCTCTCTGAACTGGAGACAGTGGACCTGGGGCATCCAGAACTACTGGAGGGCATGTCTGGTAAGTGGAGTGGCATTGTCAGATGCCAAGCCCCTTCCTGGCTTACCCAGCATTCTCTGCAAAGTATGCCTTAAGTGCAGCTCCATCCATGAAAAGCCAACTCACACTCAGTCTCATCCTATTGCCTTCTTGCACCAATGCATCACTGTCACTATACACGTATGTTGTTCTTGACTGCTCTGAACACAAATCATTCCTAACATACTCACCTCTCTGCTTCCTGTCCTCGTGAGAAAAAAGAGTAGACAACTTGTTGAGTGGCTGGGGGAGGGGTTTGTGGGAAGGGCTCCAGTGATAGAAACTTTGATGGTCACTGGCTGTAAGTGTCTGCCTACTCCACTGGGAAGGTGATTTGGTACCATGAGGTTACAGATCTCAGCAGCAACTTGCTATCAGAGCCTGAACCTCCTGAGATGCTAGTACTCATACATTTTGTGATATAAGCTTCTCCATTGCCATTAGACCATCTATTGGGTGTCTGGCCTCCATCCACTTGTTTCTTAGTGCTACTCTCTCTGCTCTATGGAAGGGCATGTGGCTATATTGAAGACAGTTGGTGCCGTTGTTCATGCTACTGGAGCATGTTGCAATGGAAAGCCCTGTACCTATACCCTCAGCAGTTATACCTGCATAAGCTGCTACTATGTCACTATGAAAACTGGCAGTGAAGAAGTGAATCCGAGAGTGGGTGAAGTTCTTGTCAAGCATTGGTGAGAATCACCGACAGAATCAGTGTTGGGGAAGGTAGCCTCCCAACTGGCCATGTCCACAGCTCTTCAGTGAAATTGATCAAAGGCTTCCCATCTTGTTAGTTTCACTCAGGCAGTCCCTCCCGTTTTGCTCTTGCCTTTTCCAGCCAGCCAAGTGTGAGACACAGTGTGAGATTTTGGGGAAATAGGGATTTCACTGGGAAAATACTCTTAATCGGGTTCTTAACAGGTCCAGTTGGCTTCCTGCCACTGCTAGGCACCAGCATACTCAACCCACCCCAGGGAAAAATGGGAGAAAGTGAGAACACATTGTGATTATCTGCTGGGTTTTTCAGTTTTTACCCACTTCTGTCTTCAAATTCACCTCCATGAGGCTGGGTAAATTCCCCCAATTGTATCATTTAGTGCAGTGGTTCCCAACCTTTCATACGTCAGGGTGCACCTCTGTACTGTAAAATGATTTTGAGGCGCTCCTTCTATTTTTTCTGTCTTTTTCCCTTACTGAGAACTTTATTGTTAATTTCTCCCTGTCCTCTTGCCTGTATTTTTTAACCTTTCCCTATCTGTGTAGCTTCTCCCAGGTTTTTTGTGTGTTTTTTGAGTTTTCACTTTTTGTGTGGGCACATGAGACCTTTTCTTTTTGCTCCAAATCCCATTGGTCATGTGCATGGCCCTGGCTAACATTAATAATCTAAACCCCTGATATGGCTCTTTCCCAGCCAGTGCATGAGTGGGAGGACCAAGATTCGCCAGGTCTTGGAGATGCCAGTCTAAGGGCTGAAGACAAAATAAAGGCTAATTACTATAGATGCTGGAATCTGAAACCAAAACACACACTGCTGGAAAATCTCATTAGATCTTATAGCATCTGTGGAGAGAGAACAGACATAAATGTTTTGAGCCTGGAAGACTCTTCATCAGAGTGAAGACAAAAGTTAGTTTTAGTTTAATTACCTGCATTTTGAATCTTTTTTCGTGGCGTACTTAGGGGGTCCTCACAGCACACCAGTGTGTCACACACACTGGGAACCACTAATCTAGTGCATAGGTTTTTTTTTCAATAGCTAAGCTGACACTTTATAACTGCACCTTCGTGGATTGGTGAGAGTTTGTTTTTTCTTGTAGCAGCAAGGAATGACTGAAAATAATTTACTTTCTTTTCTAAAACTCCTCCACATCTTTTGCACCCAGCATGATCTCACCACCACTTCTCTCAATTACTGTGCTGTCTGTAAATTGTTAATCAGCTTGTATGACATTGAATAATGGTTGAACAGAAATTTCCTGTAACTAAATATTAGGAAGACCAAATCCATTGGTCAAAATTCTCTGGCCATTCATGGCCTGTTGCCACTGCCAATGAGACAGCTCAGCCAAATCTCCATTCACTGCAGTCGGACATGAGAATCCTGATTGTAAGTGAAGTCGGAAAATCCAGCCTATCGTCTTCACTGACTCCACTCCTCTCCCTGGCAGCTGTCTGAGACTGAACTAAGCAGTTACCAGCTTCACTGTCATTTTTACTCTTGAGGTGAGGCCATCACTAAGACCACCTATTTCCACCTCAATAGCATCACCCATCTCCACTCCTGCCTCAGTTCTTTGGCTTCTGAAACTCACATCTATGCTTTAGTGACTTCTAAACCTGACTGTATTAATGGCCCTCTGAGCAGCTTCCCATATGTTACCCTCTGTAAACTTGAGGTCATTTAAACCTGTGCTTCCTCCTTTCTTGAACCCTGTCCTGTTCACCCAATGTGCTTGCTGATCTACATTGGCTTCAGGTCTGATAACAGAGCCAGAATTCTCCAATGTCGTACTGCTGCCAGTGAGAACAGAGAATTTGGTGCCCAGCCAAATCTTCACTCAGCAGCAGGACCGGAAAATCGCAGTCGCGGATGAAGTCAGAGAAACTCGGCCCACCTGAATTCTAAAATTCTCAGCTTTGTTTTCAAAACCCTCCGTGACCTAGTTCCTCCCTATGTAAATAACCTCCTCCAGCCACACAATATCTGCGCTCCTCTAATTGTGGACTCTTGAATATACCTAATTTTAATTGCTCTGCCATTGGTGGCTGTGCCTTCAGTCACCAAGTCTCTAAGTTCTGTAATGCACTCGCTAAAATTCTCCACCTCTCTATCTCACTTCCCTCCTTCAAGGCACTTTTTAGAACCTACCACTTTGATCAAGCTTTTAGTCATTTGACCTAATATTGCCTTACATGGCTCAGTGTCAAGTTTTAATAGCTAATGCTCCTGTGAAGCATCTTGGGACTAAGTTGCTATACAAATACAAGTTGTTTCTCTTTTAGCAATATAATGTGTTTAGCACAAGAGGCTCGAAGCTTTATTTTTTTTCTTTATTCATTCTCGGGGTGTGGGCATCGCTGGCTAGGCCAGCATTTATTGCCCATCCCTAATTGCCCCTGAGAAAGTGGTGGTATGCTGCCTTTTTGAACCACTGCGGTCCACATGGTGTAGGTTAGGGAGGGAGTTCCAGGATCTTGACCCAGTGACAGTGAAGGAACGATGATATATTTCCGTGCCAGGATGGGAGCAGCTTGGAGAGGAATCTTCAGGTGGTCATGTTCCCATGTGTCTGTTGTCCTTGTCCTTCCAGATGGTAATGACCATGGGTTTAGAAAGTGCTGTTTAAGTAGCTTGGTGAATTCTTGCAATGCATCTTGCAGATGGTGCACACGCTGCTACTCTGCATCAATGATGGAGGGAAGAAGTGAAAGTTTGTGAATGGGGTGCCAGTCAAGCCCTCTGTTTTGTCCTGGATGGTATCCAGCTGATTGAATGTTGCTGGAGCTGCAGTCATCCAGACAAGTGGAGTGTATTCCATCACACTCCTGACTTGTGCCTTCTAAGTGGTGGACAAGCTTTGGGGTGGGCACAGTAGGGTAAATTTTCCAGTTCTATACCATGGGAATTGTCACAGTGGGATGGATAATTTGATAGACCATTGAAAAGTCCATTGATCTTAGGTAACAATTTCCAGTCTTGGGTAGGGCAGGATTGGGGAATCCCACCCAATTTACGTTGCTCATGCGGTTAAGTTTCTGGCCAGTGGTAACCACCGGATGTTAATGCATCTTAAATATCTATAATTTAACAAAATCAGTAAGTGAGGCACAACATTCTATTTGACAATACGTTGCAAAGTCACAGTATTCTGGTGGAAAAATGTTTGTAGTTGGCACTGGGGTGCTCATTGCTAACATTTGCTGCTAAAAGAATGGGCAGAACTTACAGCATCATCAACAGGTAGGGCCTAATTGACTGCCCATTATATACCTGCCTAATTTTCTATTGAAACCAATTGAAAGCAAAATTGGACGGGTTATATAGCATGCAGCCAAACTGCTGCCACTCATTTTACACCCCAACCAGAATTCCACCCAATATCTGACATGTAGAGACTTCATTGTAAAATAAAAGTGTACAGTTGCAGACTCTAACCACCCAGTGTCACTATGGTGCAGCCTGTTCCTCTGGTCTTACAAGCAGCAACCATATCAATAAATGCAAATAAAAAAGGAGGCAAACAATTTACTTTATGACTAACTTTTAATTCTGTATCAAAAAATTAATTGTCTTTATATAGCTCTCTCAGTCTTCCTGTTACGCCACCCCACTAACTGATTGGGGGATAAATATTGGCCAAAGGAAAATAATATCCCCCTTATCTTCTTTGAAAGGTGTAATGGAATCTTTCAGGTCCACTTGACAGGGAAGATGGGACCTTGGTTTAATTTCTCACCCAGACAATATGCTTTTTCAACAATGCAGCGGTGTCTCAGCACAGCACTACATTGTCAGCCAAGATACTGTATTGAAATGAAAATGTACATGCTCATATTTACTGCTGTCGAATTTCACCTGCCACTTTTTATCCATTTCATATTTCATTAGCTTTTCAGTCGTCCACTATCATTCATACTAGATGTGGCAAGACTGCAGAACTATAATCTGATCTGTTGGCTGTGGGATCAGTGAGCTCTGTCTGTAGCTTACTGTTTAGCTTGTCTTTGGTCCAATGTTGGAGCTATACCAGGTTGGTACCTCATTTTTAGATATGGCTGGTGCTGCTCCTAGCCTGCTGTTTTACACTCCTCACTGAACCAGGGTTGATCTATTGACTTGATAGTAATGATAGAATGAAAGATACATTGGGCTAAGGTTAGAGATTTTGGTAGAATACAATCTCTGCTGCTAATGGCCCACAACACATCATGAATGCCCAATTTTGAGCTACGAGTTCTGTTCTGAATCTATCCCTCTTAGTATGATGGCAGTGCCACACAACGCGAGGGAGGATGTCTGCAGTGTGAAAACAAGAATGGAGCATTGGTCACTCCTACAAATACTGCCGTGGACAGATGCACCTGTGACAGGTAGATTGACAAAAACGAGGTCAAGGAGGAATTTCCCTTGTCTTGGTTCACTCACCACATGCTACAGACCCAGCCTGGTACTTGTGTCCTTCAGGACTTGCATGGATTGGCCAGTGGTGGTGCCACCAAACCATCCCTAGGGATGGGCACTGAAGTCCCCAATGCAGAGTACATTCTGTACTCTTTCTACCTCAGTGTCTCTTCCAAGCGGTGTTCAACATTATTAATTTATTAATACTTATTAATTGAGGGCAAGTGGTAGGTAGTAACTAGCAGGAGGTTCATTTGCCCAGAGTTGACCTAATATCATGAGATTTCAGTTCCATTTCTGATTAATTAGTGGTCATAGTGTCATAGAGGTTTGCAGCATTGAAACAGGCCCTTCGGCCCAACTTGTCCATGCCACCTTTTTTTTTAAAACCCCTAAGATAATCCCAATTGTCCACATTTGGCCCATATCCCTCCATACCCATCATACCCATGTAACTATCTAAATGCTTTTTAAAAGACAAAATTGTACCTGCCTCAACTACTACCTCTGGCAGGTGGTTCCAGATACTTACCACCCTCTGTGTGAAAAAAATTGCCTCTTAGACACTTTTGTATCTCTCCCCCTCACCTTAAACCTATGCCCTCTAGTTTTAGCCTCCCCTACCTTTAGGAAAATATATTAACTATCTAGCTGACCTGTGCCCCTCATTATTTTATAGAACTCTATAAGATCACCCCTCAGCGTCCAACACTCCAAAGAAAAAAGACCCAGTCTGTCCAGCTTCTCCTTATAACTCAATCCATCAAGTCCTGGTAGCATCCTAGTAAATCTTCTCTGCATTCTTTCTAGTTTAATAATATCCTTTCTATAATAGGGTGACCAGAATTGCACACAATGGTACTTACCAATGCGTGGCCTTACAATGTCTTGTACACCTTCAACAAGGCATTCCAACTCCTGTATTCAATGTTCTGACCAATGAAACCAAGCATGCCAAATGCCTTCTTCACTACTGTGTCCACCTGTGACTCCACTTTCAAGGAGCTATGAACGTGTACCTCTAGATCTCTTTGTTCTGTAACTCGCCGCAACGCCCTACCATTAGCTGAGTAAGTCCTACCCTGGTTCAGTCTACCAAAATGCATCACCTCATATTTGTCTAAATTAAACTCCATCTGCTATTCATCAGCCCACTGGCCCAGTTTATCAAGATCCCATTGCAATTGGAGGTAACTTTCTTCACTGTCCACTATGTCACCAGTCTTAGGGCCCGATTTTACCATTTTCATTCTAAGTGCTGAATCTAGGTGTAATGCAGATCTGATTTAGAAATCTGCTTTCAAGCGCCCCCATACACGCTCAGCCTGAAAAAAACATTGCGGCTCCCATTCACGCTGTGGGCGGGGCTTAGTGCAGCCAAAACGATTGGAGCTCTGAACGGCGCAAGCGGAGTTGGAAAAAAATTTGAAAAAGCATACCCATTTCAGATTGCTCCCCGAGCTGCGGAAAGTGGAGAAAGCGGCCCGGGAGTGATGGTGCACAAGCACATCACTGTCCCCCTTATCCACCCTCCCAACTACCCACATACAGAGAGTGGTCTGGCCTCACTCCACCCCACAACCCCCAGACAATTATCTGGCCTCACGCCCCCAACTCCACCAGAGAATGATCTGGCCTGACTTATTCCCTCCCCCCGCCACCACTCCTCCTCCAGAGAATGGTCTGGCCTCACTCCACCATTCCCCCCCCCCTGCCCCACAAACAACGATCTGGCCTCACTCGCCCCTCACCGCCCCCCCCCCCCCCCACCCCCTTCCCCCCAACACCACCCCCAGAGAATGGTCTGGCCTCACTACCCCACCCCCTCCCTTCAGAGGAACATCTGACCCGCCTCCTTCCCCCTCCCCACCAGACGATGATTGGCCTTCTCACCCACCCTCCCCAACCACAGATACATCTGACCGCCTCCTCCTCCTCCCCCCCGCCCACCCTCGCCGCCGCTGCCGCCCCCTCAACCAGACAACGATCTGGCCTCACTCCCCTCCCCCCGCAACCAGAAAATGATCTGACCCGTCTCTCTTCCCCTCTCCCCCACCACTGAGCTGAGTCAGAGAGCTATTGGAAACACTGAATGCGCTCTTCAGTAGCTGGAGCGCCCGATTCAGACTTTTATTTAGCAGGTCCGTTATGGCATGGTTCCAGATTGGCAAATGCGGTGGTAAAGGAGGAAATGCTGATAAAGTTGGATGAGCAGTTTATTAATTAAATTTAAATGCATGCAAATACATTTAAATCGTCATTGCACCCGTTTTGGGTGTGAAGCGGATCGCCGCCATTCCTGGGTTTTGATAAACTGGCAATCTGCAGATGCGGGCGCGGATCACATTAATGGTCTCACACCCTACTTTACCATGTTTTTGCGCCTGAAAACGGGTGCAACGCAATGGTAAAATCGGGCCCTTAGTATCATCTGTAAACTTACTAACCATGCCTCCTATATTCTCATCCAAATCATTAATATAAATGACAAATAACAGTGGACCCAGCACTGATCCCTGAGGCACACCACTGGTCACAGGCCTCCAGTTTGAAAAACAATTCTCTACGACCACCCTTTGGCTTTTGTCAAGAAAGCCAATTTTGTATTCATTTAGATACCTCACCCTGGATCCCTTGTGCATCTGTCATGCAATACCTTGTCAAAGGCCTTGCTAAAGTCCATGTAGACAACATCAACTTCACTGCTGTCATCAACCTCTTGGTTACCCCTTCAAAAAACTCATATTTTCCACTCACAAAGCCATGACTGTCCCTAATCAGTACTTGTGTCTCTAAATACCCATAGATCCTGTCTCTCAAAATACCTTCCAACTATTTACCCACCACAGATGTGAGGCTCACTGGCCTGTAGTTCCTAGGTGTTTTTCCTGCAGCCCTTCTTAAACAAAGGCACAACATTTGCCACTCTCCAGTCTTCAGGCACCTTACCAGTGACAATTGATGATTCAAGTATCTCAGCTAGAGGACCTGCAGTTTCCTCCCTAGCCTCCAACAATGTCCTGGAATACACTTCATCAGGTCCCGGGGATTTATCTACCTTGATGTGCTTTAAGACTTCCAGCACCACCCCCTTTGTAATATGTACACTTCTCAAGACATCACTATTTATTTCCCCAAGTTCCCTAACATCCATGCTTTACTCAACAGTAAATACTGATAAGAAATATTCATTTAGGATCTCACCCATTTCTTGTGGATCTGCATTTAGATGACCTTGTTGATCCTTAAGAAGGCCTGCTCTCTCCCTTGTTACTCTTTTGCCCTTTATGTATTTGTAGAAACTCTATGGATTCTCCGTTGCCTTATCTGCCAAAACAATCTCATGTCCCCTTTTTGCCCTCCTGACTTCTCTCTTAACTCTATCCCTACACTCCCTATACTCTTCAAGGGATTCACTTGATCCCAGCTGCCTATGCATGTCGTGTGCCTCTTTCTTTTTCTTGACCAGGGCCTCAATATCCCCAGCCATCCAGGGTTCCCTACTTCTGCCAGCCCTTGCTCTTCACTCCAAGAGGAATTTGTTTGTCCTGAACCCTGGTTAACACACTTTTGAAAGTGTGCCACTTACCAGATATTCCTTTGCCTTCCCACAGACTTCCCCAATTAACTTTTGAAAGTTCATGCCTGTTACCATCAAATTGCTTTGCCCCAATTTAGAATTTTAACTTTTGGGCCAGACCTATCATTCTCCATAGCTATCTTAAAACCAATAGAATTATGGTCACTGATCCCAAAGTGATCCCTCACTAACACTTCTGTCACCTGCCCTTCCTTATTTCCCAAGAGGAGGTCAAGTTTTGCCCCCTCTCTAGTCCGGCCATCCACATACTGAATGAGAAATTCCTTCTGGATCCATTCAACAAATTTCTCTCCATCCAACCCTCTAATACTATGGCTGTCCCAGTCAATGTTGGGAAAGTTAAAATCTCCGACTATTACCACCCTATTTTTCTTAGAACTATCTGTAATCTCCTTACATATTTGCTGCTCAGTTTCCCGCCGACTATTTGGGGGCCTTTAGTACAACCCTATCAAAGTGATCCCACAATTGCACTATGCCACGACAGTTCAATCTCTCTGCCTAGATGGGGTAAACAGTTTGTTTTCAGAACCACGATTCCATTTTCTCTGCTGACAGAGCAGGGAGGGGAAGTGGCAGTGTTATTAATTGCATTCCCAAAATGTGAGAAGTTTGACATTAAAAATTACCTTTTTTTTAATTTTTAATTTTAGTTTAATTTTAATTTAAAAGTTATTAGTGCGTGGAAATCTCTTCCCCAGAAAGCAATTGATGCTGAGTCATTGAATTTATTCCAGGCTGAGGTACACAGAGTTTTGATAGACAACAGGGAGAGGGGGGGCGTGGGGTGGGTTGGGGGGCAAAATGGAATTGAGGCACAACTAGATCAGCCATGATTTAATCAAATGGTGGAGAAGCTCGGAAGGGTTCAGTGGTTTGCTCCTGTCTCTATGAAAACTCACATCACTGTGCCGCTTGCAGTTATCACCAGTACTGGTGGAATTATACGGTAATAGGCTTCCCTGGAGAAACAGTTATCAGTTTCAAGTGAAACACATGCCCAATTTACTAAGCTTAATATAGAAAAATATTGATAGATGGATTCTTTTAAAAATCAAGCATCAAAAAACATATTTGATTTTCCTCTGTGATGTTGATTATGTCAGAATAAATGTCAGTCAGTTTAAAACGTGTGTGAGAGCAGCAGGTGAAAAGGGAATGTACAATAATTATCCAATTAAAATCACTAATCAGTTTTCCAAGCAACAACCATGACTAAGACACCGAATGAATTTTAGAAATGTTAATGCATCATTGTTTAGCATCTGTTATTGAATCAGTGCTTAACTCTTTTACTGATGCTCCATATGAAGCTGATTGCATGCTGCCTCTGTTATTGAATGTGGGCTATGAACTTTTGACACGTGGTGCAGGCTGATTTGCAGTTGGTTCTTGAAGTGTTTATAATGGCCAACCATAGCGAATGTTTAGTTTTTCAAATTGGCATGTATCTTTTTTTTATATGTTATTTTGTAGCATGATTGTGAAATATGATTAATGAATGATCTCATTATGGATCACTGATCTGCCACCATTCTAATGCGGTTGAATGTCAGATTAGTCAGACTCTCCTTGTTCAGTAGAATTAAAAGTAATTTTTGTGGGTAGTAATATGGAAAATGTAACCTGTTTACATTGGAGAACTCAATTTAGTCAGGAGGTAAAGGATAAAGAAAGTGGAATTGGATTCAATCTGCGCAGTGTTTACACTACATTTCGGCTCAGAGTTAAGGGAGAAGCTAGGTGGTGTCTCCCACATAAACTGATAATCTAAAAGCAGTGTAAAATGGACAAGGTTGGATTAATCAACTGGAATTTCAACTCAGCCCTGCTGTGCATTGGCTCCTGTTCTGGCACCACAGCTAAACAACTTGTATTTATATAGCACCTTTGAAATGATAAAACACCCCAAGGTGATTCACCAAAGCACTATAAAACAAAAACGAGTCATTAAACCACAAAGGGATATATTAAAGTAGAGCCAAGAAGCATGGTCAAAGAGGTAGCTTTCAGGAGTGTCTTGCTGGAGGAAAGTCAAGTACAGAGGCAGAGAGCTATAGAGAGGGAGTGCCAGAGCTTATGCCATTAGCAATTGAAGGCATGGGCCAGAACTTATGGCCTTTCCCACCCGGTGAGATATTAAATTCCTGCCAAAGTAAATAGGAATTAAATGGTGCCCCGCATCTGCTAGTGGGAGACAAAGAGCGTCAAGGCCATAAAACCCTGGCCTGGACAATTAAAATCCGGATACTTAAAAGGCCAACATTAGAGGACTATTGATATTCCAAGGGTTGTGGGGCTGGAGAAGATTGGAGGGCTTGGATGAAGTGAAGCCCTTGGAGGGAAACAAAGGTGATCATTTAAAACCAAGGCTTAATCAGGAGCTAGTGTACAGGATTTGGGGAGAGTTAGGACACAAGCAGCAGAACAACGGATGACCTCAAGTTTATAGAGAAAAGAATGTGGGAGGCCTGCAAAGAACTTGGATTTTAATAGATCGATTTTGGAATTCTCACCCTTCTTTCCAAATCTATTTGTAACCTCTTCTGGTCCTACAACATTCCGAGATCTCTAATTTCCTTCAATTCTGACATCTTGCTTCAATTTCCATTTACGTAGTATTGACGACTATACCTTCAGCTGCCCAGGCCCAAAGCTGTGGAATTCCCTGCCTAGCCCTTTGCATCTTTAATTCTTTAAATCCTTTAAACCTACCTCTTGACCAAGCTTTTGGGCACCATCCCTAATCTGCTCTTTTGCAAGGTGTCATTTTTTTGTTTAAAAGCAGTCTACTTGGGGTGTTTTACTATGCCAAAGGCACTGTGTAAATACAATTTCTTGTTAAGAGATGTAGGAATGACCAAGACACAGTCCTAACAAAAGCCCATCTTCATGCTGAGGCAACACCGCAATGTATGTGATTGATTCACAGCAGAGCTAGCAACTCGAAACTCAGCATCCATGAGGCATAGCAAAATTGTACTCCATCACAAACTGCAACCTCGAGGCCCAGAATATCTCATTCTGCCATTTCTGTCAAGCCATAGGCTCAACTCTGTTTCAATGAGAATGTACCAAGTTTAATGCCAAGCTTTCCTTAAAATGAGGAACCAACCTGGTGAAGCTGCATTGGACTTCATGGACTTCATGCATGCTAAACAAGCAGAAGTAGCATGCTTTCAACAGAGGAAAGTGATCCCACCACCATTGGGTCAGATTGAAATTCTGCAGTACTGTCACATCCAGTCATAAATGATAGTGGACAAGTGTGCAACTGACAGGAGGAGGAGGCTCCACAAGCATCCCCATACTGAATGATGGTATAGCCTAGCACAAAAGTGCAAAAGGCAAGGCTGAAACATTTGCAACTATCTCCAGCTTTCTGATATCTCCATCATCAGAGACGCCAATCTTCAGCTGATTTGATTCACTCCGCATGAGTGCAAGAAATGGCTGAGTGCACAGGGACACAGCAATGCATGTGGACCTCAACAACACACTGACTGTGGTACTGAACAGTTCTGCTCTAGAATTATTCGCACTCCTAGCCATGATCTTCCGTACAGCTGCAGTTCTGGTATCTACCCCTCTAACAGCACTGTGGATTATTGAAAGAAGATTTTCCTGGGGTTGAGATTATGCTATTGGGCAATTGAAGAGACAGTCCTGAGGTTGAAGCCACACAGTCAGGGGACAAATGAACTGTCCTGGGACTGAGACCATGCTGTCGAGGGCACATTGAAGAAACTGTCCTGGGGCAGTGCCAGCCATGTTGTAGGATTCTGCATGGCATGCACATCATGGTCCTGGACTTGGTCTGGATAAGGTCTCTGGACAATGACCATCATGCACAATATTATGTGAAGGACGTCGTCAATCAACAAAGAATTTGGTCCCGGGGGTGTGAGGCAGAGGATACTGTAATGTTCAGGAAAGGAATTTGTATCCTATAAGTGAGTAGCTAATAAGGAAGGGGAGAGTTTAGGTTGACAAAGAACATAGGGACATCAACATTGAAGGGTTCAGGGAGAGGTAGAACAAGAATATCAGGATAATAATGGATAATGATGGGTCCCAAGGGTAATGGGAGAGGCTGGATAGTGATAGAAGGAAGGGGAATTAGAAGGCAGTAAAGTTGAAGAAAATGGGAGGGATTTGGTGGGTTATATGAGGAAACTGGTCTCCCAGACAAAGGTCAGCAGCAACATTTTCATACCAGTGATGCAATTCAAAAAACAAGCAAGAAAACAGTTGTTTAGGGAGGGGCCACAAATCTGTGCTGAACTCAACACAGCAAGTTTTGGCCAATTTACAGGCCACTGTATCCTGCTCAAACGAAGGAGAGCACAGCTCAGCTAAGTGCCTGAGGGTCTAATGCACAATGAGTGAGCTGGGCTGTTTTTCTAATGGTGCACTTTCAGGTGAAAATACACAATGTTTAGGTGCTGTAGTGTGTATGGTTTTAATTGGCTTCTGATTCTGATAAAGGCATGACAGAATGGGTATGGAATAAAAAAGGAAATGGACACATAAGTAGCATGGGCCCTACAAGCCTCCATTTTCCCAGTACAGTAGCTATGGCATTCAAAGGCACCATGCCTGGAGTCATGATGCAAGTGTAAGGACTGGGTATCCACAGTTATTGTCAATGCCACTGGAGGAGAACCAGCACAAGGCTAACTGTAGCTCCTAGGTCTTGGGTCTTTTGACCCAAATGAATATCCTTGTTTCGAATGCAAAATCATGCCTGAGGGGATAGATCAGCCACCTATCATACTCCAGGATATCATCCTGCAAAGTGGTCTTGGTACACGATGTGCAAACTGAGGGCAGATCGAGGGCTGGAGACTGCAGCCCTGCCTTGTGTATGCAGGAAGACCATTCTTCCATGGGAACTACCATTGATTGATTGCTTGATTGTATGTGTTAACAAATACAAGGAATGGAGAATGCAGGCAGCAGGCAATGCTGACTTGATAGCTGTGATTAGAATGAGGAGATGAAGGACCTGTCATCAATTAACACAGCTCTGGAAAGGTCATTGCCCTGAAGAGCAAGAGCCAACGGGGTCCCAGGAAGAGCCAGGAAGAGGAGGGGCCAAATCCACAAAGACATTTGACATGACCAAAAGTCTACAGAAGACACAGCTCACACATGGAGATGAATGAAAGACAGTACCACAGGCACCTTCACATCTAGTGATGTGGTAGCTCACATTGACATACTCTCGGTGAGGAAGTTTTGTCACATAGACATGGAGGCATCCATTGCCAGTTGATCTGAATGTTATTGCTGCACTGAACTTTATTACCAGTGGGTCCTTCCAGGGCTCTACTGGGGACCTTGCGGAATATCACAATCAGCGACATACAAATACGTAAAGGAGGCAATAGATGCCCTTTTCAGTGAAGCTCAATACTACATGTTGTTCTGCGTGGATGAAGCAAGCCAGGTTACCAGAGCTGTGGGATTTACTGTGATCTCAGGCTTTCCACAAGTGCAAGGTGCCATCGACTGCACACATCTGGTCTGTGAAATTTGGCTATAATATCTTCTGATCCTATATCCAAGTTATTAATATAGATTGAAAACCTGTGCTCACCACTAGTTACAGCTTGCAAACCAGAAAAGGACCCATTTATCCTCATCCTAACTGTGCTGCCCAATCTCCCAGACAGTCCTTTAAAGGACTGACGTTGACTTTAGCTACTTTCTTTTTATATACTTATAGAATCTTTTGCTTTCATTTTCATATTGGAAGTTCCTTTGATCATGTTGCTGATATGAAACATTAAGTGAGACTTAATGGCCAGAGCTTTCCAGCTATTCACACTGGTGAGATCTTCCAGTCCTGCCTATGGTGCAACCCTGCTGCAGGTTTCCCGGTGCTGTGGGGTGGTTTCAGTGGGGAAACCCCATTGATAGTGGCAGGATCGGAAGATCCCATCACCAGCAAATGGTGCATCGTCTCCAGCCGCAAGGGAGGCAGGAAAGGGTGGATGTCGTTCAATGAAATGGAGGGACTAGATGGGGGATAATGGGGCGGGGGGGGACAGGAACTCCAATGAACATTGCATCACATCGATTAGCCATTCAATACTCGAGACTTGAAGAGAGATAAATGCAAAATATATTTACGATATTGCAGACTATGTACAGTGAATGAACACTTGTGCCACAATCATACATTCAAAACTTCTTAATTTCCCTAACTCTATTGCTACGTCTAGGTGTAGCCCTGACATCGACAGCAACAGTGCATGCAGCCTGTTCACTGTTATGCTCTGTTATCTGAGATGACCTGGGCAGGCGGTCCTATGGAGGGCCCCAGCCTGCTGTGGGTCCCCTGCCCTGGGGCAGGTGCATCCTCCATGGTCCCAGCTGCTGGGGTTGATGGGGTCACATGCAGAGGGACTATGGAGTGGCGAGAATCATTTGGGGCGAACTGCATGGATGCCCCTGGGGTGTCTGGCTGGTGTTCCTTTACCTTTTAGATGCCTGAGGGCTCCACTTTGACTCCTTAAAGAGAAAGGGCACCTGGAGGGAGGCTGATGTCCCAACCTTCTCTCACCTGACTACTGCTGGAATGCACTCATGCTGAGAGCGATGTGTGCAGGCCTGAGCACGAATCCAGCTGTTGGACCTGGGTCTCCAAGGTGAAAGTCACTTTGCCCGTAGAGAATTCAATGTGCTTACACAGTGGAGCCATGGGATTAGACAGAACGGGAATGGATTCCTCCGTTATGCATGTTTGGTGATGGCCTCTGATAACCCTGCCAGGTGTTCCCCTGCCTGTCTCCACATCGCCAACATTTCTCTCAGGGATGAGCCCAGAGGCTCAGAATTGGACTCAGAATCAGCAGGAGCATGATATGAGTGTCAGTGTCAGCTTTCGTGATCCCACCTGCTTAGACACATACTCATGAGATGATCACCAGATTGTGACCGCAAGCCCACTCAAGAACTAGGACCCACTGAGTTGCGTGTATCTGAACTAGTGGAGGGTGCAAGTGAACACAGTGACAGGTCTTCATCTGATTTTTCCTCTGCCTCTTCTTCTGAGATGTTCTGGCTGGGGCTGAGGCGTTTGCTTTGCATTTTCCTCTGCTTTTTCTTTCTGGCAGCTAGAATAGAAGAAGAGCTAATAAGTAATTGACTAGACAGATTCCTCCACTATAGGTCACTTGCTGTCACTGCCCACACATTGATTCTTTCTGGCTTGTTGGGGGAGGCCTATCTCACCATCCACACAGGAGACATTCCTATCTTCTCCAGCAAGCTTTGCTACTTGTTCCTCATTGGAAGAGAATGTCCCAACTTCTGGGGTCCCACCTCCAGTCCTCACTGTCTCCTGTTTATTGTTGGCGGTCTTGTCCTGTATAAGCACAGATAGATTGACTGTGAGCATTATGGATGAAAGAACAGTTCAGAAGCATGCCTGTTGTTGTGTGTGCTGAGTCCTCACCATTAAGGGATTAAGATGCCATATGTGGAGAATCACACATGAGATAGTGATCTTAAAGTGACTGGCAGACTGTTAGTGCTGATGTCTTATCAACTTGTCCTGTGTGACGTATCTGTGGACTGTGACCCTTAGACAGCTTGAGACCCTTAATAGAGTGTGATTGGAGTGAGTAGAAGCATCACTTACCATGGCAGAGCATACCAGATCATTCATACTTTTCCTGCACAACAGAGCAGCCCTTGTTTGAGTGCTGCAGGTGCTGGCCATCCTGATGACTTCTTCCCAGGCAGGTGTGATCAGATGGGAGGACGTCTAACCTCTCAAAGATGAACTGCTACCAGTACTGAATGGCCTGTTGGAGAATCTTCAGTAAGTAATCTCACAACACCAGGTTAAAGGCCAACAGTTTTATTTGGTAGTATGAGCTTTTGGATCGTTGCCCCTTCATCAGGTGAGTGAGGAAAATCTTCAGTAAGGCCTCGCTGAATTGTGACGCCAAGGATTTGTTGAATTTGGCTGCCATAATAATGCAAACACTCAGCCCACACCAGACCTGCAGTGAATGAATGTCTCTGGAGGTGATATTTAAATATGGCATCAGGACCTTTGACCCCATGAGATAACAACAGGTTCGTCTCCACCCAGCCATGAGAATTGACCAGCTCTTTGTGCATAATTAATGAGTTGAAAAGTGAAAAATGAGATACAAAAATCCATCCTGTCAACCAGTGGGAATTATGTGAACTTTCTCACTGCACGTAGGACCGTATTTTCCAGCCCTGCCCACCACCAGACTAGTCTAGTCCAGAAAGTCAGTGCACTTTAGACTGAGCCACCAAATTTCTCGCAGCAAGTCCCATCCTGACGAGGCTGGAAAATCACAGCTTTAGTCTCCAGAATGAAAAATTCTGAAAACCTTTTCTCCAAACTGTGTGGTTTAGAATTGTTTTATTCCTTAGTGACACGCAAAAAAAAATCAACAGTGAAATGATGAATTCCTCAGAAAAGCAATTTCTAACAGCATAACATTACTTGTTTGCAAATTGACAATGGTGAATGCCAGTAGTCTATCTCCGTTTACTTCTACATTTTAAGTCAGGTCAATGTACATTTACAATTGATACAAATTATCATCTTAACTATAAAGAGATCTAAAGATAGTGTAAGTTCCTTCCTGTCTGATGTAATTATATCCCTGAAAAATTGAAAGTGTGAAATTGCCAACATCTTAAAAAATATAAAATAGATGATTTGTTTAAAGAATGCCCCTCAGGGCAGTAATTTATTTTCATTTGGCCCTGCTGCATTGTAAATTGAATCATTCTGTTAATATATCAAGTGTTAGGAAGACTAAAGCCATCATAAAGCTTCTGTATCAGCAACAATATCTGTTCCATCAGTAGCAGTTCCAGTCCCCGGACCAGGCACTGACAACTCAGGCTCAGCCCTGTTTCAGCATCCTACTTGCTCCAGAGCTGAGTTTCTCATCCCGTATCCTACAGCAAAGACAATCGGCAGTCTTCAGTCTTCAGCCTTTTGTCGGCCCATTCAGTCATAGAATAGTACAGCGCGGAAGCAGGCAATTTTGGTCCATCACATCTACATTGGCTGTTTCGAGACTAATCAAGTTAATTCCAGGCTCTAGCTCTTTTCCCATATCACTGCAATATTTGCTCCCCTGACTATTTATCCAATTTCCTTTTGAAAACTACTGTTGAGCCTGTGCCCAGCACGATCAAGCAGTGCATCTTAAAGCCAAACCATTTGTTGCTTAAAAATATTTTTCATTTACCCCTGGTTTTTCTAGTCACCTTGGATCCCTTTGGTTATCCTTCACCCTTTGGTTATCCTTCAGCCCGTGGAAAGAATTTGACTTTATTTACTCTATCTGAACATTCTGTGATTTTAAATATGCCTATCAAATTTCCTCCTAGCCTGCTCTGCTCTGAAGAGAATAGCCCTGTCTCCTCCAGTCTGCTGTAATCCCACACTAATGGAACCATTCCAGAAATGCCTTTTGTATTCCCTCCAAAGCCTCCATGTTCTTTATGAAAGTGAGTGCCCAGAATTAAACACACTACGCTAGCTGAGGGTGAACTGATGTTTTAAATAGGTTTTTGCATTGCCTCACCTGTATCTCTTTTAATAAAGTCCAGGATCCTATTTGCTCCATTAACTTTTTTTTAACCTGGCCTGCCATCTTCAATGATTTCTGCACCAACATCCCCAGGTCTATCTAGGTCCCTTTTAAAATTGTGTCATTTAGTTTGTATTATTCTCCTCATTCTTCCTACCCAAATGTTTCACCTCGCACTTTTCTGTGTGGCATGTGTTCACCTGTTGTTTATCTACCTATACCACCAGCCTGTCCATATTCACTTAAAGTCCTTTACCATCTTCCTCATGGTTTCCAAGTTTGATGTCATCTGCAGATTTCAGAATTTTACCCTGTAAATCCAAGTCACTGATGTATACCAAGAACAGCAGTGGGCCCAATATTGAACCTTGGGGAATGTAACTCCATATCTCCATCCAGTCTGAAAAACGTCCATTCATCACAGCTCTGTTTTCTACCCTTTAGCCAATTTTTTACCATGCTTCCACAGCCCAATTTATCGCATGGGCTTCAGTTTTGCTAACAAACCATTAGCTGTTGAAACACTCAACAAAGGTTTTATCAACCCCAACTCAACTATTTCAATGTCACCCTTGACATCCTCCCCCTCCTTCCACTTTCCATAAAGTTAAACTCTGCTGCCTGTTTACTCACTCACAACAAGTCCCGCTCAACCCTCAATCTGTGCTCACTATCCCACATTGGCTCCTGATCCACCATGTGTTTTCCTAGCTTCGGTCACAGAGCTTTCAATGAAGCTGCAAAGTGTCTGATAGCTATCTGAATGCAATTTGTCCTGCTTAGATCTGCCTCCCTGCGGGTGACATCTGATAGATCTTTAACCAGAAGAGAAAACACTGGAAAATCTCAGCAGGTCTGGCAGCAGCTATAAGGAGAGAAAAGAGCTGAAGTTTTGAGTCTAAGTGACTCTTTGTCATCTTTGTTGACTCTTTGATGATCCTGTGTTGAGCTTTGACAAAGGGTTGTCTGGACTCGAAATGTCAGCTCCTTTCTCTCCTTACAGATGCTGCCAGACCTGTTGGGATTTTCCAGCGTTCTCTGTTTTGGTTTCAGATTCCAGCATCTGCAGTAATTTGCTTTTATGATAGATCTTTAAGGGTATTTGACAATCTAAACTCCACAGGTGGCAATAATTTGAGTTATAATCTGCAGTTCATTGTTAATCCTGGGCTCTATCTCTTGTCATTGCACCTTTTTTGATGTTGTGATGTTAGTTATCATGTTGACAGGGGTGATCTAGTGTATGAGCACGGAGGTGAATTTCTCTGTAACCCTTTGAAAACCAGGGATGTCCATTTGTTAGTAATGCAATGCACCCTCAGCTCCTTTAATTACTGCAAGTTTAAGACACAGATTAGATCCTGCAATATTCTCATTGTGCCAGAGGTACAAAGTGGCACAAGGGACTGCCCGCAATGCTTCTGATCTAGTGTCAAAATTGAATTCTAATAGCTTAATATCCTTAAAGAGAACGTTGGGGAGCATGCTGGGTAGCTTGAATGGGATTTGAAATTTCTGCCCAAAGTCAACAAATGTTTGGCTGTACGTTGGCTTTTTTGGACCCGGCGGTAGTGATTCTGTCACAGACAGGGCCCGGAAATTCCAACCATATTTTTGGGATCCACTTTTAAACAGGGTTCCTTCCACCTGCTCTCTCATGTTAATGAAACACGTTCGTGACACTATTTCAGAGAAGAAACAGGGGGTTTGTTCAGATCCCTTGGCATATATTTATCTCTCAAACAGAACTTTGAACGTGGTTATTTATTTAATTGTTGCTTGTGGAATCTTGCTGTGTGCAAATTGATTATTATGTTTCCTACTTAACAACAGTGAGCATGCTTTGTTTGTTCTGAGACACTTTGGGACATCATGAGTAGGTGGAAGAGATGATGCATGGATGCAAGTCCTTGCTTTCAACTTTTATTACTTCCATGCTTTTCAGAACTGGATCTTTGGGTTTAGTATTAGCCTGGAAATGGGGAGTATGGGGATGTTTGTTTTTGAATCAGGAAAACTAGACAGACAGGCTTCCCACATGTCCTGCTGAATTTAACAGTAGGATCTGAGTGGCACTATTTGGCTTGGTTTACCGGCCATAACCAACCACATTGAAAAGGCTTTTGGGGGAAGGTGGTGTAGGCCTTTAGCACCAAGCCACAGTGAGTGAGGGAGAAGAGCAGGAGAGGGGGTGTGGCAGGGAGGGATCAACAGTCACCAACGGTGATCGAAAGAATTGGGGGAGATCAGAAGGGCCTCTGGCTAGGGGATGGGTTGGAGATTGGAAGGGTCGCTAGTGGATGAGGTTGGAGGCCTAAGGGCAGTTCAGAGGAACTAGGAGTGTGGAGCATGAGGGTTTGAGAAAAGATTGGAATTGTCAGGAGGAAATCAGAAGGATCTGGTGGGTGAGGGATCCAATCATGGAAGGTCGATGGAGCAGATAAACTGAGGTAAGTGGAAAGATGTTACCTCCCAGATACAACAGTCCTTGCCTCCGTTTAGTTGGCAAGTTTCCTGAGGTGAGGATTCCACTATCACTCCTCACTGTCCAATCTACTTCAAAACCGGAGGCAGGTAGGTTGGGATGGGTTTTAGTTTTTTTACATTTTTGCATCTCAACCAAAACCCACTTGCCTTCGCAGTTAACATTCTCCCCTTTTGTATTTGTTATTTACCTGAATATGGGAAAAAGTACTTTGTGAAACACAATGTTCCATACTTGACGTAAAACAGGGGCTAAAGATACCATCATAAAAAGGAATAATTTTAAACTCTCGAGTTGGACAGGAAGTTGGAGTAGAATGTGATAACATGCGTCAATATCCTGTGCTTTTATTACCTCTCTGATTGACCAAGAATGTGCTTCTCTAAAATTATGTTTGCTACAGAGAGAAATTAAAAAAAGCAGAATTTCCCTCCAGAATGATGTCCTTTGTGTCCCACACACAATCAAATGCAGGGCAATTAACAATTGTCAGCAGCCTGTCATTTACAAGCGCACTCGATATCCTGATTAAAATTGGCCCCTGTCTCTGGTATCTGAGAGCGCTGTTAACTGTTTTTCTCATCATGATAGTAGAAGATTATACATGAAAGAATTAGTTATTTATCCCAATCATCTGAAGAAAATGCATTATTGTGAGTGGACACTAAGTTTATTCAAATATTGATAAGAAGTTTAATCAATAGATGCTAATCAGTTAAATGTATAGAGTAAAATCCTGCTGTGCCACAGGTGGGCTCAAGTGAGACTTGATAACAATGTGTAAAGTCAGTAATGCTAATTCAGAATGGGGCAGTATTGGTTGCCAGTATACTTGGATCTCTTTGATCAAGAGTTTAATTTATCATTAAATCATTTTTAATTTTCACTCTTAAATTCAAAGCTTTCTGAATGTTTCATCAAACCATTTGATAATAATTCAAATGTTTATAAGTCTTATACTTGAAAAATATTGGTCAGTACTTTTCGCAATCAGGATGGGCGTGTTCAGTGGTGAGATCGGAAAATCTTGCAGGAAGGGCCAAGACGTATTTCCTTACAATGTAAATCCAGGGGAAGCAGTTGTCCAATCTCCGCACCCCCTCAGTGGCAGGCCACGTATCCTCCTGTCGAACGTCAGAAACTTAATTTTAATACATTTGCAATTTGGCCGCACATCAGAATCATTTCCCCACCCCTCCATTCCCCCAGAACAAATCAATTTAAAAACCTGTATCAGCGTGAATTCAGAACGGTGTGGTTTACATCTGCTTTTAAAAGGCATACACCTAGCAACCTGAACTTTGAGGTGAACTCAGAGGTGAGTGCACACAACTTAGCGGAGCACTTGCGAGGACCTCAAAGCAAAGAACCAGCTCCATGGACTCATGAGAGGGTCACAGGCAAACCTGCACAGAGGCTTCTTCGTGACTGGCTTGTGGTGCTGAGCATAATGTGGAGATGCCAGCATTGGACTGGGGTAAACACAGTGAAAAGTCTCACAACACCAGGTTAAAGTCTAACAGGTTTATTTGGTAGCAAAAGCCACTAACTTTCGGAGCAGTGGCCACCCCTTTGTCAGAAAGCTAGCAGCTTTTGCTACCAAATAAACCTGTTGGACTTTAACCTGGTGTTTGTGAGACTTCTTACTGTGGTGCTGGGCTCAGGCAACACTGTCAGAGAGAATGGAGAGAAGAGAACCTCAGGGCAGGGGCAACACTACTGAAGAGAAGGGAACCTCAGGGCGGGGTGGCAGTTCAAGATGGGTGGGATGGGATTCATGGCAACACACGCTGAAAATTCAACACAAGCAAATGGGAGGGTGGGAGACAGAAGGGGTACGGCGAAGGAAAAGCCAGGCAAATTTGATTTGGTTTATTATTGTCCCATGTATTAGTACAAATTGAAAAGTATTGTTTCTTGTGCAGTTTACAGACAAAGCATAGCGTACATAGGGAAGGAAAGGAGTGCAGAATGCAGTGTTACAGTCATAGCTAGGGTGTAGAGAAAGATCAACTAAATGCGAGGTGGGTCCATTCAAAAGTCATACCATAAAACCATACCAAGCTGTGATACAACCAGAAAGAATGCCTTCTGTGGGAAAAATGGGAAAACGTATCAAAAGATAAGCCCCTTCTACAGCTAGGATCGTTCAGCCTGACCTCAATTTAGAGTAAGGCAAGTCAAGCAATTGTTCCCATTCCAGCAGCACTAATGTCCCAGACTGCCAATGATTGCTGTTCTACATTTAAACCCTTGCATGCAGATTTCCAAAGCGAATGAGGCTATGACTGGGCAAGCTTGATGATTCCCTTAGAAAGGTGCCATGGAACATTGACCAAGGGATATTCTCCTAATCTCCTCTTTATGGTTAAACGCACATTGAGAAGTTACCCTTGGTCAACAATTATGCATACTAACCACTGGGCATCCATGAGATGGCCAGGACTGTCCAGCATTATAAAGGGGTTTTGAGAAGGGGTGGCGGGGGTGGGGAGGGGGGGGCAGGGGGGTGGTGCTTGCAAGGATTCTACCTGTAATGTAAGAAATGTGGTAGCCCATTTGCACTAGATAAATATGCAGATAATGTAGTTGTATTGGTTTTGAATTATTGGCAAGGTCACTGGAGAGAACTCTATGCTCTTCTCTGAATCATGTCATGACATCTTTTACATCCACTTGAGAGACAGAAAGGGCTTGGGTTCGTCATTTTATTGAAAGACAACACATCTGACAGTGCAGCACTCCCTCAGTACTGTAGTGAAGTGTCAGGGAACATTTTGTGCTCAAGGTTCTAAAGTGAAGCATGAACCATAACCATAAATGAGAGTGTTAACACTTCTGATACTTAGAAAAGATGAATGATGATAATTGCTCAGGAAACCTTTGGAATTTTGATATTTCTATCGACAATCTTTTGAACCAAAACAAGTTAAACAAGAATGTTTTCTCCCTTTATGAACACGCAAATCACAGCACCTGGTTAGCAATTCAAATTAAAATAGAAATCAAATTATGAACAGATGCAGTTCCAGAAAAAAATACTTAATTGAACTATATTAAGATTACATCAGACTACAGTTACTTTAAACTTTAGAAGCCCGTGTTATAATTGAAACTAATTTTACAGTTCAGATATGGTTATTCTCACTGGATGTATGGAAATGTGTATTTGAGACAAAAGATTTGAAATTTTGGATTTCTACCAATGGCAGGAATTAAATATGGTTTTAGAGAATTTGTGTTGTAACACCTGTTTTGACTTTGTAAGTGGAATGAGGGCAATGCTACTAATGTCCTTGATCTTTCTTCTTAAGCAGCATGGCACCATATCATGTGTGGGCACATGGCCACCATAATTTTGGCTATTGCATAGATATAAGCTGCAACCCGCTGTACTTTGACAATTATACTTCCATCGCACATAGGAAGTTTCAGCTTCTGGCCTGATGGCCATTCAGGATAGGTTACATGATGCTATGATCGACTGAGGGGGGATAGAACAGCTTCCCTCTTTGTCTTTTCCTCATTTGATTACAACAGGCTTTTCTGTTTGTAAAGGATACACTTCGCAATAAAGTGAGTACTTAATTGCTTTTGTGCTGTAATCACGAGAAATAATAGGATAGGTTTTCTTGAACAAATCAGTTGGCTTGCGCTGATTTTCACACACGCGCATTCGAAGTACACACATATGCATGTGCACACGCACACAACAGAATGAGCAAATTGTAATGACTTGGCTGGCTGCAGTTTGCATTTGATGGTCTCAGTTGCAATTTAAAGATGTAGACAATTGAGTTCCCTTTTCCTTATGGGATGGTGGTGCTGGTTTGGATTTTTCAAGAAATCTCTTGACAGCAGTGCATTCTTGGATGATTACACATAGTAAATTAGGATTTGGTGGATTGGAGAAAAAAGGGATACAGGAGGGACTGCACTTGGACCTTCTCCCTAAGCTGCTTGTCCTCAATTCTGCTAAGAAATCATGTGCTTAAAAGATATAGGCTTATCATGTGACTGCCCTCTCTAACTGACCAGTAATTCAATCATGATTTTATATTTGCACCCCCCCGCCCCCTCCGCTCCTTAAGCAAGATCCGACAAAGAAAAGCGACCACACAAGCCCTATCCCTATAACCTCATGCATTCACCTTAGCTAGTCCCCCTGACACTAAGGGGCAATTTAGCATGGCCAGTCAATTTTAACCGCACATCTTGGGACTGTGGGAGGAAACTGGAGCACCCGGTGGAAACCCATGCAGACATGGGGAGAGTGTGCAAACTCCACACAGACAGTGACCAGAGCTGGGAATCGAACCTTGGTCCCTGGCGTTGTGAGGCAGCAATGCTAACCACTGTACCTCCGTGCATGGTGATTAGTCTCCATCTAACTGAGTATTTAGTTATTGTGTTAATGCCATAGCAAATGTAGTTCATTGACATTCTTCTGAGATCATTGAGTTTAACTGATTTTTGCAGACATAGAATCCCTGCAGCGCATTAGGAGGCCATTTGGCCCATCAAGCTAGCACCAACAACATTCCCACCTGGGCCCTAACCCCACATGTTTACCTTGCTAATCCCCTGACACTAAGCATGGCCAGTCCACCTAATCTGCACGCCTTTTGATTGTGGGAGGCAATGTGTGCATCCGGAAGAAACCCGCACAGACACAGCGAGAACGTGCTAACTCCACGTAGGCAGTCACCTGAGGCTGGAATTGAACCTGGGTTCCTGGCGCTGTGAGGCAGCTGTGCTAACTGCAGTGCAGCCCATTCTTTTAATAGCTTTTTCTTTTTTCATCCTTGTGCGTGTCTTAAAATTGGATCAATTTTAAAGAGAATCTTAATAAAATTTGTCAAAGTGTCAGGCTAAGACACAAAACTGGCTTGAAGTTCTCTGGTTCCACTGAAGAGTTTTCTCTCCAGATTTTGAGTCTCTTAGACAAATGATTGGGCATGATTAATGCCATCACTGTGGAGGGATGGGGGCTGTATGAGCTGACAAGATCCACTCCACAGAGGTCGTGGTACCCAATCCAAATACAAAATAACCTTCCTCCCTCTGCCACACGAAGTATCAGGGGCCCTTCTCCTCTGTCCCTGGCAATGCCACTCTATGGCACAGAGCATTGCCTGGCAATGTCCCCCTTCTTCTGGTGTTATAATTAACATTGCACCCCCGGGTTTATGTTTTCAAAAACCTGTTGAGAACTTTGCTGACGGGACATCATATCAGTGAGCTATGAATACTCCATGAGGGGGAATAATTTGACTAAACTACATTTAAATTTATCAATTAAGATTTATTAAAATCAATTTCTTGGCCATTATGGGTGTAAACTTGATTATGTCATCAGCAAGGGGCAATGAAATTCAGAAAGCGCGTCCATACACCACACTTTTCGAATCTCATGGGCCTTTAAAAAATATATTTACATCATATTTCTTGTAAGGGGTATGTTTAGAATTCAGCTCTGTTTTGTAGGGTAACAGTTGTTTAGGTAAACCTTTAGATTACCTTCAGAGAACAAAATAAGCGCTCATTTTAGATATTGAGTGTTTGCTTAAGCAGAGAGAATGCATTTGTGTTTACTCATGTTCCCCCTGGGATTTCAGAATAGCGTTTTGATTAGGTTGATTGACAGGGACAGAGTCATGTGCTTAAATGGAGGAGCTAAAATTCCAAGAACAGACCAGTTTCATTCTAATTTTAAAAAGCAAGCAGTTGCTGCCTGAAAAAAGTGTGTCACTGTCTCTCTCTCTCTCTCTTTCTCTCTCCCTCTCTCCCCAAAGCTTTTCTGAAAGGTTACCAGGTTTGGAATTAAGCTAAAGCAATTATGTGTTTTGCTAACTAACTTTAAAGAGAATTTAAGTCTGTAAGAGAACTATTGCTTGATTGGAACTCATAGTGATATGTTAGCAGTTAAGAATTGTGTCTTGTCATGTTTAAATATTGTTCAGTTATTAAAAGTTAAGCTAATCTCTTTGTTATAATTAAGCTATGTTATTAATTAAAGTTTGTTTTGTTAAAAGCTTCCTAATTTGTCAGTAGAATTGCACTCCTCATACTAATGTATTGAGGGAAAATTGTTGAGGGTCTAGTCTGGCTTCACAATAGAACTTGTGGGTTTGTGATCTGCTATCCTAACTTGGGATTTTAACCCCATTCCGCCAATCCTGTACACAAGTATGCAGAGTCAGAATCCCACAGGTTGTCTCCATCTCAGTGGGGTTTGAATGTGAAATGTACAATGATGCAAATTAAGTAGCCATCCTGGCTGTGAATTTCAGACATTTTAGTCTGTTTCTTTAAAAAAAAATGTTTTTAAAAAATCAATTCATGCTTTCATAAGATGCATTTAAAATCATTACTTGGCATAAAGTAGGTCTTCGTGATAATGATCAAACAACCACATCAATTTGTTTTTAAATTGTACATTTATCTTAGTAAAAAGTTTCAGGAACATTTCACAGGAGTATTATCAAACAAAATTTGACATGGAATCACTGAAGGAGATATTGGGATAGCTAATCAAAAGGTTGACTAAAGAGGTAGATTTTATAGAGCAGCTTAAATGTGCATTGTTTGCTGTCTTGAAATTTAACTTCTTGGTTTGTACAGATTCTTTCCATGTTGCTACTTTACATCCACTTCCAACCAATGCAATATTCATTTGATGTAAGCAAAGTAAGGGCAGCATGGTGGCAAAGTGTTAGCCCCAGGCACCTGTGTTAAATTCTGGCCTCAGGTAATTGTCTGTGTGGAGTTTGCACGTTCTCCTCATGTCTGCATGGGTTTCCTCTGGGCGCTCCAGTTTCCCCCTTTAGTCCAAAGATGTGCGGGTTAGGTTGATTGGCCATGCTAAATTGCCCCTTAGTGTCTGGGAGATTAGCAGGATAAATACTTGGGATTATGGGGATAAAGCCTGGGTGGGATTGTTGTTGTCACTGGCTTGATGGGCTGAATGGCCTTTTTCTACACTGTAGGGATTCTATGATATCAACCAAAGAAAATAAATCCCTTCTCATTAACATGTTATTTATCTTCAAGTCTGTGTTTTTAATGCTTTCAAGTTATACTCAACAACATATAACAGATGCTGTATTAGCAGCAAGTCTCCAGCTATCAAACAAATCAATAGGATCATCTCTGGCCTGAACCCATAAGTTCCTGCTGTGTCATTCATTAAGACGGGGCCATACTTCAGCACTCAGTGAATTAGCAATTGGAATGCAAAGTATCCACCCGGGGTGCAAGCTAGCTTGTGGGAAGGGGCATAGAGCTGGATGGCACGGCAGAAGACACCATGCCCATGACCTGCTGGAATTTTACTAGCCCCACCCTCCCCCCCAGCCTCCTGATCAATGTCCCCCCCACCACCTCACTGAGGCCTGCCTTACCAGTACTGGAGAAATTGCCCCAGCTTACCTTTGAGTCTCTTCTCCTCCACCGATTCTTGAGGGGGATTGGTGCAAGAATGTCTGTCCATAAGTTCTTTTAATTTGATTTCTAGAAGCAGTTTCAATGTTGAGCAGTAATAAATTCATGTATACCTGTGTGTTACAGCAACATATTAAGCTGTAATATAAATCTATTTACAGACTACTCAGTTTATGCCTTATCTGTCAAAATCATTACTTCCGTGCTTCTCCTTAATTGCACAGCTATTTTATGCTGACAACTTGTGATTAGTTAGCAAATGCAAAAATTAGGACAAAAACAAAACTGATGATTATTTTCCCCTGTCAGTAATTGTATGAATTTTTCATGTGTTTTATTTTCTAGGAGAGAGAGTGAAATGAGAATCCCTAATGGTTGGCTGTGTCATCTAGCTCCTGAAATTATTCAGCAACTTTCTCCCTCTACAGATGAAGATAAGCTCCCGTTCTCCAAGCAATCAGATGTATTTGCATTTGGGTTAGTTCACTGCTGTCTCATAAGACAAGCACTATGGCGGATGATTTTTTTTTAAGAAGTGTAAAATTGATCAGAACATTACATACAGACATACCTGTGGATTCTGAACATGTCTTAACTTTAAAACTGTGTGTTAATGCTTTGATGTTTGTCAATTGCATATGACTCATGCTTTATTGCCAGTTACCTTCTGTAAGGTTCGTCAGTGCAATCATGCATGCCAATGTTTCTCCAGCTGGGGTCTTAATTAGGACCACAAAAAGTTGTTGGGGCCTGCAAACTAATATGGGCCATGATTTTCTGAGCCTGTTTGACCATTATGGTCACTGACTCATGTGAGAGGACCATAACAGGCTTTGTGATAACAAGGTCTCAGGTTGAGATGTTCCCCATGCCTTGCCAGCAACATAATCAGGTTCATGCCCAGCAAGAATTTAAATATTCTTAATGCTGTTGCTTCCAGCATCATCATAAGGTCTCATTTGGCCCATATCCCTCTATATCTATCTTACCCATGTAACTGTCTAAATACTTTTTAAAAGGCAAAATTGTATCCTCCTCTACTACTACCTCTGGCAGCTTGTTCCAAACACTCACCACCCTGTGTGTGAAAAAGTTGCCCCTCTGGACCCTTTTGTATTTCTCCTCTCTCACCTTAAACCTATGCCCCCTAGTTTTAGACTCTTCTACCTTTGGGAAAAGATGGTGACTATCTAACGGATCTATGTCCCTTATGATTTTATAGCCCTCTATAAGTTCACCCCTAAGTCTCCTATGCTCCAGGGAATGAAGCTGGGCTTGTCAGCACTACTGGGCCACATTGCGTAGAATGAAGGTGCAAAACACGCCTCCCTAATTTTTTTTGTGTCCAAAGATCTGGAGTGAAAACCTGATTGTGTTTCTGGGGCGAAACAGGTCAGTTTTCAGTCAGAACCTGACACATTCCATCCATAATGTTTACAGAGCAGGTCTGAACTTGCAGGTGGGCAATGTGGTCAACCACTCGGGGCACTGTGGTCAGGTCTTGGATCTCACTTTTTAACCACTCAAGACCTGTAAGCTCTTCCACATTATTCCCTGGAGCCTTGGGATGTCTCTGCAGATCCCAAGTATGAGGACTACTAGAATAGATCCCATCCTTTTGACTGGTCTGACAGTGGGAAGTTTACCTGTTTACGCCCCTGTGGATCAACCTCATGTTATAGAAGACATCCAATTTTCAATTCTATTATTACAATCTTCTGCACTGGGCAATGGAGTCTAAAATTACCCCCATAGTTTCCTTTCAATGCTAATTGTCCAAAGTTGCTGAAATCTAATTTTTAAAAGGTAGCGTAAATCAGGAAAAACAATGATCCATATTTTTGCGAAGCGTAATGCATTTTTTGTTGGAGTTAATTTATCGAAAGGCCATTGCATTTTCATTCACAATATTTTCTACAATCATTGGCTGCCCCTGCTATCACAGCAATAGATGCAAATGTTCCTCTCCAACAACCTGTAAAATTTCTTTTAACCTTTGTGACAGCACCTTTGGTGATGTGTAGTAATTAACATTATTACAAATTAAGCCAGGAGCATCCAGAACCTAGTGTTAAATACAGAGCGTAAATATTTTCTTTAACAGGTAATTTTTGAGTAAATGGATGGGAGGAATAATGATTCGTATTTTGATGAGGTTGCGTTCATTACGTTAAAATCTAACCTTTGGTTTTTTGCCCAGCCATTAATTTATCCAGTAGAGTTTATGAAAGCTGCTGAAGGTATTTCTCTCTTATCCAAATACCATAACACAAAGGATAACCTCAGTGAATGTTCACATATTTCTATGCCTCAAAAGGTGGGTGAAGCAGAGTGCTTGGGGGAGTGGAGGGGGGTGCGCATGTGTGTGTGTGTGTGTGGAGGGGAGGGGGGGAATAGAGCAAGCGGCGAAAAATCAGACTGCACTGCTTTTTCGCCACTCGCGATCTTACCAGCACTGATTTGCCAGCGAAATCGGCTTCGTGTTCAGGAAGGGCACGAAGTCAACTTCAATATTTCTGACATTATTTAAATATGATTAGAGTCCCAGACACTATCGTCCAGGCTCACTTGTACTTCACCCCTCACTGGTCAAGGTCCTCACCAACAAGGAGCACGTATGGTCCTCACCAATGGGAAACCAGCTACAGACTTTCATGGCACCTTTGCACAAGCTCCCCAATCCTCCAGTGTACTCGCCCATTATTGCTCCCCCCAACCACATCAATGGCAACATGACTCACCGATATTGGGGCGTTGAAACTTACCCCATCACAACCCCCACCACAGTGACCCCGTCCATTCCCAGTCACCCCTGTTGCACACCCCCTCCATTGCGGATCACTCCCCTTGCATAGCCCCCTCGCATTGCTGATCACTGCCCCCACAGCATGCCCCCTTTCGCTCCTTACAGAGCTCCCCCACTTACCTCCTCCCACCCCCATTCAGGCCCTATTCCCTTCGCACCACCACTAGCACTGTCATGGTGCACAGTACATAGTGCCAAGGTGGCGGGTGGGCACTACCAGGCTGTCATTATCCAATGGGCCATGCCATCGACCACCCAGGGGCTTCAATGGCCTCCAACCCCCCTGGCAAGGCCATCACATCTGATCCTTGTTGGTGGGCACCAGCAGTGATTTTCATCAGTGAGAGGTTTCTACCGCCACCCTCCCATATGCCTGGCCCAGGCCCACCAAGATACACCGGCAAATGATTTTCTGCCGCTGCCTAGATGCTCCACATCCAGGGGAGCAACAGACGGCACCCATGTCACCCTCTGAGCTCTTTGAGTGGGCCACAATTTTAAAGTCATTGGCCCAGGCTTTCCACTATGGATGTCTCCTTTGCAGTGTTGGTCATTCAATGCTGGCAACATGTTCTGCAAGATGAGGCGCCTAGACTCCTCCACGTGTTCCTACATCTGCTGGAAGGTTGCTGACACCGCCTCCTGTAAATCCTGGCTCTGCTTTTGCTTATTCCGCATTATCGGATTGAATTTTTCCAGAAGCCAACATTTGCCTTGGGCCCAACAGTCCTCGGGAAGCCATCAGGCCTCTGACTGTCCACTGTCTTGGATGTTCCAGCCTCCAGCCAATATGCAATAGCAGCAGTGTGGTGCTCACAAGAGAGTGCCCCTGAAACCTGTCCATGAATGTTCCCACCAAGACGGTGTCTCTACGCTGGTGCTTGGTGCTCATGGAAGCAGTGACGATGTGTTTAAGGTGAAATGGCAGAGGTTAGGGACATGCTTGAAAGCGGGGCAGAGAAGTGGACACTCATCCTTGCTGATCAGACGGAGCACATCTATCATCTTCTGGCATTGCATTCCTGCCCTCTTTGTAAAGCTCCTAGTGCTTACTATCTTGACCACTGCTTCCTATGCCTCCACTACTTCGGCTGATGGCAGCCTCCTGCTGACTGTCGGGAAGTGGGTGGCCCTCCATACCTCCCCAGCTTCAAGCATCCTCTCCACCTCTGGCTCTAGGCATCTGGGAGCTGACCTTTTCCCTGTTACATTGCTGGTTGAAGTGAGAGAACTGCTGAAGGGAGCGCTGAAATACCCACTTGTAGAGGATTAATAGTGGAATCCTGACTGCAGCGAATCAGACGCCTGTTATCAGGAAGTCAGCGTGGAACACATGGAGGAAACATGTGGCTTTTCTGCTGGAATGGGCATTTAGTCCCAATTTGGAGAATCGTGGCCTTTATGTTGATTTTCTTTTAATAATGGGGTGAAAACTTTATAACTTGAGTTTCAGTCAAAAGAGGGGGTTCACTGGCCCCGTTTGCCGCTGGCATCAACCGGAATGTCCCACTGAATGGGATGTTGGCCAAATGTTGGGATTCCCACCGGGTGTAAGGACAATCAGGATTCACCCAGCTGGTCCCAATTGGCTTCCCGCCCAGAGTGGGTGCCAACCTGTTTATTATTCAAAATCCTGTTTCAAATCTCATTAATGGGCTTGAAGCCTGATGCAATGCCCTCCCACCATTGACTTGCCTCCCCAGTGGGAACTGTACTGGGCAGAATTTGGTGTTGGTACTGACCAGCATGGACCTGGCATGCTGGATCCTGAGGGGGGAGGGGGTCAAAAACTAGGTCCAGTGGCCGTTTGCTCCACTGCCACTGCCAGGGTGCAGAGGAAGGGTCCCCCAACATGAGGGTTGGATAAGCTTGGGCCGAGAAGTTGATCTCGGCATTGTCTCCTGAGATGGGAGTCCCATTACTGGACTACCCCTTCTAGTCCTGGCAGATCTAAGATCACTCCTAGCATGGTGATTTCAGGCAGCTCTCTGTTCAACTTCTTCATCCCTGCCTGTCATGTGTGAAAACTTTGGAGTGGCCTGGTCACTTTAATTTCCATGCTGCCAGATCACCTGGCTGGCTTTTAATTCACTGCAGCACTTCATTTTGCAACTGGGATTTCCCTTTTGCTCCATCAGAAACTGCAGATATGAGCAAGCCCCTTTGAAATCCTCTGATAGAGACGAGATGTCAATTTCACTGGGAGGATCCTTTCTCCACAACTGTTCATTTGACTCCAATCTATTCACATAGCTTTCATTTGAAGTCTCCGAGCTTTCCTAGAAATCTCAAATGTTTTGAAACCCTCCTATTTCAATTCCATTGAAAACCTTTGATCTCTTTCAATTTCATAGTGAAGTGCTTTGAAATACGATTTGATTGGCAGCCTAATGGTTTTCCAGTCGGCCTCCAGTCAGCAGTGATTATTTACCTTTCCCTTCAAGCCTGAATGCAATTCAAATACCCCCATTGTTCCTAACTACAATGATTATAAAGATTCTAAGCCTGATTAACAGCTGTGGTTTCTTCAATGGTTCCACTTACTTTTTTGCAGACCATTTATTCCCTATGAAGAAACCCACCTGACAGACACTCCCAGTGCCATGCGAAAACCATCTATTTTCACACCAGCAGCAGCACTTTGAGTAAACACAGGAGAATTCTGCCCAAAGTCTTTCCAAAAATACACCAAACCAAAAATATACTGAAAAATTCCTATTATGGATTCTGTAGCGAGATTCAAAATTATTGAAGTTCCAATGAAATAGTCAGTAGAAACCAGCACATTAACATTTTCAATGTCATGTGTAATGTATTAAACTGATGTAAGTTTTGATAGAAATGAAAATGATTGAGTTGTGGCTCCCTCTTATTTTCCTGTTAAATTGCAGCAAATTTAAATCAGAGAATGTATTTTACTTTCCTACACATATAATCAGACATTGCATAGTCAATGGCAGTAGTTTTAGATGTTGCAAGTGAAGCATTGTTTAAACTTGCTGTTTCTCCTTTCTCCCTCTGTAACCTGTTTTCAAGATTCCAGAAGAGATTTGAGTTTTTTTTTCCCCTGTCTATTGGGAATGTGTGACATGTAATCAAACCTGTTGCAACGCTACATCTGTATGAATGTTTTGAAAACACCACACTATTGAGTTAAATGCATTTATTAAATTTTATCACAGAACCATATGGTACGAGTTGCATGCACGCGAGTGGCCTTTCAAGAATCAGCCAACAGATGCGATTATATGGCAAGCTGGACGAGGAATGAAACCTAGTCTAAGTCAAATTGGCGTGGGAAAGGAGATTTCGGTACGTAGACATCAAGCAACCATCGATTATCTAAAATGATTCAGTATTTTAAAGTACCTAAAATGAAATTTTGCACTGTACCTCCAATTTACACACAATTAGACCGTTTTCCTTTATAAACCAGTATGGATGTGTTAATTCTCTATGCCACCAACATTAAGACATGGGATTTTCCTCCCCATTTTCTTCACACGCTGAGCTTCCATTCTCAATTAGGGTATCTTGGGAGAGGTGCTGAATAGAGCAAAGAAAATTAGATCTACTTTTCCAGTCTGCTTATGATTGATTTAAAACTACAACAGCAAAGCTTTGAAATATAACACCATTTAGATTATGGTGGGAAAACCAAAAAACAAAAAGATTAACAATATGTAGGCAAAGTTGTGAATCAGTTTAGTTTTCTACTGAATTACTATTATGTCTTACAATTCATATTTGAAGATGTTGCTAATAATATATTTTTCTGACTGATCTAATTAATCTTATTTTAAAAAGTATTGTAGAATAAAACACACGGCTACTAAACCATTTAAAGAGTCAGCACTATTGTTCATCCATGCTTACTGATTATATCGAGTTAAAAATAATGGGCAGAATCTCACCAGAAAATGGCAAAGTGTTGGTCTGACTGAAAACCAGCTGTTATTCTCCAGAGAAACAGGGCAGTTTTCCCTTCAGGCACTTGGACGTTGACTTATGGCACTTTGTCAAAAGAGGGGAGGTGTTTTTCACAGTGCCATGTTGAAAGGCAGGGCCTAAATATTCCGATAAAACCAGCTGCGATGAGATCCGGGTGCCATTATTAAAGGGTGCCCTGGTCAGAGGACTAATTAACCTTCACCCCATCACATAGGTCTCAGGGGTTTACCCCCACCCTGTGATCAAACCCAGTACCTCTCTTCCAACACCCTCATGATCAAAGCTGGTACTTTTCCTCTCTTCTCCCCCCTACCCCGTGCAATCAATGCCAGCACTTGCCTCTTGCAATCAAAGCCGCCATCACCCTCTCTCTGTCGCTCGCTCTCTTTCTGTCCTATACCCTCCACCACCAACAGCCATCGCCAGCATCAGACCCCTCCCCCACAACTCTCAAACAGCCATCACCAGCATCACCCCAGCTCCTTTGTCCATTCCCCCAACTACAATTAAATGACTCCCTTCCCCCATACCCCCCCCATGAAACTCATGCCAGGGTCTGCCCTGGCAATGCTCCTGGAACAGGTTGGAAATTCCAGGTTGGCGTGTGCATGGTGCCAATCTGGCAGTGCCAACCTGTGCCAAGGAGCTATCCCATGTCCCTCTCTCCCAGGGTCTATGCTTATTTTTACACCCCCCGTGGGATCCCTATGACAAGTTCAAATCTGGGTGAACCTTTTGTGAACCATGTCACATTGTCAAGGTTTGAAAATACATGAAGAGGGATTGTGTGTGAGAAGGTTCTTGAGTTATATTGAAATGATGGCATGATGCCACCACCAAACACATCTTCCTCTCATTCCCCCTGTCAGCATTCCACAGAGACCATTCCCTCCGGGATGCTCTGGTCCACTCCTCCATCTCCGCCTGCACATGCTATCTTCCCAGGTAATCGCAGAATGTGCAAAATCTACCCTTCACCTCCACCCTGCACACCATCCATGGGCCTAAACATTCTTTTCAGGTGAAATAGCCCTTCACGTGCACCTCCTTTAATCTGGTCTATTACATTCGCTGCTCCCAATGCAGTCTATTCTATATCAGAGAGACAAATGTAGACTTGGTGACCACTTGGCAAACATCTTTGGCCTGTCCACAAGCATGACCCAGACATTCCTGTCACTTGCCATTTCAACACACTACCCTGTTCTCATGTCTATATGCCCGTCCTTGGCCTGTTGCAATATAGTATTGAAGCCCAATGCAAACTAGAGGAACAGCACCTGATCTTCCAATTGGGCACTTTACCGTCTTCTGGACTTAACACTGAGTTCAACATCTTCAGGCATGAACTCTCTCCTCCACTTTCATCACATTTCCTTTTATTTTACTTCATTTCATTTTATCTTATTTATTTTTTATTTTAATTTCTTTCATTGTTTAATTTTTCCATCTTTTAAATCTTGCTTTCCATCTTTGTTCCCCCCCCACCTCCACTCCATTAGGGCCAACCAATTTCAGGTTGTCCTTTGACACTCTGCTTATCTTTGTTCTGCAATTTACACATTCTGATCTCTTAATGGGCCACTAGCAGCACCCATCTTAGCCATCATCACCACCAATTACCTTCCCTTTTTCTTTCTGTCTAAGACATCTTTGTCAAACCCAATCATCTTCCCCTCCTCACCCTGACTGTATTAATATCACCCTATATTCCCCTATATTTTGTTGTTTTCAGTTCTGATGAAGGGTCAACCAGACTCGAAACCTTGGTTGAAATCTTACCAAAAACTTCCTGACTGTTGTTTCTGGTGAGAAAACCAGCATGTTTCTCTCCAAAGAAACCGGTCGATTTTTCTCCCCAGGTCTTATGACACTCTGCCATTGTACAGGGGGGCATGGCCTCAGCATACCGGCAAAATTCCGCTGTTCAGAGATCAGGGTGGTACCTTTAAAGAGCGCCACGATCATAACCTGAATAAATGTTCCCCACTCTCCCCAAAGGCCTCTGAAGACTGGGAGGTCTCTTGGGCTCCCCTCTCCACCCCTGATCAGAGTTGGCACTTCTGTACCTACCGCCGATCATTGGCCCCTTCTCCTGCCCTCCTCCCACACCTAATTATCAGCCCTTTCCCACCTTCTCCCCTCTGCCCACTACAGTCAGACTTGCCAACCTGTGTCAATAGCTGCTAGGCCACTGCCTGCCATGTTCCTCTCCCCAGGGACTAAACTTAATGACCCTGGGGAAACCCCCGCAATGGGTGAATTTGTTGTAAATGGCACCGGTGTGCCGTCAAGCTGGCACCCGTTAAATATCCAGCGGGGTGCCGGGAGAGGGGGTGGTTTTCAGGCCACTCCGCCAGCAAGGGTCCAGGAAGATGGGAACTCAAAAACTCGCCGACACAAATTACGTCCTCTGGATTTTGAGCACGTGCTGCCATTCCTGCAGTCAGTGAGCACGGGCTCAAAACCCGGTTAGCTCTGATCTCTCGCCGCAGATACTGTCAGACCTGCTGAGATTTTCCAGCATTTTCTGGTCTTGTTTCAGATTCCAGCATCCCCAGAAATTTGTTTTTAACCTGATGATGCTGGCGAGTGATGGCGCAAGTCAGAGATTGCAGTCACGCCAGCGAGATTTGCAATTTCCGAGTTTCGCCGGAACTTGAGCTCTGGTCGCCAATCCCGTGGACATAGAGCGTAAGCTCAAGGTCGCTCCCAACACTTCCTCCACAGCATTCTTCTTTGCGTTGCTAATAAGCACAGTCAATGCCTGAATTGCACTTGCATGCTGTAAAGATGATACAGCTTGATCCCATATTTGTTCCTTCTCCACCTGACCTTTCCCTTATTACTACCTTCTATCTCCCTCTTTTACATGCTCATTAATGACTTAGACCTATTAGGGACTTAGAAGTGTCAACCACATTTTCTTGAAATGAACAATTAAATTGAAAATCATGGCTGCCTCCTGGGTGGCACAGTAGCACAGTGATTAGCACTGCTGCTTCACAGCTCCAGGGTCTTGGGTTAGATTCCTGGCTCGGGTCACTGTCTGTGTGGAGTTTGCATGTTCTCCTCGTGTCTGCGTGGGTTTCCTCCCACAGTTCAAAGCTGTGTGGGTTAAGTTGATTGGCCATGCTAAGAAATTGCCCCTTAGTGTCCAGGGATGCATAGGTTAGAGGGATTAGTGGGTATAATATGTAGGGATATGGGGGTAGGGCCTGGGTGGGATTGTGTTTGGTGCAGACTCGATGGGCCAAAGGGCCTCTCTCTGCACTGTAGCATTCTATGATTCTATGAAGTCTGCATCCTTGAGAACAGTGTTGATAAATTTCACATCTTTAGTCTTTTGGTAAGACTTAACATCCCGATGTAACCTTTTTCATCAATAAAGAACTTCCTCATAAAAGGAACATGGTAACATCAAATGGCCTTTATCTCCCTTCGTGCGGCTTCAGTTTCATACAAATTCTTAAATATAGTGACAAATGTTTCACTCCTTCCCATTGTTAATTTTATTGTGTGTACTATTTGACAACATAATTTTGATTCCATGGTGTTATTTATAAAGTAAGTAGTCTCACAACACCAGGTTAAAGTCCAACGGGTTTATTTGGCAACGCTAGCATCTTCACATCAAGGTTATTTATAAATCCAGTTGATTGGATAATGCTGAACTTCCACTAATACTTTTTTTGTATTGATGTTAAAGCATCTGTGTCTCACACTATGGATTTCTATTAAATTGTTTGATTTTCTTTTGTGCAGCCAATTATTCTGTTTTTAAAACTTGTCATGCAATGTGTTAGCGTTTGATTGGTGAGCAGGTGAAAATAGATGCATGCATGGTGCAGTAATTGATCTTTTTCGCAGTGCACCTGTTACCTGTTTCCCATTGATTCCAGGATATCCTGCTTTTCTGCTGGGCTTATGAGCAAGAAGAGCGTCCCAGTTTCTCGAAGATCATGGAGCTGCTTGAGAAACTGCCCAAACGAAACCGCCGCCTCTCCCACCCTGGGCATTTCTGGAAGTCAGCTGAGTACGTTTCCCTTAGCTCCAATGTGTGAAAGTCCAGATACACATTGTTGGATTTCGAATGCAGTTTTGCGTTTCATGCATTACGTTGCTTTAGTGTTGCAAATGATTGGTGGACAAATCAGATCAATCCTCCAAGGGTGCACAAGTTGGGAATCGGAAACTGAAACTCCAAGTGAGTGTTTTAAACCTCAACCTAACAAAATCCGCAGCAGTCACAGGCACAATTTGGCACGCACTCTTGGTAGCCACAGCTGCAAGTGCCAGGGATGAAGAGTGCGGTGCGTGGAAATATCACTTGGTTTAGTTGATGGAATTCTTGGAACTTTGAGTTCAGTGTCTAGGCAGGTACAAGAGGCACACTTGGAGTAAAAGCCAATTGAGTTCAAAACAAAAATTCTCATGAATAAATTGAGTGATATAATTGCCAAAAAGTACTTGCACGATCCTGTGGCTGCTTTGCGTCTATCTGCAAATGAGGAAAGCTCCAACTGCTCAGATGGTCCCTCAAATGGGTAGTAACTGTGGGAAGTAGGCTAATTCATGTGCTGTGGAAACCTGATGAGACCATGTCACTGGAACAGAATGTTGTTGTGACCCAGAAACATGTGCGATCCATTATGATTAATGTCCTCTTTTATATCATGGCCAGTGTGGATAAAATAGCACCTTTAAGTTGTGTGATATGAAGTTATTTATATATCAACAGTGTAATCCTGTCTGATTTTGATTGGATATGCAATCCCAACATTGGAAAATAGCTACAAAATTGCAGGTTGTGCTTCTTGATTGGTCTGAATGTTCAATCCTGATATACATGGGTGGGTTACCAAGACAGGAGTTAATAAAGGTCACAACAAATCCTGATCATGGATCCAAAAATGAGGTAAACTAAATGGGCTGTATGATCTTTTCTCATTTCTATCTTTTCAATGAGCTTACGTTTTTATCAGCAATTTTTGTGTCCATACTGACCCGTAATAGGATTCTACTATGCTGAATCTTTATTTTGCCAATCTCTACACGGGAAACTGCAAAAGAATATTTGATTTTAGTCAGAAATATCTTCCTCCACATTCTTTCATTGTCCCATTGACTGAGGTTCATGTCCCATCTCCTGCTGCTCCCCACAGCAACTGCTGTCCCATCCAATACAGCATGTCCTCGCTGCCATCTGATTGTGCCAACTGCTGACCAGAAATAAGTAGGTTTTTTTTAAGGTCAACATTTACTTTATTGCAAACAAAACAAAATACGCAATTTTTTCACCAAATTCAATCAGTACTGTAACTATAAATCTCTGCCATAGATACTTTGGTTCAGTGATAATTCATTCGATATACCAGCAAAATCACATTCTTGTACTGTGTGGCATTTCAGAGACATTGGTATTTACTTCTGAGGCTTTTTTTTGTACTTTTCCTACGTGTTTAACTTTATTAATACATTTTGGTATTTGGATTGTCTTTGTGAGTTCAATTGATCTTTCTTTCTTTCGCAAATTTGTATTTTATTTTGCTAGTACAGTGAAATGTGGCCCATATGGTGAAGTTATTTTTCCATCCAAAAGTGTTTTTATCTGGCACTGCAACTTTATCGGTTCTTTTCTGTGATGGGGGTGCACACCACTTAAAACCTTTCTGTGGATAAAAAGGGCGTTTGGATTTATATAGCACCGTGCAAGGTCATCAGCACAAAAATACTTTTTAATCATTAGATTGATTACTTCTGAAATATAGGATGGGATTTTCCTGTCCCACTGCCACGAGAATCATAGTGGGTGGGGAGGGGGGACCATGCATTTTTGCTGACCTCAGGTGGGAACTTCTGGCAACTGGCCTGGTCACTTTAATCTCCATGCCCCCTGGTCATCTGGCAGGCTTTTAAAATAGAGATTTTCCTTTCTCCCTGCCAGAAGCTGCAGATGTGAGCAGACCATTTGAAGTCTGCTGATGGAGAGAAGATGTCACTTGGGAGATGGGGGGTTTTTCAGTCTGCACGGCTGTGCACTCAGCCCAATGTATGTACACAGTTTTGATTTGAAGTTGCTGAGGCTTCCAAACAAGTTGAATTATTTGAAATCTTCTCAGTTCCAGTCGAACCCTTTGATCTCTAACAAATTTAATATGCAGTGCCTTGAAAAAGGTTTTCATTGACAGCTCAATGGATTTCTAACATCTTGCAGCCACCTGTGGTTATTTTCATTTCCTTTCATGCTTGAATGCACCTCAACTACCCCATTGATCCTGACTGCAATGTCAAGAGAGTGTAAGCCTGATTGACAGCCTGTGATTTTTTCAAAACTATTGTGGCTTGCGAAATAAAGGATGTGAAACCGCGGGCTATCAGTCAGACTTATCTGTTCAAGAGAAAAAAATAAGTATTTAAATGTGGTTTACCTTCAGTAAGCAATTCAAACAATAACTAAGCTAGACATTTCAAATGTTGGAAGTGCTGTTATATTAAGGTACATACATGAATATCAGGAATGTTAAATATTTGAGGAATAACTGTCTGTGGGCACATGGTGGCAGAGTGGTTAGCAGTGCTGCCTCATAGTGCCAGAGACCCGGGTTCAATTCCAGCCTTGGGTCACTGTCTACGAGGAGATTGCACGTTCTTGCCATGTCTGCGTAGGTTTCACCGGGTGCTCTGATTTTCTCCCACACTCCAAATATGTGCGGGTTAGGTTAGTTGGCCCCGCTAAATTGCCCTCTGGTATCAGGGGATGAGCAGGGTAAATACATGTGGTTACAGGGCCTGCGTGGTATTGTTAGAAGTATCCTTTCTTAAAATCCTACAGTGCGGAAGGAGGCCATTCAGACCATTGGGCCTGCACCGACAACAATCACTCCGAGGCCCTATTCCCACAATCTCATGTATTTACCCTGTCAATCCCCCTGACACTAAGGAGTAATTCAGCATGGCCAATCCACCTAACCTGCACATCTTTGAACTGTCGGAGGAAACCCACACAGACATACAGAAAATGTGCAAACTCCACACAGTCAGTCAAATAAACCTGGATCCCTATTGCTGTGAGGCCATTAGTAGTAAAACAAAGGATTTTCTCTTTTTTTTGTTTTCCAAACTCCGGAATAAAACTTGAAAATGTATGGACGATTTCTGTAACTGAGTATCTAAAAAATGAGCCAACTGTCTTGGACTAAAGTAATCAACCCTCGTAAGTTTACATCTGATGTTTTCTACTTTCGTAATAGTGCGTGCTTTTCCACCCGAATTATTTTCTATGTATCTATAATTACTGAATTTAACTCTGTTAAGATATTATTAGTACCTGAAGTCAGTGTTGTCAAAGTTGGTGACTTTTGCTACTTTAATAACCTTGCTGTAAAAAAACAACAGTCAAGAGAATTTTGTCAGATTAAATGTTTGGATTAAATGAATTATAGTAATTTAGGTTGATATGATACTGCTAAACAATGGTGAACCCATTAATAACTAGAGAGCATTTAAAATAAGATACTGTAGCTATTAAAATTTATTGGTCAGATTCACCTTATCAAATCTCTAAATTCTATTCCATGACTTTTGAAACTTTGATCTGTACTTTTCTCACATTTTTGCCAAAATAGAAAAATTGTTGGGGTCTAATCTAGCTTCCTAATGTTAATTGGGGTTCTGGTCCAGGATCCTAACAAATATTGATATGATGGATTAGTTCAGTGATAATTCCTGCAGTTGCATCAACTGGTCCAGATTTGAACTGAAACTCTTGCACCTTCTAAACTAAATGGTCTGAGCCTGATTTCAGAAGAAGATTGATTTTGCTGCAACTTCTAAGTCACAGTATAAATTAGGCATGAGGGCTATAGAACTGATATTTCTAAATGTCAAACAATGTAGGTGACCATTCAAAACATGCTCAGGATCAAATCAGATCAGTAGGTTTTGCTGCCAGCCATATAATCCCACAGAAAGACTTGCACTCTTCCTATCATGTGTATATTTACAATAAAAGTGTAATATGGCACATCGTGGCATGTAATTTCAGACCTCCAGCTCAAAAGTAGCACACAATATTACCAAAAAGACACATCCCAAGTCCTCTTTGAAAAGATACTACAATAAAACTAAACCTCATCTATGGGGCATATACCAATCTCCAAGAGCTGGATTCTGGATAGCTCCTTCTGGAATATAGACACATCAGACGTCTAGAACCTGAAACACTTCAGCACATTTCACTCATATGTCAAGCTTGCTTTTCAGGGACCCTCAGTGAATCCAGCTACCTCAGCATGCCAGCTTATGCCCACATATTGATCCGTACCTAGCATTTTCAGTTTGTTTGTAGGTGAGCTGTTCCCAGAATGAATGATGGATTTTGGGCCATCTGTAGTCTTTGCCAACTGCTTCTGTAACTTTTCTATCTGCTCCTTCATTTGCTGCAGTTCCACATCTAATTCAACTTGTTGGTGCAGGTTTGATGACTCCCTCCTTCTGCACTACAAGGATTCTATGATTCTATCTCTTAAAAAAGGTAAAAATGCCCATAGTAAAAATCTAAGGAGAACTTAAACAGTCAAAAACAGAGTGAATCCATTAACATTGGCCTCGAATTCTCCAATCTTGCGTGCGGTTGGGATTTTCCAGTCCTGTTGCCATGAATGGAGATTTGGCTGAGTGCAAGATCCTCCTTCCCTGCTGGCAGCGGCAGGGAGCATGCAAGCCTGGTGAATTCCAGCCATTATATTTCAGTTTAAGGGAGGCAAGGTGGCACAATGGTTAGCACTGCTGCCTCACAGCTCCAGGAACCCGGGTTCAATTCTAGCCTTGGGTGACTGTCTGTGTGGAGTCTGTACGTTCTCCCTATGTCAGCGTGGGTTTCCTCTCACAGTCCAAAGATGTGCAGGTTAGGTGGATTGGCCTTGCTAAATTGCGCCTTAGTTTCTCAAGATGTATAGGTTAGTCAGATGGATTAGCCATGGGAAATGTGTGAGGTTACAGAAATAGGGTGGTGGAGAGACCCTGGGTAAGATCTCTGTCGGAGAATCAGTGCAGACTTGATAGGCCAAATGGCCTCTTCTGTTTTGTCGGGATTCCATGATAAAAGCCATGATTAGCAACAGCAGTTCATTGTAAGGTGATAAATTGGAGCTTTTCTAAATTTCATTTGAAGTAATATATTTAATCATTCAGTATTTCATTCATGTTTTATGGCAAAAACACGCTGTGGCTTTCTCTGTACAACTTCAACCATTAACTTGTCAATACATCCAGGACAATGCCATTTCCTTTGGCCAGGATTTGTATGTTTCAGCTCATGCAGTTTGATGTTGAAAGCAAATGAATACTTTACTCGCAGTGTTACTGAAACTTTGGAGATATTTTTGTCACTGTAATATTGACCATAACTAACTAAAGCCAACATTAAAAACAAGATTCTAAATGAATTTCAACGCTATCTGTTGTCACACTTGTCCTGTCATCCTTTCTCTCTTCTAATTTCTTAGAAAAATTGTAATATCAGAGAATAGCGCAGAAGGAGGCCATCTGGCCCACGAGTCTGCACCAACAACAATCGCACCAGGCCCTATCCCCGTAACCCCATGTATTCAGCCTTCTAATCTCCCTGACAGAGGAGCAATTTAGCATTGTCAATTAATCTAACTCGTAAATCTTTGGAGTGTGGGAGGAAACTGGAGCACTGGGAGGAAACCAGCACAGACACGGAGAGAACGTGCAGGCTCTGCAGTCAGAATTGAACCTGGGTCTCTGGTGCTGTGAGGCAGCAATGCTAACCATGGTGCACCATGCCACCCATGAAATATAGTACCTTTTAGCTGTCACCTTTCCTAATGTAATCAACACCACAAATTCGATTTTCTTTCTCTAAGTTTAAAACAACTGACCCACCTCGATTCTCCGGCCACCGTGTGTCCACCCGTCTATTTCAGATGTGAGAACAATTTGGTCTAAATATAACATTGCTGTGGTTGAATCCTACTTCCTAAGGGAGTATTTTTTTCCCTCAGTGACTTGAATGTCAAGATCTTATAATTGTCTGGGCATACTTGATCAAGTCAATCATTGATGCATTTTTTCACATCAAAATAGACAAGCACTGCCGACAGCTAAGTATTCTCATCAACATTCCCCAAAATAGTATGCCCAGATGGACAGATTTATTCACAATGCATTGAAAGCCGAAACAAGTGTGTAATATCGTTCTATGTTACATTATCGTTCTATACTATTATTCAAAAAAACAGAGCAAATTGAGGCAATAGTCTAGCTATGTTAAAAAGACGCTGATGATTTTTGACGTGGATTAAACCTCAGAGCAGGCTAATAACATGCATCTTATTGAAGGTAGCATCCCTTATCACACTATCTTCAATCACTCATACTGCACCTTTGGTTTTATTGTATTTCAGTCGTTATCCTGTCTGACTATGAAGTTAAACTCTGTGATGCTGCTGATGCCAGTGCTACAGAATCCAGAACTGAAACAGTTGGTGGAACGCTTCTGATCAATTCTGGTGTGTTCTGCACAGCACACCCTGACTGACCAGGCACGTGCAAGCATGCCGTGTGTGCACCAGCAGCTTATAGTACAGGCAGATCATAATGTTAGACAGACTTTATTTAAAGCCATTTCGGCCTGAGCAAGTCCCTTAAGATCCTTCTCCTTCCTGCCTCCCTTTCCCCTTCACCCATACATCCTTGTCTCCCCCTCTCCTCTTCCCCGTCCTCCCTCCCCCTCTTCTTCCCCCTCCTCCTTCCCCCTCTTCTTCCCTCTCTCTTCCTTTTCCCTTCTTCTCTCCCCCCTCTCCTCTCTTCCCCCTCCTCTTGCCTCTCTCCTCCCTTTCTCCTCTCCTCTTCTTTCCCCCTCTCCCCCTTTCTGCTTTTCTCCCTTCTCCTCCCCCCTCTTCTCCCCTATGCACTCCCAGCTGAACTTGCATTCGGCTGCATGAGAGACCCGCTCTTGTATTATGTATAGGGCCAACCGCCCAGCTATCATTGATTTACCTTTGCTGATGCAGAGTTAATGGAATTATTGTGCTGTGTTATTGGAGGTGTTTTGCTAACCACATAGCAAGGAGAGAATAGCAATATCATTGGCTGTCAAGGTTACCGCCATCCTAAATTTCTACACCACTGGATGTAGGCAACCTCTGCAACATCCCACAACTTGCCATCCTTGGCTGTATTAGGGGGTAGCAGATGTCCTGAATATGAGGTGAGTGAACTTCACTATCTAATGCCTGACCAGAGAGAAGCAGGAAGAGAGAGTATGTGGATTTATCCAGCTGATGGGATTTCTAATATTGCCAAATGAATTTGACTGGATATGTGCCTCTGCAGGCCTCACAGTGACTGACAAATATCTCATAATTGCCAAAGCCACGACTCCATTAATTTCCACTTAGTATGGGATCAGAAGATCCTCTCAGTGAACGCCCACTCTCCCGACAACAGCCTCGGCGCACTCATCCTGTAATAGTCAGCCGCATCTGCCACCTTTGGACCACCACCAAGAAGCAGAGGCGAGTTGCTAGGTGACAAGGATACCTGTTGTTCACCTAACTCGTAACTCCCTTCCCGCCACCGGATGACATTAAAACAGGGCACCACAAACATTATGGAGAAAACCACCATTGTACTGAAGCAAAGGTTCCACAGTCTCAGATGGTCCAGGACACGCCAGAGTGGGTGTCCAAGTTCATTGGACCCTCCACAACTAGGCATTTGGCGGTCACCTGGAGAGGATAAAGAATAAGAGGAGGAGGATGGAGGACGCAGGCAGATTGCATCTGGGATCCTATCACTCTGGAAGGGCTGGCTGTAAGCAGATATTGAGACAATGATTCCTCTAAGATATCAAAACCATGTCACTGTTCTCCATCTTTCAATTTATCTGCCACATACTATTGCTGTATTCACTTGGTGAAAATCCTACTAAAAAACATCAAGGAAAGTCATTCCATAACAACTTTATCTATCAGCAGAGCCAATAATACTTACAAAACTGAACTATTTAACCTTTGTGCTTTCCCTTAGTGACTTTAATATGGGTGCCTTTGGCTGTCCAAGTGTTCTTATGTTGTGTTACCTCACAGGCTGCAGCATGGTTAGCAGAAATCTGCTAACATTCAGTGCTGGAGACTGCAGATGGCTGCAGATATCCTCGAGCAGCTCTGTGCCTTGAGGGATCAGCTGCAGACTGTACTGTCTCAGCGTGAATGGCAGTGGTCTGGACTGGCTGGCTGAAAGGCAACAGCAAGGACATGGGCAGAGTGATAGCCGTGGGAGTCATGAATGCATTAATTCCAAGACAGGACAGCAGATCTGTGCACCATGGGACCACTGGCATTCCCCAGGATGGTGCCCCAGCAATCTGAGTAATCTGTTAGAGGACTGATTGTCAGGCTGCTGTGAGAGTCTAAATGGACTGTATCCACAGCCATGCTGGCAGTGGTCAGAGTCTGCAGGGCACCAATCATGGAGCTTACAACTTCAGTCTGAGCTTCCACTGGGGCACTGAAACTTTGGGGAGCTTGCTGCATTGGAAGCTAGGATTTTGATCCAGACACTGCTTCATGGCTCGGTCTGCAAGCTCTATCATAAAGTTGGCCATCACCTCCACACTGAAAACATTGGGCTCCAAGTTCTGTGTGAAAGCCTGTGCCAATTTGGAGCCTGACTCCTCCATGCTCTCTGACATTGCCAACAGACTCTGTGACAAGCCCTGCCAATGCACCCAGCATCTCTGGATACATGCTCATCAGCATTTTCCTGTACTCTGCCCCATCCAAGTCCCCATCTGAATCCTCTACAGCACAAGTCTGTGACCTCGCCCTTCAATTAGCTGGCATTCGAGCTAGTCTATCTCCTTGGGCCCGGTTGCAAATTCCTGATGCTTGGAGACTCACCACTTGCCGATCCCTATTTTGTACTACCCTCTTGGGTACATGCAGTGCCAGCATCTGACCGGGTGGCTGTCTGATTCACACATCTTCATCAGAGGTAAGGTGTAACTGCATACCACCCTCCCTCATAGGACTGCAGTTTGCTCGCCAGGTGGCACTTCTCAGCTAACTGAAAACATGAAATGCAGAAGGTGAGGGTTGGAGTGAGGTGAAGGGTGTTTGACGGAAAGGAAGAGGTTTATCGTTACATCATCTGCACCTTGCCGGATAGGAGGATGAAGATAGATATTAAATTGTATGTAAAATAACATAACGCTAATACAAATTTGTTAGTGAACCGATTCAAGGTTTCAAGTCTTTGGGAATAAAACCAGGAGGTGGAAGAACTGAGAGTTCACAAGAAAGATCAGGATCAAAGGGAGAATATTCCTTATAGAGCGCTATTAGTTCAGACTCTCTCAATTTGCATTCATTAAGTACATATTAGTAAGATTAATTATATCAAAAATACATGAATTGCCTGATCCTTAGTGTTTTGCAGTAAGGCAAGCTTACTATTAATAATATGATGGGAATTTTATAATCTGAGTTTCACTTACACCCCTTCAAATTTCATAAGCCAAAAAGTTACTAGAAAATTCCTATTATAGTTTCCATGGCTGGATTCTACACGTTATTGAAGGATCAATGAAATGGTGCCGAGATACCAATGAAATGATGTCTTCAGTGTGGAAAACATCCCGAGACATTTCCCAGAAAAAAAATTGACACAGAATCAAGGGAGGAAATATTAGGATGGTGAAAGAAATAAATTTAAGGAGGGCCTTCAAGGAGGAGCATGAGGGAGAGAGGTTACAAAAGGAGGTCCTAATCTTAAGGCACAGCCGCTAATGGTGTGGTAAAGGGAGTGGCCAGATTTGGAAGAATTATAGAGATTTTGAATAGGAGGATGTTACAGAGATAAGGAGGCATAAGGTTATGGAGGGATTTGAACATGGGGATAAATATTAAATTGTATGAGCGTGAGGATAAGACTTTTAGAAATAAGCCACTGGTGGACTGAGTGCCATGTAAGTCATGAGCACAGGTGTGACGGGTGTGTGGAATTCAGTATGGAGCAGGATACAATAATTTCTCACTTTCTGTTGAGCCGATCAACGTGGTTTGGATTAATGTAGTCGCAGAGGCATTGGGGAAAGCATCTCCATTTAAAATCACAACATTTATTATAATGTTAATGGGCGTGGGCATTGATGATCACCTGACATCCAAATGCTGCACAAATTGTGGGAATTAAATTTTGAGAGGGTCAGCGCAGAGGAACAAGAGAAAAAAATCCCTTATTCCACAGAAGAGGAGTGTTCCATCTTATGAAGAGAGCATTGGCATTTTATCTAAAGTCAAATTTGTTTCAAAAGATTCTTTTAACCTCACATGGCGGCACAGTGGTTAGCACTGCTGCCTTACAAGCTAAGGACCCGGGTTCAATTCCCAGCTTGGGTCACTGTCCGTGTGGAGTTTGCATGTTGAGGCAGAGTGTGGGGGTCAATGGGTGCTATTCGTATTGGCGGTTGGTGACTAGTGGAGTGCCCCAGGGATCGGTGCTGGGGCCTCAGCTATTCACCATTTATATAGATGATCTGGAGGAGGGAACCGAGTGTATGGTGTCGAAATTTGCTGATGACACCAAGATTGGTGGAACAGCAAATTGTGCGGAGGGTGTGGAGATTCTGCAGAAGGATCTAGATAGGCTGGGCAAATGGGCCAGGAACTGGCAAATGGAATTTAATGTTGGCAAATGTGAGGTTGTCCACTTTGGTAGGAATAATGGTAGGAAGGACTATTACTTACGTGGCGAAAAACTGCAGCATGCGATGGTGCAGAGGGACCTCGGGGTCCTTGTGCATGAGTCACAAAAAACCCAGCCTGCAGGTGCAGCAGGTGGTCAGGAAGGCGAATGGGATGCTGGCCTTCATAGCGAGGGGGATTGAATATAAAAGTAGGGAGGTCTTGCTGCAGCTGTATAGGGCACTGGTGAGGCCGCAGCTGGAGTACTGTGTGCCGTTTTGGTCGCCGCACTTACGCAAGGATATTTTGGCCTTGGAGGGAGTGCAGAGGAGGTTTACTAGGCTGATACCGGAGTTGAGGGGGTTGAACTATGAGGAGAGGCTGAATAAACTAGGCTTGTACTCGTTAGAGTTTAGAAGAATGAGGGGAGATCTCATTGAGACGTATAAGATGTTGAATGGGATGGATAGGATAGAGGTAGAGAGGCTCTTCTTGCTCAGAAAGGACAGTAGGACTAGGGGGCACAGCCTCAGGATAAAGGGGGGGCGGTTTAGAACGGAGTTGAGGAGGAACTTCTTCACTCAAAGGGTGGTGAATCTCTGGAATTCTCTGCCCGTTGAAGTGGTGGAGGCTGCCTCGCTCAATATTTTTAAGACGCGGGTTGATAGGTTTTTGATAGGCAAGGGGGTTAAGGGTTATGGGGAGAGGGCAGGAATGTGGAACTGAGCCATGACAGATCAGCCATGATCTTATCGAATGGCGGGGCAGGCTCAAGGGGCTAGATTTATGTTCTTATGTTTTGGTGGGCAGTCATTTTATTGCGAGAAGTTTTATTGTCCATTGTTAGACAGTATTTTGAGAGACTTGGCTTCGGGTGACTAATACTTAATTTGCTTAAACAGACTTTAGAAGGAAATGAAAGAAAGCAGTTCATGTGCAGCTCAACTAGTAGAAGTTGGAAGGGGGCATAATGGTAAGACATTTGCATTCCTGTTATTTTCGAGAAAATGTAAAGACATGTATATCCTCTATCATTGCTTCACTTGATGAATTTCACATCAAGTAGAAGAACAAATGTTCTCCATGAAAGTCACTACAAGCATTAAGAGATGGAAAAATCATCTGAAATGAATTTAAATTTATGCGGTAATTTTTCTAAAGTTTAATAACTTATTGTATTTTGTATGTTATTTCAGTTAGGAACACATTACTTTAGATGTATGGTACAGTTTTTCATCTTGTACATTGTTTTATCTGGGCAAGAGATGTCTCAAAGAATCTAACTCCAGATTTACCATTAGTTCCTAGGGGAACCTGTGATTTGCTTAAAATTATTTCACTTATAATTATGATTTCACAGAATGTAACTGATGTTAAATGTGGAAAATGCAGCAGGGTTTCAGATGAGCTCAAGTTTATGGAGAGTGGTTAATAGAAGTTTGGTCAAGCGAACATTGAAGTAGTTGAATCTGGTTGTGATAAAAGCATAGCGTAAGGTCTCAGCAGCAAATTAACTGATGCAATGGTAGAGACAGACAATGTTACAGACGTAGGCAGTCTTTGTGACAGAGAAAGTCAATCAGCTCAGGAGCAGATAAAACATTGAGGAGGCAAACAATCTGGTCCAACTATGGACAGAGAGGGATGAAATCTGGCAGGGGGACAGAGTAAAGGTTGGGAGAGGGCTGAAGAGCTCGGTCTTAGCCACTCCAATCTTCAGCCTCTCCTATCCCAATCTTTGTCACTGTTCAGCAGGTAACACAAAGACACTCCACATAACCACTTATGCAGCCACTGATCCATCTTGAAAACATTCTTGTGTGCAGTATCCATGGAAACATGTAGATGTAATTACTCAGTTGATATTGTGTCTCTTGCCTAATTTGTACAAGACGTTCAAGATGCCTCTTGATTAACCATTGTCAATACATCCTAGCAAGTGTTGTCTGGAGCCTGTTAGATTCATTGCCAATTATTTTCAAAACGAACATTATAAAATAGAGTTACAGAAATCACGAGAGTCACAGAACGTGACTTTATTCCTGGTATTCTTGATTATTATTTAAGGAGATAGTACTGCTATCGCACTGAAAGGATGATTGTATATTTCTGGGTGGTTATTACATCTCTTACTCTTCAGCTGAATTCATTCGTAAAATGAAGCATCTAAATAATGTCAACCTGCCAATAGACTGTACTGAATTAGAGTGCACAGACTAACGATGCAGTATCAATTTAAAGATGATAATCAATGATTATTACAGCTTCATAAGAGTCTGTTAAACTGTATTAAACACCAGTGTGTGAATTCCATCTTTTCACGTGGTGTCATTTTAAATGCTTTAATTTCCAGTCAACGTTCATTCCATACAGATTTGCATCTCTCCGACATGTCGCTAAGAACAGCAAAAGCAATCTGCTCTTTTGAAAGGACAATAATTATTCAAACACGATTAATTAACAAAGATTCTGCTTTTCTTATGTAAGCAGCCTATTATTGTCATTTAGCATCAGGAATGCAGAAGGCATTATTAGAATGATTGTGTGTTTTCTGTGAGTAATGCTACTGTTTCAGTTTGCAGTTAAAAATATACGTAGCATTAAAATGATTCTACGGGCTGTGCAATTCTTACAGATTAAATGAGTTGGTTTTGTTTCCCCTTTTATTTGCTGATGGAACATGGGTGTCACAGGATAGTTCAGTGTGGGGAACAGTGGAAACAGTACAAGGAGAAGTGCTTTGTAACGCGGGCAAATTAGAAAACCTGGCAAGTTATAAAAACTAGGACTTGATCCTTTCAAATAAAAATATTCATTAAGGTAAAATAGAAAAATAATCATTAAATCAGTTGAGTTACATCTCACATCTACTAATCAAAAAACTCAAAGGTTGAATTGCAGACATTTGATTTACTTCTCTGTAAAAAAAAATACTGTTACTATATCTAACAACCTGTTTATTCTGCTTTACAATCACTAGGCAGCCATGACTGTACACAGCAATGGCCCAATTTCTCCAGTTTAAATTTACCAGTTAGGATTCTGCACTCACAACTTTGCTGTTGGGGCTAACAGCGAATCTCACGTTAATTGAGTCGTAAAACTGATCCTACTTCCATCTAAACACAATGTTCTGGTCGGTGTTCACCCAGTGAAGAAATCCCTAGTGAAATAGTGGGAACATAGTGGTTTGCAATTGCCATTATTTGCAATTATTTTTGGTGACCATGTAAAGTAAATTACCACCAGCCATAATACTCTTGCATTAATAATGCTTTCATGCAGTTCAAGGGGAGGTAGTGGCATAGTGATATTGTCACGGGACGAATAATCCAGAAGACCAGGGCAGTGCTCTGGGACCCCATTACAGATGGTGAAATTTGAATTCAATAAAAATCTGGAATTATAAGTCTATTGATGACCATGAAACAACTTAAAAATCCATCTAGTTCACTAATGTCCTTTCAGGAGGAAAATCTGCCGTACTTAGTTGGTCTGGCCAATGTGCAATGTGGTCGACACTTAACTTCCCTCTCAAGGGTAATTAGGGCACTTCATGCTGGCCCTGGCCCAGCCAGTGACACTTGCGTTCCATGAGGAAGTAAAAGAAAAAACAACTAACAAGCCCTTAACCCAATGTCCAACTTCATTAATACATCTGTGGAGTACATAGGGTTTACGTAAAGACTCAAACATCAGGAGTAGAATTTTCCGCCAGAGAATTTTCTGTGCATGTTGAAGTCAATGGATTTTTGAATAGCTTGCTGCATTTTCCAGTCCTACCCCCTCAGTGTCAGGGCCATAAAATTCAATCCCAAGTCTTTGCCAATGCTGGAAACCTCTGTAATAAAGCAACAGGAGGGCTGTGATTTGGTTTCAATAAGGAAGGGCAGCGCCTAATACACGAAGAGGATACCAAATGTAACAGTGTGTCACTGACAGAGAGAAGTAAAAACAGAAAATGTTGGAGAAATGTAACACCAGCATTCTAAATGATAGGTTAACTATTGGCCAGAACTGGAGAGTGAGCAATAAGCAAGGAGGGATGAGCAAAAAAAATGGTATTGGTGTATCTAATGTTAACCCTGTTAAAAACAGTTAAAGCAATCATTCAGTTCTGTTCTTTACCTCAGCCTTGTTTGTTTCCCTTAGTCCTACAAAAGGTCTAGAATGGATGAAGACCCCACATCTGAAATGTTAGCCTTTTTCTTTCCCTTGTAGTTAATAATGGACTTTGTGTATCTCCAGCATTTTTAGTTTATATTTCAGACCCAGAATTTCCAATTTCCTTTAATCTTTCATCACAATGGCATAAAAGACATAATAAAAAGTCTTGAAGAAGCTGTGCTACTTAAAAGATCCCCAACTCAGCAATGATGAGTGGTTTTGAGCCTGAAGGAATATTGACATTAAGCGTGTATGTGAAATTATAATATGTAGAAAATTGTGCATTAGAATATAGTAAACAATGGTTTAACAGTGAACATAGCTGTGTTTTACAAATTCCCATATTGGGTCAATAATACTGGCTGAGCACCGCCAGATGTTCAACCCTTTGCACCTATATAGGATGGAAGCAGTCTCAGACAACGCAGATTCAGCTCACTGACTACCGCTGCCAGTGGATTGTTGCTGACATACATTGGGGATGCCATAGTGCATGTGGACACCAGTTTGGGTGTGAGTGCACTGGAGGGAGTGCAGGGGAGATTCACCAGGATGTTGCCTGGGATCGAACACCTAAGTTATAAACAGAAGTTGGATAGGCTTGGGAAATTTTCTCTGAAGGAGAGAAAACTGAGGGGCGACCTAATTGAGATGTTCAAGATTATATAGGACATGGACAGGATGGATAGGGAGCAGCTGTTCCCCTTAGTTAAAGGGTTAGTTACAAGGGGATGCAAATTAAAAGTGATAGGTGGGAGGTTATGGGGGGATTTGAGGAAAAACTTCTTTTACAGAAGGTGGTGACGGTCTGGAAAGGACTGCCTGGGAAGGTGGTGGAGCCGGGACGCCTCATATCCTTAAAAATACCTGGATGAGTACTTGGCAGGCCATAATGTTCAAGGCTATGGGCCAAGTGCTGGCAAGTGGGATTAGGTGGGCAGGTCAGGGCCTTTCATGCATCGGTACAGACTCGATGGGCCTCTTCTGCACTGTAGGTATTTTTGATAGGTTCTGAAAGGCTGTTGACTGCCTCAGCTTTGCATTATTTTCTCCTTTGTGGTCACTGATGATTTAAGACACTTAATGAATAGAACTGCTGATGAATGAATAAAAATTTGTTCCTTTAATGAAACATGCTCCAGTATTTGGGATGGGCCCAAGAATTTCCACTATCTTTCCTGAAGCATCAATTCCAAACAGGCACTTAGTAACCTGAGTGATTTGCCTGCCAGTTGCACTGTGAGATGGTCCTCCATTCATGTTGTTATCGACAAATAAACCTTGTCACAGTTTCCCTTTGCCCACCCCCCATGCCCCCCTCGCACTGATCAGCCACATAATGGGATGTTTGGTACCTTGGACATGATATAAATCCCACATCCCCAGTTCAGTAATGGGATTGTTCCAATAACATTGCTTCAATGGCGTAAAGAGAGAAGTGACACATTATGAGACCCCACATCTGAAATGTTAGCCATTTTCTTTCCCTTGTAGTTACTTTGTGTGTCTCCAACATTTTTAGTTTATATTTCAGACCCAGAATTTCCAATTTTCTTTCTCTTTTCATCTTTCATCACAATGGCATAAAAGACATAATAAAAAGTCTTGAAGAAGCTGTGTTACTTAAATGCTGAGCGGTTTTGAGCCTGAAGGAATATTGACATTCAGCATGTATGTGAAATTATAATATGTAGAAAATTGTGCATTAGAATATAGTAAAGAATGGTTTAACAGTGATCATAGCTATGCTTTACAAATTCCTATATTGGGTCAATAATATTGGCTGAGCACCGCCAGATGTTCAACCCTTTGCGTCTATATAGGATAGAGGCAGTCTCGACAATGCCTGTGTCAAGTTCCTGCCTCTATAGTTAATCTGTTATCATTTTCCTGTGAGGCTTTTGGAGACTTGTTCTTCAAGTACACAGACTGTCCCATTCATACATTCTGATACAATTCTAAGACAAGACACAAGCAGCCCAGGAGTGGATGCCATCTTTGTTTATGTTTATATCAGCATTGTTACTGTGATGGTAGAAGTGAGTCATTTTGCCAAACTGAATCCATGCAACCAGCAAAATGGAGGAATAGATAACTGCTCAAGATTGTTAGATGTATGAATAAGTGAGTAATACCAATGCTGGATGAAGGGAAGTTGCTTTTTTTAATGTTCAGGAGAGCTTGAGGGTTAATCAACAGTACTCAGTTAAGGGAAAAATTGCAATCGATCTGCTTTGGAGGGAGGTTGAAGGATAGAGCTCATATACACATATGTACAATATTAATCATCTGTTGGACGATTGGCATATGTTGTGCTAACATACCCACACATATAGACTTATAGGGGGCAATATTAGCCTAACATTCCTGGCCACAAACCCAGAGGAACTGCTGGGATGCTCGTTGACTTCAATGCCCAGTGAAATCAACATTGCAACTGTTCTCAGCAGTTCCCAGACTTATGGTTTAATTTAAAATTGCTCCTATACTGTACAATCTTCTCTCTCCACAGAGAGAAAGCCTCCAGATACATCCAAAAAATTCAACATACCTGAGCAACCACAGCTACCAACACTGATGTGTATACAGGAACCATCTGTGAGCAACTGCAGCCTGCCACCAGACTGATACCAGTTATCATTCTCCTTCCTACAGTTGTGATCCTCCCTCAAGATGCACAGTTTTGTTGACTGCCCTTAATTGTTAACACTGGTTAGTGCATTGCACAAATTCCTAACCCTCTGAATCATTGGATCCCTACAGTGCAGAAGGAGGCCATTCAGCCCATTGGACCTGCACTGACACAATCACACCCAGGCCCTATCCTCGTAACCCTACGTATTTACCCTGCTAGTCCCCCTGACACTAAGTGGCAATTTAACATGGCCAACCAACCTAACCTGCACATCTTTGGCAGTGGCACTGTGGTTAGCACTGCTGCCTCACAGCGCTAGGGACCTGACCTCAGGTGAATGTCTGTGGAGTTTGCATGTTCTCCGTATCTATGTGGGTTCCCCCAGGAAACTGGCCACCTGAAGGAAATCCACATAGACACGGGGAGAACATGCAAACTCCACAGGCAGTCAACCAAGGCCAGGTCCCTGGTGCTGTGAGGCAGCAGTGCTAACCATTGTGCTGCTTTATTTAAGATAGAGATTAATAGATTTTTGATAAACAGTAATGTAAAGGGTTATCTGGAAAGTGATCTGGGAGGTTGTACTACAGGTTTGCGGCAGTCTGAAAAGATTGAGTACGTGGATGTTAAGGAAGAGGATGTGTTAGAACTTTTAAACTCTATCAAGATAGACAAGTTGTCGGGATCGGATGGGATGTACCCCAGGTTACTGTGGGAGGTGAGGGAAGTGATTGCAGAGCCCCGGCGATGATTTTTGCGTCGTCGATGGAGACAGGAGAGGTTCCGGAGGATTGGAGGATTGCGGATGTGGTTCCTATTTTCAAGAAAGGGAACAGGGATAGCCCGGGAAATTACCGACTGGTGAGTCTGACCTCAGTGGTTGGTAAGTTGATGGAGAGGCTTCTGAGGGACAAGATTTATGAGCATTTGGAGAAGTTTAGATTGATCAGAAATAGTCAACATGGTTTTGTCAAGGGCAGATCGTGCCTTACGAGCCTAGTTGAGTTCTTTGAGAATGTGACTGAGCACATTGACGAAGGAAGAGCGGTAGACGTGGTTTACATGGACTTCAGCAAGGTGTTTGATAAGGTCCCCCATGCAAGACTTCTTGAGAAAGTGAGAGGGCATGGGATCCAGGGGGCTTTGGCCTTGTGGATCCAGAACTGGCTTGCCTGCAGAAGGCAGAGAGTGGTTGTGGATGGGTCTTCTTCTGCATGGAGGTCGGTCACCAGTGGAGTGCCCCAGGGATCTGTTCTAGGACCCTTGCTGTTTGTCATTTTCATAAATGACCTGGATGAGGAAGTGGAGGGATGGGTTAGTAAGTTCGCAGACAATACGAAGGTTGGTGGTGTTGTGGATGGTCTGGAGGGATGTCAGAAGTTGCAGCGGGACATAGTTAGGATGCAAGACTGGGCGGAGAAGTGGCAGATGGACTTCAACGCGGATAAATGTGTAGTGGTCCATTTTGGCAGGACCAATGGGATGAAGGAATACAATATCAAGGATAGGAGTCTTAGCTGTGTTGAAGAGCAGAGGGATCTTGGGGTCCGGGTCCATAGGACTCTTAAATTGGCCTCGCAGGTGGAGGATGTGGTCAAGAAGGCGTATGGTGTACTGGCCTTCATTAATCGAAGGATTGAGTTTAGGAGTCGGGAGGTAATGCTGCAACTTTATAAGACCCTTGTCAGACCCCACTTGGAGTACTATGTGCAGTTCTGGTCGCCTCACTATAGGAAGGACATGGAAACTATTGAAAGGGTGCAGAGGAGATTTACAAGGATATTGCCTGGATTGGGAGGCATGCCTTATGAAGATAGGTTGAGGGAGCTGGGACTCTTCTCCCTGGAGAGACGAAGGTTGAGAGGCAACCTGATAGAGATTTATAAGATGTTGAGAGGAATAGATAGGGTGGATTCTCAGAGGCTATTTCCCAGGGCTGAAATGGTCGCTCCGAGAGGACACAGATTTAAGGTGCAGGGAAGCAAGTCAGAGGAGATGTTAGGGGTAAGTTTTTCACTCAGAGGGTGGTGAGTGAATGGAATCGGCTGCCATCGGTGGTGGTGGAGGCAAACTCACTGGGGTCTTTTAAAAGACTTCTGGATGAATATATGGGATCTAATGGGATTGGGGGTTATAGATAGGTCTATGGCTTAGTAGGTATAGAAGTGATCGGTGCAGCTAGTGGGCCGAAGGGCCTGTTTGTGCTGTAGTGTTCTATGTTCTATGTTAATGGGCATCATGTGTCTAAAGGTATTGAAGTATTTCATTGGCCATGATCCTATTGAATGACAGAGTGGGCTGAATGGCTTCCCCCTCTTTCTGCCTATCCTCTGTCTATGCTCTCAGGCACTAAAGATTCCATGGCACTATTTCAAATTCAATCAGGAGTTTCTCCCTCATGTCTTTAGCCAATATTTACATCAGTAATATGGATCATCTTCTCATTACGAGGTGATGATTTTTGTGGGAATGTTTTTTAATTATTCATTCGTGAGATATGGGCGTCGCTGGCCAGCCAACATCCATTGCCCATTCCCCAGTTGCCCTGCATTAATAAAACTTCTCCTGATTCTGATCCCAAATCTGTTTAATTTAATTTTCCGGCCCCTGGTGGCATGTTTTCCAGTGACTGAGGTGGCACACTATTTACCACTTGTGGGTCTTTCAGCCCCACAGAAGTCAATGGCAATTTGTGTTGCTCACCCCACCGCTGGGTAACCTGTCAGGGGAAGTCACCTTTGGCAGGACTGGAAAATCTTGCTGGCAGGAAGAGCTGGAAAATCCTATCCATTTGTGTTCTGATGTTGAACCTTTTTATTAATCTATTCTAATCTATTTTGTTCCCTCCCTTCATAGTTAAAAACACTTAATTAAATCAGCCTATAATAATTTCTATACGGATAAAACAGCCTTAATATTCCAATTTTTTTCTTCATACCAGGCTGTGTCCCAGTGAACCTGATTAATGGCCATTCTATTGGTATAGGAGCAATTTCTATTAATGTGGAACCCAAAACTGCACACAGGATTCCAGCTGTATATTGCCACAAACTTTATATAGATTAACCCTTCATCTTGGTTTCTATCTTCCATATATAAGCATTCCGTTAGTATTTTTATGGCCTTATTCTGCTGTTAATGTCTTGTGAATCTAAACCCTCCAGTGCCTTTACTGTTTCATGCCACTCACTGTTCCTACATTCAGAGCATGGTTCTTCCTTTTCATAGCCAAGATATACCATCTTACAAACATTGAATTCCATCTGCACTTGTTAGCTCATTCCACCACCTCATCAATCTTCCCCCTTCAGTCTCCTTTGACCCTCAGCTTCATCAGATGACTAATTATCTTCTCCTGGCTGTTTAATAATTTGATCTTTAAAGATTCCAGCATTTTGCGAACTGCAGATGTTAAACCAACTGGGTGGCAATTAGCCAGGTTAGCTTGCCTCCATCTTTAGAAAGTACATTGGTCATTCTTCCAGTGTACATCCATTTCCCAATAGAAATTAAAAGATCACTTCTAAGGGCTTTGCCTTTCTTGGATGTATCCTTTCAAACCCTCAACACTTTGCCTTCCTATAGTTCAACCAACTTCTCAAATTCTTTTATTTATTATAAAATACATCACATCTCAGTTTTAACCAACTCCAGCTTTATCTGCACACCCTCCACCCCACTTATTTTATTTTGCAAGTGTTCAAGTAAAGAACTTTAATTTTCCTGGCAAATCTGAAAGTGCTGTGCCCCAATCTTTTCCCACTTCATCTCAGCTAGCTAGCCCCTCATCTTTCTCAAATCTGCCCAGTCTAACCATGTGCCCTTATTTTTGCTTTTCTCTTTGGGTCCTTATGATTATTACTCCCAAAGTATTCATTTACATTTAACGCATGGAGTTGATCTGTTTCATTAGTCATAACCAGATCTTGCAATACCACTCCCCTCAGATCAAATGAAATATTGACACCTGCCCCACAACATCGCTGCACTTTTTTATTCATGCCTACTTATTTTATTAGCATCGTATCATAGAGCATGGAAGGGCATTCAGCCTATCACATGAAGAGATGGTGACGTAGTGGTAATGTCACAGAGGCTAATGCTCTGGGGACATGGGTTCAATTCTTACTACAGCAGCTAGTATAATTTCAATTCAATGAATAAATCTGGAATTTAAAGCTAGCTTCATTAATGTTGACCATGAAGCTACCTTTGAGTGTCGTTAAAACCCATCTGGTTCACTAATGTTCTTCAGAGAAGAAAATCATCCAACCTTACCTGATCAGCCAACACGTGACTCAAAACCTATAGCAATGTAGTTGACTCTCAACTATCCTCTGAAATTGCCTAGTAAACTACTCAAGGGCAATTTAAGATGGCCAACAAGTACTAGCCTTGCCAGCAATGCCCACATTTCATATAAAGAATGCATGTGCTAGCTCTTTGAAGGAGCTATTCAATTAGCCTGACTTCCGTGCTGTTTCCCCATACACCTGGAAATCGTTCTTACTTCAGGTATATGTTCAGTTTTCCTGTTGAAAATTATTATTGAGTCAAGTAGTACATTTCAGATGGTAGCAATTCACTGCAATAATGTTCTCATCCTTTTGTGTCATTTTCTACCAGTTAAATCTGTGGCTTCTTGTTACTAACTCACCTGCCAGTGGAAATTTTCTCCCTATTTCCTGCTGTTAATATCCTTCATAATTTTGAACACTTCTATTGATTCTCATCTTAATTTTGTCTGCTTGATGAAAATCAAGCTCAGTTTGTCTAATTCCACCAGTCAACCAAAGTCCCTCATCTCTGGTAAGTCCTCTTGAACCTTGGACGAGCAAAAGGAGAAATAAGGGATATGAGCCCACATTACGATTTGTCTCAAAAACACATAAATGAATGCGTACAGGATTAAAAATCGTTGAGTTTATTCAGATCATAGAGTGAACCAAGGAGTTTGACTTGGTTCTTAATCAATGTTAATTGTATTCAAAAATAAAAGCTTTATTGACTGCTAGGAAAACACTAGATTCTAGAGACTGGAGGTAACTTTCTATTCAGTACTAGCATTGAGGAGCCGCTAGCAGCATAACAGTCATAGAATCCCTACAATGCAGAAGGGAGCCATTCGACCCATCAAGTCTTCACCGACCACAATCGCACCCCATAACTCCACATATTTACCCTGCTAATCCCCTGACACTAGGGTCAATTTATCATGGCCAAATAACCTAACCTGCACATCTTTGAATTGTGGGAGGAAACCGGAGCATGCGAAGGAAACCCACACAGACACAGGGAGAACGTGCAGACTCCACACAGGCGTGACCCAAAGTTGGAATTGAACCCAGGTCCCTGGGGCTGTGAGGCAGCAGTGTTAATCACTGTGCCACCGTGCTGCCCTGTCTTGACAAGTGTTGCGATGTTAAACTTTGGGCTGCCATTTTTCAGCAGATGGGCCCACACAACAACTTATATCATGCGATCCCAGGTTATGCCTCAGCAAGTGACTGACAACAGCCTCAAAAAGAGCTTTGATTACCACTGATTTGATAGCCTTTAATTAGCCTCTTTCAGGCACTGCACTGAGGAGAGTCCAGCTGACTGCCCGAGTTCGATAGGAACGCATCCTGGACTCCTCTGCCAGCCGCACTTACTTTGATAGTTGCCCTTGTATTGTGCAAAGAGCATTCAGCACTTGAATGTTTAATGTACTATTTGTACTATTAGTAACATTAAGAGAAATTCATAACTAGCTAGTTCATGCATAGCAATTGATTCTACTGTTCAAGTCTTCAGACTTGACACTGAATATGATTTTTGACATCGCTATTTTAATCTCTATTGAAACCTGAACCCTTAACATCAGATTCAACTGTTCTGAGGCAGATAGCTTCAATTTATGGCTCACAGTCAGCAGCACTCAGGCAATATTGCATTCGGCAACTTTCATTCCTGTGACCACTGCTGCTAAATGTTGAATGTTTCAGAGAGGGGCCAGGTGGGGGTGTCTGCCTTCACTAAACATTAAACAAAAAATTTGTCCACATATGTCAAAATGGTGAGAAAACCAGAACAAACTCCATTGGTGTGTCCAGTGCAGACTGGATTGCTTTTGTCCTATGCTTAGTTATTTTTCTGGGAGAATGATAAGTTGCATGTCAGTTCTGGGAGTGGTGGGGCTTTCATACGCTGGTGAGCCTGGCTGAAAAGCCGTTTTGAAAGGGCACCCCAATCACACAGTGTACTAGATGCCTACCTCCCTCCCCCCCATAAACATTGAGAACTACCCCCCGCTATCAGTGGCATGTTTCCCCACACCCGACACAGATTGTTGGCATTGGAACACTGGGACCCTCCCAAGGGATCCCCTTTCATGACCCCCAAATTCCCCCCTTCATGTCCCTCCCTTTATGACTCCCCCTCACAACCTGCTTTTCATGACCTTCACTCAGGCCCCACCCCCTTGCCACTACCCCAGCTCAATGACGGTGCTTAACTGATGGGCACTGCCCAACCATGTCACTGACCAGCTGGGGAGTTCAATAGCCTCCAAGCACCCCCGTGTGACCATTGTCCCTGGTCTCTGCTAATGGAGGCTAGTAGTGATTCTCAAGATCCAGGAACTGGAACAATCCAAAGTTGAACATGCTAAACATATTTCAATGTTACTTTAAATATGCTTATCAGCCTCTCGCCTTTTCTGGACGAGATCTGGTTTGTGCTGGTTACAAGGGACCAAGACGATTGCAAACCGTTTGGTTTGCCCACATGCAATTTTGCCAAATCAGCAATCTGTGCCAGGCACGGTGAGGCTGGAAAATCACCCCAAAAATGTCAAGCAGACCAATTCTTTTACATGGGTATCACGCCATTAACACAAGTATGGTAATTAACAGGTGGTCCTGTGATTTGAATACCACAGAACTCTTTCCACCCTCGACCATGTTACATTCCAACCAATTGCAGTGCCACTGTGGGCAGCATGGTGGCACAGTGATTAGCACTGCTGTCTCACAGCACCAGGAACCCAAGTTCGATTCCCAGCTTGGGCCACTGTCTGTGTGCAGTTTACGTGTTCTCCCCATGTCTGCGTGGGTTTCCTCTGTGCTCCGGTTTCCTCCCACACTCTGGAAGATGTGTTGGGTAGGTGCATAGATCCAAACAGGTGCTGGAATGTGGCAACCAGGGGAATTTCACAGTAACTTCATTACAGTGTTAATGTAAGCCTTACTTGTGACTAATAAATAAACTTTACTTTGAAAGGCTTAGATAGATAACTTAACAAAGTGTCCTTTATTAAGTTGGACAGGGTTGGGAGGATGTAATCCTTGTTTTCTGTATGATTTTGGCCAAAAGGGTGATGTGTTTGTCAAGTATGAAAAATTATTTTATTGACACTCCAATTTTCTGGCTGAGTTACTAAAGTATAAAGTCTGACAACACCAGGTTTTAGTCCAACCTATTTATTTGATAATATACTCAGAAGCTTTCGAGGGACACCCTCTTCGTCAGGTGAATGGAGAGTTGAATGGAGTGAATGGAGAGAACTCTCCATTCATCTGACGAAGAGGGTGTCCCTCGAAAGCTTGTGAGTATATTATCAAATAAATAGGTTGGACTAAAACCTGGTGTTGTCAGACTTTTTACTGTGTTTACGCCAGTCCAACGCCGGCATACCCACATCATGAGTTACTAAAGGCAGGGATTCCACTAGCTAGTTGTCCTGTCACTATATTGCTTGAACGTGCAGTTTAGTTGAATAATAGCTTTGAAATATCGCTCCATATCAAGGCAGTGATCAGGTGAGGCATTGGCAGAAGGACAGGAGGTTGAGACTGAACAGTTCTCTAATGCTGTAAAAGTACCTTTGTCAAATGGACTCAGATTGACTGACAGAAAAATTACTGTTATCAAGTTTGCATCAGAAGTTCCAGCATATGAAGAGAGATAACTCATCAGAAATAGATGTGTACTTTTGCTATTATTACTAACTCGTGGTCGGAAGTAACCAGGTCAAAAGTAAGCTCGCTTTAGCTCCATTCTCAGGTTTAACAATGAAGTATGAAGGTAAGTAAAATACTCGGTACACTGATACTTGATAAAAATGGATAACTGGCTGGGCTGAGAATGTCTAAAGCATCTCTGTGATCAAGTGATATCGGAGTTGGCTAGGCCATTAATTACAAATCTTCTCATTTTTGTTGATGAGTTTCATATGGCAGTTTGTGATGATGGAGTCAGTACAGCTCCCCATATAGAACATAGAATATAGAACGTAGAACACTACAGCACAAACAGGCCCTTCGGCCCACGAGTTGCGCCGATCACATCAACACCTACCAACCTACAGACCTATCTATAACCCTCAATCTCATTAAACCCCATATACTCATCCAGAAGTCTTTTAAAAGACCCCAGTGAGTTCGCCTCCACCACCACTGACGGCAGCCGATTCCATTCACTCACCACCCTCTGAGTGAAAAACTTACCCCTAACATCACTTCTGAACTTCCCTCCCTGCACCTTAAATCTGTGTCCTCTCGTAGCAACCATTTCAACCCAGGGAAATAGCCTCTGAGAGTCCACCCTATCTATTCCTCTCAACATTTTGTAAACTTCTATCAGGTCGCCTCTCAACCTTCGTCTCTCCAGGGAAAAGAGTCCCAGCTCCCTCAACCTAACTTCATAAGGCATGCCTCCCAGTCCAGGCAACATCCTTGTAAATCTCCTCTGTACTCTCTCAATAGCTTCTACATCTTTCCTATAGTGAGGCGACCAGAACTGCGCACAATACTCTAAATGAGGCCTGACAAGGGTCTTATAAAGTTGCAGCATTACCTCCCGACTCCTAAACTCAATCCCTCGATTAATGAAGGCCAGTACACCATACGCCTTCTTGACCACCTCCTCCACCTGCGAGGCCGATTTAAGAGTCCTGTGGACCCGGACCCCAAGATCCTTCTGCTCATCAACACTACTCAGACTTCTGCCCTTGATAGTGTACTCGTTCATCCCGTTGGTTCTGCCAAAATGGACGACTACACATTTATCCGCGTTGAAGTCCATCTGCCACTTCTCCGCCCAGTCCTGCATCCTATCTATGTCCTGCTGCAACTTTTGCCATCCTTCCAGACCATCCACAACACCACCGACCTTAGTGTCATCAGGAAAATATCATTCCTGTTTTTAATGCTGGCTTGACCATTTGTTGATTTTTTCCTAAATTCCTGCAGGGTGTAACAGATGGAGTGAGAGGACGTAATGCACGTCCTCCTCCAGACCACTGACCAGAATCCAGTGATTGAAAGGAGGGAGATGTAACTGGCAGTTAACCCTCTGGCTTACTTGGGATGTACCACGTCCTTTAGGCCCAATGTGGTCTTTATCTCCAAGATGCTGCTCTATTTTGTTTAATTTTCCACAGGTTATCTTTATCTATCTCCCCATATTTTCCATAACATGCAAAATTTAAATATTTACTTACCCACCTGTCTTTTTAAAAGTACAGTATTTGTCTCCTGGTTACTGCGATGAGTTTGCAATTCAGTAATCATTTGTAACTTTTCCCCTCCTTCAGTTCTTTCTTGCCCCACAGCTTCCCATCTGTAATCTTATAAAGTATGCTATCGCTAATAGCATATCAGAAATAGAATTGGTAGCTGTCTGCTGTTTTAGGCATTTAACTGCGTAATGTTGCTAAGGAAAACTGCAGAACTAACCTCAGCAACAAATGCGTAACACACCTCATTCCTTTAGTTCGTGGCATCACACACTGCTACAAAAGAGAGTAAAATTAGAAAACATCATCAGTTATTTACTAATGCTTAAATATTAACTGATCAAACATCAAAGATACTTGTGTTTTTACTGGATCGATGTATCACTGATCAAGGTCAAAGGGGATATTGGGTTACATTGCTGCAACTTCGGTTTAAATCCAACATAGACGAGATAAAGCCTCCTCTGCCCCGATAAGGTGGTAAGTGAAATAAATTATAACAGCTACAGTGCAATTTTCAGTGACTATCATTCTTCAAGTAAACTACCCTCAGTGTTGTCTCAGGCACATTTAGGAGGGATAACTGATAGTGTGTCTTGACAGTCTGCTGGTGTGGAGAACAGAGAATTGCTTTTATCATTAGGATTTATTTTTATCTGGGCCAGTTTAGTGGAAACTATAGGAGTATTTACGCAGTTGGGCTACAATTCTCCCATAAAAGATTAGCACAATGGGTCGAAGATTCTCGTGTCAGACAACTTGCGGGGTCCATGTTGGCCCGCTGTGGTGGGGGGAGTTCTGTGTCCGCTCTGTGCCGGAAATTGGCAGGGAAGGGTGGAAATCATTTAAAAATTACTTGGATTTCATTTAAATGAGATTAGCGAGCCTGGACTGAAATCTACAGGCCCGCTCACATCTCTTCTCCCCCTGCCCCCGTGGGGGTCAGTTTGGAGCTGGACAATGTGGCAATTGAGCTGGCCAGCAAGTGGGAGGCCGGCAGTGTGGGAAGACTGCGAATGCACCAGTCTCAGTGCTGACAGATTGGTGTATGCACAGTGGCCCACTCATTGCTATCCTCCCGTCCTGTCGGGCGGGAGTAGACCACCAGCAGTTTTGTAATGATATTCATACTCGTGGCCTCTACAGTGCACAGAGTGTGGGAGATTCTTCTCTGAACTCCACTGATAAAGCCAATGTGAATTACTCCAGTTTTCACACAAATGCGGCACTTCGAATTTTTTAGGGAGAATTCTGGCCCTGGTCTTACGGTGGAGAGGTGGTGGTGTAATAGTATTGTCACTGGACTACTAACCACAGACCCAGGGCAATACTCTGGAGACCTGGATATGAATCCCACTGTGGCAAATAGTGAAATTTGAATTCAATAAACATCTGGAATTAAAAATCTACTGATGATAACCATTTGTTGATTATTGTGAAAAAAAAAAATTTGCTTCACTAATGTCCTTTAGGGAAGGAAATCTGTCACCCTTACCTGGTCTGGTCGTCTTTAAAATGCCCTCTGAAATGGTCAAGGATACTTAGGAATGTGGCAATAAATGCTGGCCCAGCAAGCGACACCCACATCCCTGAATGAATGAAAGAAAATAATTTCTCATAATTCCAGAAATAGCATTCAAAAATTCACCATTCCACAACCTAACAAAATGCAAACTCATCATATTTTGAGGTGAAAGCATTGCTGATTTTTTTTCTCAGATTACCTACTGGGCCACTCGCAATTATGACTTCTGATGGAATTTCACAGCCCCTCCAGCCTCCGGGATCTTCCAGTCTTGCCAAAGTAAAACAGAGTTTTGAATGGCTCACCATGTTTTCTGGCCCCACCCCACTGTGATGGGGCTGTAAAATTCTGCCCCTAATGGGGTAGATTTAATTAAGATTCTCAATGGAAATAAATATTACGAGAGATGTAAAAAGTTGCTGCCAACTGATTCTCATCACAGTCAAAATTCTATCCTGTCGTGTCTTAATAAAACTGACTCTTTACAATGTTACAATAATCCACAATTAATATAAATACAACTGTTGTTCATCTATATGCCTAACATTTAAAACGGAGATTTGTTAGTACAAAAAACATTGCCTTGAAGCTGCCACATCATGATAAATCCAAATTTTAATAATATTTAATTCATAAATATTTAATTTTGCTTGCAGTCACTGTGCTTATCCAAACAACACCATCGGATGTTGATGTAATGAATACAGTGGAATGGTAATTAGAAGAAGTGGTTATAAAATAAATTCCCATGGGAAGATTCATTAGTAGCACCAATTACGTGTGAAATGATTTGGAATGTAACGTGTACAGTTTTCAGCATGAGCATTAATCTGCTTCTTTTGAATAATAAGAAGTCTCACAACACCAGGTTTATTTGGAATCACAAACTTTTGGAGTGTCTCACTGAGGAAGGAGCAGCGCTCCAAAAGCTCATGATTCCAAATAAACCTGTTGGACTTTAGCCCGGTGTTGTGAGACTTCTTACTGTGCCCACCCCAGTCCAACCCCGGCATCTCCAAATCATCTTTTGAATAGAGCAAAGGAATTAAGTACAAGCTCATTGAGATGGTCCTTCAGCACCCAGTGTGGATTTATCGCAGACTTAACAATATAGTGTTCAGCATTGGAAGAAAGCAATGTTTTCTAATATGGAAAGTATCAAAAACAACATTGGAGACTTTAAACTTTTGAACTTATTTATTACCAATTTTAATGCAATTTTGCCCATAAATATGAATTGTCAACATGGCCTACCCTACACTCAAACTCTATCGCCACCAACATAGCCTATGGCATTCTCAAGCACAGGCTGTGCCAGCACCAGCACAGTCTGTTTTGTTCTGAGATACCGCCTCCATTGCCATTACTATAACATAGCTTACAGTGTCCATGTGTTGAGCCTTCAGGAGTTGGCATTAAGCAGCATGTGTTCTGTGTAGTGCCAATAGCATATGAATTATTTTTCCTCATTTGATGCATGTTGCAATTATTTCGTTAGATTTTCCCTCTGTGATTATTTCGACAGTTCATATTTTTTGCTGAATCTTAGTCCATCTTAAATTAGGGGAATGTCAGTAATCTGGGGTGGGGAACCCAGGTATCCATTGCCACTGTTGACTGCTACAGATGCAGAATAAATCTTCATTTACTCAGTCCTAACAACGTGCCTTAGCTCAATCTTGTACAGCCAGTCCTCAGACCTGCAACACATTGATTCCTGAAAACTGTGTTATAAGTCAAAATATCATAAGTCGGAATCAATTTTCCCATAGGTACACAATTGAAAATGAATGATTGGTTCATGAACACATGTCAATGTCAAGGCTTTCAGATTTTTTTTGTGTCTGCTTTGTGGTCCTGGGTTGTGGTAAAGCACTTGCTGAAAGTATTTGTCAGCCAATAAGTCGCTGTAGGAAATTAAATTGCACAGATATGCTTGTAGTACGGTGTTGGCATTTTTACTGTCCTTTCACACCCTACCCTCAGTGAAAGTGTCTGTCTAAATGGGCATATGAAACCAAGACAGAGAGCACTACCTCTCCCTCTCTACTGTTCCTCGTCCATCTAACATCCTGACTGTCTCTAACTCCATACCTCTATTCCGTAAGGCCACATTTTTACCAGAAAATTGGAAGGAGGTTTCTCCTCCTCTACAGACTTGTTCAGGGTCAGTGAGTCAAAAATATAAAAGGCAGGCAGTGCAGAAAGTTGTACGGTCAAAACCGGTGTTGTAAAGCCGAAACAGAGTGCAAATACATAAATGTTCTAAGTTCCATTCATCAAAACTTGAACGTTGTAAAATTGGGGACTGCCTGTATAAACATTCTGTCTTCCCTATTGCAGAGTAACATACATTTCTCACCAATCATCCTTATACCCTCAGCACAATGCTGGAAAATTATTGCTGAATTATGAGCGTTCTGGTCTAGGTGGTGACTAGCCACATTAATTTTGTGAAAGATTTTTACAAGTCACTGACCTTTACCAGTCCAGAAAACACTTTTATCTTGTCGGTCTGGATCAGAAGTGAACCCAGGCTCACAGAAGTGAAAGGACAGTGCATTCATTTACTGCACCACTGCCAAACTGCTGAAAAGTATCCAGTGCTAAAACTAGTGCTAAATATGTTTTTATTAAGTCAAGATTGAAATGTGTCATTAGGGGTCATTATGAAATTTATTCCATGAAAATTTTTTAAACATTGCCCATATGTATACAAGAAATCAGATTTAACCGTTAACACTATGACAATAGAATGATCTTGTTAAAAACAATGAAAGAGGAGATTTTAGTTGTTTTCCACTATGTAGTGACCTGGAGCTGAGGAGACAATCGCTGTGGTGTCTGGACTAAGTTTCTAATAGATTTTAATCAAAATGAAAGCCTGGTAGCATTATCTGCAAATCCTCAAAAATGGAATTTTTTTTAAATTGAATTTGATAGTCTCTCTCTCTCAAAACATATCATTTTCATCAGGGATTAAAATTGCAACACAACATTTAGTGGCAGCAAACAATATTTTTGTTTCTTTTTTAAAGAAAATGAATGTTAAAAGTGTCCAAGAAAAAAAGAAAATTATTTGCAGCAGCAGTTAGTAGGCAGCAGCAGGAGAGCATGGACTATTACCACCAGCGGTCAGTGAGAAAGCATTCTCTCCAGAGATTATCACAAATAAGACACATTGTACAATAACCATGACTCTGCATGGCCAACTGTCCTGTGTCTGTTAGGAATTGCTAAAATGTTCTATTATCTCCAATTTGCTTGCAAGTCACTGTTTAAAGTCAGGAGTGTTAGTACTTAGCATGATTTTTTTGTGAATAGTGACCTCGACAGCTTTGTCAGAGAAAAAAATGCAGAAGCTTACTTTGGTAAACAAAGCTAGTTTTTTTTCTCTCTCTTTTTAAACTCTCAAGCCTGTATAGTATGAAGCTGAGTTAATGGATACCATGTAATTTCAGTGTTAGTGACGATGCCCGTCACAAAACGGGCAGGATTGATTTTTTTTTGCTACTTCATCTAAAAGAACAATTGTTTCTGGTGCAAAGATACAGTCGGTCTCTTGTGTACATTTGTACAGTAACATTTATAAAGTTTTCTACACTTTAAGAAAGTATTTATAATTTCATCTGTTCTATTCGATATCAGCTCTTTGAACTGCAAATATCAATTTGTGTTTTGTGCAAAAGTTTGGTGAGGTTATCATGTTCAGATTATTTATGCCAATAAAAAATTTTGAAAATCATTGCATCACAAGCCTCTCTGGTAGATTGTGTTTTTCTTTATTTCTTGTTCTTCCATTGATAACCATTGATAATAATACCTTAACACAGAACTAATATATTGTCTTATATCCTTCAGTTTCCTCCTCTTACAGACTTGGGGCTTTCAAAACCCAAGTTGGGCATCTCCAATACATCACTACTTGATTATGTTGTTTTCCCTTATACTGTTTTCCATCTTAATGGTCTCCAACACTGTGGGTCCTGGCTTTCCACTTACGTCGCTCATTTTAAGTAATTACTTTGAATATGAAACCTCTATCACCATTCATCATTTTTCTGAGTAGTAATGCATTAATTGTGGGTCATGGATTCAGTCCCCGACCCCCACCGTTTCCCCCCCTTCCCCACTCAATCAGATTCCATTTTATGTTTGAGGATCGGAGCCCCTGACTAAAATGGATCCCTCCCATTCCCCCCAGCCCACGATTGTACATTATTCCTAAGCAGTGCTCCCTGTAAGATTGGAAGCCATGCCTAGCAATCAGGCTGACTTCCACATGGGGAATCTGTCAAGTTTAAAGGTTGCCCATCATGGAGTTCAAATTTGACACCAAGTGGGAGAGACCAGATTTGACACCATATGGGGGAGACCAGATTTCCAAGTTTCCTGCCTGGCGTAACCTACCCTGTTAATATCGAGGCCAGTCTCTTCTTGCATATTTAAATGTTTTCAAGGATACAGACAGCTTTGCACACACAATGTAGGCTGTTGGTGCAGCTATCTTAAGTGTTTGTAGGAGAAAAGTGCTTGAAGGTTCTAATGATTTATATAAAAATGGAAATAAAATCTACATGATTCAGACACTGTAGATGGTGCCGAATGTTACTTTGGTGCACAAAAAATAACAAATATTGAAATTAATCAAATTAATTGAGAATTCCAACTCTTTCTCTGTAGATGTCTTCATAAAAAAATGTGGATGATACCATTTGCAACTTTTTGGTTAAATTCAGTTTAATTTCTATAATTTCATTTTATTTGGCAATTTTTATCAAATGAATCATATTTTTCTGTGACCAGTGACGATGACGGACACATTCAAGACAACTTGGGATAAGGTAAGTGGAGCTGAATCCACAAAAAGATCAGCCATGATCTTATTGAATGGTGGAGCAGGCTCAAGGGGCCAGATGGCCTACTCCTGCTCCTAGTTCTTATGTTCTGACTTACAAAATTTTAAGTACTCCCATCCTCTCTCTCACCCATCCTCAGTGGATTACAATTTCACACGTACGATCCAATTATGCTTGAACTGTACACTGTTTACTCCATTCTTGTACCAGGTGGTGACATGAGATAAATAAGCACCAAATTGAACAAGAAATTGTTCTTTTCTGAAATACAATTTGCAGAATCCATGTGTGAATTAACATAGAAGAGAAACATTTTTCTTACATGTCAAAACACTTGTTCTATTCTCTCTCCACAGATGCTATCAGACCTGCTGAGCTTTTCCAGCATTTTCTGTTTTTGTGTCAGATTCCAGCTTTCACAGTATTTTGCCTTTAACCCTTTGTTTAGGCTTGTATTCAGGCTTCTGGCTCATCTATCTGATTTCAGTGTGGAACTGGGCTACCTGACGTTTCACTCCTCTTTATACATTGGTTTGTCACTGAATGGTATTACTGACTTTCACTCTGTTCAAATCTCTTGACCACACTGGCTCTTCATTCCAAAACAGCTGTACTATGAATTGTATTTCTTCATTAATCACTCAGGGTTGATATCTATTCTAGCCAGTAAACCCTTGCAGACTGGCTGATAACCAAGCATCTGGAGTGGAACTGAATCCCTTTATTCCATAGTTCTGTTTTCCAGGCAACCTGCTGGTCTATTGCACATTTACAGCTCAGTTTAATTATTAAGCATCAATCCAGTAACAACTCCAACATATCCATCACATTATATCTCATATCCAGTAGAGTGTAAACTGTATGTACAGCATACTTCCAATTCATGGATGCTGACCTATGTTGCATTCTGTGTCCCGCCATTTGTGATTCCCAAGGGTAGCTGTCTTCTCTTCGATATCAGCATTACATTGTTTCATATATACTGTCACCCTTAATGTCAGGCCTTTTAGATTGGAGAAGTAGTCCAAGAAAGTGGTTTTCTTTACTACTCCCCAACTTCAATTCCAGTATCCCTGGTGACCTCGCTTGTGGTTATCCAAGTCCTCATCTTGTTAGCATCACATACCTACCTTGAGTCATTTTCTCTGACAGTCTATGGGTGGGATTTTCCGGCCATTCCTGCCAGTGGGACCTTCCTGTCCCACCTATGGTGAATCCCTGCCATGGATTGCCTGGCAGTGGAGAATACAAACAACGAGAAATGCCATTGACAGCAGTGGGACCGGAAGATCCAACCAATGGCGCCTCCAATGCCACAATACATGCTGTTGTAGGGGCGGAAAATATGTTTTATTTGATATTACACATTCAGGCATAGGAAATAGTATACTGTGCATAAAACTAAGATGTACTATATTACTTCAAAATCTTGGACTTGTGATTCTTCAAATCGTCCACCCACCGTTATCCATCTTCTGGATATTCTTGCTAAGTATTATTTTATTCTAACTCTCAATTCTCCCAATTTAGTTGTGAGTTGAAAAGAACTTGACCTTGAAATTTGGAATAAAAACAGAAAATGCTGGAAATACTCAGCAGGTTTGGCAACATCCGTGGAGAGAGAACAGATGGAATCCTCTTCAAATCCCAAATTCCCAAACATCCCTCTTTAATGTCAATCGTTCTGAAAGGTACCAGGAGACTTATTGATTAATACAACAGTCTCCTCCTCCCCATTCCAGTTCCTCATTGCCGGAAATAGATTCGAACTGAACTGGTATTGTAGAACTGACAAGACTTGTCCGTACTCAATTTTATTTCCAAAAATAACTTCCTTCCCTGATTTGCAGGAACCATTTAGACTGGACTGATATTTGAACAAGAAAATATTATTATCCCCAGCAACCTCAGATTAATCTTCCCTCCTTGAATGATTGGAACTGCACCTCATATGGGATTTATCTCAACAATTTCAATTTCGCAGAAAATTTTGCCCATGCTTGTGAATTTACTCTGTCAGCAAAAAGGCTGGCAATTGCTTTTGCAAGTAATTCTTCCATATCTCCTGCTCCAGCCTGGGTAACCAATCTCCAAAGATAGAAAATGATTCTGAATGGGTTAAAGCCAAGTCTTTGAATGGCGGAGTCCTAGTCTGATTGGTCACCAGACTGTGACTTTTGATATCTTTTGATGAAATCTTAAATACTTCATACCATTGGTTCACCTCCTGCACCAACACCTTTCCAACAAAGTTGGCCCTGTGAATCTGTGAAGCTATTGTTATGTCAAAGAACTACTTCTGGTAATCCAGTACCATCAACACTCAAAACAGGCCGAAAAATGGTGATGACTGTTTTAAAGAAAAGCAAAAAGTCCTTTGAAGTTCTTTTCGAAAAATTAATGGGAAACAAAGAAACTAGAAGCAGGAGTAGGCCATTCGGCGCTTTGGGCCTGCTTCGCCATTCAATACGATCATGGCTGATTCTCTTATCTCAACACCATGCTCCAGTACTCTCCCCATACTCCCTGACAACTTTAGCATCTAGAAATCAATTTCCTTCTTAAATATATTTAGTGATTTGGCTTCCACAGCCTTCTATGGAAGAGAATGCCGTGGGTTCACCATCCTCTGAGTGAACAAATTTCTCTTCATCTCGGCCCTAACTGGCTCATCTCGTATCCAGAAACTGAGACCTCTTTTTCTAGATCCTGCAGTCAGAGGATCCCTGTAATCCAGCCTGTCCAGCCCTGTCAGAGTTAGATCCTCTCTCATTCTTCTAAATTCCAGTGAATACAGGCCCAAGCTCTCCTCATAGGACAATCCTGCCATCTCAGGTAGCGTAACATATTGTTGTCAATTCCTGTTTTCCTTCTCCCACCATGGAGAAATAGCCACTCAAATTAAGGATCTTAAAGTTTAAAGATGCCCAATTTATAAGAGGCGATGGCCCAGTGGTATTATCACTAGACTTTTAATCCAGAAACTCAGCTAATGTTCTTCAGACCCAGGTTCAAATCCTGTCATGGTAGGTGGTGGAATTTGAATTCAATTTTTAAAAATCCAGAATTAAGAATCTACTGATGACCATGAAACCTTTGTCAATTGTCGGAAAAACCAAGCTGGTTCGCTAATGTCCTTCAGGTATGGAAATCTGCCGTCCTTACCTGGTCTGGACTACATATGACTCTGGGCCACAGAAATGCAGTTTACTCTCAACTGCCCTCGGCAGCTAGGAATGGGCAGTAAATGGGTGGCACAGTGACACATGGTTAATAGTGCTCACAATACCAGGGACCTGAATTCAATTCCAGCATCAGATCACTGTCTATACAATGACTGCATATTCTCCCTGTGTCTGCATGGGTTTCCTCGGGGTGCTCTGGTTTCCCCCTACAGTCCAAAGATATGCAGGTTAGGTGGTTTGGCCACGCTAAATTGCTCCATTGTGTCAGGGGGAATTAGCAGGGTAAATACATGGGGCTGGGGGGATATGCCTGGGTGGGATTGTGGTTGGTGCAAGACACGATGGGCCAAAAGACCTCCTTCTGTACTGTAGGGATTCTACAATCTTAGCTTTTTCATTATACCATCAAAAATGTAGACTGTGTCTGATCATTCTACCACATAAATGTTTCAGATTAAGCTCCACATTTTGTTAAAGCATTTAGCATTTATTTAAGAGGTGGTCAATATTAACTTAAGCCAGTTACAAGGTTTGCTGCATTGAGATGTTGGTACATCAGCACATTCCACCCAGCACCCCTTCCACCAGCATCCCCCTACCGCACCCCCGCCCCCAACCTCCCTCACCACCACCATCCCTATCCCATTCTCGCAGTCACTTCCATCTGACCATAATCAGTCACAAGGTTAAAGGGGACTGGCAGTTTGATATCTGTTATCACATTCCACAAGATGCACTGAATTAACCTTTACTAATCAGACACTGTTCTCTAATCACAATTAGACTCACAATTTGATTGTCTTTTTTCTAATTTCATGTCTCGAACTAAAGATTTTCCACATAAATTACAATAATCAGATTTTTTTACGGCCACAATGAATATTTACATAATTTAATAGGTTAGATTATCCTCAGTCACTGAATTGATTCAGTGACTACTTAAACTTAGACAATAAAGGACTTCAAATACCCAGGAAGGAATATCACCATAACTGTAAAAACATGGAATATGGCTCACTATCCTTCATCATGGTAACATTGCTAATCTTATAAATAAGGTGGGGCGGGGGAGGGGCGGTAGCTGTTGTATTGCAGGGCCAGCAGGGTGGTGCAGCGGTTAGCACTGCTGCTTTACAACAACAGGGAACTTGCTCAATTCCTGGCTCAGGTCACTGTCTGTACGGAGTCTGCACATTCTCCCCGTATCTGCATCGGTTTTCTGCGGGTGCCCCAGTTTCCTCTCACAGTCTGAAAGAAGTGCTGGTTTGGTGCAGTGGCCATGCTAAATTTTCCCTCAGTGTAAACCAAACGGGCACCAGAGTGTGGCGACTAGGGGATTTTCACAGTAACTTCATTGCAGTGTTAATGCAAGCTACTTGTGACACCAATAAACTTTTTACAAAAAACATGCCATTGTCTTGAAAAGGTATAGCAACTATGGTACAGCAAGAGTCAAGGTGGGATTGGCAAATAGCACTGCATGCGGTATGATGTATAGAGTTGCATAACAGAAGCTACAAGCAGCATGCATGGTGACAATGGTGGAATTTTGCCAAAAGTTTATCAGAGTGTTGTCCTTGATCCCTCCAGATGCACAGCCTTGCTTTCCCTCCAGATTTTCTGACATGCAATAGACTGAAAATCTGGGTGTTTACACCATTGCTCTGATGAGGTGGGACTGGCCTCACAGAGCTCGGAGCACAATCTGTAGAGGGTTCCCCAGACTGTGCTGGAATTAAACTACCTCCCACACAACTGTTGTGGAACTCTCCCACCCACAAGTACCTGGGGCACTCCCCTCACCACCACATTGATATAGAAGGCACCCCCCCCCCCCATCCCCACCAACCCTCGAACAGTTTCCTCGAACAGTGTGTGTTGGAGCCAACGAGGGAGCGAGCTATCTTGGATCTGGTGCTATGTAATGAAGCGGGTAGAATTAGGGACCTTGTGGTGAAGGATCCTCTTGGGGGGAGTGATCATTGTATGGTGGAGTTTCTGGTGCAGATGGAGGAGGAGAAAGTGGGTTACCGGACACGCGTCCTTTGTTTGAATAGAGGGAAATACGGTAGGATGAGAGAAGAATTGGCGAATGTGGACTGGGAGAGCGCGTTGGAAGGAGGGTCTGTTAAGGAGCAGTGGAGGATCTTTAAGGAGATCTTTCTTGGTGCTCAACGGAAATTTATTCCGATGGTCAAAAAGGATAGTAGGAGGAGAGGTAATAAACCGTGGATAACAAAGGAGGTGAAGGAAAGTGTTAAACTAAAAGCGGAGGAATTTAGAGTAGCTAAGAGTAGTGGGCGAGAAGAGGATTGGGAGAGGTTTAAATGTCAACAAAGATTGACAAAGAAGTTGATAAGGAAGGGTAGGAGAAACTATGAAGCTGGGCTAGCGCTTAATATAAAAAAGGATAGCAAGAGTTTTTATAAATATATAAAAAGGAAGAGGCTGGCTAGGGTGAATGTTGGTCCTTTAGAGGATGAGAAAGGGGACCTAGTGGTAGGGGATGGGGATATGGCTAAGGTATTGAATAACTTTTTTGTTTCTGTCTTTACGGAGGAGAACGTGAATAATTTGCCGGGTGTTAGCGATAGAAAGGTGGTAGGACTGGAGGGTCTTAATGACATTACTGTTACTAGAAAGGCGGTGCTCGACAGACTGGAGGGGCTGATTGTGGACAAGTCCCCAGGACCGGATGGAATGCATCCAAGGGTTCTGAAAGAAATGGCGGAGGTGATAGTGGATGCCTTGGTGGTTATTTTCCAAACGTCACTGGATTCCGGGGAAGTGCTGGATGATTGGAAAACGGCTAATGTTACGCCGTTGTTTAAGAAGGGTGCCAGGCAAAAGGCGGGGAATTATAGGCCGGTTAGTTTAACATCTGTGGTAGGTAAAATGTTAGAATCTGTCATTAAGGAGGAAATTGCGAGGCATCTTGAAGGGAATTGCTTGATAGAGCAGACGCAGCACGGTTTCATTAAAGGGAAGTCGTTTCTGACAAATTTACTGGAGTTCTATGAGGATGTGTCTAGGGCGGTGGATAGAGGAGAGCCGGTGGATGTGGTCTTTCTAGATTTTCAGAAAGCGTTTGACAAAGTGCCTCACAAGAGGTTATTGCAGAAGGTCGAGGGACATGGAGTTGGGGGTAGGGTGTTAGCGTGGATAGAGGATTGGTTGTCAAATAGGAGGCAGAGAGTGGGGGTCAACGGGTGCTATTCGGATTGGCGGATGGTGACTAGTGGAGTGCCCCAGGGGTCGGTGCTGGGGCCTCAGCTTTTTACCATTTATATAGATGATCTGGAGGAGGGAACCGAGTGTAGAGTGTCGAAATTTGCTGATGACACCAAGATTGGGGGAACGGCAAATTGTGCGGAGGGTGTGGAGAGTCTTCAGAAGGATCTAGATAGGCTGGGCGAATGGGCCAGGAAATGGCAAATGGAATTTAATATTGGCAAGTGTGAGGTGGTCCACTTTGGTAGGAAAAATGGTAGGAAGGACTATTACTTACGAGGCGAAAAACTGCAGCAGGCGACGGTGCAGAGGGACCTCGGGGTCCTTGTGCATGAGTCGCAAAAACCCAGCTTGCAGGTGCAGCAGGTGGTCAGGAAGGCGAATGGGATGCTGGCCTTCATAGCGAGGGGGATTGAATATAAAAGTAGGGAGGTCTTGCTGCAGCTGTATAGGGCATTGGTGAGGCCGCAGCTGGAGTACTGTGTGCAGTTTTGGGCGCCGCACCTGCGCAAAGATATTTTGGCCTTGGAGGGAGTGCAGAGGAGGTTTACTAGGCTGATACCGGAGTTGAGGGGGTTGAGCTATGAGGAGAGGCTGAATAAACTGGGCTTGTACTCATTAGAGTTTAGAAGAATGAGAGGAGATCTCATTGAGACGTATAAGATGATGAATGGGATGGATAGGATAGAGGTGGAGAGGCTCTTCCCGCTCAAAAAAGACAATAGGACTAGGGGGCACAGCCTCAAGATAAAAGGGGGGCGGTTTAGAACGGAGTTGAGGAGGAACTTCTTCACTCAAAGGGTGGTGAATCTCTGGAATTCTCTGCCCGTTGAAGTGGTGGAGGCTGCCTGGCTAAATATTTTTAAGAAGCGGGTTGATGGGTTTTTGATAAGAGAGGGGATTAAGGGTTATGGGGAGAGGGCGGGAAAGTGGAACTGAGCAGCGACAGATCAGCCATGATCTTATTGAATGGCGGGGCAGGCTCGAAGGGCTGGATGGCCTACTCCTGCTCCTATTTCTTATGTTCTTATGTTATGTTCTCACAGCCCTCAGCTCTCCTGTCTAACACACATAGGGGGAATCACCCCCAGGGGTAAGAGGTAAGAGAAGAAAAGAATCACCCAAAAAGAAACGCTGCTGTTTTGAAATTTTAAAAGCTTCAAAAAAAAAATGAGGCGGCCAATTACCAAGGAGCCCAGCAAAATGGTAAAAGTGTGGGAAACTCACAGAGAAGAAAACTGTGGACAGCCTGAGTTAAAAAAAAATGTTACTGCACTGAAGGCCTTAAAGTGGGTGACAGCATTTAAAGCTGTATCTCCAAAAAGACCATGGATCGAAAATTGAACAAGACCTCAGACAGCCCATGTAATGCCTTTCAGCCAATGTAGACCGAGGGGTTAGTAACTGGAAAAAGCCCTCAGACTGTCTCTAATCTCTAAGCGTGTGTAACTCTATAAAAGCACCACAATCTGACCAATGTAGATGGTTTCATAATGAACTTTGGACTTGCATTGAAATATACGTAACATTCCTAAACTGAACACAGCACAGATTCTGATCTCAGAGAAAATGTAAATATGATTGCGTTCTGCCGTTGCAATATTCAGAAACGTTTTGGTAATTTTTTTCAGATTATATATGAATAAAATATATTTTAGAAATAAAAAGAATTGGAACAGATGTTAGAGAGTCAGGAAAACTCCCAATAAAATGTCAAGAGTAACTAAAGAACCCAGCAAGAAGGTGATAGAAAATCCCAGTTGGAGATAACCAGAAGACCCTGGGTGGAAGGGGGGGGGGGGGGGGGGGCGGCGGGAGGGACGCAATATTCTGTCCTTGGTTTAACATTCCTATTCTGATTTCACATCCCTATAGAGCCTCCTTACCACACCCATATTACATCCTTCCAATTTGCACATGACCTCCTCTGTCAGAAAGCCTTAGGTACTTTAGCAGTAAGTAAAATCATATTGCTCCAGTCCATTCATCAACACCAGAATGTCCTTCATCTCAATCACATTGGCCCTGCTTCTCTATGGACATAAGTGAGCCACATACTCTCAACAATTGTTTTGCCAGTTTATTTTTCATCCCAAGGGCTACCATCGTTTTGGTTCCACTGGGATAGCCCTCCAGCACCTATTCTGTCTCCTCCCTGCCCCCTTTCAAAACACCTTTGTTAAATCAATAATTTCTAATGCAGTCTGAATATTTTAACACGGATCACCAGTTGAGTAGCCTGTTCTCTTGCCTGTTTCCATCCTATTCCTTAGATCTTCCAGAAGCTAGTTACACCCAGTAATTAAATGGGAAATCAGACTTTATGATATACCAGAGATAGTAGGGGAAGGGGAAATAAGCTGGAGGAGTGGGAAGTTTGGATATTTGGGGCAGATGGCAAAGGGTGAAATTGCAGAATAATTTGAAGGTGACTGATGATTCTTGGGGCAGAGGCATTCAGTAGAGTTTGGTGATGCTGGTCTTAGGAGTAGCTGAGAATCAGATTACTGCCTGATTAGCTATTGATGGAGAGAGGGAAGGCTGCCACGGGGCACAGTGGTTAGCACTGCTGCTTCACAGTGCCAGGACCTGGGTTCAATTCTAGCCTTGGGTGACAGTGTGGAATTTGTATGTTCTCCCCATGTCTGCATGGGTTTCCTCTGGCTGCTCCGGTTTTCTCCCACAGTCCAAGGACGTTCATGTTAAGTTCATTAGCCATGCTAAATTGCTCCTTAGTGTCACAAGATGTGTGGGTTAGGGAGATAGAACCTGGGTAGGATGCTCTGTTGAAAAGTCAGCGCAGACTTGGTGGGCCAAATGGCCTCTTTCTGCACTGTAGGGATTATTATATGAAAAGAAACAAAGGAATCCAACTGCAAGATAAATGTATGGATTAGGATTTTAGTAGGTGGGAGAGACAGAAGAAAACATTTTAATGCTGGATTGGGAGTTGCAGAGAGTGAAAACAGCTTCGGAATGAATGCAGTTGAGTGTCTTTAGAGAACAAGCTTCCAGTCAAGGGGCAGCACATAAATGACAGATGGCATGGCTAGGGTTTTATCCTGGTGGATCTGATAGATGATTGATATGCATATCCTGGACGATACAAAGGGGTAGATTTCAACTTGCTGCCTCAATGTAAAATTAGTGTTGTGGTCAGGCATTCATTGCAGAAACAGTGAATTTCATTGCCATCTGTTTCAACGTCACTGACAATAAACCAGCTTCTGTAATGGGCGCCCAATCTGCATCACCAGTTTGACACCTGGGTGGTAGGTTGAAAATCAACTTCATAGTGTCGATGATATGTTGGGTAGGAATGGAGCCACGAGACTGAAGTGCCACAGAGAAAGAGGAGGAATATTTGAGAAGGGCCAATGGTCAATGATAAGGAACACAAAAGCAAGAGGTTGAGGAAGATGAGAAGGGATGGTAGGTGACCGTTGATGTTACACCAGACTGCTAGCTTTGAACAGGATGGTCTCAGGTGGTATTGACATAGTTGAATTCTCTGGCAGGCATTGAACAAGAAGAGTGTAACTGCAATTCAAGACTTCCGAGGAATTAAAAAGTATAGCTTTTACCCAAAACTATTTGAGTGTTTAATTGTTAATTATTTTGTTGAACAAACTTTATTATTATTTATTAACCATCTTCCTTCGGGAAAGAGATACAAAAGAATAAGGTCATGTACCAATCGACTCAAAAATTTTTCCCCTGCTGCCATCCGATTTTTGAATGGACCTACCTTACATTATGTTAATCTTTCTCTTCACCCTAGCTATGACTGTAACACTGCATTCTGCATCCTCTCTTTTAATTCTCTATGAACAGTATGCTTTGTCTCTATAGTATACGAGAAGCAATACTTTTCACTGCACACTAATACATGTGACAATAATCAAATCAAAAATCAAATTATGCTTTGGAACCACTTTAATTGCAGGTAGATGTAACTGTGAATATTCTAAGCAATGGAAGGCTAGCCGTGACATTTGCTTTATTGAGTCTCAATAATAAACAAACATGCTCAGGGACATGATACACTAAAATATAGAATTCACCGATTTGGCAGCTGAGAAAATTGACATTTTTTAATTGGCTAGGAGATAATTTCTCAAAGGTAAGATGCAAGCTGGAATGCGGATACTTGCGGACACATTTGGACATGATTTTGCTCATGAGATGTCATCTTGGCCTGAAGTATCTGTTATCTCCTGAGTGTAAACATAACCAGCACTTATCTCGGGAATAGTGTCATTCAGATTCACACCTACCAACATAATATTCTGTCAGCTTGGCTCAGCTACGGTGACACAGTGGTTAGCACTGCTGCCTCACAGCGCCAAGGACCTGGATTCAATTTCTGGCTTAGGTCTGTGCAGAGTCTGCACAATTTCCCCCTGTCTGTGTGGGTTTCCTCCGGATGCTCTGGTTTCCTCCCACACTCTGAAAGACATGCTGATAGATGCATTGGCCATGCTAAATTCTCCCTCAGTGTAGCCAAACAGGTGCCAGAGTGTGGTCACTCGAGGATTTTCACAGCAATTTTATTGCAATGTTAATGTAAGCCTACTGATGACATTAATAGATAAATATAACTATCACATTTACTGGTGGCTGTGGTTTTGGGACCCCAACCAAGTTCTGAGCTGCTGGTCCAGCTCTTTACGTGATGTGGGGATGCCGGTGTTGGACTGGGGTAAACGCAGTAAGAAGTCTCACAACACCAGGTTAATGTCCAACAGGTTTATTTGGTAGTAAACACCACTAGCTTTTGGGGTTTGCCCCTTTGTCACCTGACTTCTTACCCAGCTCTATACACCAGTGGCCTACTGAAGGGTAATGTTTATTGAAAATGTACTTACCAGCTAGGATCTCAAACTGAGCCTCATCTACCCACTCTGGCAATTCAAGGAGGTGTAAAAGATCACGTTAAAGTGTTAAAATCTTGGCCAATATTTTCTTCACAGTTGAAATCTCCAATAAATTAATGAACTGATCATTCACCTATCGTATTACTGACGAAGGTGGCTGCTGTATTTATCTATAGAACACTCATCACACTTCCTAATAGAACATTAATTGTTCAAAATGCTTTGAGATTTTGAGACGAAAGGTGCAATCTAAATGTAAATGCGTTATATTCAGATTCTGATAGAACACAAGAGCAAGTCATAGAACACTTAGCCATAGAGCGTTTGACTGGATTGGGCAGAATATACATTGATCCATTATCCTCGAATCTCTGATAAATTCACAGCAGTCTTCAGGAGACATTCTTGATTCAAATCCACTTTGACAAACACATCTTGTTAACTGTTGCAATAAACTCCTGTTAACGTAGACTCAGCCAACAAATGTTTTTATTACTGGCTTAGTGGTTAGCACTGCTGCCTCACAATGCCAGGGACCCAGGTTCAATTCCCGAACTTGGGTCACTGTCTGTGTGGAGTCTGCACATTCTCCCCATGTCTGCATGGGTTTCCTCTGGATGTTCCAGTTTCCTCCCACAGTCTGAAAAGACATGCTGGTTGGGTGCATTGGCCATGCTAAAATCTGGAGATTTTAATTTTTTTTTGTTAGTGTCACACATAGGCTTACTTGTTCAATCAATGTAATGACATAAGCAACCTTATCCCTGCCATATATAAATTTCAGTACATTATTCAAATGTGAAATCATTGTTAGGTATAGAAATATTCAGTCTTCAGTAAAAAAGATGGTACTGCCTCAACTTTATCAAAAAAATTTTATCAATGCTGCAATAAAGCTATTGTGAAAATCCCCTAGTTGCTGCACTCCGGCGCCTGTTCGGGTACACTGAGGGATGAAACTGGCCAATGCACCTAACCAGCACCATTTTCGGACTGTGGGAGAAAACTGGAGCACCCAGAGAAAACCCACGGGGACACAGGGAGACTGTGCAAACTCCACACAGGCAATGACCCAAGCCGGGAATCAAACCCTGGCACTGTCAAACAGCAGTACTAATCACTGTGCCACTGTGCTTGTCACAGTAACTTCATTGCAGTGTTAATGTAAGCCTACATAAATGAACATTAAAGTCAAAAAAAATTTAAAACCAGCCCTTTAAACCTGACTTTGCGCGTTACTGTAGGAAACCTGTCTGATCAATTCTGCTGCCATCTCCTGTCAGCATCAGGAATTACAGTGACACACTGCTAATCAGAGCTCGCTACCGCTCTCCTACAATAGCTCTTAACATAAAAAGACCTGCATCATGAGGCACTGAGTGACCTCAGTTCTCACAGTCAGACTTGTTAATGATTCCTCAGAGACTGTCCCAGTTTAGTCGTCGCTGCGGGAATGTGCCGAACTCTGAGAAGTTTATTTTGCTGTAATCTTATATCTACCTTACTGCATGGAACCTGCATCTGATTGACTTTACATAGAATTTTGATGACATTTTCATCCCACTATCCACTACAACATGTCTCTCATTCTTCAGGCGAAGAGGTGGCTCTTGCTAGAACTCATTGTGAGTCATCTAGGCTGCAGAATGTGTTCTGCCAAATTAAGTGTCCTGCACGACCTCTCGCCCAGTGTTACTGAGCAGCAGGTTCATTACTGGTGAAAATCTTTACTGCTTCAAGGTAGTTTTCCAGTATTTGGGTGCCAGTGGATAGACGGTTCTGCATATATTTAAGTGCACACTTTAAACGTTTATTTATTAGTGTCAGAAATAGGCTTACATCAACACTGCAGTAAAGTTACTAAGAAAATTCCCTGTTCGCCACACTCTGGAACTTGTTTGGGTACACTGAGGGAGAATTTAGCATGGCCAGTGCATCTGACCAGCATGTCTTTCAGACTGTGGGAGGAAACCCATATGGACATGGGGAGAACATGCAGACTCCGCACAGACAAGGCTGGAATTGAACCTGGTCCCTGGCACTGTGAAGTAGCAGTGCTAATCACAGTGTTATTGTGCTGCCTCACACACAGCACCACTTCTCCTCAGCACAAATGGTTGAGAGATGGCGGTATAACTGATATTAAACTGGTACTTCTAACCCGCAATGCAACCGTAGCTTCAGATATGAACTGTGCCCCAGGTAGAACATCCAATTAATGAAAGCTTAGCCAATAGTCCTGCTGGGTGGATATGTATTTTGTAAACAGTTCTGGAGTGATCCAGTTCTAATACATGATTGGTACACTTCCAGAAACGTTTCCAGAATGGTAAACCCCTGAACGTGCCTTCCCTTTCAGCAGGGTAATGGGATCAATGACCTCCAGTGGAGCTCAATGCAGTCAAGCAGCTGCCAAAAGATTTAAATTTATTACCCAGCTCACAAAGCTTTGTTATTAACAGGATAATGATACTCCAGAATACGAACAAAAGTTTTCAAGCTAATCACGGTATTATCGAAGAGGTTTCACACATGTGAATACTGAGTGCTTCATTAACTCAATGTTGATAAAGACTTCTTTCCTGAAACAATGGCTTGATTACTTAAAGTATAATCATTAGAACCACAACAGGGTAGATTTTTCAATTTGCTGTGCAATTAAATTGAAATTAGATTTCTTCCTCTCTGCTATGCTGAGAGTTGAGCTTGTAAGGTACAGGGTGTGTAACCTCTGGGTTGAAACAGAGTTGACTAATATATCTTGGCTATTCTTCTGTTTTTACTCAGCAATTGAGCTATTGAACTCAGGTGAATTCTGATTCATTTGGGAGATGAGGACAATTGGAGACTTGAGAATGTGACTGTACACATATGTCATTCGTCCTTTCCTCTGAGCATTTCTTTTTAAGATGGTAAGCAATCATGTCGAACATGACTATTCATACCCCCGAAAACATCCCAGTTTCAGTGCTTCTGTCAAATCTACCTCTTTCTGCGCTGGATCTTCTGAAAGATCCTCCTTTTTCCTGAGCTGACAATTCCCCTCTGTAACAGTCAATGAATCCTTTGACTGGGCCAAAGTTCCATTTCCGTCCTGGGGTCCTTTCCTGCTCCCCTCAGAACCATAAGAGAAATCTATCCAACCCCACTAGCCTCCCAGGTCAGCCTCTGCCACTTCCAAGTAATACAGTAAGAAGTCTCACAACACCAGGTTAAAGTCCAACAAGTTTATTTGATAGTAAACCCACTAGTTTTCAGGGTTTGCCCCTTCGTCACTCATCTGACGAAGGGGCAAACCCCGAAAGCTAGTGGGTTTACTGTCAAATAAACTTGTTGGACTTTAACCTGGTGTTGTGAGACTTCTTACTGTGTTTACCTCGTCCAATGCTGGCATCGCCACATCATGACTTCCAAGTAATACTCAGGGCATTGTCACACCTCAATATTGGTGTCACTTGAGCCTTTCATTTTCGACACACAGTTCAGTCAATCACCTAATGGTATAACTGGAGTGTCTTGATACATGAGTTTATGATTTTGTTATAAAGGGCACTGTCTTCCCCAGTCTGCCCCAACAACCCTACTTGACAAGTTTATGTATAACACATTTGCATTCCATGACCCCCCACCGCATACCTCTTCCTGTGATCGTTCCACAATAAAAAAGCCCAAGTATGTCCATTACTTAAGGTCATTCCCCATCTGTTTTAATGAATGATCAGAAGAGAGGACATGCCACATTCAGACGATATATTAAGTCAGAATGTGGAGAGTCTAGTCAAACAGATCATTTTATAATTTTTAAGTAAATACTCAATAATAGTTCTAAAGGCAGAAACTTTGTTACAAAACCACAAGATCTAGCAATAAGAGCAGAAATGAACATTTCAAATGTAATTGAAAAGATCTAGAAATAACACAAACATAAATTGTGTCCTCACAGAATTCTCTCTTACAATGTAATGTTCTGTTGCTTGCAATAAGGGCATCTTTTGTATTTTAAAATCAAACATTCTTCAGATCACTCCAATTATAACCATTCCAAAAAGTATTTCTTGGGGAGGCTGAAGACAATGAAAATTAATTAGAATTAGTTCAGTTCATCTGCTATCAATCAAGTATACACGTGATAAATGATATTTTTTATTATTCATTTGTGGAACATAGGCGACGCTGCCTAGCCAGCATTTATTGCCCATCCTTAGTTGCCCTTGTTCAGAAGGCAGTTGAGAATCAACCGCATTGCTATGGCTCTGATTCACATGTAGGCCAGACCGGGTAAAGACGGCAGATTTCCTTCCCTTAAGGACATGAGTGAACCAGATGGATTTTTCCAACAATCGACAATGGTTTCATGGTCAACAATAAATTCCAGATTTTTTAAATTGAATTTAAATTCCATCATCTGCCAGGGATTTGAACTCAGGTCCCCAGAACATTAGCTGAGTTTCTGGATTAATTAGCTGAGTTTCTGGTTTAATAGTCTGGCGATAATATACTAGACCATTACCTCCCCTTCTGATAGTTGCATCAATAAGTTGAAAAGCGAATCCTGAATGTGGTAAGAATTACATTAACAGCCAATTTAAGATTATCAGCACACAATGTGGCTCAATCACATGCAGGGTCCTGTGCTGCGCAAACAAAAAGGACATGTCCAAGCATTGTGCCCTTTTCAATTAAACAAAAGCATGGCCAAGAACAATTCTTTGGCACAGTCCCGTGGCAATGCCTTGACCATGATGTGGAGATGCCGGTGTTGGACTGGGGTAAACACAGCAAGAATTCTCACAACACCAGGTTAAAGTCCAACCCTGGGTTTACTATCAAATAAACTGGTTGGACTTTAACCTGGTGTTGTGAGACTTCTTACAATGCCTTGACCACTCAGGGTCAAGGCATTTGCCTTGACTTGCCTTTTTTCGTCTCAATGACAATATGTTGACCAATCAGAAGCCACTTTCCAGCCAATCAACATCCTTTTCTTGGGCAGTATAAATTGTTGTTCCCTTAGAGATTTGGTATTCTTGCCCTTGTCCTGATGCATGCAAGGTGGAAAGCTTCAACAGGATGTTTCTTTTTCCGCTATGTATCTCTACGTCTGGTATTACTAAAGAATGGTGTGTAATCAAGAAACTTAATGCAGACCCTGAGATCCAGTTCTTAACATTTCACTTCATTCAATGGGAAATGATTCAATCTTAGAAATTGCTCTCAGCAAAACTATGTACAAATGCTTGCAACCTCAATCTGTTTATGTTAATCAACTTGATCTGCATTAAAAGAGTGGACAAATGCATACCATATATAACCGATCATTTCTATACTTCAGTACAGCCTCAGAATGATTCTGTGCTGTTTCAGTATGTATACATAGCTTTATTTCAGAACTGTGTAGTTCATTTCAAAGTACACAAAATATCCTCCAAGTAATTATACTCTGTTTCTGTGCCAGACAGAAATTTGTAAACTTGCCTCACAATGTGTGCCTTGGAGTAGAGTCTGAACAACGCAGCAAGAATGTTCTGTAAATGTAATTGGCGAGAAGATGCTAATATATGCTGCTCCTAGGGAATACATAATAATATGCTTGCTCAATAAATTTAAAGCAATTAGTGTTGAGTTGTGCAAAGAAAAAGAAAAATATCAGGTACAGCATTAAATCAATTTTATTTAACTATGAAGGAGATACGTCATAGTTGGTGATCCATTGCAATGACTATTCCGTAGTGAGACTGATCGCTTAAATGAAAGGTGCTACCAGCAGCAACATGACAGACCTGCTTTAAAAAAGGACAATGCAAGATGCCTATCTTCAAATCTCTCCATGACCTCACCTCCCTATCTCTGTACTATCCTAGGACTTACAATCCTCGGGGACTCTATTTTCCACCAGCACTGGCTTCTTGTGCAACTCCCTCTTCCTTCAGCTCACCAGTGGTAACTGTACCTTTAGCCATCCAGGTGATAAGCTCTGGCTTGATTAAGGATCTGGACTATCAAGTTCAGCGCTGGGATCATACCTTAGAAAAGATGCTTGGATTTTGCTAGACTAATACTTGGATTCCAAGAGTAAAATTACGAGGTAAGGTTACACAAACTGGGGTTTTATTCTGCAGAATTTAGGTGATTAAGGGGTGATTTGATAAAAGTTTTTAAGATACTAAGGGGAATTGTTAGGGCAATTAGAAAGGAGTTATTTTTGTTGGTTGGGGAGTCCAGACTAGGAGATAAAGCCTACAGCCAGAATGTTACCACCATTCATACTGGTGGGATTTTCCCATTCCGCTGCAATGAACGGAGATTTGGCTGGGCGCCAAATTCTCTGACTTGGCTGTAGGGGAACCATGGCGCCCTAGGCCTTTCAGGAATGATGTGAAGAAACACTTCTACATATAAAGTGAGGTACTAATCCCACAAGCAGCAGCTGATGCAACATCGATTGTTAATTTTAAATCTGAGATTGATAGATCGCTAGATTAACCAGGGGAATCAATGGACAAGAGGCAAAGGCAGGTATCTAGAGTTAGGTCACAGATCAGGCATGATCTCAGCAAACGACGGAACAGGCTCAATGGGCTGAATGCCGTATTCCTGCTGCTATGTCCCTATAAACCTCTGTCTTCCCCACCTTTCCTACTTTAAAATGAAAAAGCAAGTAAATGGGATCTATCAATGGAAAGGTGATAGATTTCCTCCATGTAATTTTCATTTCCTATTCTTAAACAATTCTCACCTTCCAAAATTTGAATGATGCACCAGAGGATGTAAAAACTAAATAAAAGCAAATTATTGCAGATGCTGGAATCTGAAACCAAAGGAGAAAATGCTGGAAAATCTCAGCAGCTCTGGCAGCATCTCTAAGGAGAGAAAAGAGCTGAAGTTTCGAGTCCAGACGACCCTTGGTTAAAGCTCTTCTGAAACCAAAAGAGAAAAGGGAGAAAAACTAAACGAGCTTGTGTGCAATCAGCTCTCTTTAATTGCTCAGTGAAGTTTATCTTGTACTAATCATATTTGTAGAGTAGGGAGGTGACAGTCACATCACAGTCCCTGTCCAGCTTTGTGCAGCTGGTGAACTTTTCTATACTGTTCCACCCAAAGTCCTAACATCCAGATTTCCAGAGATTGTATGGAACAGCAACATGAGAAGGGATAGTGTGATACAAGGGAACTTGTAAAGCACCCTTGACATTACGTAGATTTCCTAATTCCATCTCATATCTTTCACCTACCGTCGTCTGCAGCCCATCCAGAACTTTTCTCCCATTTGTCTCAAGCCGTAGAATCCCTACAGTGCAGAAGGAGGCCATTTGGTCCATCGAGTCTGCACTAGCCACAACCCCACCCAGCCCCTATCCCCGTAGCCCCGTGTATTTACCCTGCTAGTTCCCCTGACACTAAGGGCAATTTAGCAAGGCCAGCCCACCTAACCCGCATATCTTTGGACTGTGGGAGGAAACCAGAGCAACCTGAGAAAACCCACGCAGACATGGGGAGAATGTGCAAACTCCACACAGACAGTGACCCAAGGCCAAGAATCAAACCCAGGTCCCTGGTGTTGTTTCAGCAGTGCTAACCACTGTGCCATCGTGCCACTAGTTGCCCACCACCTGTCCACACTAGCCTACACTGGCTCCCAGTTGTACACTGTCTATGTGAATATAGCTTTGTGTTTATTTTATAAAAATAAAATGGTCATGATATCCTTGCTGCTTTCATCATTTCAGGAGGATTCTGATGTGCTCTTGCTACAGGCAAGTTATGACTTAACAAACCTTTTACAATGACTCAAGCTATTCCAACATTTCAAATTTAATTTGTTGTAACATGTTTTTATGCTGTTTAATTCTGATCGCATTGTTATTATTTGATTTTATAAATAGCTTACCGTGACTCAACATTGCAATATTTTGCATCTTGTTGCAAAACCAACCAAAAACTTTTGTTCTTCCTTGCTAAGGATACATGGAGTGGCGTGGAGAAACAAAAGAAAGTTGATCATAGAATCCCTGCAGTGTAGAGGAGGCCATTTGGCCCATTGAGCCTGCACTAACAACATTCCCATCCAGGCCCTATCCTCATGAACCCACGTATTTACCCTGTTAGTCCCCTAACACTAAGGGCAATTTAGCAGGTCCAATCAACCTAGCCAGCACATCATTGGACTTTGGGAGAAAGCGGAGCATCCACCTTCGCAGATACGGAGGGAACGTGCAAACTTCACACAGACAGTGACCCAAGTCCAGAATTCAACCTGGTTCCCTGGCATTGTGAGGCAGCAGTGCTAACCACTGTGCCACCATGTCACTTGCCACTACCTTATTTCATTCTGCATTTGATAACCCAAATGGTATATCTTTGCACTTACCTTCATACTATGGCACAGTAAGAAGTCTCACAACACCAAGTCAAAATCCAACAGGTTTATTTGGAATCACGAGTTTTCGGAGCACTGCTCCTTTATCAGGTGAGTGGAGGTAGGTTCACAAACACGGCATATTTGGCAAAAACACAATTGCAAGATAATTACAGATTGGAATGTGAAGAATGGTTGGAATACGAGTAATCAGGTGATCAAATCTTTACATCTTTACAGTGTGCATGGAGAGAGAGATAATCACAGATGAAAAAAGTGTAAGTTGTCTCAAGGCAGGACCGTTAGTAGGATTTTGCAAACCCAGGCAGTATGTTGGGGGTTACAAGTAATGTGACATGAGCCCAAGATCCCAGTTGAGGCCATCCTCATGCGGAACTTGGCTATCAGTTTCTGCTCAACAGTTCTGCGTTTTTGTGTGTCTTGAAGACCATCTTGGAGAACGCTTATCCAAAGATCGGAGGCTGAATGCCCGTGACCGCTGAAATGTTCCCCAACTGGAAGGGAACACTCATTGTTGGTTCATCTGTTGTCATAGCGTCTGCATGGTTTTGCCAATGTACCACGCCTCCTTTCCTGCAGCATATGAAGTAGACAATGTTGGCTGAGTCACATGAGTATGTGAGTACGTGCCATGATGGTGATATCCATGTTGATAATCCAAGATGTCTTGCAGAGGTTGCTGCCGCGGTATTGTGGTCACTGTTCTGAAGGCTGGACAGTTTGCTGGAAACAGTGGTCTGTTTGAGGGTGGCCAGTTTTTGAGGAGCCCTATGCACTGCTCCATTATTGAATGGGTGGCAACATGGGCCTCATTATATCAGGTCTCCGCATCAGTCTCGGGTCTCCGCATCAGTCTCAGGCCTCCGCTCAGGCATGAGCAGCCAAGTCTGAAGCCATGTCCCCCATGAGCCATCCCTGCACCCTGGGTTCTTCCTCAAAGACCTCCGGGATATCAGAACTCCTCGATATGAAGTCTCCCTGCACGCTGCCGGGGTGTCAGGCACAGACGTGCTTGCTGTCCAGCTCATGGTCACACACCAACTGCACGTCTATTGAGTGGAAGCCCTTTCTGTTCATGAATCTCCCTGGATTCCTCACCGGGGGGCCTCGAGGGCAACATGGGTGCCCCCTGCACATCTGGTATTCCTGCGATGGCCCAAATCCTGCAGCCCGGGCTTCCTGCTGGGCGGAGTCCAGGTCAAATTTAATATACTGGCCAGCCTGGGCATACGGGAACTTTGACACAATTGTAGATGGATGGCTGGGAATTTGCATAAAGGTCTCCACTGGCGGTCTGGAAAGACCCAGTGGCGTAAAAGATTAAGACGGCCGTCATTTTCACAGCCATAGGAGTGGGTGTCCCCCACCCACCTCCCCCCTCCCCCGCCACCACCCTGAGGTGCCAGGTCCTACAATAAATGGCACAGGTGTCCTTTCGGAGCCAGAGCCAATGTCTGTCAATTGCTCGAAGGACACCCATGTGCGGAACTGACGAGGTCTCCTTCGCCCCCTCCATTTCAGCCATAAAGATTGATCAGAGAAGTTTGGGCTGTTTTCATTGGTGAAGAAACGGTAGTGAGGATATCCGATCAAGATATTCAAAATCACGAGGGGGCTGGGCAGAGTGGACAGGAGAAACTGTTTCCATTGGTGGAGGAATGGAGAACCAGGAGGCACAGGGTTAAGGTCATTGGCAAAATAGTGACTTGAGTGATTAGAATCTGGGAGGCGCTGCCTGAGAGTGTGCTGGAGGTTCATTCAAAGTGGTCAAGAGGAAATTTGAATATTATCTGAAAAGAAAGAATGTGCAGTGGCGCAGGGGGGTGGGGGGAGGGGGGGTGGAGTGGCATTAGTTGAGTTGCCCCTTTGGAGAGCCAGTGCAGACAAGATGGGCCACATGGCCACTTCCTGTGCTGGAACAATTCTGAGATCTTGTGATTCTCCAATTCCACAGTGATTCTGGCAGGTAAATTTCAATATAGTATAAATCTATAAATGTAATTGTCTCTCATGCACAGACTGTTTAAATAAGACCAGAGTATCTGCATTGGGGAAACTCTTCACATGGCGCTGTTAGTCATCAACAATCCCACCACACTACATACCACAACAGTATCAGAACAAGAGTTACAGAGCTCCTCTCCAACTCTGATCAGAATCCCCTTCCAGTTTCATTCACTGCCAATTATCCCTTCCAACAACAATAAGAAACTTCACAAAACTCTTTGGCAAAGATTTTTAAATTCAGTCTCCAAACTCTATCCCAAATAATGGTGTCCTGGTCTAGGCAGCACACACTGGTTTCTGTGCTCCAACCGGACACTCCTGAGGGTCTTTAAAAATTCATTCCCCAGGCATTGCTGGCTGGCCAGAATTTATTGCCCATCCCTAGCTATCCTTGTTCAGAGGGCAGCTGAGACTTAACCGTATTGCTGTGGCTCAGGAGTCACAAGTTGGCCAGACCAGGAAAGAATGGCAGATTTCCTTCCCCAAAAGGATATTAGTTATCTTTCTCTTGTGGGACAGGCTCTGTATTGATAGAGGTGTATACACCTACCTGATGGAGGTGTATAAGATGTTGAAAGGTATTGATCAAATGGATTCTCAGAGGCTTTTTCCCAGGGCTGAAATGGTCACCACAAGAGGACACAGGTTTAAGGTGCTGGGGAGTAGCTACAGAGGAAATGTCAGGGGTAAGTTTTTCACCCAGAGGGTGGTGGGTGCGTGGAATCGGCTGCCAGCAGTGGTGGTGGAGGCGGATTCGATAGGATCTTTTAAGAGACTTTTGGATAAGTGCATGGAACTTAGTAAGATAGAGGGTTATAGGTAAGCCTCGTAGGTAGGGACATGTCAGCACAACTTGTGGGTCGAAGGGCCTGTTTGTGCTGTAGTTTTTCTATGGTTTCTATGTATTTAAGATCTGAAACATGAGGTAAATATATATTTCAGATATATATTTTTTTTTTCTTTACTTACTATCACAAGCAGGATTATAGTAACATCGCAATGAAGTTACTGTAAAAATCCACCAGTCGCCACACTCCGGTGCCTGTTCAGGTACACTGAGGGAGAATTTAGCATGGCTGTTGCACCTAACCAGCATGTCTTTCAGACTGTGGGAGGAAACTAGAGTACCCGGAGGAAACCCACACAGACATGGAGAGACCGTGCAGACTCCGTACAGTGATCCAATCCAGGAATTGAACCTGGATCCCTGGCACTGTGAGGTAGCAGTGCTAACTATTGTGCCACCACACCACCCTATATTTCTATCTATTTCTATAGCACCAGGCATAAGCACACACTAAGTTAGCAACACCTCCACCCAAGCCATTTGGTGAGTGGGACCTGGTGGATGTTCAATGATCAGCTCAGAAGAGTAAAGATTCACAGCTTCAAGCGGTGTTTACAAACATAGAACCCTGCAGTGCAGTAAAGGAAGTTTACTATGGCGAATCCTCCCCAAGTATATTGCAAGTTTTCTGGAAGCAAAAGGAATGACTGGGGTGGGGGAAATTGACAAGTGAACCCTATGCAGCTGCCAGCAGTACTAGGGAGTCCATTGCAAAAAGAAAAAGGGGACAGTACTTTAACCCTTGCTACATTCCTCCCTCTCTTTAGCTCTGGAGAAGAGAGTCATACAGACTGGAAACATTATCTATTGTCTCTCTCCACAGATGTTGCCAGACCTGCTGGGTTTATCCAGCATTTTTCTGTTTTTGTTTCAGATTCACAGAACCATTTTGTTTTTAGTTTAATCCTTTGTTTACTGGCTTCCTCTCAATGTTATCCTCTTGTTAGGTGTGGGAAGAGGTCCCCTCTTCCCATACCTTCTTGTAACCCAGTCATGATGCAGAAGTTAATACCCGTGGTAATGTATTGATTGCTAATAGCCACCACACACACACCTTCGCAACTTGACACTGGAACTGTGAAATCATTCTCCCGCCTCCCTGTGCCCCTTGAAACTCACCCTCCAGCAGGTTCCCATTCCAATCCACCCCATTTCTGCATTTATTTGTACACGGCTTCACTTAGACATCAGGCTTTGAGAGTCAGGATATAACCCTGAGATCGGGGGTTCATGCTCTCTGGAACCTGGCTGCCTGGTCTCTGTGGGTGTCATCCCATACTGTTGGACCAGTCCCAACTATGTTTAAATCATGTTTATTTGTCCCTGCTCCTTTAGCTGCTGTTATTGCAATCTGTTGGGGCGGGTGGGAGAGGAGGTGGGATGGGGGGGATGCAGTCAATGGTGTAAATTGGATCTTCTCAGATAGACTTCATAATGAGGTGGAGATGCTGGTGTTAGACTGGGGTGGGCAAAGTAAGAAGTTTGACAATACCAGATTTATTTGGGATCACGAGCTTTTGGAATGCTGCCCCTTCATCAGGTGAGTGGAGAGGTAGGGTCACAAACACAGCATATATAGGCAAAGCCACAACTGCAAGATAATACAGATTGGAATGTGAAGAATGGTTGAAATGTGAGTCTTTACAGGTAATCAAGCCTTCATGGGTACAAACAGTGTGTAAGGAGAGGGGTGATAACCACAGACTTCAGAATAATTTGGATTATTCTCTAAAAGGGAAAGATCTTGGGCATGTAGTGAGTTCATTGTAACTGAGGAGATTCCAAAGATGTGCAGATTAAATTGATTGGCCATGCTAAATTGCCCCTTAGTGTGTTTGGGGGGCTGAGGGGGATTATCAGGGTAAATATGTCTGGGGGATCGGGCCTGGGTGGGATTGCTGTGGGTGCTTAGGCTTGATGGGCGAATGGCCTCCTTCTGCACTGTAGGGGATTCTATGATTCATTCCAGGAAATTCTGATACTTGGGACCAGTTCTGGTTCAGGTTGCCCACTGGACTTTGGTAAGCGGGTTATTCTCCATGATTCGAACTGGACATCAACCCTAGGGGCAGGAGCATTGTGGCACCTTCCCCTGCAACCTGGGCTAGTTATCTTATTCTGATGTTCCCTCCCCACACACCTGGACCGTGCCACAATGAGAGAGTTCTCTCTCTCTCTGGCCAGCTGGGTGATATTTATTCTCAGAACTCAAACGTAACTCGAACCCACTCATGAAAACATGAAATTCCAACGCTTGCTGACTCTGTCAAGACAAATCATAAACCGAGTGGAAACGAGACCAAATTTACCGGCTTCCAAAGGGAAAAAAGAACAAAAATTTGAGTCCGGTAAAATAATATTTATAAAACAGCGATGGACCCACTCAATTGATTCTCTAACAATGGAGGTGGAGTCTACCTGCAATAATGGGACACCTCAGTCCCGGGGATAAAACCCAAGCTGGATTTGCCAGGGCAACCGCTGGGCTTGGCTGTTCATTGGTGAATCATTTCACACAGCGAAGCTGCGTGTGCATTAACCAGATTGCCCTGTTCTAATCCAACATGTTGTCTTCTCTCTCACTCTCTCTTAGTGTGTCCCCGTTATATCTTTCCACCGCCTCCCTGACACCCCATTTACTGCCCAGGTTCGCTCCGCTCTGCTCAGTTGGAGTGACTCCCCATCACTCTTGCACTGGGGTGTTCAGCATCAAGTTTCCTGGAAATGCCCAAGGTAACTGCACCTCTCCAAAACTGACCTTCCCTGTCAATCCCACAACTTCCCCCTTGTGCCCAGGCCTCTCTCTCTCTCCCTCTCTCAATACAACAAAAACAGAAGATGCATTTTCCTGTCTCTATAATCTCTGGCCTGAGTATACTCACTACAGAGCACCCACAACCCTCCCATGTAGGGAAATCCTAAAACACTCAGAATACATTCTCTCTTTTTGTTTCAGATTGCATCATCCACAGTGTTTTGCATTTACCCTGCCCTCTGCAACTGGGACCCAACGCTGCTTTCTGGGAATTGGCAGATTTTGAGTCTATATGGTGCCCTGTGTGGTTAAATGTAACATGATGATGTTAGCAATTACCAATAATTAAACCAATGAAGGCAGAGTGATTTTTTTGTTTCACTTCATAAAAAGGGACTGGAGAAGCTACAGCTCCCCTTAACCCTGCTCCATCTGCCAGATTTCCATAATCCCTGATTCCCTTTAGATTCCGGCCTGAATATAGTCACCTCTCAGCAGCCACAACATTCACGTGTGGAGGATCCCCAAAACATTCATAATCCTGAATGAAGTCATCTCTCCTCACCTCAGTCCTAAATGACCCACCTCTCATCCTGGGCGGCACAGTGGCACAGTGGTTAGCACTGCTGCCTCAGAGTGCCAGGAACCTGGGTCAGTTTCTGGCTTGAGTCACCCTCTGTGTGGAGTTTGCACATTCTCCCCATGTCTGCATGGGTTACGTCCGGTTTCCTCCCACAGTCTGAAAGATGTGCTGGTTAGATGCATTTACCTGAACAGGTGCCAGAGTGTGTGGCGACTAGAGGAATTTCACAGTAACTTCATTGCAGTGTTAATGTAAGCTTTACTTGTGACTGATAAATAAACTTTAACCTTATTTACTTTAAAAGAAAGGAGGTCATTTAACTGTAGCCAAAGAGAAAATGCTGGAAAATCTCAGCATCGGTAAAGAGAGAAAAGAGCTGATGTTTGGAGTCCAGATGACCTTTTGTCAAAGCTAAAAGACATAGAAAATGGGAGATATTTAGACTGCAGGGGGAGGGAATGAAAGGTGAGTCATAGCCAAAGATATAAGGGGAAAGGCTGCTAATAGCAGTCCATAGAGAGAATAAAGTGTGTGAATGGCCAAAGGGCAGAGAAGCTGAAATCAGAGGATAAGGTGTGATAGATGAAGATGTGGGGGAATGGGTGGGAGAGAGATAAAATTCAGAAAAAGGGAGAGAGGGGAAGCAAAGGGGGAGAAAATGCAGGGAAAGTGGGGGGTAAAGTAGGGGTATCAGAGTCCAGCATCTGCAGTAATTTGTTGTTATCATTTAACTGTAGGCTTTGCGAACAGAGGAAACAAACCTCTCGGTATCTCCCTTGTCAAGCCCTTTTAGAATCTGACATGATACAATCAGGCTATTCCGGCAAACTCTTGTAAAGAGAGTATGGACCTTTTCTGCTCAACCCGTCTCCTCATAGAATAACCCGCTCAAGTCAGGCGCCAATGCACAGAGCTCCTTCATTGCACGCTATCTGAAGCCAGTATCATCCTTTCCCAAGCGCAGGACCCCACACTGTACACAATCTTCCAGGTGCAGTCTCACCGAAACCCTCTACAATTAAGTGCAGCAAGATTCCCCTTCACTTGTACTCCAACCCACTTGCAACGGAGGCCAATGTACTATTTGCCTTGATTGCTGGCAGTGCACTGTTTGTGCTTTTGTGTACAGTGGGACCCAGATCCCTCTGAACGTCGGCATTTATTTTAAAATTCTGTTTCTCTATTCTTCCGAGCTGGTCGAATAACTTCACATCCCCACCACCGCAGCACCCCCCAACACCTCCCCCCCCCCACCCCCCATCACCACCTTATACACTCCAAACCTGCAATTTCCCTGGGCTGACTCCTCGTGTATCTCCTCCCCAGTTGCAGAGAATGGCACTGGAGCGAGATTCGCTAAAAATCGAGATCTGCAGAAATTGAGATTTGCTGAAATCGACACACGAGAAACAAAAATGCGCGTTATAGCGGTTTTAAACAAAACTTGAGTTTCAAAGCAGTTGGGCTTCACGCGAGGACTTTCGGTTTCAGACCAGCCTCGCAGTTGCAATAAGAAACAGTTACTTGGACCCACACACACACACAAAAATGACACATTACTGTATCCAACACGTTTGAAGTTGTGCAAACATTATGCTGTGGTTTTGGGAAATTTGAATTGGGGAAAAGGCACCGTTTGCCTCTGCCTCGGGGTTTTGATTTGTGTCCAACACGGAGCATCCTGTTGCAGAGGGGCATTTTCACATTATTTTTCAGCTCAGTGTTTCTTTGCACCGCGGCGTGTTGATGTAATCTTGTGCCATTTATAAACGTCGTCGGGCTGTCAACGATCCACGACTTTCTAACCGCGCCGCTTCCTTAATGAGGATCAGATTGTTTCCAAACCAGCCATAAAAGAAACTGGTTCGACGTCAAACTTTAATTCGTTCAGTGATGACAGGGGGGAGAGAGGCACATTAACTAATGCTTCCTCACGACCCTCGGCAGAGGGAGGAATTGCTGCATATTTATGCTGCTGTCAAGATCTCAGGGTAGTGAGAGAGAGAGAGAGAGGGAGGGAGAGGGAGGGAGGGAGCTTGGTGAGTGTCAACAGAGTTGGATGAGGGTGAAGGGATAGGTAAGTCGCTGCTGACTGGACCCACACATAGGGGGGCTGAGGCGGCTGGACATCAGGCAATATCACGGTGGATGCAGGTAAGTGGCTAATGCATACCTGCATCTGGCTGTTTAAAAGGAGACTTGTGCTGTTGCTTTTATTCCCAGTTTTCAGATTCCCCCTCTGGAGGGTCGAGGCGGATGTGCAGAGAGCCAATACTGAGAGAGGCCAGTATTGTCTCACCACAATAGACAAAAACACATTGACTTGCCGAATTCGGAATCCAATCTTTGGAGTGAAATAGAAAAGGAAGGGGCTAAAGTTGGTGCATTCGTTACCTTTGGTGCTACTTAACTCACCAGGAAGGAACGGATCACACATTATTACACTAGACAGCGAGGTTCTTGTCTTTGCAGCTGAATGCCCCCGAGAACCGAAAGCGGTATTAGATTCTATGTGTTACAGCGCTGGAATGTGGCACAGGGATCTGTCTTTTTTTGAGGGGAGGAATGGGGAGGGGGGGTTGGTGTTATCCATGTGCAAAGTTAAAATTTGAAAGGGTGGAATGCACTCCCCGCGGAAGAGTGGAGAGTCTGTGGAAAGATTCTACCCAAGTTTGCTCGCTCTGTTGTGGACCTTTCTTCCATCTCATGGTTCTCGGAAGAGAACATTGGCCATTAGTCAATGGCAGGTACTTTTTAGAAGGCTGAATTGCATGTTCCTGCTCCTAATTTCTGTGTTTCTACTTTCTGTTTCCATTTCTGCTCCTAATCACAAGCAAGTGCTTGCTGCACACAGAGATCATTTGGACTAACAAGTGTGGCGTTGTGTCTTTAGGTTTAGCCACGGCGCGGCTGAGTTTGTCCTCGCCATGAGAGAATCAGCTAACTTGTCCCTTTAGATGGTCATAGATCGGTGAAGATACATACTTTCACTGCCGGCGAGAGCCGTGGAGGAGGTGGGGGGAGCTGGCGGGGGTGGGGGGGGGAGCGGTGGTGTGGTTGGAGTGGTTCACCTTCCTAAACAAGATCAAGCTCCCTAATGCAAAGAGAATCCTGAAGTTAATTCTGATGTTATTTTTGCCTGGAAGACTTTCTTTCTTCCTGAGCCCCGCTGCTTCAGAAGCACTGACGGTTCGGCAATGATCTACTGGGCTGAATTCGTTCTGTCGTGTTGCAAACTTACTAAAAACTGCCTCAAAGAGGCAGGGTCTGAAACGAGGACCGGGACCTTTATTTATTCAGTCAGGTAACCCCAGAGAAGGCTCACTTTTTACTTGATAACATGTTGCATTGTTGTAGCGCCGTTAGCACGACATCTTCCCTCCCTCCCCCCATCCCCCCACCGCCCAAAGGAGCCTCATGTTATCACCCAGACAGGACATGGACCCCCCCCCCCCCAGAAGTATTAAGGCAGTTGAGCTAAAGTTTGGTCAGAGAGATCGATTTTAAGGAATACCTTAACGTGAGATGAGAGAGGGAGAGGGTGTCAGGAGCTGGTGGGGTGGAAGTTTCTAAAGCTTGGGGTCCAGTGTTGGGGACAGCGGACACCAGAGACCGGAGTGGGAGGGAGGCAAAGTTACAGAGGGGATCTTTAGATGATTGTGGAGCTGCTGGAGAAGACATGGATGGGGTAGGGGGAGGGCAGAGAAGCCATGGGTGTCAGCACTGCTGCCTCACAGCACCAGGGAGCCGGGTTCGATTCCCGGCTTGGGTCACCGTCTGTATGGAGATTGTCAATTCTCCCCGTGTCTGCTTGGGTTTCCTCCGAGTGCTCTGGTTTCCTCCCACAGTCCAAAGGGCTGATTGGTCATACTAAATTGCCCCTTAGTATGGGGGGGGGGTGGAATTTAGCAGGGTAAACGTTTGGAAATAGGGCCTGGGTGGGTACAGACGCGATGGGCCGAATGGCCTATTTCTGCACTGTAGGGATTCTATGATACACGAGGATGAGCATTTTAACTTCAAGGCGTCAAGTGAGAGCAAGATGCTGTCTGGGTTGAGGGGTGAGTGGGGTCTGGCAGGCTGCACTGAGTGATCTTACACCTCCGCAAAGGTATTTTATTTTCCAATTTACCCATTGATGGTCCCGTGTGCAAAGACTATCCTAAGCAGACTGGCTCTTGTCCGGTGATTCCCGGCACCGCAGGAAGGGCCCTGACTGCATGTGTTATTGGTGCGGCCAGATCACCTTCCATTGCCCTGTAAAACCAGTGGACTCAGTTCAGATCCAGCTTCCAAAGTAAAGCTGTAACTGAGTCCGGAGGTACAGCTTCACAACTGAAAAAGGCTGAATGAAGACCGGGGAACCAAGAGTTCGTCAGGCGCTTGTTTAAATGTGTGTGCGGAAAGGAGTCACATTTAATTCTGAAGATTAAAAAGACGGACCAGTTTTTAAGAACAGAAAACGTTCGCTTGCTCTGAACAGCCAACCCAACCATTCCCCAGTTGCATGTTTACCATCATACCTTTTTTTCTTCCCCCCCCCCCAGTACTTATATCACATTTGGTTACATTTGACTTATCTCTGTCTCACCAGGGACACAGTAAGGCAGGAACATCCCGTGCAGCGACAAGTTCAACTCCGCCAGCTGCCATTCAGCATGGTCCTCAGAATTAGGGGACATCATTCATAAAATAAAGTCACACATTGGCACGCACTGCCCTCATCCCTGGAGATTGTCAAGAATGTTCCTTACATTTAGGATTGCTTCTGTGAACGCCAAAGTTTGCGGATAGGAACCCCCTCCACCCCCCCCCCCCCCCCCCAAACCTCCACTCTCTTCCCCACTTCTCTGGTTCAAGGTTAGCGGATAAAATGACTAACGCGAATTCTCTTCATACTGGGTAAACGAATGGGGGAAAAACACAAAGAAATCCCACAACACCAGTTTTAAAGTCCAAAGACAAATGAATGGGGGAACAGTCGGATACGTAGCTCTCATGGTGGACAGAATTGTTTGCCCTCGCAGGGTAGCCGGCAGGTGCCCATTAGCAGCTGGTGACATTGTACACCTGCCCATTGGGATAGTTAGTGGCCAGCTTAGTCGAGTGAAGAGTCTGTGCGAAACTTTCTGGCATTTACTGGTGTGAAAGAGGGAGGTGGGTTCCTTCATGAGCAGACGCGGCTGTATAGTTAGAAGACCAATAAAGGATTGGAATGGCTTCACCTCCCCCCACCCCCCCCACCCCCCACTCACCGCGCTCCCCCCCCCCAAACAAAAAGTTTGTGTATTTATCAATTTTTTGAGAAAAATTTTGTTTTTCAATCAAAATCTACTGGGTGTCGAGTTAAAGATTTGGCACTCTTCACCTCTGACTACATTCCACACTGACATGGAAAGGGCGATTAAAGGGCAGATTGTCTGTTTTCTGAGATTAGGATGATTTAGGAGAAACGGATAATTCAGAAGTGATTTTTATTTCGGTCTTCGGTAAGAGCGCGCTCTTGTGGCGAGTGGAAGATGAGGGTATGGTCTTCACTGGGCACTTTCAGAGCGAGAGGAATGGAGAACTTGCAACAGGATGGAGGGTAAAAGCAAATTACTGCGGATGCTGGAATCTGAAATTAAAAGCAAAAATGCTGGAAAATCTCAGCAGGTTTGGCAGCATCTGTAAGGAGAGAAAAGAAACCTGACGTTTCGAGTCCAGATGACCCTTTGTCAAAGCTTTAGAACATAGAACAGGACAGTGCAGGTCCTTTGGCCCTCGATGTTGACAAAGCTCTCAGACCTCACAAAGCTATGACAAAGGTTCATCTGGACTGTTTGGTAAACAGGGAAATTTTGTTTTTGTTTCAGATGAACGCTTGACAATATTCATATGAGTGACAAAAGCTGTAGCTAATGCTGTTAGGCAGGCTCTGAGGAAAAGTGTTAATTATAAATTGATGCTAATTGTGGTAGTGTACATCCTTAACATTTCGAAAGATGTTTTCCTGACATGCCAGCAAGGTCGTTGACTCTTAAATGCCCAACAACCCATTCAGTTCAAAGGCAGTTAGGGATGGGAATAAATGCTGGCCCAGTGAAGCCCACACCCCAAGGAGAATAAAAATAAGAACGGAAGAAAAACTTGCATTTACATAGAGCACTTTTCATATTTTTAAGATGCCCCAAAAGTGGTTTGTAGTTAATGAAATACTTTAAAGAAGTATTGGGTGAAATTTTACCACTCTTCACATCTACGGCATCTTCTGGGCCAGCCAATGGCGCACCATCACCACAGATTTCCTAGTGGCTGGGGGTGGATTGAATAAGACATCCCATGGACAGTGGTGGGACCAGAGCATCCTGCCACTGACCGATCGCGGGCCGCGGCCCGCCACTGGGAAATACACCTTGAGGGCAGCTGGAGAATCTGACCCGTAGTCACTGTCGTAAGGTAGGAAGTGCAGCAGGCATTTTGTGCATAGCACAGATAGTAATAAGATAATGGTCAGGTAGTCAGTCCGTTTTTCTTCCAAGGTATGTTCATTGAGAGATATTAGCCAGGGCACCAAGAATAGCCACCTGCTTGTCTCCAAATAGCGTTATGTTAGTTTTTATCCCCACTTGAGAGGGCAAATGGAGCCTTAATTTAACATCATAGCTGAAACTGGAGCACTCCCTCAGTACTGCAACAATGTCAAGGCACTGCTTTGTTTCCAATGCTGCTCCCCCCACTCATCTCAGCAGAAGCAATGTTAAGATATTTTGGAGACAGTTATAAGGGACAGTTCATCCACAGCTATATTTGCATTATCTGTCTCTCACTGGCCACTCCTGGTGGTGAATATCCCTCTTAGGCTTGGGCTTTGCTGCTCTGCTTTTTTCTGACAGATAACTTTGACCCTAAGTTGCATTCTCACATGTTCAGATTTGGGTGAGGGAGGTGTGGCTGGGTTACTGTGGAACACCTAGGCTACACTCGTGTAGTGCCACAATAGATGTGAATTCTTGGGTCACAAATGTAATCAACAAATTCTTATTGAACAGTTCATTTTGGGTCTTTGCAACAAACTAACTATTGTAGTATTTACTAACTGATTTGCATGAGTAGGTTATATACTTTTCTGAAAACAGCTGTGAAATGTACTGGAAACTAACACGGAAGAGAAAATGGTTAATCAGTAGTGTAAATTAATTGCATCCCGTAGAGGAGAGGATGGCCTAGTGGTATTATCAATAGTCTATTAGTCCAGAAACTCAGCTAATGTTCTGGCGAACCAGGTTCGACTCCCACCAGAGCAGATAGTGGAATTTGAATCCAATAAAAAATGGAATTAAGAATTGACTGATGACCATGAAACTATTGTCAGTTGTCAGAAAAACCCATCCAGTTCACTAATGTCCTTTAGGGAAGGAAATCTGCTGTCCTTACCTGGTCTGGCCTACATGTGACTCCAGATGGAGTCACTCTCAGGCAACTAGGGATGGGCAATAAATGCTGACAAAGCCAGTGATGCCCATGTCCCACAGAAGAATAGTAAAAAGATTGTTTTGTGAAACATTTCAAAATTATTCCGCTTATAAAAGGGATTCAGGCTATAACCAATATAATAATTTTTAAAAAACTAACCCTGTTCTCAAATGTCATGAATACAGTGGGAGAGGAGAACAACCAGAAACAAGTTAATTGTCCCTGTTCTGACAATGAAGGATCATCGATCTGAAACATTGTTTCTTGCTCCACAGATGGTGCCTGACCTGCTGAGTGTTTCCACCATTGTCTCTTTTTCTTTCAGGTTTCCAGCATCCATGATCTTTTGCTTTTGTTTCATTGTTAGATTGGCAGGCACGTGTGTAACTTACCGCAAAGTCGGATGATGATCTGGGGAGTATGCCATTTGAAGAGATTACCTGAGTGAACCTTGCTAGACAAATACGTGAATGTTGCCATGTCACTAAATTTCAAACACAAAAGACTCAATCAGTTCCTTTGGCATCGAATGATGAGTGTAATGACCAATTAACAAAGTTTTTTTGTTGTTTCGGGAGGACAATTTCCTTCTTGACAGCAAAGTGTCTTTTTAAATCAGGTTGAAAAGGTATATGCAAGTTATCTAAGATGACAGGCTACGTGGAAGAGATGAGTGTGATGATAAAGGTGTGGTAAATAATACATTGTTGTGAGATTTGGATGGTAAAAACAGCCCTGCCAAATTGTGGTTACTTGTTTGACTTTTCTATAGAATGCCTAGGAGGAGGCCATTTGGCCCATTGAGTGTGCACCGATCACAATCCCACCCAGGCCGTATTTTCGTAACCCCACATATTTACCCCACTAATCTCCTGACACTAGGGTCAATTTAGCATAGCCAAACAGCACATTTTTGGATTGTGAGAGGAAACCGGAGCACCCGGAGGAAACCCACGCAGACATAGGGAGAACGTGCAAACTCCGCACAGACAATCACCCGAGGCAGAACTGAACCTGAATCTCCAGCGCTGTGAGGAAGTAGTGCTAACCACTGTGCCACCACGCCGCCCCAATGTTCCAGCACCTTATTTTGTCAGAGCAATACTGCAAGATTAACAGCCACGTAGCGATGTGCAGCAATCTACAGATAGAGCAAATTATAACCAAACCTAACCTTGCTATGGAATGCTTTTGTTTCAGGAGAGCTTTTAGGAGCAGGAACAAAGAGAGGACATCTAAAATGAATGGGTAAACGTCAAAAGGAGAACAGTAGGGATTTAGAGCTAAAGATTTGTCGAAGTACCTTTTTGGGCATGCAGGCTTTTCATTTTGAGGTCATCTTGCACCCTGTTCTGTTGAAGCAACACCACATGGAAACTTGGCACAGCCTCCTCAATTGGCTGACTGTAATACATAAAATGGATAAAACTTTACTTCAGTCTTTATATATATTATATATATATTTCAAAATTACAACCTCTCATAATCTAAAATAATGCACCGTACAAGTACTGAAAAATGGTGCAACTTGCCTTCCTCAGAACAAAGGCTTTTTAAACTGTTACCAAAATCCATTAACTAATTCAGAGGAAAGACTCCACTGCCTCCCTGCCACCGCCTGAAAAATTGTTAAATCCTGAACACGGTTTCTAGTCCAAGACCAACCTGACACAGGATGAATCATAATCTCTGCCAACAACCCAAATTCCAATCTTTACTGCCTTTGGTCAGAATTAATCTGCCTTTGACCCAATGTCTGGGTAGGATTTTCCTTCCTTCCCCCGCTCCCGCTTGTACGCTTTGCATCGGTGACCTGCCATTGGCCGGCGGTGGGATCTTCTTGCCCTGTCGCTGTCAACTGGGTTTCCTGTTGTTCGTGTCATCCACTGCCAGGGAACCCACGGCGAGGGGTTGCCATTGTCAGGACCAGAAGATCTCACCCCATGTTCCTATCACCTGGGAAGATCCCCACACGATGGCCCACACCACAGCTTTACCGACAAACAGAAGTTAAGTGAAGCATAATTAAAAAGGTCTAACAGAAATACAAGAGACCTAAAATCCCTTTAGTGAATCCACCCTTTAGTGGACAATTTTGTTGATGAACATAATGTAACTTCCTAATCTAATCCATTTGCCTTATTCCATTACTGCAGTAATATTTTCATCTGTTATTCTATTCCTATTTTTGTATTGATGATGTAGGTCTGACATCAGATATCCTACAATAAATAATTGTGTAACATCATGTACATCTGACATAATTGGTACATGAGGATGTATTTTGAAGCTAAGACCAATGTCCCATCAATGGCTATTGTCACCAATAGCTGGTATTTTTATCTTTGTTGTTCTTTTGTGGAAAGATATGAAAATGTTTGTCAGAAATGTGAACCTCTGTAACAGCTCTACAAGCTGTTCAGACAGTGGGGCTGAGTCATTCCCAAAATAGGCAACATGTTATGTAGCTTTTCATTCAAATCATTCCTTTTAGTAAAATTTACCTGCCCATGAGCAAGGATATGCAGTTTAACAAGTGAAGCTGAGAGAAAAACACAATGTGTCACCTGGAATGGGACAGTTCAGGTCCAATGTATTGTTATTTCCGCTATATGATTGTTACATAACATTCCCGCTTTCCTTTATATGCCACGTGTTGGGAATTTCTCTCCCTGAGTTACCAAGACCATGCAATTAGATCCTTCCTGATCCCAAGTAAAGCCACTGTACTGTGCTGTACTTTTAGTTACATGATACAGGCAAACAAATTGATCCCCTTTCTGTGCGCACCCAGACAAACCTGGAGCTACCCAAGTAATCCTGTCCACATGTGCCATGTAAGCAGGCTCTTGGTCATAGTGTGACACATGGCAATGAATTTCACCCCATGTGTTCCATTTGTAGTATAGGTTAAGGCTTTTCCCCTTCCTTTAGGATAGGATTATCTAGGACCAACCCTCACACGACCATGTTACTGTTCCCTAGACAGAGGACACTCCTGTTTCACTGGGTATACCTGCAGTTCACAGATTCCAGTTGTAGGTTGGTAAGTGGACATCGCTCATACTCCTCCCTCTTGGGATATCAGAGTGGCGATCGTGACCAGAAGCTGTCATGATCTAATTTACACACTCCTTTTTCTTCTTCCTTGCTGTTGGCGCTTCACAGATGGCACTTGCATCATTTACATTGTCACTACCATTACTATTATCACACCCCCCCCATTGTAGGATTGATAGCAGCTCCTCATGATCCCATACAATTGGCATGATTTGATCCGAATGCCTTAATAAAGTCTGAATGGTGAGGTATTTTGCTTTCGGACATTGCTAACTTCCTGTGGTTAACATGGAACCATTTTAACCACTTAGGCAACAATGCCGCATGTACCATTGGGTTAAACCTGTCTAGTTGGCCTTTAATACAGGGGTTCAAGCACTTGCACCCTTACATCATTTTGCGCTATCACCTTTGCATCATGTTTTACACAAAACAGCTGGCCAAATAGTCTCCTTTTACACTGGAGGGATACTGCTGATGGACTGCTTAAATATCCGTGGAGTCACAGTGCTGAACATTCATCAGCAAACGTCACCACCCCTGACCTTATGATGGAAGGAAGGCCATTGATGGAGCAGGTGAAGATGGTTGGGCCTAGGACATCACCCTGAGGAGCTCCTGCAGTGATGAGATGAATTACCTTAAAGAACCACAACTTTCTCCCTTCATGTTGGGTATGACTCCAATCAGAGTCTTTTCCTGATTCCCACTGACCTCAGTTTTGCCAGGGCTCCTTAATGCCACACCCAGTCAAATGCTATCTTGATGTCAAGGACAATTATTGTCATTTCACATCTGGGGTTCAGTTTGACTGTAATGAGGTCAGGAGCTGAGTGGTGTTGGCAAAACTCAAATTGAGTGTCAGTGACTAAGTTATTGTTAAGCAAATGTGGTTTGATAGGACTGTAGTTTATCTTTTGCAACACTTTACAGATTATTGAGAGTATGCTGATGGGGCTGTAATTGTCTTGTTGGAATTGTCTTGCTTTTTGTGTACAGGACATGCCTGGGCAACTTTCCACATTGCCAGTGTTATAGCTATTCTGGAACAGCTTGGTTAGGGGCATGGCAAGTTCTGTGGCACAAGACTTCAGTACTATTGCTGGAATATTGTAAGGGTCTATGGTCTTTGCAATATCCAGTGCCTTCAGCCGTTTCTTGACAGCATGTGGAGTGAATCAAATTGGCTGAAGATTGACATTTGTGATGCTGATGGCTTCTGGAGGAGGCCAAAATTAATAATAGCACTTCTGTTGCGAATGTTGCAGCCTTGCGTTTGCACTGATGTGCAGGGTACAGATAAAGATGGGAATATTTGTGGAGCCTCCTCCTCCAGTGAGTTGTTTAATTGTCCACCATCATTCACAACTGGATGTGGTCGGACTGCAGAATTTAGATCTGATCCATTGGTTGTGCAGTCTCTAAACGCTCTCTATTACTTGCTGCTTCCACTGTTTAGCACACAAGTAGTCATGTGTTGTAGCGTTACGAGGTTGACACCTCAGTTTCAGATGTGCCTGGTGCTGCTCTTGGCATGGCCCCCCCTGCATTCTTCATTGAAACTTCAAGGAAAACGGACAGCAGCATCTATGGAAGTGATGATGACGCAGAAGAAGAGCCATGAGTTCTTGATGGGACCTTGTTTTTAAATGACTGCTTTAAAAACCCATCATAATGGAAAAGTTATTGAACATGGCTGCTGAACATCAGATGTACATTTTTTTAATTGCCATGCTGATTACTGTAAATTGGAAAAAGACTTCTATAATATGATTAATATTTGCTATCAAATATATATTTGTTGTGGAGGGTTGATCCCTTGGCTAGGTGGTAATGGTAGAGTGGGGGATATGCCATGCCATGGGGCTACAGATTATCCTTAAGTACAATTCTGTTGCTCTTGATGATCCACAATGCTTCATGTTTGCCCATACTTGAGTTACTAGATCTGTTCAACATCTATCCCTTTTAGCACCTTAGTAGTGCCATGCAGCATGATAGAGGATATCCTCAATGTGAAGATGGGACTTTGCCTCCACAAGGGCTATGCATTGCCAATACTGTCATGGACAGATGAATCTGTGGTTATGGTCCAGGTCAGAAGCTCCAAAGTGTTTTATGAAGCCTGCCTGAATCAGAAGTTTTGCATTTTGAATTGGGCTAGGATAAGCATGAGATGCTTCACTTCAGGTATGACTCAAGTGACCCACTGAGGAGCTTTTATCAAATAAAGTTTATTTAAGAATATAGTTAACACGTATAATAAGAAAATTAGCAATAACTTTTATCAATTACAAAGAAGAAACGAACAATAATGTTAATGATAACCTTTAATGAATATGTACGAGCTGCCCCAATCAAAAGCAACCTTCATAGACAAAAGACCCTTTTCACAGGTTTAATACAGCATAGACTAATGCTCACTTGAGACTGTAGGGATTCTATCAATCTATAGAAAAGTTGATCAAGTATTCACAATCTGGCAGGACTGTTTTCATGCAGTTAATGCATGCACAAAAAATCTTCCTATTTAAGAGGGTAACAGAGGGCTGTAACTCTTTTACTTAGAAAACATGGAGGAACAGTGTCACATGACTGCCAATTAGTTTTTTTAACAAGAAAAAAACACTTATTAAACATAAATAGTTTGATAATAATATAATACTCCTCCACTTCCCCCTTGGTTTTACAAATATGTGCAGATTTCAAAGGTAACGCCCCTGTCTGAAATGAAATAGCCAATGCCACTCAATCGATTTTCTGTGGATTTCTCCTCAGATCCCCCAGATGTTTGTCACATGAGTGTTTCCGAGATCCAGGCTCAAAAACACATGTTTTGAAATCTTCTTCCTAAACCACTGCTTCTTCTCAGCTGTTTTCATCAAGAATCCATCTCCAGGATTTCCAACATTCCACCAGACAAATCTTCCTCTCCACTGTTTTAACAAGGATCAGCCATCTCTAGGTTTTCCAACTCTCCTCTCAGGATTCCTTCTTCCTGAAAGCGTTTACACAAACCAGATCCAGCCACAATTATTTCAACTAACATCTTACAAACTGTGGTAAAATATCACAAACCTTAGAACGACTTCCAATATCTTTCTGGCTTCTCACCAGCCAAAGCCTCCTCAATGCTATTGGTGAGTTCGCTGAACAATATCCTATTCTAGTTCTAGACTGTTCTGTTTCTTTAACTTCAGGCTCCCTGGAAACTCCTCTTCATTTCTCTAGTTTCCTTAATGAGCTGCCCTTCAGATTTTTAGCTCTTGCCTTCTTTGATTCTTCCTCCGTTGTATGGTTTTTCTTCTAGCAGCTCTGAGAGATGATCCCTCTCTCTTTGCAAAACTACACCTCTGGCTTCCAGATAAATATTAAACTCAAAAAGTTCTTCTCCCTAAAGGTAGTCCAGATTGTTAAGCAATATCTCTTTCATTCTCCAAGCTCTTATTTACTTTTCACACTGTTAACTCTCTCAGCACAATAGAAATAAGGCTTTAACTGAAGCTAAAACTCCTATACATGGAAATACCTTTGTCTAATGTGCATCTAACTATAGGTTTATCCTTCCTTACACAGCAGTACTAAATAAAGCCCATTTTAATCTATAAGACAAAGGCAAAACATGGCAAAGGCGAGATTCTGAAACAAAAAGAGAAAATGCTAGAAAATCTCAGTAGGTCTGACAGCATCTGACAGCACAAAGGGTCATCCAGACTCAAAACGTTGACTCGATTCTCTCTCTACAGATGATGCCAGACCTGCTGAGATTTTCTAGTATTTTCTATTTTTGTTGCAGATTCCAGCATCCGCAGTATTTTGCCTTTATCTTAGTGTTTAACTCACTGCTGCTTCTCTTCAAGCAACGCCTACACAGTTCAACTACTGCTCTTTCTCCAACAGAATTTCCGTCTCTCTCTCTCTCTTTTACCCTGAACAAGGGTCATCCAGATTCGAAACATTGGCTGTCAGACCTGCCGAGATTTTCCAGCATTTTCTGTTTTTTGTGTCATTTTAATCTATACCTTATTTCTAATAGTTAACAATACAAAAATAGATTTTAAAACTACCTCTGTTTTCCTGATACGCCAGCAAGGTGGTTGACTCTTAAATGCCCAACAACCCATTCAGTTCAAAGGCAATTAAGGACGGGAATAAATACTGGCCCAGTGACACCCACATCCCAAAAAGAAAAAGAGCAGAAGAAAAACTTGAATTTATATAGAGTACTTTTCATGTTTTTAGGATGCCACAAAAGTGGTTTGTAGCTAATGAAGCACTTTATAGAATTATTGGGTGGAATTTTACTACTCTTCACACCTATGGCATCTTCTGGGCCAGCCAACGGCGCACCACCATCATAGATTTCCCAGTGGCTGGGGGTGGATTGAATAAGACATCCCATGGACAGTGGTGGGACCAGAGCATCCCACCACTGACCGATCGCGGGCCACTGCCCGCCACTGGGAAATACACCTTGAGGGCAGCTGGAGAATCTGACCCGTAGTCACTGCCGTAAGGTAGGAGGTGCAGCAGGCGTTTTGTGCATAGCACAGATAGTAATAGGAGAATGATCAGGTAGTCAGTCTGTTTTTCTTCCAAGGGATGTTCATTGAGAGATATTAGCCAGGGCACCAGGAATAGCCACCTGCTTGTCTCCAAATAGTGTTATGTTAGTTTTTATCCCCACTTGAGAGGGCAAATGGAGCTTTAATTTAACATCATAGCTGAAACTGGAGCACTCCCTCAGTACTGCAACAATGTCAAGGCACTGCTTTGTTTCCAATGCTGCTCACCCCACTTATCTCAGCAGAAGCAATGTTAAGATATTTTGGAGACAGTTATAAGGAACAGTTCATCTCACATTTATACGTGCATTATCTGTCTCTCACTGGCCACTTCTGATGGTGAACATCCCTCTAAGCCTTGGCTTTAAGCTTGGGCTTTGCTGCTCTGCTTTTTTCTGACAGATAACTTTGGGACAGTCAACCCGAAGTTGCATTCTCACATGTTCAGATTTGGGTGAGGGAGGTGTGGCTGGGTTACTGTGAAACACCTAGGCTACACTCATGTAGTGCCACAATAGGTGTGAATCCTTAGGTCACAAATGTAATCAACAAATTCTTATTGAAGATAGTCATTTTGGCTCTCTGCAACAAACTAACTATTGTAGTATTTACAAACTGATTTGCATAAGTAGGTTATATACTTTTCTGAAAACAGCTGTGAAATGTACTGGAAACTAACACGGAAGAGAAAATCTTTAATCAGTAGTATAAATTGCATCCCACAGAGGAGAGGATGGCCTAGTAGTATTATCGCTAGTCTATAAGCCCAGAAGCTCAGCTAATGTTCTGGTAATCCAGGTTCAAGTCCTGCCACAGCAGATGGTGGAATTTAAATTCAATAAAAAATGGAATTCAGAATCTATTGATGACCATGAAACTATTGTCAGTTGTCAGAAAAACCCATCCAGTTCACTAATGCCCTTTAGGGAAGGAAATCTGCTGTCCTTACCTGGTCTGGCCTACATGTGACTCCAGATGCACGGCCATATGGTTGACTCTTGTGGTTAACTGCTCTCGGGCAACTAGGGATGGGCAATAAATGCTGACAAAGCCAGTGATGCCCATGTCCCACAGAAGAATAGTAAAAAGATTGTTATGTGAAACATTTCAAAATTATTCCGCTTATAAAAGGGATTCAGGCTATAACCAATATAATAATTTAAAAAAACTAACCCTGTTCTCAAACGTCATGAATACAGTGGAAGAGGAGAACAACAACCAGAAACAAGTTAATTGTCCCTGTTCTGACAATGAAGGATCATCGATCTGAAACATTGCTTCTTGCTCCATAGATGGTGCCTGACCTGCTGAGTGTTTCCACCATTGTCTCTTTTTATTTCAGGTTTCCAGCATCCATGACCTTTTGCTTTTGTTTCATTGTTAGATTGGCAGGCACGTGTGTAACTTACTGCAAAGTCGGATGATGATCTGGGGAGTATGCCATTTGAAGAGATTACCTGAGTGAACCTTGCTAGACAAATACGTGAATGTTGCCATGTCACTAAATTTCAAACACAAAAGACTCAATCAGTTCCTCTGGCATCAAATGATGAGTGTAATGACCATTCATGAGGGATAAGTCCTGCCTCACAAATTTGATTGAATTCTTTGAGGAGGTAACTAAGTGTGTGGACAAAGGTAGAGCAGTTGATGTCGTATACATGGATTTTAGTAAGGCGTTTGATAAGGTTCCCCATGAAGAAGATAAGGATGTGTGGGATAGAAGGAAATTTGGCTGATTGGATAAGTAACTGGCTGTCTTATAGAAGGCAGAGGGTGGTGGTGGAAGGAAAACTTTCAGACTGGAGGCCAGTTACCAGCGGTATTCCACAGGGTCAATGCTGAGTCCTCTGCTATTTGTGATTTTTATCAATGACTTGGAGGAGGGGGCTGAAGGGTGGGTTAGTAAATTTGCTGATGACACCAAGATTGGTGGAGTAGTGGGTGAGGTGGAGGGCTCTTGCAGGCTGCAAAGAGACATTGATAGGATGCAGAGCTCGGCAGAAAAGTGGCCCAGCTCTGGTAAGTGTGAGGTGATTCATTTTGGTAGGACAAACTTGAATGCAGATTCCAGGGTCAACGGCAGGGTTCTAAGGAATGTGGAGGAACAGAGAGGTCTTGGGGTTCATATCCACTGATCTCTGAAGGTTGCCACGCAAGTGGATAGAGCCGTGAAGAAGTCTTATAGTGTGTTACTGTTTATTAACAGGAGGTTTGAGTTTAAGAGCTGTGGGGTTATGCTGCAACAATACCAGACGTTGGTGAGACCACATTTGGAATATTGTGTTCAGTTCTGGTCACCTCACTATAAGAAGGATGTGGAAGCATTGGAGAGAGTGCAGAGGAGATTTACCAGGATGCTGCCTGGTTTGGAGGGTTGGTCTTATGAGGAAAGGATGAGGGAGCTGGGGCTTTTCTCTTTGGAGTGGAGGAGAATGAGAGGGGACTTAATAGAGGTTTATAAGATGATGAGAGGAATTCATAGAGTGGACATGCAGAGACTATTTCCTCAGGTGGATGTAACTGTTACTATGGGGCATAACTATAAGGTTCATGGTGGGAGATATAGGAGGGATGCCCGAGGTAGATTTTTCACTCAGAGAGTGGTTGGGCTGTGGAATAGACTGCCTGCTGTGATAGTGGAGTCGGAAACTTTCGGAACTTTCAAGCAGTTATTGGATAGGCACATGGAGCACACCAGAATTATAGGGAGTGTGATAGCTTGAGCTTGGGATTAGACATAGCTCGGCACAACATTTAGGGCTGAAAGGCCTGTACTGTGCTGTAATGTTCTATGTTATATGTTCAATTAACAAAGCTTTTTTGTTGTTTCGGAAGGACAATTTCCTTCTTGATGGCAAAGCATCTTTTTAAATCAGGTTAAAAAAGTATATGCAACTTATCTAAGATGACAGGCTACGTGGGAGACGAGATGAGTGTGATGATAACAGTGTGGCAAATTATACATTGCTGTGAAATTTGTATGGTAAAAAGGTTCTTTCCAAATATGAAAATTCTTATGTGACTACACATAATGTATCTTGACAATCCTGTTTTTAAAACAATGTTAACTTGTAACTTCAAAAATGCTGATGCCATTCTTTCTACTAGCTGTAACCTGTTCTCTGTATTGGTTCTAAAGTATTATTAATTTTGGCCTCCTCCAGAGGTCATCTTCAGCCAATTTGATTCACTCCACATGCTGTCAGGAAACGGCTGAAGGCACTGGATACTGCAAAGACTATAGACCCTCACAATATTCCAGCAATAGTACTGAAGAACTTGCCATGCCCCTAACCAAGCTGTTCCAGAATAGCTATAACACTGGCAATGTGGAAAGTTGCCCAGGCATGTCCTGTACACAAAAAGCAAGACAATTCCAACAAGACAATTACAGCCCCATTAGCATACTCTCAATAATCAGTAAAGTGTTGGAAAAGGTAAACAACAGTATTATCAAACCACATTCCAGAGTCAATGTTGAGGATGCCAAGGGCATGTCCTTCCCAACTGTATACCACTGTGCCACTACCTCTGCTGGAATCGTGATGACAGTGTCTGGGACATTATCTGTAACATATAATTCCTTGAACATGACAGTGTAGTGTTGTTGCTTGATATGGCAGAAGCTCCCAGATGTTACTGAGGGGATTTTGTAGGATCTACATAACTAAATTTTCAAATTCAAGTTCCACCATCTACTGCAGTGGGATTTGAACCCAGGTCCTCAGAGAATTACCTTAGGTCTTTGGATCACTAGTCCAGTGACAATACTACTATGCCACTGCTTCTCCTCAAAGTCCTCAAAAGAAGCCCATCCAGCAGAACTCATGTGTGACTTTGACCTTCAGCGAGTTAGCTCCTAGGCTCTGTTCCCTGCCCTGGCAGAGGGCTACTCGTAACTGGTATCTCGCCACAGACAAATCATGCATGTAAGCTATCCCTTAAAAGATATAAAGCATCAGTACTTGAATTAATAGCTACCAATGTGAGAGTGCATAGTGGTGGCTGAAATTTTACTATGCTGCCCGCCAACGGGAATCGGAGCAGGCAAGAGGCGGACAGTAGGAAGATCTGTTGATCTTGGGTGGGATTTTATGGTTTTGGGACAAGTGAGGCTATAAAATCCACGCACCCCGCCTCCCCCGGCCTTTCTATATCACCTGCCTCTTCCTTCTTTTCCACCACATGCTCTTCTACCCCTACCCAACCGAGTGGCAGTTCTTGGATATTTGAATGGAGAAAGGCACAAGGATAGGATTGCAGTAAAGGAACGCATGGGATGTGTGCTTACACCATCCATGACTTGTAACTCAGAAGAGTGTGTGATGAGAGAAAGGGAAATATGAGAAGGAGGATTATGTACAAGAATACAATCATCTTCGATGATTTCAACCTTGTCACTGTCCACAGTCTCATCCATGGTATCATCCACTGGGGTAAAGGCCTATAGTGGTGTCTGTACCCCATTGAGACAGGTGACTTGCATGCACCTTGTTCCATGAGAGAAAGAGATGTGTGTCATTGAAGATGGTGCAATGTGTTTGTGTAATGTGGGTTGTTTTAATTGAATTGCGGTCAGAGCGTAAAATTGTGAGATGTGGAGTGAGGATTGCATCACTGCAAGTGTGTGAAGCTATGAACATTATAAATAAGTTATGACTGATTGATATTGGTGGTGAGTTGATGATGGTGTTGTCTATTGAGCCGAGTGTGAGGCCAACGGTGCAGTTGACAAGATATGGTATTTCTTCCTCTTGCAGTCTCTTGGAGTGAGGAAGGCACTAGCCACAAAGTACAGCCAATAGCAAGAACCTGTGAGTCTTTTAACATGGGGAGGATGTTGCTGTGCATCTACTATATGGTTCTGGCTGATCAGGAGACGCATCCACTCTTACCATAGGCATATTGGAAGGATTTACAGGTTGATCATTTTTCTCCAGCCGCAATGCACCTCCCTTTAAGTAGTGCAGACCTCTTGCCCATTTGAGGCCTCTGATCAGGAATGCCACTATTCAGCTGTGCACCAAGCACTGCTACCTATACAGTATTCAAATTGGTAGGTGCCTTCATCAAAACGAACAGATACAGGTAATCCCACAATGTGATCCATCACCTAGTTTGAGGCCCTGTTTGATTTCATGACCTGAATGTCAAGGGAAAGGAATGATTGTGCAATTCTAATGACATTTTCCCCACACTATGTTTGTTGTTTCGGCCTATGATAACATGTTGCCCATTGGTACCCAGAGCAATTATCAGGTCAATCTCAGCCACCACTTTGCCAGTTTTGACCAACAATTGAAATTCCAAATGATCCTATTTCTTCTCTTTGCACAGAGGGATCTGCTAGGAACATCAATCATTTTGTATTTTTATTTCAGATTTACTATGTTTGCAGAGTTTTCCTTTCATCATGAGGAGTCTTCCAGTTATCAGTTTCTCCCATTGAAGGCTTTGGCTGTGAGTTCTATTGTTAATAGGGTTTGAATCTGTAGTTATTTATCTGCATTTATGAAGAGGGACACAAGGGAAAAAAATCTAATGAATATAAATGCTATATGGAAACGTAGATCCCCTGTGTAAAATAGTAATTATTGTGAGGAACAGAGCAAACAAACATCTGGTACAAGTTAATCAGTTTTGTTTTGAAGGAGAAAAATATAATGCTGGACACGTGCCTGGAGTTAGAAGTATCAAAAATATTTAGACAAAGCCTGTATAAAATATAGTTGAATAAACGTATAATCCATGTCCAACAACCTGCTCTGAAAACTCTGACAGCTGTGACAAAGTCTATACAATGGCTACGACAATCCACGATAATCTAAATTGATCAGAAACCATACGTTCACCCCTGACGGATGGTCGTCACAATTGCATACTCATACACACAAGCACACAATAAGAAGAAGGGAAAGAAAAGAGTTTTATAATTAAGAATTAAACTAAAAAAAGGAAACAAAGATAGAGGTGTTAATTTATGTGGAAGTTAGAGTCCATTGAGTGTTCCTTCACATAGGAGTTAAAGTTCAGGTAGTTTAGCTGACTATAGGAATTGCCAAATTCCTTCAATGTAGCAACATGAGGTTAGTATACAGAAACTTGGTCCACTCCACAGACAATGGCAGCAATTTTCATGGGATTTATACTTAAGGTACGCTTTGTTGTCAGGCTGGAGTGCTGCTTTGATGTTGACAGGCTAGATGTTAACAGCAGACTGCTCTGGAAATCCAGAAATGTAACTTTTCCAAGGCCAGAGGAGCTTTGGTTATGTGTCAGTTTCAGGCTAACAAGGTCGCTGATCAAAATCCATTCTTCACCTTAGGAGATAAATGCTGGCTTTTGGTTCTTCCATGGGTTCAATGAGTCATAGGGTTGCAGAGCACAGACAAACTTCAGCTCTCTTTCTTTGTTATAAGTCCAGACAGGCGTGTGGCGACTAGGGGATTTTCACAGTAACTTCATTGTGGCGTTAATGTAAGCCTATTTGTAACACTAATAAATACACTGGGGTGACAGACCATTTGCTGCTGCCCTTGTTCCATTGATTGTTTCATTAAATGGGCAGCATGGTGGCACAATGGTTAGCACTGCTGCCTCACAGCACCAGGGACCCGGGTTCGATTCCGGTCTTGGGTCACTGTCTGTGCAGAGTCGGTACATTCTCCCTGTGTCTGCGTGAGTTTCCTTCGGGTGCTCGGGTTTCCCCTCAGTCCGAAAGATGTGCTGGCTAGGTGTATTGACCATACTAAATTCTCCCTCAGTGTAGCCGAACAGGCGCTGGAGTGTGGCGAGTAAGGGATTTACTCAGTAACTTCATTGCAGTATTAATGTAAGCCTACTTGCGACACTGATAAATAAAAGCTTTAAACTTCTAAAACTTGAATGGGTCCACACAGTGGTAGATGTGAGATTTCACAAGGATGAGGGTTGAGCTTTGTCCTGTAATTCTAGTTGGACGTTTTCAGAACTTAGCCAATTTACAAATTAGGTGATCTATACCAGCCATGTTCCTGATCCAGAAAAAACAAGCAGAGATGGTAATTTACATGACCTGACATGCAAGCGTGAGGAGAAGGAGTGACCAGGCTACGATGCCCTATCCCTCCCACTCTAATCTGCATGAAACAAGCAGTGAAATAGCAGCTCGCTAAAGTCTCAGTCAGAATTGGCAGGAGAATCTACCCAAAGCATCTAGGACACGTAAGAAACATCTCACCTCGAGATTTTTAACCTTCCAAAAGCTCATCGCACTGTTTTCTTTTTCTCCTTATTCCAAATATATTATCGCCTTTTCAGCCATAAATATTGTTTCAATATTTGCTTTAATTGTTAGAATTTCATGTTGTTTGGTCACGCTTTCAATTTTTTGGGATCAATTGCTTAGCAATCTGCCACAAGTGAAAACAGGCTTTACGATTGTTATTTTAAATTTATATGTCTTGAAAAAAAAAACTACTGAAAAATATCTGACACAGTGTCTTCACTGTGTCTCCACAAACTGCTTTTTCAGAGATTTAGCCGAAGTTTATGATTCTCTGCAGATTTTGGACATTCTAATGGGTGGCACAGTGGCTAGCACTGCTGCTTCACAGCTCCAGGGAACTGGATTCAATTCCTGGCTTGGGTCACTGTCTGTGTGGAGTTTGAACATTCTCCTCGTGTCTGTATGAATTTCCTCCGGGTGCTCTGGTTTCCTCCCACAGTCCAAAGATGTGCGGGTTAGTTTGATTGGCGATGCTAAAATTGCCCCTTCGTGTCCTGAGATGCGTAGGTTAGAGTGATTAGCAGGTAAATATGTAGGGGTATGAGGGTAGGGCCTGGGTGGGATTGTGTTTGGTGCAGACTCGATGGGCCAAAAGGCCTCTTTCTGCACTGTAGGGTTCTATGATTCTATGAGATTTGAATTGAAATGAAAATTGTAAATTTACTTTGATCAACTCAAGAGCTCTGAGACAGTAGGGTACTAAATTTTGGGTTACATTCAACACTTTCTTGATCAGAAAAGAATGGACTTTTTAGAAAAAAGACCATTCACTAATTCACTCAATGATAGCAAATGCCATCAGAGAAACACTATTAATCTGGCAGTCAGTGTCTTTTACCAAAGCCACGCTAGATCCTTTTATCTAGCTCTTGTGTAAATTCCATGTGACGACTGCTAACTAACCATTCTATGTTGTTGGTACTGTGAATTTGCTTTGGGGGCTGGTCTGATGTGAATTCCGCACTTTTCCATTTTCACTGCATTCTTTGCCCTGTGAATGCACTGTGGCCAGGGCAGAATTAACAATAAAGAGTTATGGAGAACATAACAAAGTGATTCTTAGTCCCAAATGACTTCAAGGATTTGAACCAATAGTTAATTCACAGATGTGCTTTTCCATGGAGATAACCATTTTAGGTTTGCACAAATGTAATGGGGATGGAAAAATCTGGGCTGTTGAAGCTATTTTATGGATGTGCATTAGCTTATGGGCGGCACAGTGGTGCAGTGGTTAACACTCCTGCCTCACAGTGCCAGGGACCCAAGTTCAATTCCAGCCTCGGGTCACTGTCTGTGTGGAATTTCCACATTCCCCCTATGTCCGAGGGTTTCATCTGGGTGCAGCGGTTTCCTCCCACAATCCAAAGATACATGGGTTAGGTGGATTGGCCAAGTTAAATTGCCCCTTGGTGTCAGGGAATTAGCAGGGTTAAATATGTGGGATTATGGGAATAGCGCCTGGATGGGATTGCGGTCGGTGTAGACTCGATGGGCCGAATGGCCTCCTTCTGCACTGTAGGATTCTATGTTCACTGAACAGCATCTTTAATGAAAACATTCTCTTTTTATTGCAGCGAGGACAATTGCTCTTTGGGCCCCTTAACTAATTTTGTGGAGTGATTCTTTAAGTGACTGAGAAGTTTCATGAAATCTGAAAGAACGCAAGTGTCATCACAGGTTAAGTATGTCGGATGAAAGCTCCAGATACGTGGAGATTCAGTAAAGTCAAACAGTCGCTTAACTCCAGAGAAACGCGCAAGCCATGGAGGAGAACGAGTTCCATGTCCAGCAGTTGCAACCAAACATCATATCTGTCCGACTGTTTAAACGCAAGGTGGGCGGTCTTGGATTTCTAGTGAAACAGAGGGTGTGCAACCCCCCTGTGATCATCTCTGACATAATTCGCGGTGGTATAGCAGAGGAGAGTGGTTTGGTGCAGGTTGGAGATATCATTGTGGCTGCCAATGACAAGCCTCTGGTCAATGTCACTTATGAACATGCTCTGGAGATGCTGAAGAACATAACTCCAGAGACTTTTGTTGTGTTGATTTTAAGGGGTCCTGAAGGATTCTCCACCCACCTGGAGACCACCCTTACTAGCGACGGGACACCCAAAACAGTGCGTGTGACCAAGCCTTTGGTTCCTCATACCAAACCGAATGATTCGCCCATTCAAAGCATCCAAAGCAAAGACCACCTCAAAGCCGAAGATGGAAAGATGAGAGATACCTATAACCCCATGCCGGAGACACAGGGCAATGAAATTGCACAGGAACCCAATTCCCTCATTCAGACCAATCGAATGATGTCTCTAGATAAGGAAAATACGTTCAAGGAATCAGATGCTTGCTTTATCAACACAAACAACACAATGAATGATGGAGCAGCTGAGAATGATGAACTTCTTAAAGAAATTGAACCTGTGCTAAAGCTTCTGACGAACAGTAAAAAGGCAGAGAATTGTGATGCTGAGGTCCAAATGGACAGGTAGGCAAACATTAAAATTTGGCCCAATTATTTTCCCACTTTGTTGTTTATCCTGGAAATGGATATGATCCATGGCCTTTTGGGGGGATGGGGTGGGGATGTGCTGTGTCTGATTTTCATGAGCACCTTTATACAGAACATATTGACGATTTTCCTACAGTTAGCGCACAGAAGGAAGTTTCTCCAATTCAGCCCCAACACACCCATATGTGTTTTCCTACAGAACACAGGAAGGCTATTTAGCACCTCAAACCTGCTGTTCAATTAAAACAAGGCTAATCTGCATTCTAATTCCATCTAACCAATTTGCCTTCATATCTCAAAGTGCCCTTGGCCAGAATGAATATGTCAGCCTCAGATCTGGAAACTGCAACTGAGCCAACACCTATTGTTTGAAGAAATGGTTCTAATGTGTCTCCTGAAGGGAGTTGAGATTTCAACATTATGTGGAAATTCCAGAATGATTAGTTATTTTGTTTAAATCCCCCTCAGATATATGGGTGGTGCCAGAGGAGGGGAGAATTGCAAATGTTACATCCTTGTTCAAAAATAGAATTGGATAATTAACTGAAGAGAGAAGTTTGGAGGGCCCCAGGGAATGGATGTGGCAGAAGGGGTCTCACTATACTGCTCTCGCTGAGAGCGGGCATGGACACTATGGCCTAACCAATCTCTTCCATTTTGCAAGTCTACAATCCCATGTTACCCTGACTCCCTCACCAGGGAAAAAAGGGGATGAATTATTTTCAAAATTCAATAAACTTCAATTAAATCACTGCTTACCGTGGCAAATACAAGTCTAGTTTATGTGATGTCTCCCCATAATTCAACCTCTGGAACCCTGGTAACATTCTGGTGAATCTGCACTGCCCACTTTCCAAAGTCAATATATCCTTTCTAAGATGCGGATCCAGAACTGTACACATTAATCCAGATGCAATCTAACCAATATAGCCGTAGCAAAACTTCCATCGCATTATATTCTAGCTTCCTAATTATAAAGACTAACATTCCTTCTGCCATTTTGAATGTTTTTGTACCTGACTGCCACATTTTAATGATCTTTATAAGTAAACATATAAATCTCTTTGGTCCTCCACTGTTCCTAGCATTTCATCATTTTAAAAAAATCCTTGGATCCATCCTTGTTTTTAGTCCAAAACAGACGAACCTTATACATAGCTGCATTGACTACCACAGTTTTGTTCACTTACTTTATCTAGCAATGTATCTTCATACTGTCAAGTTCTTGATTACACTATTTACCCGAAGATACCCGAATCCAGCAATTTTTGTGTCATTGAATATATGGCTCTCCATTGTGTTACTTAGGCCATTAATAAATATAATGAATTGTTAAGTCTCTAGCACAGATACTTGCGGAATCTCATTAATTACTTCATTGGGCAAGTGGTATGTTGGTCTTCATAGCAAGAGGATTTGAGTACAGATGCAAGGATATCTTACTGCAGTTACACCTGGAATATTGTGCACAGTTTTGGTCTCCTCTCTGAAGAAGGATGTTCTTATTATGAAGGGAGTGCAGCAAAGGTTCACCAGACCAATTCCTGGGATGGCAGGACTGACATTTAAGGAGAGGTTGAGTCACTTAGGATTATTTTTGCTGGAGTCCAGAAGAATGAGGGGGAAATCTTATAGAAACCTATAAAATTCTAAAGGACTAGACAGGGTAGATGCAGGAAGGATGTTCCTGATGGCAGGGGAGTCCAGAACCAGAGGTCACAGTCTGCGGATACAGGATAGACAAAGATGAGAGAAATTTCTTCACCCAGAGAGCGATGAGCCTGTGGAATTCACTGCCACAGAGAGCTGTTGAAGCCAAAATATTGCATGTTTTCAGGGGAGTTAGATATAACTCTTGGAGTGAAAGGGATCAAAGGATATGGGGGAAAAGCGAGAACAAGTTACTGGGTTGGATGATCAGCCATGATTATAATGAATGGTGGTTCAGGCTCAAAGGACCGAATGGCCTAGTCCTACTCCTATTCTCAATGTTTCTATTTCGCTGGATTGCAAACCCATTATCACTGCTGTCTACTCTCTGCCTTCTAACCTACCTTGTAAGCAAGTCCTCCAATTCCATAATTTTAGTTAACAGTCTCTTATACAGAACATGATCTGGAAAATGCACTGTTCTACTTTGGTTGCTTAATACACTTGAACCAAATTCCTTTCCTGTTGTTTTAAGAGGGAGTTAATAACTCCAATAAAATACGGGACAGAGCAATTTAATAGAAGGTATGAAGCTTTGTGGTCAAAATACTGTTCAGGCTGTTTTGATTTTAAACATTGTTAAAAGACTGGCAACTGAAGAGAGCTTATACATTGACAGAAAGCATGGCAGCTATTGATACATGCCATCAGCATGATCAATTATAACTAGCAATACAACGTGAGACAGCAAAAATATAGATAATGTAACATAATTAAGAAATGCCTAATTTAATCTTTGAAAATATCCAAAAAATGCAATAAACATCCACTGTGTTTACATGATTCACAATCATAATATACAGCAGTATGTGTTATTTTCAGAAATGACTAGCTGCGACAAGTTAACGAAACATCTTTCCTATTTATTTAAGTGCTTATCCCATCAAGCACTTGAACACACAAGAGAAGGGGAGAGATACAAAAGTGTCCAGAGAGGCAGTTTTTTCACACAGAGGGTGGTGAGTGTCTGGAACAAGCTGTAGAGGTAGTAGTAGAGACGGGTACAATTTTGTCTTTCAAAAAGCATTTTGATAATTACACGGGTGAAGTGGGTACAGAGGGATATGGGTCAAATGAGGGCAATTGGGACTAGCTTCCGGGTTTAAAGAAAAAGGGCGGCATGGACAATTTGGGCCGAATAGCCTGTTTCCATGCTGTTAAATCTCTATGACTCTATGCTTTCGAATCCAGCTTTGTCTAAAGTCTGTGGTTTTAAATGATAGAACGTGATTTATTGAACTGGACTGTTAGGGTGGGATTTTTGCGGCCGCACTCACCCTCAGGCCGGAAATACCCACCTGAGGTCAACGGGCCTTTTCATGGTCCACCAAATTTTCTGTCCCGCCCACTACGATTCCTGTGGCGGGCAGGACGGGAAAATTTTGTTCTCACTTCTGCAACGTTGGTGCCAGTGCAGAGTGGACTGCTAATAAGAATCTTATATCAAACACATTTGCTATCCTGACACTGCCTCTGGCACAAGTGGGAACTGCCAGTGCCAACTTGTGTGCCGGGGGGGGCGGGGGCAGTGCCAGGTCAGACACTAATGGGAGCCTTATGGAGAGGTCATTTCTGTGTTGGGGGGGGGGGGGGGGAAGTGTCTTTTTTGTCCGTATTTAGCTTTGTTTTGAATACAGATGTCCTGCTTATTTTTTTTAGTGAGGGGAAAGCTTTTCTCATCACTTTTAATGTGGTTTTTATTGTTCAGATCGGGGCGCCCATTAAAAAGGTCGTCCTGCTCTAAGTGCAGCTGGCTTTTCCCGCTCTAAGAGTCTCCCGTGCCAGAGTGACTGTGACGACGCAAACCCCATCCACTCTTTTTCTGACTTTCAAAGTGTGAATATTCCAAGAGAAAAGCAGGCCAGCGAAGCTGGGGAGCTCCACACAGGTTTTCTCACCAGTACTGATGAGTTCTGGTAAGATTTCCCCCACAGTCACTCAGTCTCTCTCCCAGCCCTACACACACACACACACTCTTATTCACTTCATTCTCCTCAAGCCCACCTGGACTTAGGCAGACAAGTGTCTGGGACCTGACAATAGGGAGGTGGATTTGAGACCAGGAAGAGATTGGCCATGATCTGGTTGAATGGCAGAGCAGGCATGAAGAGTTGAATTGCCTACTCCTACTCCCATTTCCTATATTCCCATGACTTCGCTCTCCCCAAGCCCACTGAGGCTGGTCTTGTTCCAGACCACACCACATTTGAGATCAGTGGATGCAGAATTGTTTCTGGGTCCAATATCCCCCACCCTACCTCCCATCTGCCCATCACCCACTCATTCCAGTGCCAACTCCCCCACATTCACACCAGTCTCTCACCTGCTTGAGTCCTCCGTGACCTGCCAACTCCAACCCACCCGCTCCCAGTTAAACTCAACTGTCCACTTTGAGCTCCCCAACCGGAAACCATGATGTCGGAGCAACTGACGATGTGAGCTCATCCAATCGCAGGCTAGTTTCTCCACACATTGGCTGCTGATTGGCTCAGTAGTGCAATGCATGGGGAAACCAGCCTATGATTGGATGAGCAAGTCCAGAGTCTGAGCAAAAAATTCTCTCAGTGAGGCTTTGGAGGTGGGCAGTTGCCTACAAGACAGTGATGGGGTGGGCCATATCCAACCCATGGGCCAGGCCTCAGACAAGCCTGATATGACACATGCCTGGATGAACCTGATGTTATGCCTCTTCCACACATTGAGACTTTGTTTCAAATGTTTATGACTGTCTGACTTTCATCATATTATCAATAATCCTTTCACAGGTCTTGTTCTGTTGTCCCCCTGTCCTGGTATCCTGAAATATTATCATAGAATCCCTACAGTACAGAAAGAGGCCATTTGGCCCATCGAATCTGCACCAACCACAACCCCACCCGGACCCTATTCCCGTAACCCTTATTTACTTTGCTAGTCCCCCTGACACTAAGGGGCAATTTAGTACGGCCGATCCACCTAGCCCACACATCTTTGGGCTCTGGGAGGAAATCGGAGCACCCGGAGGAAACCCATGCAGACACGGGGAGAAAGTGCAAACTCCAGATAGACAATGAATGTGGGTCCCTGGCACTGTGAGGAAGCAGCGCAAACCATTGTGCCACTGTGCCACCCCAATGGAGCAAATGCATCACCGATGAGGGTGGATCTTTTAGAATCATTGAACCTTACTGCAGAGAAACAGATTATTCAGACTGTCATGTTACATTTTGAAAGAGCTGCCCAAATTAACCCCATACCCAATCCTTTTTTTGCTCTGGGCAAAATGGTTCTCTTCAAACACATTTCTAATTGCCTGCGATGGAATCTGACTTCATTGCCCTTTCAGGTAAGTACATTCCATATCTTAATTCTGTGTGAAAAAAAATCTATTAAATTGCCAATTATTTTAAATCTCTGGTAGCCAACTCACTTGCCAGAAGTAACAGGTTTCCCCTACTTGCTTCATCAAAAGCCCTTATAATTTTGAAAAAAGAAAGATTACATTTCCTCTTAACCTATTCTGCTGGATGAAAAACAATCCCTGCTTCTCCAGTCTCACTATATAACTGAAACTGCATATTCCCAATAAATCTCTTCTTTAGCCTCTTAAAGACCTTAATAACGTATATAAAATGTGTTGCCCAACATTGTACACATACACCAGCACCTTGAAATGGACTCTGGATAAACCTCATCTATTTATTATTTTTTATGATAGTTTTGGATCCCATATCTGATGCTTACTTTCAAAATTTCTCACAGTCTTGCCTCATATTCGATCCATTAATACAACACCATTCTTGTGACTATCCATAGAAAGTTCTTGATCATAATTTTGGGAGGCGATGGCCAAGGGGTATTATCATTAGATTATTAATCCAGGAACTCAGCTAATGTTCTGGGGACCTGGGTTCGAATCCTGCCATGGGATGGTGGAATTCGAATTCAATAAATTATCTGGAATTAAGAATCTACTGATGACCATGAAAGCATTGTCAGAAAAACCCATTTCGTTCATTAATGTACTTTAGGGAAGGAAATCTGTCATCTTTACTTGGTCTGGCCTACATGTGACTCTTGTTGTGTGGTTGACTCCCTACTGCCTTTGGGCAACTAGGGATGGGCAATAAATGCTGGCCCACCAATGGCGCCCATGTCCCATGACTGAATAAAAAAAAATTAGGGGTCAGATTCTCTGACCTTGCCCGCAGATGGGATTCTCCAGCATCGCTATAATGAACAGAGTTTTGGCTGAGCACCAAAGTCTCCATTCCTGCTGGCAGCTCTTTACAGTTTTTCCTTGTCAATAAATACCCTCTGTGTCCCTGATGAAGTCTGCAATGTGCATTATTAAATTGGCAACAAGGGTAAAATGGATTATGATGGCACAGCCAACCTGTGGCATCCAGTTATAACTGAAGTCTGAAGAAAATAGATATTCACCCAAAATGCCTGTTTTTGGCAAATAGACCCAGAGAGATGTTGAAATCTTGCCAGACGCTGAGTGATGGAAGCGGAATGGGCCTGGATTAGTCGACCCATCTGGTTCATTAATGTCCTTTAGGGAAGGAAATCTGCCGTCCTTACCTGGTCTGGCCCACATGTGACACCAGAGCCACAACAATGTGGTTGACTCTCAACTGCCCTTGGGCAATTAGGGATGGGCAATAAATGCTGGCCAGACAGTGACGCCCATGTCCCATAAAAAAAGCTGCTGACAGCTAAAAAAAAGTTGACAATCAGAAGCTTAGAAACATATAGAAAAACATGAGGAAAATATAGCTCTCAGAAGCAAAGGCTGTGACTTTCATTATTTTAAAAAATGGAAATTAATTTAAAAAGAAAAGACAAGGAGTTGCCGCAGAGGTTTCTTTTTAAAGAAAGGCGAGCACAGGGAGCAATGTTTAAAGTAAAAAGAAAAGCTGAGCAGGGAACTGCAGTATCTATTCCGGAAGTGTGGGAAAACGAGGAGGGGGAAACAGACAGGCTCCTGATTGCAGCAGTGCCTGCAGGTGATGGGGGGTTGGATTCTGCTTAAAAGAAAAAGTTGATAAGTTTTAAAAATGACTGTCTGGAATAGACAGCACTGGACCTGCGACTGCTTTTAAGGAAAGGAAGGAACGGGCATGTCACAAGAAGAAGAAAAGAAAGGGTCTGTCTCCAAGCAGCTAGAAGAAATAGTTTACAAAGACTGCTGAGAGAGTTTTCAGTCAGTAAAAAGGAGAAGTTTTGGAGGGTTGGAGGAGAAGATTAATGGTTTAAAAAAAGATTCAAAGGAGGACCTTGTGCCAATATGTCAAAAGTGCAGGAAAAACAGAGTGACAGAACAGGCAGCTGTGGCAGGAAAGGCGATGGCCTAGTGATATTATCACTAGAATATTAATCCAGAAACTCAGCTAATGTTCTGGGGACCTGGGTTCGAATCCCGCCAGGGCAGCTGGTGGAATTTGAATTCAATTAAAAAAAATCTGGAATTAAGAATCTGCTGATCATGAAACCATTGTCAGAGGAACCCATCTGGTTCATGAATGTCCTTTAGGGAAGGAAATTTGGCATCCTCACCTGGTCTGGTCTATGTGTGTCTCCAGAGCCACAGCAATGTGGTTGACTCTCAACTACCCTCGGGCAAATAGGAGTAGGCAATAAATGCTTGCCAGCTAGCGACGCCCATGTCCCATGAATAAAAAACTGCTGACAGTTTAAAAAAAGTTGACAGTCTTAAAGCAGTAATGTACTTATAGAGGCAAGGCATTTAAAGTGGTAATACACTTAATGCACCAACCACAAAAAGGAACAGAAGACAATGGACAGGAAAATTGGGGATGACCCTAAATTGGGCTACTCTCAAATAAGGTTCATAAGCAACAAAGACTTCAAGGTGGAGGCAATGCAAGACCTCAGAGGAGGCAATAAGACCTCAGGGAAAAGACAACATCTTACCTCAGAGAAGGTACCCATTATTTTTAGTTCTTGGTAATGTTCATTAGGTGGAAGCATCTCAGGCTACAGAATTAAACTGTTCTCCAAGAAACAGAAAAAACTCACTAAGACTTTTGATTTATAATTGCCCAATTCATGTGTGTACGTGTGCTACAGACCTCACCAGGGGTTACTTATTAACAAGAAGCCTCCCAGCTGCCTTGAAGAAGTCGATCAGGCTGCCCTGGACACTACATGTCTTCTAAGTGTCTTCAGACTGTCTTCTGCCTAAAAGACCTCGACCCATGGGGTGATGACATACTCTTAGTTCCAATTGATACCTTAAGTCAGGTGACCATCTTCTGCTGTGTTGTCATTAAAGGGACAATCACCAAATTTTCTTTTGAAGAATTTTGAGAGACTGCCCAGATTTACCTTGTCTACACTGTTTATTATGTTGTACACTTTTATAAGATCTCCATTTCAGAGCCACAGCAATGTGGTTGATTTGCAACTGCCCTCCAAGGGCAACTAGGGACGGGCAATAAATGCTGGCCAGCCAGCAACATCCATGTCCCACGGATAAATTTTAAAAATCAGTCGAAACCCCAAGGAAATGGTATAAAGTAGCATATATGCATACAAATGTACATAGACATATTCTAAAATAAGTTGTACTGAAGTGTAGTTTTAAATTTGAATTCACCTCTAAATCACGATGAATCAGAAAAAATGTAAAAGATTGTTTTAATATCAATGAAGTGTTAAAAATGATTTTCGCATACAGGGGTGAAGTGGAAAAAAGCCAACAGTGCTTGCAACTTCAAGCCAAGGATGGTCAGGATTCACGGAGAAAGGAAGATATGCCAATTGTTCTTCCTAATCCTTATTCTGAACAGGTAAGAGAGTTTACTGCCAACACTGATTGACATCAGAAGTACATTAAATGTGGATGATATGTCTGATATCGGAAATGGTATCAAGTAAATGGTTGGATCATTCCTGATTAATTATCATTTTATTAATATACTTTAAAAATATCCAATATTCAGAACTGAAACCATCAATTAGAATGTATTTGATCCACTTGATTGCAGCATGGAAAGAAGCTTTGAGGAAAAGTATTTAATTATTTTAAACCTCCCACCATTCATTTGATGGGTGAGTGCAATGAGTAACTGTCACACTATATTCTGCATCCTCTCCTTTCCTTGTCCCCTATGTACTCTATCAATGGTAGGTTTTGTTTGTACAGTGCGCAAGAAACAATACTTTTCACCTGTATATGTGCCAATAATAAATCAAATCAAATCAAATAACACAACCCAAATCAATGGATCTCAGCTGATGGGTATCGCAATTCTTTTTTGATATCCATGGACCAGAGAGGGAGAAAGTTATCTGCCAGAGCCTTTTCTGATCAATAACCAATGTCTGATGGTTGATGGTCAGTATGAGGTTATGATTGGAGCTGGGTGAGATTTGCAGGCGGGTAGGGCCTGTCACAGGCAGGAACAGAAAATTAACCAAAAGTCCATTGACTTTTGGCTGCAGTTAAGTCTGGAAAATCCCAGCTTTTGTGTCTCAACTCACAAATTTAAAATAGGTATTTGGGTGAGGTTGGGACGTGGCTAGTCTTCATTCAACCATAACTCAGTCATAATTCAAGAGAAGAGGAAAAGCCTAAAAGTATAAACCTGCCATGCATTTGAAGTCCTCCCAGCAGCACCGGATGTGGGAGTGGACTCTGTTTCAGCGGACAACAGGACACAGAGGCAAATTTTGGCTGGTGGCCAGCCCACTGACAAGAGCTGTCAGAGGACTGGCAGCTTAGCAGCCTCTCAGCTAACTGTGGCTGCCGCTGATCCTGCAGCGGTGAAGACAGAATGGTTCAGTGACTGAGGCACCCTTGAAGAGGAGTAAGTGGGGCTGGGGTTGCCAAGTAAGATGGGCATATGGCAAACACAGAGAATAAATGATGCCATTACCGTAGGGGGCAGCCATATCCACCAAGGGTCCTTCTGTCTGTCATGGAGTGTCCAGAAAAAAGGCCACCTCCACACTGGCCACCAAGTTTCACTGGATGGCTGTCCCAGTGGGACATCTAACATGATTACATTCGCTCAGAGACAGGAAAAAGCCCTAAATTGGCAAATTAAGTTGTTCAATTGCTCTCTGTGCAGTTGGCCTGTCTGCCAACCTCCTGCTACTGGCAAAATTACATGGTGTCAGGAAGACATTGGACATGAGTCTGATGCCATCATGTGACTGCCAGCCCTCTCGCCTCCCTGCCTGTTTTCCCAAGAGACTGCCAAGTGGAAGCCAAAGTGAGAAGTTAGATGATTTATTTTTGATTGCTCGTTGGTTTGCTGTCCGGCTATTAGTTAGACACTCTTAAAAACTTCACATAATCTGATCTGCAAGAGATTAGTGCTACTGTACTGTACAGCTAGCAATGTCCCTTCTCCACCAGACTAGTATCTCCACAAATGTTCCTGAGATTCAGTTGGACTTGTAGCATCAAATCAAAAACACCCCAAGATACTTCACAGGAGTATTATCAGACAAATGTGACCCCTGAACAACATTAGGACGGGCAACCAGCTTAGTCAAAGGGATAGATTTAATTGGAAGAGACAGAGGAAGGCAAGCAGGCAGACAGAGAGATTTCAGAATGAAATTCCAGAGCTGGGCTGAAGGCACAACTGCCTAATGGTGGAGCCATTTCATAGAAACTCATAAAATTCTAACAGGGTTAGGCAGGATAGGTTCGAAAGCATGTTCCAATAGTGAGGGAGTTCAGAACTAAGGGGTACAGATTGAGAATAAAGAGTAAACCTTTAGAACTGAATGAGCCAGAGAGTTGGTGAATCTGTGGAATTTAAAGAGAATTACATTGAGAAACTTACAGCTTTCATTTTCAACTTGTTATCCCAGTTCTGAATACCTGTGTAACCTAATAAATACAGTTGCAGCTTCTATCAATTACCTGTAAACTGTCTGCCAGCCTGATTGCCTGCCGGAATGTTTTCTTTTTGGTAGAAATTTGACATTTTATCGAAACAGATATTGACAGTAGAAAAATGTACCTAGCAGAGAATGGGACAAAGGATTGTATGACAGATTAAAATGTTTCTTGTTTGCTGTGTACTTGTATGTCTTCTTCACCATACCCCTAAATTTCATTATCCACTGTCTCCAAAATGGTGCATGATGGGAGTCACTGTATATGGTGCATGATGGGAGTCACTGTATATGGTGCATGATGGGAGTCACTGTATATGGTGCATGATGGGAGTCACTGTATATGGTGCATGATGGGGATCACTGTAAATGATGCATGATGGGAGTCACTGTAAATGATGCATGGTGGGAGTCACTGTAAATGATGCATGATGGGAGTCACTGTAAATGGTGCATGATGGGGATCACTGTAAATAATGCATGATGGGAGTCACTGTAAATGATGCATGGTGGGAGTCACTGTAAATGATGCATGATGGGGGTCACTGTAAATGGTGTATGATGGGGTCACTATAAATGGTGCATGATGGGGATCACTGTAAATGGTGCATGATGGGGATCTCTGTAAATGATGCATGATGGGAGTCATTGTAAATGATGCATGATGGGAGTCACTGTAAATAGTGCATGATGGGAATCACTGTAAATGGTGCATGATGGGGGTCACTGTAAATGGTGCATGATGGGCGTCACTGTAAATGGTGCATGATGGGGGTCACTGTAAATGGTGCATGATGGGGATCATTGTAAATGGTGCATGATGGGAGTCATTGTAAATGGTGCATGATGGGAGTCACTATAAATGGTGCATGATGGGGGTCACTGCAAATGGTGCATATGGAAGTCATTGTAAATGGTGCATAATGGGATCACTTTAAATGATGCATGATGGGAGTCACTATATGATGCATGATGGGAGTCACTGTAAATGGTGCATGATGGGAGTCACTGTAACTGGTGCATGATGGGAGTCACTGAAAATGCTAATTTCAGAAAGAATTGACTTATTCTGTCATACTGTGAATGGTCTAACTAAATCATAGTTTCATTTTTCCAATTTGCCAAACCATTTTGTAATGTTATCTGAAGAATCTTGGCACATTGACACCCTGGGTCTCAACTACTTACAGACCACCAGAACTGAAGCTTTTATTGCACCCACCCAACCTAGATTTGTACTATATCCCAGCATTGGAAAGTGCTGACTCATTTTAATAAACCACCCAGACCATCAGAGTTAAAGAATTTAATCTGTATATTGGTGTTGGCCCGTGTAGGGAAAACTCAGGTTCCTTTTTAACAAAATGATATTTGGTAACTTTGCTTTGTACTTACATGTATGGATCTCAACAAGTTTTTAAAATTTATTTCAGACAGTCCCATCCAAGCAAGTGTCACCTGTGAAAAGTTTGTCAAATGACAGCCCATCCAAATGTCCTCGCTTTATTAAGATAAAGAACTGGGAAACAGGTGCTGTTTTAACTGATACATTGCATCTGAACGCTGGAAAGGTAATGGTCAGCTTTTCAGATCTTCACATTGTGGTCTTTGCTGACAGCCATTGAGCAAAATGTGTGGTTTTGGTCTACTTATGTAAGGAAGGATGTAAATGTGCTGGAGGTGTTCAGAAGAGGTTTACTTGATTGATTATAATAGGCAGCTCGGTGGTTAGCACTGCTGCCTCACAGCACCAGGACCTGGATTCGATTCCTGACATGGGCCAGTGTCTGTGCGGAGTCTGCTCATTCTCCCTATGTCTGCGTGGGTTTCCTTCGCGTGCTCCAGCTTCCTCCCACAGTCCGAAAGACATGCTGGTTAAGTGCATTGGCCACGCTAAATTCTCCCTCAGTGTACCCAAACAGACGCCGGAGTATGGCAACTAGGGGATTTTCGCAGCATCATCACTGCAGTGTTAATGTAAACCTTACTTGTGACACTAATAAATAATAAACTTAAACCTGGAATAAGTGGGTTGTTTTCTGAGGATAGGTTGGACAGACTGGGCTTGTTTCATTAGAACTTTGAAGAGTGGTGGGGTGACTTGAAGTGTGCAAGATCCTGAATGGTATTGATAAGGTAGACACGGAAATAAAGTTCCCTCTTGTGGGTTAGTCCAGAACAAGGGGGCATTGTTTTAAAATTAAGGATCACCATTGTAGAACAGAGATGAGGAAAGTAATTTTTTTCTCTCGGGTGTTGGGGGGTTTGGAACTCTCTGCCTCAGAAGGTGGTGGAGGTGGGGTGTCATTGGGTATTTTTAAAGCAGAGGTAGATAGATTCTTGTTGAGCAAAGGAATCAAAATCTGGAGGTAGGTGGGAATGTAGAACTCAACGCAGACAGATCTGCCATGATCTTATTGAATGGGGATGCAGGCTTGGTGGGTTGGATGTTCATATTTTTAATGCAAAGAATTGCTTTACAATTCATGTTTTGTGCTTACAGGTTGCTGGGTGCACCGAGCAGATTTGCATGGGTTCAATTATGATGCCAAGCCATCAAGTTAGAAAACCAAATGAAGTGCAAAATAATGAGAAGCTACTTCCATTGGCAGCAGACTTTATTAACCAGTACTATACATCCATGAAAAGGCAATTATTTAAATTACATCTTTCTAGTTTATATTTTTAAATATTTAAAATTCCTATTTCTTATGTTCCAACATGATCTTAGTTGACTCAAATTTCGATAATTTGTTAATAAAATCCTCTTGAGAGGTCGCATGTTTATATATGATAGGCAACTCATTAGTCATTTATCCACAGGAAACTGGGCAGATCTGCTAATGGGTAAGATGACAAAGTGCCAGTTGGCAGTGCTGAAAAGAATAATGTAACCTGATACAGAACCAGTTTATATCCCTAAAGGGAAAAGAGTTCTACTTGCCAAAACAAAAGGGTCACTAAAGAGGTAAGGATCAAAATAAAATGGAAAGGAAAAAGCATGCAGAAGTGCAAATGGCAAAAAGAACTCCAAAGTCCAGGATGGGTAGGAAAACAGGAGAGCTTCTCGCCCGCTTTTTGGGTGAGTTCAAATCTGCAATCTTCTGTACTTGGACTAAAGAAAAGCAGATACTGAAACTTGCCTGTAGGGAGATGGGGAGGGACCTAAATTGCCCAAAAGCTGGCAGCTCGGATCGGAGGCTCGAAATGTGCACATGTGCAAAAAATTCAAAAATGTTAGCCCTCCTGCCAGCAACGCCAGCCACCACCCCCCCGCACCCTCCCACCCATCCTCTGCTCCCCCAGCCCACCGGCGTGGACACAACCTCCCCCTACCTTCCCCGAACATCGGACACCCCCCCCTACGATCTCAACTCCCTCATGGACCTCCCTCATGCCCGGCGCCCCATCCTCACACAGTCTCCCTCTCATCCCCCCTCCCCCGATCGCACCCCTTCTCATCCCCATGTCCCCGATGGGAGAGTGTCCCTCACCCCCTCTCCTGCCCCGCCCCCCCTTATCCTTGGCGGCAGTTTGGAACTCCCCCCTCCCCACCCTCCCGTTTGCAGTCTCCCTGTCATCAAACCCCCTACATCACCACAGTAGCACAGACCTCTCTCCACACCCACCTCCCACCCGCCCACCCCGCCCCACCCCTACCCAGCCTCAGCATTACAGGCTCCAACCAGCACTGCCTCACTGGACTCAGGGGAAGCAATGTTGCCACAATGTCGTTTCTTCCCCAAACTCCACCCTGCAGCATCAGTTCCATTGCAGATTGCTGGCAGCACTAGGACCCGAGGTCAGCACTGAGACCTGAGTTCAGATACCACCGGCAGTTTGCACCCCCGCCCCCCCGTCACACACGCAGGCCACCCCTGACCTGGAATGCAACACGGCGGTTTCCATTTTCTGCACACATTGCGACCTACCTCCCCGCTCACCCTCAGTGCCGCTGCGCCTACAGCAGACTTTTATAGAGCAGGTGTGTTACTCACCGGTTGCAAACAAGATCATTAAGGCAAGTGAGATAGAATGATTGCAAGTGAACCTCGCTAATTATATTGAGATGCATGGATAAATGAGCTAACTGACATTTCGCCCAATTTAGATGAGATCCAGATCACGCCCTTTTTATTGGTAAGATGGGAACGGGTGCAAAATTGGGTGCGATTCCCATTTGTCCACTCGCTCCCTATTTTCCAACCTCAACCTGCCGAGAAACAGGCACCATAAGGTTGTAAAATTGTCTCCCCAACTAAATATTCAGTTAAATTGGTTGCCATTTATAACAGGCATAAAGCTCTTTGCTTTGTCTCATAGGCTTGGGTCCAAGGCCCACCTTCAAAGGATCGAAGAAGTGACCAAGGAAATTGAAACAACTGGCACCTACCAGCTTAAAGACACTGAGCTAATTTACGGGGCCAAGCACGCCTGGAGAAATGCTGCCCGCTGCGTTGGGAGGATCCAGTGGTCTAAATTACAGGTACTTGCCAGGGATCGTACTTATATGGTGTCATCACAAATGAAGGTGTATTGCATAGCTAGAGTTAAGGGGCAGAGAACAGGTACAAAAAAAGTGACAGTTTACTTTGCAATCTTTAAGAGGTTGTAATTGTCAAACTATAAATGTACATTGAGGTCAGTGTCCGTTAATTACTTAAATACACAGTCTCTTCTTCATCAGGACTTAAATCTGTGTGTAAATCATGAAAATAATGGCCGTGCAATGAACAGTTCTAAGTTCATTAGAAACAGACCTACAAGGTTTAACATGAATTCTCCAATCAAAGATCTATTCTGACAAGTTTCATAGTATTCCTACAGTGCTGAAGGAGGCCATTCAGCCCATCAAGCCTGCACCAACTCTCTACAGGGCCACCCTGCCCTATCCCATAACCTCACACTTTTACCCTGCTAGTCCCCCGAACTTACACATCTTGGGACACTAAGGGACAATTTAGCATGGCCAATCCCCTTGACCTGCGCATCTTTGAACTGTGGGAGGAAATTGGAGCACCCAAAGGAAACCCACACAAACACAGGGAGAACATGCAGACTGTACAGACAGTCACCCCAGGCTGGAATTGAATGCGGGTCCCTGGCACTGTGAGGCAGCGGTGCTAACCACTGTGCCTCCATGTCACCTTGAGTCCATCCTGATTGATAAATACATCTCAATTACCAAGAGGAAAATTAAAATTATATGATTACATTATTAGAGTTGCTGAGGATATGTGCGAATAATGTTAACTTAAAAAAGCACATAATCCACAATGGAACGTCCAGCATCTGAAAGAGAAAGATTTTTATGTGAAATTCTTCAAAGTTTCTGGTTGGCGGCCCTATATAAGATCTACCTTTCTCTTACAAATGCTCGTAGCCTGATAGAGGTTATTTCAGAAAACTCGTCAACAGGTGGGAATGGGTAACTTTGGTGCCACAAAATCTTTTCCTTGCAGAATTTAATCAGCATCACTGTAAGATTCTGAAATTGCACTGAAAGTCATTAGTGGGACTTCTCTATGGTACAGAAACATCCTACAGCTGTGTGTTTTCATAGTACTTTGTGTTATGCACCAGATATTATATTGGTGAAGTAATTCTGAGTAACATTATAGAAGAAAGGAGATGAATTGTGAAACAATAGAGCACAAAACTTGAAAATAAAATAATTGCATCTGATAGTTTGCCTTTTTATAAGTGTGTTAACTTTGGTGTAATATTTGCAGGTTTTTGATGCACGTGACTGTACCACTGCTCATGGAATGTTCAACTATATTTGCAATCACATCAAATATGCAACCAACAAGGGGAATCTCAGGTCGGTGCCAAGGCAGTTCATTTTATTGACCAACTTTACTTGCTGATCCATGCATAGGTAGAAAATTAGTCAGAGTCATGACTATAGGAAAAGAACTTATGTTGTACAACAGCACCGTGCACATTGACACACTTGTATGATGTAACTTTGTCGACGGTTTAACAAGGGCCTTCACCATTTCAAATAAGCAGTATTATTTCTGGCTGGGTAATTTTTAACCCTGCAGTGACTGGTCTGATCGCCTGAAGATATCACATCACACTACAGTGGAAGATTTCATTCTTCAGAACAGGCATGCTTCATTTTCCAAGATGATATTTCACTCTCCAATGTAGTATCACATGTGTGAGCCTCGATCGTTGACCGGGGAACTGAACCACCATACAACGTAATTGGACAAAGATTGGAGAAGTAGGAATTCTTTTCAACATACAGTATCATGCTAAGTTGCCCCTTAGTGTCCAAAGATGTATGGACTAGATGGATTAGCCATGGTAAATGTGCTGAGTTGCAGTGGCACTGTAGTTAGCACTGCTGCCTCACAACGCCAGAGACCTGGGGTTCAATTCCCGGCTTGGGTCACTGTCTGTGCAGAGTTGGCAAGTTTTCCCTGGGTTTCCTCCGGGTGCTCTGGTTTCCTCCCACAGCCTGAAAGACATGCTGGTTTGGTGCATTGACCCGAACAGGCTCCGGATGTGGCGACTAGGGAAATTTCACAATAACTTCATTGAAGTGTTAATGTAAGTCTTACTTGTGACTAAAAAATAAATAAGCTTGAGTTAAGGGGGATAGGGCGGGGTGTGGAAGTGGATAAAATCTCTTTCAGAGAGTTGGTGCAGACACAATGGGCCAAATTGCCTCCTTCTGCACTGTAGTTCTATTTCTATTTGACCTCTCCATTAATTTAGCCATGTGAGTAGCATGTCAGATACTGATCCCCATTCCTATTACTTCAAGAAAAGTACGGAGCATCAGGAACTGTGCAAAGTCCATACAGTCTCCTGATCTCTCCAAGATCCTGAAACAGTATTCATTCTATCTATCTGTGAAAGCTGAAAGGCTGAATTAACTCCTTTGTACTCCATGTCTTCTGCTTCAACACCCAGCCAACTGAGCAGGAGGGCTTCAAGAAGCATTACGCCACTCTCCAGTTTAGACAACTTTTCATTTTAGAATATATCTCTGCATTTTGCCAATTTCTGAGAGAAATCCAAGTTTAGTGAAAGCTGTAAGCTAGGATTTTTAAAAAGGGGTAAATTTTCTGGTCCTGCCCACCACCGGTGGGATAATTTGACAGACCATTGAAAGATTTGTTGACCTCCACTGGGAATCTCCGGTCTTGGGGTGGATGGGACTGGAATATCCCACCCAAAATCTTTTAAAATTGCTAAGTCTTACATGAGTAAATGTCAGGCCACATCACAGCATCATAGAATTGCTACAGCGCAGAAGGAAGCCTTTACCCCATAGTCCTGTACATTGCTTCAATTCAAGTAATTATCTAATGCTGCCTTGAATGTCTCGATTGAATCTGTCACCACCACAATTCCAGGTAGTGCATTCCAGATTCAAGCCACTCGTTGTGTGAAAAAGTTTGTTAATCACTTTTTTATTATTTATTTTACGGGATGTGGGCCTCACTAGGCTAGCACTTATACCTCATCCCTAGTTGTCCTTCAGAAGGTGGTGGTGACCTGTCTTCCTGAACCACCTGAGGTTTGGGTACCTCCATGAAGCTGTTAGAGAGGGAGTTCCAGGATTTAGACCCAGCAACAAGTCAGGATGGTGAGTGACTTGGAGGGGAACCTCCAGGTGGTGGTGTTCCCAGCTATCTGCTGCTCTTGTCCTTCTAGATGGTAGTGGTTGTGATTTGGAAGGTGCTGCCTAAGGAACCTTGGTGAATTCCTGCAGTGCACCTTGTAGATGGTACACATGGCTGCCATGTTCATCAGTGGTGGAGGGATAGAACATAAGAACATAAGAAATAGGAGCAGGAGTAGGCCATCTAGCCCTTCGAGCCTGCCCCGCCATTCAATAAGATCATGGCTGATCTGTCGTGGCTCAGTTCCACTTTCCCGCCCTCTCCCCATAACCCTTAATCCCCTCTCTTATCAAAAACCCATCAACCCGCGTCTTAAAAATATTTAGCGAGGCAGCCTCCACCACTTCAACGGGCAGAGAATTCCAGAGATTCACCACCCTTTGAGTGAAGAAGTTCCTCCTCAACTCCGTTCTAAACCGCCCCCCCCTTTATCTTGAAGCTGTGCCCCCTAGTCCTACTGTCTTTTTTGAGCCGGAAGAGTCTCTCCACCTCTATCCTATCCATCCCATTCATCATCTTATACGTCTCAATGAGATCTCCCCTCATTCTTCTAAACTCTAACGAGTACAAGCCTAGTTTATTCAGCCTCTCCTCATAGCTCAACCCCCTCAACTCCGGTATCAGCCTAGTAAACCTCCTCTGCACTCCCTCCAAGGCCAAAATATCTTTGCGCAGGTGCGGCACCCAAAACTGCACACAGTACTCCAGCTGCGGCCTCACCAATGCCCTATACAGCTGCAGCAAGACCTCCCTACTTTTATATTCAATGCCCCTCGCTATGAAGGCCAGCATCCCATTTGCCTTCCTGACCACCTGCTGCACCTGCAAGCTGGGTTTTTGTGACTCATGCACAAGGACCCCGAGGTCCCTCTGCACCGTCGCCTGCTGCAGTTTTTCGCCACGTTAAGTAATAATCCTTCCTACCATTATTCCTACCAAAGTGGACCACCTCACACTTGCCAACATTAAATTCCATTTGCCATTTCCTGGCCCATTTGCCCAGCCTATCTAGATCCTTCTGCAGACTCTCCACACCCTCCGCACAATTTGCCGTTCCCCCAATCTTGGTGTCATCAGCAAATTTCGACACCCTACACTCGGTTCCCTCCTCCAGATCATCTATATAAATGGTAAAAAGCTGAGGCCCCAGCACCGACCCCTGGGGCACTCCACTAGTCACCATCCGCCAATCCGAATAGCACCCGTTGACCCCCACTCTCTGCCTCCTATTTGACAACCAATCCTCTATCCACGCTAACACCCTACCCCCAACTCCATGTCCCCCGACCTTCTGCAATAACCTCTTGTGAGGTACTTTGTCAAACGCCTTCTGAAAATCCAGAAAGACCACATCCACCGGCTCTCCTCTATCCACCGCCCTAGACACATCCTCATAGAACTCCAGTAAATTTGTCAGACACGACTTCCCTTTAATGAAACCGTGCTGCATCTGCTCTATCAAGCAATTCCCTTCAAGATGCCTCGCAATTTCCTCCTTAATGACGGATTCTAACATTTTACCTACCACAGACGTTAAACTAACCGGCCTATAATTCCCCGCCTTTTGCCTGGCACCCTTCTTAAACAATGGTGTAACATTAGCCGTTTTCCAATCATCCGGCACTTCCCCGGAATCCAGCGACGTCTGGAAAATAACCACCAAGGCATCCACTATCACCTCCGCCATTTCTTTCAGAACCCTCGGATGCATTCCATCCGGTCCTGGGGACTTGTCCACAATCAGCCCCTCCAGTCTGTCGAGCACCGCCTCTCTAGTAACAGTAATGTCATTAAGACCCTCCAGTCCTACCACCTTTCCATCGCTAACACCCGGCAAATTATTCACGTCCTCCTCCGTGAAGACAGAAACAAATGTTATTCAAGATCTTAGCCATATCCCCATCCCCTACCACTAGGTCCCCTTTCTCATCCTCTAAAGGACCAACGTTCACCCTAGCCAGCCTCTTCCTTTTTATATATTTATAAAAATGTTTTATAACATGTTTGTGGAAGGGGTAGCAATCAAGAAGGTTGCTTTGTGCTAGGTGGCGTTGAGCTTCTTGAGTGTTGTTGGAGCTGCACTCACCCAGGCGAGTAGAGAGCATTCCATTATACACCTGGCCTGCATCTTGTAGATGGTGGACAGCCTTTGAGGGGGTCAGGAGGTGAGTTACTCACTGCAGGATTCTTAGCCCTTGCCCTGCTCTTGCAGCCACTGTATTTTTATGGCTAGTCTGGTTCAGTTTCTGGTCAATGATAACCTCCAGAATATTGATAGTGTGGTAATGGTAATGCCATTGAATCAGGGAGATGGTTAAATCCTGTCTTGTTGGAGATGGTCATTGCCGAGCACTTGTGTGGCATGAACATTACATCAAAGTTACTTTGTTTGTAAATCACTTTAAATCTGTGCCCTCTCATTCTTGATCCTTTTATGAGCGGGAACAGTTTCTCCCCATTGACTCTGTCCAGCTTTGTCATGAGACTTTCATTAAATACACTGGCCAAGAACACGATCTTTAAACCTTATTCTGTGGTTAATTGAATAATAAGAATATTTCCCTTCCTGGTTCATAGAATCATGGAACATAAAATTCCTCAGTGTAGAAGGAGACCATTCATACCATTGAGTCTGCACTGACAACAATTTCACCTTATCCTCATAACCCCACATATTTACCCTGCTAATCCCCCTGACACGAAGAGACAATTTAGCATGTTCAATCCATCTAACCCACACTTTGGACTGTGGGAGGAAGCATTGGCATCACTTATCTCCTTTGCTAATCTCTGTGACCATACTCTCCCCAACATCTCCTTTTGAGGCTTGGGGGTCACATTTTGTTTCATAATGCCTCTGTGAAGCAGCTTGGGATGTTTTATTATGTAATGCTCAGTTGGTTAGGATTAAATTTACTGGAGTTCTATGAGGATGTGTCTAGGGCGGTGGATAGAGGAGAGCCGGTGGATGTGGTCTTTCTGGATTTTCAGAAGGCGTTTGATAAGGTACCTCACAAGAGGTTACTGCAGAAGGTCAGAGGACATGGAGTTGGGGGTAGGGTGTTAGCGTGGATAGAGGATTGGTTGTCAAATAGGAGGCAGAGAGTGGGGGTCAATGGGTGCTATTCGGATTGGCGGTTGGTGACTAGTGGGGTGCCCCAGGGGTCGGTGCTGGGGCCTCAGCTATTTACCATTTATATAGATGATCTGGAGGAGGGAACCGAGTGTAGGGTGTCGAAATTTGCTGATGACACCAAGATTGGGGGAAAGGCAAATTGTGCGGAGGGTGTGGAGAGTCTGCAGAAGGATCTAGATAGGCTGGGCGAATGGGCCAGGAAATGGCAAATGGAATTTAATGTTGGCAAGTGTGAGGTGGTCCACTTTGGTAGGAAGAATGGTAGGAAGGACTATTACTTACGTGGCGAAAAACTGCAGCAGGCGACGGTGCAGAGGGACCTCGGGGTCCTTGTGCATGAGTCGCAAAAACCCAGCCTGCAGGTGCAGCAGGTGGTCAGGAAGGCGAATGGGATGCTGGCCTTCATAGCGAGGGGGATTGAATATAAAAGTAGGGAGGTCTTGCTGCAGCTGTATAGGGCATTGGTGAGGCCGCAGCTGGAGTACTGTGTGCAGTTTTGGGCGCCGCACCTGCGCAAGGATATTTTGGCCTTGGAGGGAGTGCAGAGGAGGTTTACTAGGCTGATACCGGAGTTGAGGGGGTTGAGCTATGAGGAGAGGCTGAATAAACTAGGCTTGTACTCGTTAGAGTTTAGAAGAATGAGGGGAGATCTCATTGAGACGTATAAGATGATGAATGGGATGGATAGGATAGAGGTGGAAAGACTCTTCCCGCTCAAAAAAGACAGTAGGACTAGGGGGCACAGCCTCAAGATAAAGGGGGGGCGGTTCAGAACGGAGTTGAGGAGGAACTTCTTCACTCAAAGGGTGGTGAATCTCTGGAATTCTCTGCCCGTTGAAGTGGTGGAGGCTACCTCGCTAAATATTTTTAAGAAGCGGGTTGATGGGTTTTTGATAAGAGAGGGGATTAAGGGTTATGGGGAGAGGGCGGGAAAGTGGAACTTAGCCACGACAGATCAGCCATGATCTTATTGAATGGTGGGGCAGGCTCGAAGGGCCAGATGGCCTACTCCTGCTCCTATTTCTTATGTAAATTCATTGGAGTTTAGAAGAGTGAGAGGGGATCTCATCGAAATTTATAAAATTCTAACAGAATTAGATGGCAGATTCAGAAAGAACGTTCCTGATGGTGGGAGAGTCCAGAACAAGGCGTCATACTTTGAGGATTAGGGGTAAATCTTTTAGGACAGTGGTAAAGAGAGATTTCTTCACTCAGAGAATGGTGAATGTGTGGAATTCACTACCACAGAAAGTAGTTGAGGCCAAAAGGTTGTGTGATTTCAGAAAGAAATTAGATATAGCTCCTGGGGCTAAATGATCAAGGGATATGAAGGGAGACAAGATCAGGATATTGGACTTGATGATCAGCGATGATCAGAATGAATAGTGGAGCAGGCTTGAAGGGCCGAATGGCCTACTCCTGCTTCTGCGTTTCTGTATTTTTGTGTAACTCAATACAAGTCACTGTCCCAACTTTGTTTCAATGAAAATCCTTAGATTTAAGTAAGAATTTAGAAGTGACTTTATTTCAGAAAAAAAGCTTCATTTTCAATTAACATCAACGGGTGTCAGTTTAACATCTGTCAACAGTTATCAGATTGATGGTTTTACAGGTCTGCTATCACAATATTCCCACAACGAACAGATGGCAAGCATGATTTCAGAATCTGGAACAGCCAGCTGATCAGATATGCTGGATACAAGCAACCCGATGGCTCAGTCATTGGAGACCCTGCCTCTGTGGAGCTAACTGAGGTAGAGTATATCAAATAACTGCTGGGTCCAACCCCCAGCATTCAGTTTTACTGATGGCTGTTTCCATATTGCTTATCTGAATGTTATATGTTCTTTGCAAATTATGGTTGATGCAGATTTGTATGCAACAAGGTTGGAAAGGACCAAAAGAGCGCTTTGACATCCTCCCACTTTTGCTTCAAGCTAATGGAAATGACCCTGAACTATTTGAGATTCCCCCAGAACTAATCCTGGAAGTATCTTTCAAACACCCTAAGTACGTACAGCTTTGTTGAGAACATTTGATCATTTACAATTCAGTGATTGTTTTAGCTTTCATTATGAGACAGGTTAAAGTATATATGTTGGTAAACGTTCCAAATGAACATTTTTGATGCATGGTCCAGTTAATTCCAGTCCATGCAGTTTTTTTTTGCCAGGAGTATTGCTTTCACTCCAATTCATATTCCAAAGTGGCCAGAGTTGTTTATTTAGCTGCAGTTTTTCTCCCCCTTGCTTTGGCCATTAGGTTTGCTGGTTCTAGATGGAAACCCAAATAAGGTGCAGTTGCCCATGCGGAACAGGACATCAAGTGTGGCATTGGTTGCCATGTCTCTCAGCAAGTGGAAGGGAGAAGTGATGGGCAGAGTCAATAGTCTCCGCTGGTTCTGTCTATCGAACTGCAGGCATCTTCCGTTCTGAGAGTTAGCTACATTCCTGACCCTTAGTCCGGGCAGCAAGAATGTGGGTGAAGAAAGGGGTTGATAAATGTGAAACAGGGGGACATTTACTCAAGATAAAATGATGATAATAATCTAGAATCATAACACAACAGTTAGAAATTGCTGGAGTCTTGCACCTTATGGTGTTGTTCGCATTTCTGTAACCTTTGGAATGTCCTGTAGGTTTGAATGGTTTAAAGATCTGAACTTGAAGTGGTATGGCCTGCCAGCTGTTTCAAACATGCTTCTAGATATCGGAGGCCTCGAGTTTACAGCCTGCCCTTTCAATGGATGGTACATGGGAACGGAAATCGGAGTCCGTGACTTCTGCGATACAGCCCGGTATTGTGTTCTAGAGGTAACTTCTATTTCCTCTTTAGAACAGCATAGACATGTTTCCCTGATCCTTTATCACAGGGTGAAATGAATGACTTTTAAGCAAATAAAGCATACAACAGTGGATAAAAGAAGAAAGAACTTGCATCTCTCTTGGCCTCAGGACACCCCACAGCGCTTCACTTAAAACCTATCTCTTTGACCAGGTAGAATTCACTTGACATGCCGGCTACCTCTGCTTTACCCAGCATGCCATCCCATGTAGTTGCATGAGGATTTTCCTCCAGTTCTGATCATTGCCATCTGTGAGCCAAATCCCCCTGCATGTGTTGCTCCTGGGAACAAGTAGCTTCAATATTGGAGGCAGTGAGGATTCAAATCCGGTCAGTACAATTAATGGAGTAGATTTCACTAAGATCAATGGGGAGATCATTCAGAGTGCCTCTCAGATGGCTGATCAGCAAAGGAGAGTTTACTATCCCGCAGGGAGTATTAAAGCCTTTAAGTAGGAGGTGCTGGAGAGGAGCTCCAGTAGCATTACACCCCTGGGAAAACCCACAGTGCTGTTAGGAAGGGAGTTTCAAGATTTTTCATGGAATCACAACAGTACAGAAGGAGGCCATTCGGCCCATCCAGCTTGCATCGACAACAATCTCATCCAGGTATTTACCCTGCTAATATCCCTGACACTAAGGGGCAATTTAGCATGGCCAGTCAACCCTACACTGGACTGTGGGAGGAAACCAGAGCACCCAGAGGAAACCCAGAGACAGTGAAGAAACGGATTTCTTTTATTGATTTATTTTTGTTGTAATAAGTCTTTAATGGGTGTCATCAATTTAAGGGAAGTGTATTGTGTGATCCAGCCTCAGTGTCACTTTGGCCTGGAGCAGAACACAGGCACACAGCTCTGCGACTGTGAGCTCCTCAAGCTTTCCATCCACGTATTTATGTTCATGTGTGCCTGTTGATAACAAGTGAAGCCACAGTGTGTTTTCCCTTCTGAATGATTGGTGCCTTTTATTTCATTGCAACATATACAACAATTTGATGAGAATTGTCTTAAGATAAACACTGGATAGATTTACCTGTAAATGCAACTCTCAAATGTCTTTCACTCATCATAAGAAGTTCTTTCCTATTGTTTGTGTGTGAGCAACAATGGGAGAAGCCAAAGTCTAATTGGTTCTGACAGCTCCCGTTCCACCATCCAACTGATCTAATTGTGTCTGACAGTCAATGGTTCCGTCTTTCAACTGATATAATGGAGAAAAAAGACAACCTTCAACTCTGCCGAAGATAGTTGATTGTTCTTAAAGAAAAAACTTGAACAAACTGACACATGAGTTGAAATGCTGACTGTCAGTTTAAGGCACAGGCAGTTGGTAAATCTGGAAGTGACAACTACCAGTTTGGTACACAATCTGTTATACCGCAAACATGATTTGTCTGCTTGGGTGTTCACAGGGCCATATCCCCGACTGCCATTCACTGCTAAAGACCTACTTAAAAATCAATGAAGCTGACGTAGCAATCAATGGTGTGTTCTGTAAGTTTTTCTAACTGTTTTATCACAAACAGTTGAATTAACTTACATCATCCTGGTCTGAAACCTACCTAGGGATGGCATGGTGGTACAGTAGTTAGCACTGCTGCCTTACAGCGCCAGTGACCCAGGTTCAATTCTGGCCTTGGGTCACTGTCTGTGTGAAGTTTGCACATTCTCCCCGTGTCTGCGTGGGTTTCCTCCAGGTGTTCCATTTTCCCCCGCAGTCCAAGGATGTGCGGGTTGGGTTGATTGGCCATATTAAATTGCCCCTTGGTGTTAGGGGGATTAGCAGGGTAAGTTTGAGGGGTTATGGAAAAAGGGCCTGGGTGGGATTGCAGTCAGTGAAGACTTGATAGGCCTCCTTCTACACTGTAGGGATTCTATGATTCTACTTGGTCTGCAAGCATCATCACTTCTATATATATTTTCATTCCCTGTGGTGCCTCGGATATTTACTTCAGTATACTCAGAAAACTAATTCCTCTGCATTCACACTTTTTGTGTTATTGGGGATGCATGGTATTCCTGAAAAATTTGTTTGACCAATAGAAAACACCTACAATAAGCCCTCGATCGCTGTTGAATTGGATTGAAGGAGTGGTTTAGATTTGGTAAGGAGACAAGATTGCATTGGTACTGGAAATAGGAATGAACCTTGCACTAAACAAGTAATATTGAAAGAACCTGCTTTTGTGGCAAGATTTGAAACAATCTCAGATTTGCTGATGATATTGACCTTACAGCGGCATTGAAGGGGCTAACTGATAAGGTGTGCATGGAGAATGAGAAAAGCTGTGATGTTCTGGGTAGATTTCCATTATATAATCAGTTGGAATATCTTCCTGGGTCTGTGCACAGAGGTAAATAGAAGAGGCTACAGAAGGCTGAGAAAGTGCTGGGCAGACAGGTTTTTATCATGGGATTTAAAGGTCACTGGCTAGGCCAGCATTTATTGCCCATCCCCAGTTGTCCTTGAAAAGGTGGTGGTGAACTGCCTTCTGAAACCACTGTACCCAGGTACACGCAGATTGCTGGTAATGGAGTGAGTTCCAGGATTTTGACCCAGTATCAGTGAAGGAAGTGTGGTACAGTTCTAATTCAGGATGATGTGAGGCTTGGAGAAGCTTAGTGAATGACTTGTCGTGAGTGAAAAGGTTCTAGATGACTAAAGCGGCCAGATTCTCTCTCTCCCTTCACAGATCCTGAACCAAAAACAGAAAATGCTGCAAAATCTCAGCAGGTCGGACAGCATCTGTGAAGAGAGAATCGAGACTGTATTCTCCAGCATCTTCTGTTTTTGTCTCAGATTCCAGCATCCACAGTATTTTGCCTTTATCCTCACAGATCCTGCCTCACCTGCTGAGCACTTTCAGTTTTTCCTGTTTATATTGCAGATTTGTAGCATCTGCTGTTTTTGCTTTTGCATCCTGTAAGGTTCCCTGTCAGCTAAGTTGGATAAGGATGTGGCTAGTAGAATTTGGATGAACACTGGTGTATGGGAAATGGTACATGGGAAGCTTGGGCAGAAGAACATATGAAACACTCACATATAAAACCATGTGTATAGAATAGGAATGCCGTGACAGTGTTTTCGTAAAGTTAGCTGATTGTGCACTGCAGAAACTCCCATTATCTTTATAGGGTAGGGCTTGATATGCCACTAAAATATGCTGGACGTAAAGTTTAGTTGGAATGACAGTGCCCCAATCACGAATAGACTTCAGAAACTATAACTTTTTATGTATTTTCCAAATATCTCTTTCAGTGGCATGACAGTGGTTTACACTGCTGCCACACAGCGCCAGGGACCAGGACCCGGGTTTAATTCCCAATTTGGGTCACTGTCTGTGTAGAGCTTGCATGTTCTCCCCATGTTTGTGTGGGTTTTCTCCGGGTGCTCTGGAGGTCCAAAAGGCGTGCTGGTTAGGTACACTGATCATGCTAAATTTTCCCTCAGTGTACTCGAACAGGAATGTGGCAACTAGGGGATTTTCACAGTAACTTCACTGCAGTGTTAATGCAAGCTTACATGTGACTAATAAATGAACTTTAAACTTTAAAAAACCCTTCTCTTTTAACTGTCTCCTGCTGCAGTTGAATCCCAAAGCATAAACCACCTTCCTTATTGGAGCAGAAAATCTTCATGACTAAATCAAGAGTTGGTTCAATTATGGATGTGTCAAAACCAAACACGTTCCAGTCCTCACCAGTGTCCATACAAGCACAGTTTAAACAAGAAGATTCAGATGGCAATTGGGCCCAGGATGAAAATTGATTTTCACCCCATCTCTTCCAGTCTGAGACCCAGACAAACTATGATATTTTTCTTGTTGCCCTGCTTGAATTCAATGGACTTAGCACAGACTGACTCTGAGACTCTTCTGATCCACATGACCTGGGATTTCACACTCTCTGATGTTCATACCAACTGAGACATCAACAAGTTGCACTCTCTCTACAGTGTGAACTAACCACAAAAAGAATTGGAAACAAGGAATCTTTCTCTGGTCCTCACTCATATATACAGAAAAACAGATCCAAGATTATCCTATAGCACAGATGAATTACTGGACCTATTATCTGTTGTTAGTCCTTGTTCTCTCAGTTTTTCAGATTTTTTCCTTTACTGCTCCTCATCTGCCAACTTGTCTTACTTTCTGTGGTTTGTTTTCTTTGTGTGGTTTGGCTTCTCTTGTTTCTCTGTGACTTCCTGTTCCATGACCAGACACTAAACTCCACCCTGTACAATGTTCAACAAATGGCCAAGATTTTTCAAGCAGCCACCTTAGATATTTTAAAAAAGTTTCTGGTAATCCTGGCGCCCATAATGGAAGTCTGGCCATGATTAAAATTCTATGGTCTCCATGGGAGATCATTGCCACACACGGATTTCAATTTGCTCTCATGGAATATCAACCAAAACTCTCCGGTCTCATGCATCCACTATTGCTGCCAATGAGTACGGAGAATTTGGCACTTAGCCAAATCTCCATTCATTGCAACGGGACTGGAAAATCCCAGCCGCAGGCAAGGTTGAAGAATTCTGGCCATCGAAACCAAATCAGTTATGGGATTTACTCTGGACTAATATTTGACCGAGCTCTCTAAAATAATTTTATTATTCATTTATTTAGCATGTGCATAGTCATAGAGCCAGTCATTAGCCTTGCCAGTTGACAGGTGGAGTTGTTGAACCCATTTTCAAGTTTAGAACCATAGAACATTACAGTACAGAAACAGACCTTTTGGCCCTTCTTGGCTGTGCCCAACCATTTTTCTGCCTAGTCCCACTGACCTGCACCTGGACCATATCCCTTCACACCCCTCTCATCCATATACCTGTTCAAGTTTTTGGTAAAAGTGATCCTGCATTTACCACTTCATCTGGCAGCTCATTCCACACTCCCACCACTCTCTGTGTGAAGAAACTCCCCACTCCAATATTCCTTTTAAACATTTCCCCCTACACCCTTAACCCATGTCCTCTAGTTTTTTTCTCCCCTAACCTCAGTGGAAAAAGCCTGCTTGCATTCACTGTATCTGTACCCATCATAATTTTATACACCTCTATCAAATCTCCCCTCATTCTCCTATGCTCCGGGGAATAAAGTCCTAACCTATTCAACCTTTATCTGTAACTCAGTTTCTCAAGTCCCGGCAACATCCTTGTAAATCTTCTCTGTACTCTTTCAATCTTTTTAATATCCTTCCTGTAATTAGATGACCAAAACTGCACACAATACTCTAAATTCGGCCTCACCAATGTCTTATACAACCTCACCATAACTTTCCAACTCTTATACTCAATACTTTGATTTATAAAGGCCAATGTTCCAAAAGCACTCTTTACAACCCTATCTATCTGTGGCGCCACTTTTCGGGAATTATGTATCTGTATTCCCAGATTCCTCTGTTCTACTACACTCTTCAGTGTCCTACCATTTACCTTGTACGTTCTACCTCGCTTTGTCCTTCCAAAGTGCAATACCTCACACTTGTCTGCATTAAACCCCATCTGCCATTTTTCAGCCCATTTTTCTAGCTGGTCCAAATACCGTTGCAAGCTTTGAAAACCTTCCTGACCGTCCACTACACCTCCAATCTTTGTATCATCAGCAAATTTGCTGATCCAATTTACCACATTATCATCCAGATCATTGAAATTTAGTCAGTGGACACTTCTCAACAGTTATTGTTTGCACTGCATCTGCAGCCTTGATGGTCTTGGTGACCCTGTTGACATTGGGTGGCTGCACAGAAGCCTTGGCCAGTCCAAAACCAGTTTAAAAGGTCTGATCCACCTTGGATACCAAATTCAACAAATCTGCACTTGAGGTACCCTGGTATCACAGAATCAAAAACTGTCAGCAATGTGAAAATAATTTCATTGAATGTTTATTTATAAATATACTGAAAGGTGAAAAAAGGACATCAGGCAATTTTTATCTCATCAATTCAGCAGTGAAACCTAATACACTACCTGTCCAATTCCAATTCTCTTCACACACCCAGTGGTGAACTTTGGCAGACATTTGTCTGTTTCTGCAGCTAGCAATTCCTCAAACACATCACTATTCTGTCACCAGGGACTTGCAGCTTGAGGGGTGCCACTCCACGTCAAGTGTAGCTGACCAGGGGTCTCTCCCAGCTATTCTTACTGCCAGCCATTATTTGGAAGAACTTGCAGATTGACAATAAACCTGTTTGACCGAGTTATAAGCGGACCTTCTTTGGCCATCCAGTTCTGAGGTGGGACTCGAACCCGGAGGTCCTGGCTCAGAGGCAGGGACACTACCCACTGCGCTACAAGACCTCGCTGCCCAATTATTGATGTTTAATTTGATGTTAACAGGAAGGGGTTCTTAAATTATTTGCATGTGATCATGTTGCAGAAAGTAGCAAAGCAAATGGGACTTGACACCAGAAAGACATCCTCCCTTTGGAAAGATCAAGCATTAGTTGAAATAAATATTGCTGTCCTCTACAGCTTTCAGGTAAGTACAAGCTTCATATAATGTCATTTCTTTCCAAACAAATACGAAGATATGTTTGTTGAAGGTTTTTCTCCCTATTTAGTCTGATAAAGTGACAATTGTGGACCATCATTCTGCTACGGAATCCTTCATGAAACACATGGAAAACGAGTATAGGTGTCGAGGAGGGTGCCCTGCAGACTGGGTGTGGATTGTTCCCCCAATGTCAGGAAGCATCACCCCTGTGTTCCATCAAGAGATGCTAAACTATCATCTGAGCCCATCATTTGAGTACCAGGTAAGCTCTTAAAAACAATATTGTTTCCTTCGCCCATCTTTTCCAGTTTGGCCTTTAACCAATTAATTAAACTTATTTGGTTCTTAGCACCTTATCAGCAATTTTTGATGCTTTGTGGTTTGAGCATGTATTATTTAAGATGAATGCATTCCATATGACATGGAAACCAAAGGAGAATCATTGTACTACTGTCAAGATAGGTAAGCCTCAAGTGCTGAACATTCTCTTACTAAATACAACGATCTTCCATCTTCAATTCTCAGGGTAAGTGACGCAAATCTCATGTGTATGAATTGAGCAGACATCTGCTAGTAAGTTTTGCAGATGTGATTCCAGGGATACGCTCTGTACAAATCTGGGAAACTGATGAAGACATGTTGGACTTGAAAGTACTAACCACAATGAATGGAACTTATCAGAAGATTTTCAGTTTCGATTGCTAGATCACGTTGGAAAAAAAGAGGCTGACATACTTGGAAGAGAAGTACAATGAATAGATTTCATGTTGATGGTGTTGCTGGGCTGATTTAGGGTTAATTGGTGCTCAGAGGCTGTGCCCTCTTGATAGCCACGTTTTGCAATTTGTACACTACAACTCAGGCATAAAAGGCACTTGCTACAAAGTCCTGCAATAATTTGTACCATTGAATTTAAATGATTTGAGGAGTCTATAATAGCATAAATCAGTTAACAGCCAAGGCTACGTGATCTGGGTGGCTTTGTCTGAAACAGGACTTTGTCCAAGCAGGATTGCACAAATTGCAAAGCTACGTCTATTGTTGAATAATTTTTCTTTTAAAACTTGGTTTGACTTTTTTTAAAATGGGATAATGTGAGGAACAAATTGAGTTTTACATTGAACTTTTCATGTCCTAAAATGCCAATGAAATACATTTTATTTTTAAATGCAGTCACTCTTATTATGTAGATGAATGTATTACTCGACTATTAATTTAAACATCCTCCAAGCATTCCAGTTTACCGAGACAAACAATAACAGAAGCCGACTCTTTAATTTACTTAACAACCTCCCTTATTTAACACTTTAGGTACTAACTCAAACTCAAACAGTTGCAATACTTTTACTAAACGTTAACTCTTATCTGAACATTTAACTGAATTATTTAACTGAAAATAGAAACTACTGGTTTTAGGAAAATCCTGGCCAGGACTATTCCCAATGTAGAATCTATCCTCGTGGTCTTCTCTGAAGAAGTTTCTTCAGGGCACATTTCTTACGATGGTATATAAAGTTGTCATTAGAAATGAAGGACTTTTGCTTGCTTCCAGAAGATCCTCTATTATCCAGCCAATTGTGTAACTGGAAACTGATCACATGGCTCGAACAGCCAATGAAATTACTTTTAAACGATGCCACTGTGCTTAGTTCAGATGATGTGTCTCCCACATAAAGGCAATAAAATTCAATGACATCCAGTCTACTCCAAAGTAAACAACTTCCCATATTTGGTCAACACAGGAAGCCTAAGATCACAGTTCCCAATCCAGGTCCTGACTCAGAGTGACTTTACGACCAACATCTGGTTTTAATTTTAAGTTGACCAAAAATCCCAGCATGTTTAACTCAGCCAGAGTAGCCATTTTAAAGCCACTATTGCCATTATTGTTATTAAAATCGTTGTCACAGTTGTACTGTCCCCATCTACAAATGCAATGGCTATCATGCATGGTGAGGTCAAACAATGATGCATTAAATGAGCAGTTAATCTGTTTTTGGTGGTGTTAGTTAAAGATACTGATAAACCTCCGAAACAAGAGGTTATAATCTGCAATGGGAAAGTACAGCAGGAAACTTTTCTGCACCTATATCCTCTCACTATTTAACAAAACAGTTTGAGTTATAGCCTTGGCAACGTACCAGTTTGCAACTGCTGTAGATCATTAGCCCAGTGCACAGGCAGAGAGGAAGAAATTTGGGCAGATGTGGAATGTGATAAGACACCCCAATGTATTAATCGTGAGGATTTTCACTTTCCGGAGTTTGGAAGAATGGAAACCACCTCAATGAGGCAGTCAGCGATGGCTTTCTCAAGCAATCTGTGAAACAAGTTGCTCCAGCTGATGCTGTTGAAGTTTTTGCTCAGAAATATCATAAAATCAAGATTACTATTTAATAGTAAAGGGTCAATTTCTTGAATGTTTTATAAAAGAAAACTGACATTACAGTTTGTTTTTTGATTTACCAATGTGGTTCCAAACTTATATGAACAGCTGAGAACATCCTTATCATTGTTAAATTTGATTAATATGTGCCCTTATCTATTTCCATTCTTTTAATTAATCTCAGCCCACACATTAAATTTAATTTTCCTTCCCATAACAACGTTGTCCAAATATTTCTCTCAGATTTTGGTTTTCAGGTATCTGGCAAATGTATTCAAATGTGCCCAATTTTAAGTTTATTTATTTTAAGTTTAGTTATTATTGTCACAAGTGGGCTTACATTAACACTGCAATGAAGTTACTGTGAAAATCTCCTAGTCACCACACTCCAGTGCCTGTTCGGATACACTGAGGGAGAATTTGGCATGGCCAGTGCACCTAACCAGCACGTCTTTTGGACTGTGGGAGGAAACTGGAGCACCCGGATGAAACCCACACAGACGCGCGGAGAATTTGCAGATTCGGCATAGACAGTAAACCAAGCTGGGAACTGAACCCAGGTCCCTAGCAGTGTGAGGCCGCAGTGCCAACCAATGTGCCACCGTGCCACCCATATTGCATGATAGCATTCAAAATAAAGCACTGATTCTAAAGTCTTGGAATTTGCTTTTCTTTAAAATGTATTGGCCTTACAGTCACCCTGAACTGTATTCCCTTAAGAAGTAGCCCTGACTTTCTGTCCTTTTGATTTCTAATAAGTTAGTAATGTTATTTAACGTTTGTTTAACTCACATATCGGACGTCTATATTTTGGCACCATTACATGTCCTCAGTGCTTTAATTCAAGCACATATTGTCCAAAGGGCCCTCTATCTGATTTGATTGGATTTGATTTAATTTATTATTGTCACATATATTATATTCAGCGAAAAGTATTGTTTCTTGCCCACTATATGGACAAAGCATACCGTTCATAGAGAAGGAAAGGAGAGAGTGCAGAATGTAGTGTCACAGTCATAGCTAGGGTGTAGCGAAAGATAAACTAAATACGAGGTAAGTCCATTCTCCCCTGGTCAATAAGGTTTATATGGTTATCACAAATTTACTGCCTCATAAAGCACTGGGGGGGGGGTGGGTCTGGGGGATTGGGGTGGGAAGTGGTATTCAATGTACTGAAAGCATTGGTGATGATCTATAAAAACTTCATGTTTATGAAAACAAATAACTTCACATTTGACAAATCCTGTCATATTAACACCTAAATTGTTTCAGTGAAGTTTTGAGTGGATTTGATATCATCTTGCATCATGCAAGAGCAAAAATGCACTATTTTAAATGTCATTCCAGACCAACATAGTCATAGAATCCCTACATCAATTATGCACCGACAAGAATATCTATCACAGGCCCTATCCCTGTAACCCTACATATTTACCCTGACATTAAGCGGCAATTTAGCATGGTCTGTCACCCTAACCTGCACATCTTTTGGACTGTGGGAAGAAGCCAGAGCAGCTGAAGGAAAGCCACGCAGGCATAGGGAGAATGTACAGACTCCACTCAGGTGACCACCCGAGGCGGGAATTGAATCTGGGTCCGTAGCACTGTGAGGCAGCAGTGCTGACCACTGTGCCACTGTGCTGTCCATAAACATTATACATAAGAAATAATGTCACCTCAAGTGTATATTTTCCACAGTAACCTGATTGAAAATGGAATGGACATTACCAATTAGCAATGCCAGTAGAAATTTTCTCCTGTCAAAGTGAAAACTAATTAAGGTTTTCTTTGCAAAGTTAAAACATGCTGATTGTGAATTCTCGCCCTGTGCATTAATCTCAGAATCGAGATCCCCATGTTCCTGCCTGTAATGGATGCATCATTTCATATTTGAGACATCAACTGCATTAACTATTGTTTCCGTGCAGGCAGATCCTTGGCTGAGTCATGTGTGGAAAGGAATTAATGGAACTCCTACCAAAAAGCGGACTATTGGATTTAAAAAGCTAGCAAAGTAAGTTTATTGTATTCAATACACAGTAGTTTATAGCAGCTGTATACTGTTGCATGATAGTTGGATTTGATACTTCTGTTTGTCAGTATGTGCTATCTATTTGTGACCGTGAAACTTATGTCTTGTTTTTTTAAAGGCACACTCATTAATCCATTCTTGTGTGAATTGAACTAGTGGCAGCCAGAATCCTGGTCCAAGATTGAATCATGACATGATTTACACGTTCATTAGCTGCAGTTTTGAGAGAGGCATAATTCAGACTTAAACAATGGTGGAGGATGACAGATCTCCCTTCCAAATTTCAATGGATGATTGTTCAAATCCCAGTCCAGGAAACTCTTCCTGGGAAATAAATAAGAAAGGGGAAATTCCTTGAAACATATCTGAGAAGGAAGCAGTGTGATTGAAATGTCTCGCATAAGAAAATAAATTGGTTTGAAACTTGTAAGAGAATGTTTATGTTAATGCTCACAGAAAGTACCAGAAGAAACAAGTTAGTTAAAAAAGAATAGTTTCCTTTTTTTTGCTTCTGATCCCTTTATTATTTTTCCATTTAACGTGTGAGGTGCGAATATATAATTGTTATAAAAACAGAAAATGCTGGAAAATCTCATAGATCATAGATAAGGGTCATGGGTGGAGGGGGGACTGGTAATGTTAAAATGGTGGCGTGGGCTCATTGGGCCGAAGGGCCTGTTTCCTGGGCTGTTTTGTTCTTTGTCTGACAGCAGCTATGGAGAGTGAATAGAGTCAACATTAACCCTAAATTTTTATATGCTTGGCTGTTTTTAAATTTAAAACTAGAGGTATTAACTCCTGCCCTATAGTTAAAACAGAAGAAAGTGGTTTTACTGTATTAAAAACTTTTAGTAGCATGTTAATGTAATTTGACTGCGGATTTGAAGAAGTTATAATCTTTTCTTCATGTGATAACCAATTTTGCTGATACACATCACTCTAAAGATTCATAAGATATTGCTTTGGCATCACTTTCAATATGTTTTACACCATTAATACTCCAAGCACCATTGGGAAGCAAGCCACTGGAGCTAGGCATTGCTGGCTCCCATCTATTTCCCTAGATAAAACAAGACTGGTCTTTTCCAAATTACAATCACAATAGCAAAAGTTAAGTCATGCCAGCTGGCTCCTTGATACTTGACAGAATTGAATTACTGTCATCAGAACTTTCCGGGACTCACATCTGAATTTATTGTTGAAAGAAATGGGTGGGGTACATGTGTCTAAGGACCCTCCTCCCAATGACCTGTTAGAGTGTGCTGTCATTTATTTGCACACTGAAGTCACCCAGTCCTAAAACTCTGGCATTTTTGTTTGAAAAGAGCGGTGAAATTCTCTACTAAGTTGATGGGACATGCAATGGCCAAAAGAGTCAAAGCCACCATCTTGTATGCCACAGAAACTGGAAAGTCCCACGCCTACGCAAGAACATTATGTGAAATTTTCAAACATGCCTTCGACGCCAAGGTGAGAAACAAATTTGTCTTAATTCTTTGGAGTTATTTCACCATGATATGTCCCAATAATTGAATGCCTCACGGTATCGGGGAGGTTTCCTCGACCGTGTTTGGATTCAGCAGTGCAGTGAACATTGAAGAATGGCACTGGCTGAAACTCAAAGAAGTCTGTTGATTGTCCTCAATTTAAATGAGCAGGAGAAAACCAGGGCGATTGTCTTCACTGGTTTGCTCTTCTAACTATCCAATTTTCTATCAATCTCAATGCTCTATTCAATGAGTTGAATATCATCTCCCTTTCAGGAATGATAAACATATCCACGCGCTGTGTTTATTCCATGGTGATGGAAATACAATATGAGAAAAGTACCTGCTTTTGAGTGGTGCAAGTGGGCAATACCGGATTCAAACCGATTCACTTGCACACAACCCTCTACCCACAGGGAAGCAGAGTCCTGAGCTAGCTATCCATTCCAATGGATAGCTTTGTTTTAGCAACATCTCATTGCCAGTGACACTTCTAATGCTTGAGAAAGCCCCTTTGGGACATTTGATCCTTGGCTGATGTTACTAACGTTCTTTTAAGATCAAAGTAAAATGTCACCAGATGTTGTTAAACGATACAGGGCTAATGGGGTATTAGTTTACGTTCTCAGTACTTGTGGTTATCCTGCCATTCTTACATGGATGGCAAAGAAGCACAAATGGCTGTGGTTTGTTGGGAGGGTGGTGGTTTGTTGGGAGGGTGGAGAGGGGGTAATGCATGATGGTGGGATTTTTAACTTTGGTTGATGGTGCAAAATAAGTAATAGTGAGCCAGTGTCCTGTTGTATGACCTTTTGTATCCATTGAAGTCAATATAATGAATAATCAATGGAAAATGGGCTGTCAACTCACGAACACCCATTTCACATTACCATTCAAAATCTTGATTTCCCACAAAGTGTGTAATGTAAATGCAGGATTATTGGGAAATCCTTAAACTAAGAATATTATAACTAACTATGGTGAAAATAAGAGTGTAAATGTGCCACAGCTATCTATTAATCAGTGAAACACATCACCCTGCATTGTCAGGAAATAAAACATTTGATAGTCATGGTGGCATGGTGGCACAGTGGTTAGCACTGCTGCCTCACAGTGCCAGGGACCCTGATTTGGTTCCTGGCTTGGATCACTGTCAGTGCACTTTCTCCCCATGTCTGTGTGGGTTTCCTCCAGGTGCTCCAGTTTCCTCCCACAGTTCGAAAGACCTACTGATTAGGTGCGTAGGCCATGCTAAATTCTCTCTTAGTGTACCCGAACAGGAGCTGGAGTGTGGTGACTACAGGATTTCCACTAGGGTAACTCCATCGCAGTGTTAATGTTAGCCTACTTGTGACAATCATAGAATCATATAGTGCAGAAGAGGCCCTTCGGTCCATCGAGTCCACACCAACAGATTAGAAATACCTGAACTCCCACCTAATCCCATCTGCCAGCACTTGGCCCATATAGTCCTGAATGTTATGACATGCCAAGTGCCCATTCAGATATCTTTTAAAGGATGTGAAGCAACCCGCCTCTACCACCCAATCCATCACGCAAACCAGCCTTCCATCCATTGACTCTGTCTATACTTCCCGCTGCCTCAAAAAAGCAGCCAGTGTAATTATGGACCCCACGCACCCCCCACATTCTCTCTTGACCTTCTCGCATTAGGTAAAAGATACAAAAGGTCACGAACCAGCTGACCCAAAAACAGCTTCTTCCCTGCTGCCATCAGACTTTTGAACGGACCTACCTCACATTAAGTTGATCTTTCTCTACACCCTAGCTATAACTGTAACACTACATTCTGTATTCTCTCATTTCCTTCTCTATGAATGGCATGCTTTGTCTGTGTAGCAGGCAAAAAAACAATACTTTCCACTGTATGATAATACACGTGACAATAACAAATCAAATCAAACCAAAATCACCCTCCCAGGCAGCACATTCCATACCATCACACCTTCTGGGTGAAAACGTTTTTCCTCACATCCCCTCTCAAATTTCTGCCCCTCACCTTGAACCTGTCCCCTCATGATTGACTCTTCAACTAAGGAGAACAGTTGCTCCTTAACCACTCTGACCATGTCCCTCATAATCTTGTACACCTTGATCAAGTCAATCTTCAGTCTTTTCTGTTTCAATAAAAACAACCCAAGCCCACCCAACCTCTCTTCATAAGTTAAATATTCCATCCCAGGCAGCATCCTAGTGAACCTCCTCTGCACCCTCTCCAATGCAATCAATCTTTCCTATAATGTGACAATCAGAACTGCACACAGTACTTTAGCTGTGGCTGTACCAAAGGTCTATACAACCCCAACATGACTTCCCTGCTTTTGTTACCTATGCCTCAATTGATAAAGGCAAATGTCCCACATGCCTTTTCCACCATCCTACTAACATGCTCTTTTGACTTCAGAGATCTGTGGACAAACACGCCAAGGTCCCTTTGTTCCACAGAACTTCCTAGTGTCCTATCTTTCGCTGAGTACTTCCTTGTCAAATTATTCCTTCCGTAGTGTATCAACTCTCACTTTTCAGTGTTAAATTTCTTCTGGCACTTATCTACCCATTTGACAATTCCATCTATATCTTCTTGTAGCCCAAGATCCTCCGCCTCACTATTAACCACCCATACAATCTTCGTGTCATCCTCAAATTTACTAATCTTACCCCAACATAGACATCTATGTCATTTATATAAATGACAAATAAAAGTGGGCCCAACAGATCCCTGTGGTACAACATTGCACACTGGCTTCCAGTCACTAAAGCAGCCTTCTGTCATCACTCTTCTTAATGAAAGATTCTTAACTTATGAAGATTGCTTACTGTTACCTATGTGTTTAACTTACAAATCATTTGATTAATGCACAGTGGAAGAGGCAGCAATGAAAATTTGTGGTATTATTAAATAACAATGCTGCCTGACTGAACTAACACCCCCTACTCTTGTATGGGATAAGTTTAAGTTTATTTAATAGTGTCACAAGTAGGCTTACATTAACACTGTAATGAAGTTACTGTGAAAATCCCCGAGTCACCACACTCCGGCACCTGTTCGGGTACACTGAGGAGAATTTAGCATGGCCAATGCACCTAACTTGCACGTCTTTCAGATTGTGGGAGAAATGGGAGCACCCAGAGAAAACTGATGCAGACACATGAGAGGGTGCAGATTCCAGCGCAGACAGTGACCCATGCCAGGAATCGAACCCTGGTCCCTGGCTCTGTTCAGCAGCAGTGCTAACCACTATGCCACCATGCCACCCCGCGTTGAGATAATGTAATTCAATCTGAAAAAGAATGGAGTTAAAGTTTGCTGTGACTGCCTGAATTCCATTTGTCTTTGCAGGCTATGTCCATGGATGAATATGACATTGTGCATCTCGAGCACGAAGCACTGGTGCTGGTGGTTACAAGCACCTTCGGCAATGGTGACCCTCCTGAGAATGGAGAAGTATGAAAATAAATGAAAGTTACTTGAGCGTGTTTCCAAAAGACTGGGGGAGAGGCGCAGAATTCTCTGACCTCGCATGCGAGCGAGAATGGAGAATTAGGTGCTCAGCCAAACAAAACTCCATTCATGGCAGCAGGAACAGAGGTCTACCTCCCACCACCGAGACACATGCCACTGAGAGGCCGGAGAATTTCACCAGAATCTGAAATCGATCGCACCCGTTTTATGGGCCTAAAATTAGACACCTTAGATAGCCGACATATTGATAGATTTACATAGCCAGTCTATTAAATAGATTCAAATTCAAATTTGGCCATGTTTCTGGGGCTTATATAACCTCTTAAGATCATTCTCTTCATAATGCAGAAGTGACACGATGAGGCATACTGATGCAATTGTTGTATTGTGTCCTTGTAAATAAATGCAGTTTTAAACGAATGGTTCTTTAAAATGAAAGTTTAACTTTATCTCATTCTTGAACTTCATCTCATTCTTCTAGAAATTTGGATCTGCCCTGATGGAAATTAGACATCCTAATTCAAATTCACCTGAAAGGAAGTGAGTGAAATTAAAACATCATTGCTGAATAATTACCCAATATATTACTAAACTGAGGCAATCTCTCACCTGAGCCAATATCGAGCTTGTTTATATTTTTGACCTCAATTAAGGCGTTCCTAGGTAACAGTGATCATAACATGATGGAATTTCACATTTAGTTTGAGGGAGAGAGGAGATCTAAGATAAATGTTTTAAACTTAAAAGGGCAATTATGAGGACATGAAGGCAAATCTGGCCACAGTGAACTGGGAAATTAAGTTAAGGGACAAGTCAGTAGAGACGTGGTGGCAGACATTTTGGGCGATATTTCAGAATACTCAGGAAAGGTACGTTCCAGTGAGAAAAAAAGACACTAAGGGAAGGAGAATCAAATTGGAAGAAAATGCAAAGACAAGTGGCTGATCAGAAGATTTGACAAAATATAAAGAACAGCAAAGACTGACTCAAAGATTAATCAGGAGAGAGACATTAGAGTACAAGAAACAGCTAGCTAGAAATATAAGAGATGAGAGCTTTTACAGATATTTAAAAATGAAAGGAGTTAGTACAGTCAGCATTAGTCCTCTAGAGAGTGTTAATAATGGAAAGTAAGGAAATAACAGATGAATTGAATAGATTTGTTTTTGTCTCTTCACTGTAGAAGATACAAATAACATTGCCAAAATAATTGTGAAAGGGAGGGGATCTGGCAAAGGGGTTGTGCAGGGATGGATTATGTAGATAGTCATGTTAAGGGGGGGCATTTTGGGCTCATGATGGGTGAATGTTGGAGGTCATGATAGGGGGATTTTAGGGGTCATGATGGGGGATGTCAAAGGATATGATGGGGGATGTCAGGGGTCAGGCAGGGAGACCCATTGTGAGGGTCCCAATGCCCCAGTGAAGGTAACCCATGTCGGGGAGGGGGTAGGGGAACATGCTGCCAATGAGGGAAGTCCCGATGTCTGTGAGGGGAGGGAGAGGGTCTCCCAGTGCACTGAGATCGAAGAAGGAAAATGGGTGTTGTTGTTTATTGCTGGGGAATAGAAAATATAAAAAGAGATCTTTAGTTCCAGATATAAAGGGTGTTGGTGAGACCACATCTGCAATACTGTACACAAGTGTGGATTTCTTATTTAAGAAAGGGGAGGGTGGGGGAGATTATCTGATGGGAAAAGGTTGGACAAGTTGAGTTTTGAAGAACATGAGGAGATTGTACTGAAACATAAATCATCCTGCAGGAACGTGATAGGGTGGATGCTGAAAGGACATTTCTCCTTGTGAGGGAGAATAAAATTAGGATATAAAAATAACAGCATCCTATCATGATGGAGATGAAGAGTTGGAGAGCAGTGGCGGTAAGGTCATTGAATATTATAAGCAAAGGTTGATCGATTCTTGACTAACAGGGGAGTCAAAGGTTATTGGGACTAAGTAGAATTTGGAGGTGGGGTTACATTCAGATCAGCCATGACCTTATTGAACGGCGGAGCAGGCTCGAGGGGCAAAATGACCTACCCCTGCTCCTAATTCACATGTTTATATTGTATGTAAAACAAACGTATCTTTCGACTCTCTATCCAGAAGCTACAAAGTTCGCTTCAACAGTGTGTCCTCATGGTCAGATACCCGTAAATCTTCAAGCGATGAACCAGAACACAAAGATACTTTTGAGAGTACCGGGCCTTTAGCTAATGTCAGGTAAGTGCGTTCCAAACTCATTCAACTTGCACTTATTTTACAGCCCTGCAAAATAAGCAGCATTGTAAAATAGATTTCAGCAGCGCAGAGGCCCAACTTAAAGGATGGCTCAACCCCTAGCACTGGGGAAAAAGACCCGCCATTGGCAAACACAATGACCACTGCAGATTATACAGGTGCTCACGACTGTAGTATTTTGTTAATAGATCATTTAAGATAAAACAGTTGACAAATTTTCTTAATCAATGCACTGGAAATAGAAGAAAGGAAGTTACATCCTACAATGTTTTTTTTAATCGCATGTGACACCCTGGATTTTAAATTCTGCTGGAAATGTCATTGAAAAAAGCAAGCACTTTGAGAAAAGCCATCAGACTGGTTGAGAGTTTTTTTGTCTGAAGTATTGGTAAACTGTAAGTAGCATAAAGAAAGTGAGCATGTGTGAATATGGAGTTTGAACGTATTACTTTTGCAGATTTTCGGTCTTTGGTCTTGGCTCTCGAGCCTATCCACATTTCTGTGCATTTGCCCGAGCTGTTGACACTCTCCTGGAGGAACTTGGAGGAGAACGGATTATGAGGATGGGAGAAGGGGATGAACTCTGTGGGCAAGAGGAGTCATTCAGGACTTGGGCTAAAAAAGTTTTTAAGGTGATTTACTTCTAACTTCTTCATATTAATTGGGGCTCGCGTTGCGACTTCTCAGATTCTTTGGGGGTCATTTTCAGTTTGGCCATGAACGTAAATCAGGCAAAATGAGAATCTAATGGAGATGGATACCTGGGGAGGTATATAATGGTATCATCTAGTTCGCATTATTGGCAATGTCAAAGTTACCCTCATTGCTTCTTTTTCAAGCATTCTCATGAAGCTGAAGTATTTTGAAAAGTATCGATTACAATGCGGCCAAAGTGTGTCAAAATATTAGCAAAGCATACAGAAGCATCAGAATATTTAAAATTCTCAGTTAGAATATGAAAAAATAATATAAAAGTAACAACAGGGTATTGAAACGTATTAAGAGAGTATAGGAGCAAGTGTGGTGTAGCTCACCACTGCCTTCTCAAGGGCAGTTTGGAGAGGACAGCAAATGCTGGCCTTGCCAGTAAGGTTCATGTCCCATGAACAAATAAAAGGAAATCGTTAATATAGCGTTGTGACACATGTTGAAAGTGACAAAAAAGGCATTGTAGAAGAATGGGCAGCACAACAGTTCTGGACGTTCATTTGAATCATACCAATGATCAGGATGTATGGCAGCAAAGAGGATACCTTTTGTGATTCCTCTAACTCCTCTCCCCCACCCAGGAATTCCAGTTTTAGTCGAATGCCACATCAGGATTAGAGAGAAAGTGCTCAGTGCGATGCACAGCGAAAAAGGGAAAGGTCAAAAGACAGGGTTATTCAGAGCCACTCATGTTCTCCCTAAGATCTGGGGGATTCTCCAGCCGTACTCACCTCAAAACTAAAGAATCCCACCCAAGGTCAATGGAGCACACACCCCTCTAACCCCCCGCAACACACACACACACACACACACACACACACACACCACCCGCTACAACTCCCATGGCAGGCAAGAGTGGAGAATTCTGGCCCTGGAATTTTGTGTGAGGTTATGTCAAAACATAAAATAATTTGTTTTAAAAAAAAGAAAAATTGCATTTGTATTGAAGAAATGTCACAAGCCCTAATATTCCCCCAATTAAACACTCACGACCTGCATTTATATAATGCCATTGACATGGTAAAATGCCCCAGTGTTCTTCACAGGATCTTTATCAAACAAAAATTTGACCTAAGCCACACACAACATATTAGTAAAGATGTCAAAAGTTTGGGTAAAGACTTGGGTATTTAGGAGTGTTTTAAAGAAGGAGAAAGTTTTAAGTTTATTTATTAGTTCACAAGCAGGCTTACATTAACACTGCAATGAAGCTACTGTGAAAATCCCCTGTCACCACATTCTGGCGCCTGTTTGGGTACACTGAGGGAGAATTTAGCATGGCCAATGCACCTAACCAGCACGTCTTTCAGACTGGGGGGAGGAAACCGGAGCACTGGAAGGAAACACATGCAGACACGGGGAGAATGTGCAGACCCCACACAGACAGTGACCCAAGTTAGGAATTGAACCCAGGTGCCTGGCGCTGTGAGGCAGCAGTGCTAATCACTGTGCTACCCAAGAGAGGCGGAGAGGTTCAGGAAAGCAAATAACCACCATTAACCTTTTGCCTAAAACTCCAGTTAATCACCAGTTGCCAGGGTTTCTCTGCGCTTAGTCTATTAACCTATAACTGCTCTGATTTTTAGGCAGCCTGTGATGTATTCTGTGTGGGGGATGACGTGAACATTGAAAAAGCCAACAACTCCTTAATAAGTAATGATCGCAGCTGGAAGAGAACAAAATTTCGCCTGGCCTACCAGACTATGGCACCCGATCTCACGGGAGGTGTGTGTTAATATAAGTAACAAGCTTATTTAAGAATTTTTTGATTATTGTAAGTAATTTTTGGTGTTTTTCTTTCTTCTGGTAAAGCTCTCTACAGCATTCACAAAAAGAAAGTTTATGCTGCAAGATTGTTATCGCGACACAACTTGCAAAATCCAAAATCCAGGTAGAAAATGTTTTGCTTCACTATCATAACTTTCAGAGGGAGAACAACTTCAGTGGAATGATGTGTTTCATGTTGAAATGTTAAGTAATTGTTGCCTTGTTGCTCCATTGTTCGTATGGATTTTAGTTTTGATACAGAGGGCTATTTAGATACAGAGGGAGATATTTTCCAGCCACACTCGCCCCAAGATCAGAAGTTCCCACCCCAGGTCAATGGACCTTTGCGTGGTCCACTGAATTTTCTGTCCTGCCCACCAAAATTCCCGTGGCAGGCAGAACAGGACGGGATGGGAAAATTCCACCTAGTTTCCAGTGTTAAATGTAAGAAGAGTTTGGCATTTACATAGCGCCTTTCATGACCTCAAGAATTCCCTAAGTGCTCTGCAGTCATTTAAGTACTTTTAAAGTGTAATCACTGTTGTAACTTAGGAAATCTGGCAGCCAAAGTTCAGCAACAATGGAGTGCAGGAGGACATGCCAGAAGCAGCACCAGGCATAACTAAAAATGAGGTGACAAACTGATAAAGCTACAACACAGGACTGTGTGTGTGTGCCAAACAGTGGATGCAGCAAGTAACAGACAGTGATAAGCAATCCCACAACCAACAAATCAGATCTAAGTTCTGCAGTCCTGCCACCTCCCGTCTTGAATGTTCGTGGACAATTAACCAACTCACTGGAGGAGAAAGACCTATGAATATCCCCATCCTTAATGATGGGCAAGTCAAGCACATCAGTACAAAAGATTAGGCTGAAGCATTTGCCGCCATCTTCAGCCAGAAGTTACAAATGGGTGCTCCCTCGCAGCATCCTCTTGAGGTCCCCAGCAGCACAGATTCCAGTCTTCAGCCTAGTCGGTTTATTCCATGTGATGCCTGGATTCTGCAATGCCTATGAATCCTGAAAACGTGACGGCTACAGTAGTGAGGAATTGCGCTCCAGAATGTGCCATGCCCCTAGCCAAGCGGTTCCAGTGAAACTACAATACTGTTATCTACCCAGTAATGTAGAAAATTGTCCAGTCCTGTCCACAAAAAGCAGGAGAAATCCATCAGGCTAATTACTGCCCCATCAGTCTACTCGCGATCATCAGCAAAGTGATGGAAAGTGTCATCTTGGTATTATCAAGCAACACTTACACAGCAATAACCTGATCACTGATGCTCAGTTTGGGTTCCACCAGGGATACTTGGCTCCTGACCTCATTGCAACCTTACCCCATCCACAAGCCACTCAGTTCAAGGGCAATTAGAGATGGGCAGCTGGACAAATACCCACATGCCATGAAAGAATAAAAAAAGGCACTTGCACCTAGCGTCTTGACTCCTTTGTCCGTGTGTATGGACCAAGGTTGTAATGAGGTCAGGAGCCAAGTGGGCAGTTAAGGCTCAACCACATTGGTAAGTCTGGAGTCATATTTAGGTCAGACCAGTAAATTTCCTACCCCAGGATGCAATGGATGCCGGATCATTGGGCGGGATTTTCCTCCCCCTCCGCGGCATGTTTTGTGGTGACGGAAGACAGTGCATCGTTTGCTGGTAGCAGAATCTTTTCGTCCCACCATTGTCAATGGGGTTTCCTGTTGAACGCACCCCTCACTGCTAGGAAATCTGCAGCAGGAGTGCGCTGTCAGCAGAACCGTAAGATCCCATTGGCATAAACAGCAGCAAGATTTCAGCGATTGAGTAAATTTAAGTTTTAAGTTTAAAGTTTTATTTATTAGTGTTACAAGTCGGCTTACATTAACACTGCAATGGAGTTACTGTGAAAATCCCCAAGTCACCATACCCTGGCATCTATTCAGGTACATTACGGGAGAATTTAGCATGGCCAATGCACCTAATCAGCGCGTCTTTCAGACTGTGTGAGGAAACTGGAGCACCCAGGGAAGAAACACACACAGATTTGGGGAGAACGTGGAGATTCCGCACAGACAATGACCCAAGCTGGGAATCGAACCTGTACAACTTACACCCAAATCTTGTCAGAGAGTTCTTCGCAGTTAGCACATGAATGTTTAAGTACTGACACTAAATTGATACCTTCATCCATAAAAGTTTCAAAACCCTCAATGATTAATCGAGGGGTGGGAAAGGATGAATCCTGCCATCCATCCTCACCCAGTCATAACTGAGTTAGAATGAATTTATCACCAGTGACTGGATTAAGTACTCCCCTCATTTTGCTGGCTACAGGATATAAAATAAAATGATTATAGCTAATCTCACTCCAGGCTCCACACAGACAGTGACCCAGGCTGGGAATCGAACCCGGGTCCCTGGTGCTGAAAGGTGCTGAGGAGGAAATGGGCAGATTTTTAATTAGTAATAGGTTAACAGTTATGGGGAACTGGCAGGAAAGTGGAGTTGAGGCTGAGACAAGATCAGCCATGATCATATTGAGTGGCGGAGCAGGTTTGAAGGATTTAACTGCCCACTCCTGCTATGAGTTCTTATATTCTTACGTTCTCTGTCAACTCATTACGTGACCTGGTGCTAAATTTTCCAGTTGCTGCACTGTGCCACTATTCCTTATTAACACTGTATGTTACAACAGTCCTTATTTTGGATTACTTCGCTCTGCAGTTCCTTCGATGACCTGTGTGAATGCAGTCCCCACCATGGGTCCTGAGAGAAATGGATGGGTGGTCCGGGGTTCTCCTGTTTAGTGGCCTTAGAGTAAGGAAACTTGGAAAAATCTGTCAGACTCCCAGCACTTTGTCATTATAGAGTGATGCTGGTTGGAAATTAAGCATGCATAGGTAGATAATCGGGAAGGGCGGGGCTGGGCTTTACTCTATCCTCTTTTATGGCCAAATAGCCTGATGATGACCCCATTTCAGGATGACAGACTTTTTTCAAGGATGTTCATTAGTCACAAGTAGGTTTACATTAACATTGCAATGAAGTTACTGTGAAAATCCTCCAGTTGCCACAGTCCAGTGCCTGTTTGGGTATACTGAGGGAGAATTTAGCATGGCCAATGCACCTAACCAGCACGTCTTTTAGACAGTGGGGGGTATTTGGAGCACCCGGTAGAAACCCACACAGACACGGGGAGAATGTGCAGACTCCACACAGACACCCAAGCCAGGAATCAAACCCAGGTCCCTGGCACTGTGAGGCAGCAGTGCTAACCACTGTGCCATTGTGCCGCCCACTGGAAGAGGCATTGATTGGTGGCCATGGAATCATGTCTGAACAAGGGTCACAATTGTCATGAGGTCCTGGAAAATGTTTTGAGGGCAAAGTGCAATGAGCAAGAAAAGGAGCGTAGGTTTTGTGACATCTTCAACCTGAATGCTTGAAGCACCATTTTGTCTTTCCCTCTAGCCGTTCCACAATTTTACTCCGGATGCACACAGACAAGCAGAACGAGTTACAGTACCAGCCTGGCGACCACCTCGGGGTCTTTCCTGGTAACCATGAAGATTTGGTCAATGCTTTGATTGTCCGGTTAGAGGATGCACCTCCTGTGAATCAAATCATGAAAGTTGAGTTTTTGGAGGAGAGAAGCACAGCTTTAGGTAATTATTGAACGTATATTTTGGACTTTCAGAGAAAAGTACCTGCCCACCTCTCTGAAGCTCTCAGGCGCACCAGTCTTCTCATTGTCAAGCATAGAGTCACTTGAAATTTATTCAAGGCAAAATTTGAGATTTCCATATCTAATTGTCTTAATAACTGCCGCTATTTAGGTTAATATTTTACTGGTATGATACCCCAACAGTTAGTACCATACTGAATGGGAGGAGCTGATTTCCCCATTCCCTCCTGATGGACACATAAACATTGACTTCACTGACAGAAGTCGTGGGCCAGATGAGCCTGTTCTTGCACCTGAGACTATTGCTGGAATTTTGCTGCCTCCCACGCCTGAGGATCATAAGATCCCGCCCAAGGCCATTAGGGAATACTGTTCTGCGAATCTCGCCCGTCCAGGATGGGCATAGCAAACACAGCAAGTATCAAACAGGAAGGAGCACACCTAGACAATGTGCCCATCCACGCTGATCTCAACAGTGTTCCACTAGGCATATAGGATCAGTTTTGGAGGATGTGTGCAGGTTGACAGAAATTGAAGGGAACAATCTTCCATTCACTGGGCTCAACAATGGGGTTTAGGCCAGAAACTCAATAGTCAGAGTCAGGGTCTGTGGCCTACTCTATCACTGACTAGGCACTCTTAATTAGATCTACTGATCAAAGATTTGTTCCCACACAGCTGTCTTTGGTATTTTCAATAGACAAGCTGTGTACCGGGACAGTGAAGCAAGAAAATTGCCTCTCCTAGCTGTACTTCACCTCCATCTATGAGAAGAGCTTTGCTGCCAAGTAGATGTGTTGCTAGCTTGGGATTCTCCCATTGAGGTGGCAGTGGAGATTTTTGTCCATCCTGTAGATACTCCTTAATTGTGGGAGCATGTGCCTGAAATCTCGGTGTGTGCTCCCTGGCAGGTCCAGGAACAGTTGTGGATATAGAATCCCTACAGTGCAGAAGCAAGCCATTTGACCCATCAAGTCTGCACCAATCCCATCCAGGCCCTATCCCTGTAACCACACAGATCAACTCTACTAATCCCCCTGATACTAAGGGACAATTTACCATGGCCAATGAACCCAACCCGCACATCTTTGGAGTGTGAGAGGAAACCAGAGTACATGGAGGAAACCTATACAGACAAGGGGAGAATGTGCAAACTCCACACAGACAAACCGGGAATCGAACCCAGGTCCCTGGTGCTGTGAGGCAGCAGTACTAACCACTCTGCAACCCTGTCTCCCTTAGTTGCGATTTTTTGTATGCCATTTAAAACAACTGAGTGAATGCCAACTCTAAACATTAATGTGGAGACTTTCTTGCTGATCCTGAGAAATGTTCAGTTTCCAGATTCAGGGAAGCAGAAACTGGGGCACAAATGCTTTGCAATTAGTCATCCAGCCCTGAGATTTGTAAGGACTTCTGTATTTCTGAAGGACGTGCAGAGCCAGTGTAACACTGCAGATGAATTGGGAAGTAACTTGCTCGGACCTCCAGACTAGCCCTTTGCTGACTGGATCCAAAAGTGTGCAGAGAGATTGCCTGAAAACATTGATGATGAATCTTTACACTGTAGAATGGGGTCATTGGATTAACCCAAGGATGAAGGATAGTAAAGGTTAAAAAATAATGTACCATGGGTGCAAATGGTGATGTGGGTGTAAAATCTCACGGGATTCTCACTGGCCAAGATCTCGTAGCAAGATTGCCCGATTGGCGAGATTTACAACAGGTCTGGAGCAATGTGAACCAGGTGAAGAGACCAGGGCAGGGGTGCACAGATAAGTACAGCCCCCAGGGAAAAGAGGGACATACCGGGTGGGGCGGGGGCAGTGGGGGGGGAGGAGGATGGGGTTACATTCCTCTGGGGGGGGTGGGGTCCCCAAAGGAGGTTTGTGTGTGTGTATGTGTGTGTGTGTGTGTGCAAGTGTGTGTGTATGTGTGTGTGTATGTATGCGTGTGTGTGTGTGTGTGTAAGTGTCGAATGCCAGGCCCCTCAGCTTTGCGGCAACACTCCTGTTTTCCAACTCCTTCATCCTTAATCCAATCCTAGTGCTGGGCTTTGCTGGGAAATCTGCACAGGTTTCCCTGATGTACATGGCCCAGAAGGTAAACTGGCCGATATATGTCCCTGTATTTGAAGTTGCAGTTTGTGCAATCTCCTCTGTCCTCTCAGGCGTTATCAGCAACTGGAGTGATGAGAATCGAATTCCACCTTGCACCATCTTTCAAGCGTTTAAGTACTATTTGGACATCACAACTGCCCCAAGCCCACTCTTACTGCAGCAGTTTGCTCTCCTGGCTAAAAATGAGCAACAGAAGAAAAGGCTTGAAGTTCTCAGCAAGGTGAGTGTCTTGTCACTGCGTTTCTGTTTCAAGTCATGGGCGGATTTTACGGCCTTGCTCATCCCAAAACCATAAATTCCCGCCCAAGGTCAATGCACCTTTCCATGTTCCGCCCCTCGATTCCCATGGCAGACGGTACGGTAAAATTCCAGCCACTAAATTATTTCAGCTAGCTTTATATTTTGAGAAGCAAGAGTGTGAGTCTCTTGCCAGCTATGATGTCCACTTCCGATAAATCCACCCCCTCCCCGTAAAGAATAGCATGTCTCACAATCAAAATGTACCTTAAACATAAATATCAACTCTAAAATGACAAGCAGCTGGTTCCCTGCAATGCGCCACACTTGTAAATTCTCATAGACAAGAAAATATCTTTTGCACAACAAAATAATTTTGTATGTTTAAGAAAAATACTTCCCGATTGAACATGTTGAAAGCAACATTGAAGGGATTGCGTCAAACCCTGCACAGGTACACAGTACTTGACCCCGAATGCCTTCAAAATTGGCTAAGGGATTCATCCATAGTTTCACTGGTGTTGCATTCACATTGGCTGGAGCTGCAACAGCTTACTAAAACTCTACATGGTATTATGTCAGTTTAGTCAGCAGCTTGCAAGATCAGTATTTGTCAAGGAAGATCTATCTGTAGGCATATTGTCCAACTAGTGATCACTGTACTCTAAAGCATTAATCTCTGGGTCTTTGCTATTTCTCCTCTTGGAGTTAGAAATAATATTGATTCTTGTTTGTTCCAGTAACAAGCTCTTCATGAGGAATTTTCCAGTCCCGCCCGCCACGGAATTGTAGCAGGCGGGGACAAACCATGCAAATGTCCATTGACCTCTTTCCAGTCTTGGAGCGAGCGTGGCTGGAAAATCTTGTCCTTTACCTCCCAACACCAGAAATGTTTGCTTTATACCTGTTCTCTGTAGCGTGAGAAAGATGCATCTTTGGGATATTTCTTATTATGCTTGAGGTGCTGGTTTAATAAAGACTATGAATTCTATTGGTAGGGATTGCAGGAGTACGAGGAATGGAAGTGGTACAATAACCCGACCGTTGTGGAAGTGCTGGAGGAGTTCCCTTCCATTCAGGTTCCAACGACCCTGCTACTTACCCAGCTTCCTCTGCTTCAGCCTCGATACTACTCCATCAGCTCATCTCCTGACATGTGCCCGGATGAGATTCACCTTACAGTGGCTGTTGTTTCTTATCGAACAAGAGGTACAAGCTTCAATAGTGTGAGACATGCTTATCGCTCCTATTGTTGTTGGGTGTTTTTTTTAGGATGGATTTCTATTTATGAATGGCAGTAAAATTATGCCCAAGACTAAGTGTGAAGAACTGAAGTTATGTTATTGGCTTTGAGACGCTATCTGGTGTATGAATTCAAACCTTTTCCAGTCAGCATGTTGGCAAGTTGTGATGATTGTCTCTTTGAGGGCAACACAGCAGAGTAAGGGTCACATGACCAGACAGGACTCAGAGGGGGGAATTTTACCATGCTGCCCACCATTGGAATCGTAGCTGCGTAGCGCTGACCATGCAAAGGTCCATTGACCTTCGGTGGGATTTTGAGGCAAGCGTGGCCAGAAAATCCCACCCAGAGTGCGGAATCACCCCAAGGTGACAGTGGTCCCTAGGCAGAGACATTTTGGGAGCTGGCTACAGACTTCAGGATGCTGTACAATTCTTATTCATAAATACCTTTTGTATTTATCAATGAAACCTGTGAAAGTGCATCATCACACAAATACAAGCTTCACCTCATGCATTTGACCGCTCTGAAACATAGAAGAACATATGAGAAATGATGGACACAGAAAGATTTTCTGATCTTTCCCAATAGTGTGTCCTACATAATTCCTGTACCCTCCGATATGAAGTCTCTGCACCCCACCCAAGACCATGTGAGCTCCTTGGGAAAGGTAATAAAATAAACCAATTGGGAGAAAGAAAACCATTGGGAAATTCCTCTCTGACTCACTTAGACATTTCAAATGAATCTGAAGCATCACTTTGACCCAGGAATTCACTGCTGTATCTATCTTCCATACAAGGTGATTTCTGCCCCAACTGGGAAAAGCCCCAGTCCCACCCTAATGTTTGCTTGAAGGTTCAAAGTCTATTATTCAGGGCACCATGGATGTTGAAAAGAACAAAAGAGCCAACAAGGATAAATCAAACTGGATTGATTGGGTGGCGCCTCACAAATTATAGATAAAGACCAAAGAGGGTACAAAGTTCCCCAGTTTTGCAGTCTCGAGGAAGAATAAGTTAAACAGATTTTGGTGCAATGAGTCCTAATTCCAACATAGCAAGAAAGTATGAAAGAGGAAGGGTGAATAGGATGGTATATTTAGAGCTCAGGAGGATCTCTGGGAAAAAGTTTAGAGGAAGTTCACCAACAGATAGCACTGACATGCAAAACCATGATTCTTATATATTTGAAAGCACTGCATAATTGCTTTAAAAGGCCATCACATTGATTTGATAATGATGCCATTAGGGTGCTTGCACAGTATTTTATTTATAGTTTGTGCTCTGCACATGCAAGAGGTCCTGGAATAAATATGTTGTTGTTCTTAATGCGCACCACAACTTTTTCCTTTTGTTAAAACCCACAACTTCTAAAATTGTAGGACATTACAATGACTGAATATAAAATGTACTCATTTGTCTAAGTATGCAACTATAAATGTTGGAACAGAACATAAGGAAAGGGTAAATTAAAATGGCTGGGATTGCAACATACTAGTCAGCTATTAGAAGATGAAAGTTGGTGGAAGAAGATTATTGATATTTTAAGGAGTGTGATCTAATTTATGTTGCTTGGTACTTGTTTTATGTTAAGTGTTGCACATTGTGGCTTGGTAACAATGCACCTTGCATTCTATTCAATGGCAGTACGTGGTCAATTTCACTATTTCACAGGATATTTCAGAGGATATTTTAGTGATGACCACTCCCTGCTCCACTCTAGTGACCAGTTATGGAGGCTGGAGAGCTTGGCTTGAGTGATGGAATGTTGAGTGATTAGGGTGGATGAAAACTAAGAGAGCGGAGGTTAACCAGCAATTTAAGTGAACTATGTTGCGGTTGTCTTTGACAATGGGCTGATGTGTTTACAGGTGGTGAAGGGCCGCTACACCACGGAGTATGCTCATCCTGGCTTAACAGAATCGACACAGATGAAACGGTGCCATGCTTTGTCAGAGGGTAATCTGTTTTTTTCTTGCAAGTATGATGTTTAAAGCTGTCTGGCCTGGGGTTTTCCAACCTCAACACCTGCAGGCAGCTGTTGAAAGTTAATGACTCTCAAACTTTTCATTTACCCAGAAATTAGAAGTTTTAATTCTTTGAACTTTTTCTGGGTACCTTTTGCTGCAAGACAGTTGTAACTGTCTCAAGTTTGTGATTTAAATCACATTATGTAATGGTTCCCAAACCATTTGAGGTTTGAATTTGTCAGACCATTGCTGCGAAATCCTTATATTGGGACTTCTGGGCATGGGGGAGTGAGGTAGGGTGGGGGGGAGGTGTGGCAGGGGGAAGGTAGGAGGTTCCCCAGCGCAGATGAGTTGGGAAGTAACATGCACGGTCCTCCAGGCTAGCCTTCTGCTGACTGGACCCAAACATGTGCAGAGGGATTGCCTGAAAACACTGATGATGAGTCTTTCATTGGGAATGCAGAATGCACAAACATCCCCCACGTACAACACCCAGGAGAACAGAACTTATGGGTCAATGTACAAATCTACTTGCAAGGCTTCTGTGAGTCTGTCATACAAATGGAAATATGGCCATTTAATATCTTCTGAGGACATACTGAGCTCTCCTTTCAGCATGAAACTAACACATTTTCATAGAATTGCTTAATCTGCACCTCACTGCTAAAGGACATTATTGTTTGATACATTTGGGAGGATACATTACTGTTCTGGTTGTCTTCCTGCAAGTCTGCTCTCACTGGGCCAAGCGTCTCACAGGACTGAGAACATGAGCCACACAGCTCACTCTCTGCACTCTGCCCACGCTGGTTCCAGGGAGACTCAGAAATGGCATTTCATCTGATTTTCTCTCATTTTAACTGCCGAAGGTATCACAAGAAACTAACCAGCAGCATTTCAACAATTGCTGAAGCTTCCAAGAATTTGATGGGAGCGGCAGTTGTACTTGATGTGCGGGTCAGGTTGGTTGGCTGTGCTAAATTGCCCCTTAGTGTCAGGGGGACTAGTAGGGTAAATACGTGGTACAGGGGGTGGGGGGGGAATTGTGGTCAGTGCTGACTCAATGGGCCGAATGGCCTCCTTCTGCACTGTAGGATTCTGTTCTATGATTCCAGAAGAATATTCTGCAGTTTCAATCTGTGACCTAAGCTGTTGGCTTCTTGAAATGACCAAAACTGTAGAAATACAATATTACAGATTTCAAGTTTCTTAAAGTTTAGCAATCGTAGTATCTAGTGACAGAGAATTATTTCCATTTGTTTTTCTTTCCCCACTTGGATGCAGAGCACCTTTGTTCCGACTGCCAAAAGATCCAAATGTTCCTTGCATTTTAATCGGACCGGGAACAGGAATCGCACCCTTCAGAAGCTTCTGGCAGCAGCGTCTGCACGATATTGGCCAGAAAGGTAAGTCATCAATACAAACACAATAAAAAGCAAAAGCGCACCAATAGTTACAAAGTGGTCCATCCCAACGGGACTAAGCATGAATGTCATGTGGAAAAAAAATGATGACATATTTTGCCTAAGACTGCTTAACTGGATGAAGACGTTGGAATGAAGGAGGAAAGGGTATGAGAAAAGATAGATTCCTTAGAGGCACTTTTTCCCAGTTCATGTCAATGATCCCCTGCAAACATGTTGTACAGTAAGTAGTCTCACAACACCAGGTTAAAATCCAACAGGTTTATTTGGTATCACCTGATGAAGGAGCAGTGCTCCAAAAGCTCGTGCTACCAAATAAACCTGTTGGACTTTAACCTGGTGTTGTGCGACTACTTACCGTGCCCACCCCAGTCCAATGCCGGCAACTCCACATCATGCCTACCACAAACATTTTGTCCCACTTTTTGGGTGGAATTTTACCGGCATGTCGCCCATGTTTTGTACGATACTGCCCGAGGCCAACGGACAATGCTGATTTCGGAGCCTCGCTCACTCCTGGAATCGGGGCAGGCGTGCCGGTAAAATTCCAGCCACTGTTGCAAATTTAGCTCTACATTAATCAAATTCTTTCTGAGGTTGCATCCTCAGTGTGCTTCAGTCTGTGCAGTGCCGAAATTGCCTCCATGGCCTTCAGTGGCAGGGACACCTTTCTTCTTTCAATTATCTGGAAGCGCGGAGAACGCTATTTGTCGGTGGCACAAAAATGTTTTGAGCAAATCGCATTCACACCCTATTTTCCATTGAAATCAGGATATCTGCCTCTCAAGTCTTATTTAATCACATTACCTCTTGAAGTTCTGTTACCTTGCTTCTATATCTTAGGTGTAAAACCATGTCCCATGACACTTGTATTTGGCTGTCGACAATCAAAAATCGACCACATCTATAAAGAGGAGACTATTGAAGTGAAAAGTAAAGGTGTCTTTCAGGAACTCTATACAGCTTACTCCCGCGAACCAGCAAAACCAAAGGTATTTAGACAATCTATCATTTGTGGTAGGTTTTGTGCACTTTGCTAATCATAGAATTCCTACAGTGGAGAAAGAAGCCATTTGGCCCATCGAGTCTGCATCAACTCATACCCAGGTTTAATCCGTAACCCCATGTATTTACCTTGCTAATGTCCCTTATCTGCACATCTTGGGATACTGATGGACAGTTAGCATTGCCAATCAGCCTAAACCTCACATTTTTGGACCGTGGGAGGAAACGGGAGAACCCAGAGAAAACCCATGCAGACATAGGGAGAATGTGCAAACTCCGTGCAGTGACCCAAGCTGGGAATCGAACCCAGGCTCCTGGAGCTGTGGGGCAGTGGTGCTATCTGCTGTGCCACTGTGCCGCCCCATGATTGAATGTTTTGTGTTAAAATATTTTACTTAATTACATTTTTGTTATTTTTAAATTTTTTTTAGAAATTATGAATGGGATTTTCCCGAGCAAACTCCAAGTGTCGAATTCACGTTAAAAACTGGAGTAAATCCCGCTGGGTTTTTCCGCAGGATTTTGGAAATGAATCTCCCACACTCTGTGCATCACAGAGACCCCAGCATGAAGCTCATTAAAAAGCTGTGGGCAGTGCCTATTCCAGCTGGAGAGTCTGGCAGCATAGCGCTGAATGGGCCATTGTACATGTGCTGATCTGTCAGAGTAGGGATCAACGCCTGCGTAGTAGCCCTGCACTGCTGGCCTCCCAATCGTAGACCAGACCCATGACCCTGCATCACTGCTCCTCCGACCCCCACATACACCAATCGCTGGCCCCCTGGATGTGTCCAGACCAGCCTCGACACCCTCCCCGCCCCTCCTCCTGGCAGTCTTGATCCCCGCCCCCCGCCACCCACTGGCAACCTTGACACACCCCCCCCAGTAGGCCCCACCCCCTTGGCTCCACCTGATGCCCGGTGGGCAGTGCCACGGCTAAAGCAGCTCAGCGGGCTGGGAGAATCGCCCCCAATATCTATTTGTTTAAAAATAAAAGCCATTCTCGTAAATCAGCTTTGGGGACACTGGAAACTTTTAATGATTTAAATAGCAAATCTCTGTTAATCAAAATGCTGGGTCTATTTGTAAGAAGTTTTTTGGTCACATGTATGGTTTACATTAACACTGCAATGAAGTGACTGTGAAATTGCCCTAATCGCCACAGTCCGCCGCCTTTTCGGGTCAGTGCACCTAACCAGTACGTCTTTCACGATGTGGAAGAAACTGGAGCATCTGGAGGAAACCCACGCAGACACGAGGAGAATGTGCAGACTCCACACAGACAGTGACCTAAGCTGGGAATCGAACCTGGGTCCCTGGCGCGTGAGGCAGCAGTGCTAACCACTGCATGACCATGCCATCCCAGAAGTCGGTTTTTAATTTAAATCCCCATCTATAGGGGATTTCTGGCATGCAGACTGAGTTTGTGGAGACTCCAAAGAGTCTGCTGTGCATCTGCATTAGCCATTGAGAATGTTTAAAATTTGGTAAATGTGATATTAGCTGCAGCAGAGGCTTTGGGTGAGGGGGTTTATTTTAGGGCATTTTAAATTAAACTTTTGAAATATATTCGTTCACTGAGCTGCAACCAGTCAAGTAAATGCCCATTTGCCTTTATGTGTGTGAAGTCACCATTGACAAGGTTTCCAGATACCCTGAGGCTGTACCATTAAATGCTGTTTCCAACTTGAAATTTCAAAAAATGATTTATTGGCAATCAACATGCTAAAGTATCTGTCTGGTTTCAGAAATACGTGCAAGATATTTTACGCGAGCAGCTTTCTGACCAAATATTCAAACTGCTATACGAGCAAGGTGGACACATCTATGTTTGTGGCGATGTTACCATGGCAGGTGATGTGCTGAAGACCATTCAGCACATCTTGAAGAAGCAGGGGCAGATCTCATTAGAAGATGCTGGGGTCTTCATCAGCAAGCTAAGAGTAAGCATTTATATAGAGCCCCTGGCGTACCTGTTCAGGGAAGCTGAACATGTTCCTCAGCTAATCAATTACTCTTAAAATGTGGATCATATGTAAAAAAAAGTAATAAATCCCAGTTTGTGTTTCGAGCCTAATTTTGGGTGTAGATGAAGAATCTGGTTACAAATTATGCAGAATTGCCAGAAGGAAAACAAAACGAATGCAAAGCACTTTACACAAGAATCAGATAGCTCAGAACCCACAAGTATATTTCAGTATTTTGCTGACTCGTGCCGGCAGAGCACCCCACCCATGGGTTTCCCGCCAGCATGGAGTGACATCAATGGGAATTCCACCGCTGGCAAACAACCCGCTACCTCCCCCTGGCAGGAAACACACGGCTGGGAGGCCGGTGAGTCTCATCCCGTATATTCTAACATGTTACATGTACAATTCAAAACTTAGAACATGGAGGTACATTTGACGTATCAAGGGTCCAAGTGTAGTACAAAATAATCATTGAAGTAAGAAGTTTCATTAACAAGAACGTACCTTTCGCTTAATAATGCTTGTTCCTTAGTACAAAATAGTAAGTGGAGCTTTTTTTTAGACAATATTAAGTATTAATGGGGCGAAAAGCTGCAGCATGCTACGGTGCAGAGGGACCTGGGGGTCCTTGTGCATGAGTTGCAAAAACCCAGCCTACAGGTGCAGCAGGTGGTCAGGAAGGCAAATGGGATGCTGGCCTTCATAGTGAGGGGGATTGAATATAAAAGTAGGGAGGTCTTGCTGCAACTGTACAGGGCACTGGTGAGGCCGCAGCTGGAGTACTGTGTGCAGTTTTGGTTGCCGCACTTGCGCAAGGATATTTTGGCCTTGGAGGGAGTGCAGAGGAGGTTCAGTAGGCTGATACCAGAGTTGAGGGGGTTGAGCTATGATGAGAGGCTGAATAGACTGGGCTTGTACTCGTTAGAGTTTAGAAGGATGAGGGGGGATCTTATTGAGACGTATAAGATGATGAAAGGGATGGATAGGGTAGAGGTGGAGAGGTTCTTCCCGCTCAGAAAGGACAGCAGGACTAGAGGGCACAGCCTCAAGATAAGGGGGGGGCAGTTTAGAACAGAGTTGAGGAGGAACTTCTTCACTCAAAGGGTGGTGAATCTCTGGAATTCTCTGCCGTTGAAGTGGTGGAGGCTACCTCGCTAAATATATTTAAGACACAGGTAGATAGGTTTTTGGTAGGCAAGGGGATTAAGGGTTATGGGGAGAAAGCGGGAAAGTGGAACTGAGCCACTTCAGATCAGCCATGATCTTATTGAATGGCGGGGCAGGCTCGAAGGGCTAGATGGCCTATTCCTGCTCCTATTTCTTATGTTCTTATGTAATGTGAGGATGATTCCCCACCTCGCACCCCTCCTCACAAACCAGTCACACCCTCTGGCTGGCTGAGTGAATATCTTATCAATGCCTTCTTTAATATTTCAGGATGAAAACCGTTATCACGAAGACATATTTGGCGTTACTCTCCGTACGTATGAAGTTACAAACCGCCTTCGATCTGAATCCATTGCTTTTATTGAAGAAAGCAAGAAAGACGCAGATGAGTAAGTATGCCGATAAAGAAGTAAGAAATTGCTGAAAGCGCAGCAGAAGTAATTTTGTGTTGTTTGTAGAATCTCTTGGGGTATTCGGCATTGTAGTTTAAAACATCCAGGAGCTGGTTTTAAGTCAAAAGTTTATTTCATCTTCCTTTGAAAGGAAATAGGATTTAGATAATTAAAATATAGAACTGGGGAGTATACAGCATAGAACTAGCAAATTAGATCAATAAAATAAAGCTCATGAGAATGAGATTGAAATGGATTCATAAACTTCAAAGTATCATATGGGTAGAAGTTAATATCAAAAGGAAAACATTGATTGGTGCTGGTTGAGCTTGGTATAACAGTAACTGCAAAGTTAGTAATGAATGGACTAATGTTGCAGAACAGTTTCTAATCCATCAGGCACCAAAGTCAGAATTGCGCTCTCTAATTTCAACTGTCCTATTTATATTTGTGATGCACAGAATCATTGCTTGATTACATGTACAGTGGACCTGGTTTTATCATCAAATTGTGCCCGTTTTCAGATGCGAAAACATGGTGAAGTCGGGCGTGAGGCGAGTAGTACACCCGCAACCGCCTCTGCGTCTAATCCCTCTTTACCAAGAGCCTAAAATGGCTACGGTCGGGACCACACCCGAAATGGGTGCGATGGCACATTTAAATGCATTTGCCTGTATTTAAATGGACTTAATGGGCCGCACGCCCAAACTTACCGGCATTTCCCCCCGTTACCACCACATTCGCCCATCCAGGTTCGGTGCTAAACAGACAAGCTCCAGTTTGGGCTCTCCGGCTTCTGGGGGTAAGTTCAGAGCATCCGTTGGCTCTGTGACTCAGATTGGTGGGGGGGGCAGGGAAGTGGGGGGTGGTCAGATAGATCTCTAGTTGGGGGGTGGGGGGGGGGAGGTGTTGGGAGGGAGGCAGGTCGGATGGCTTTCTGGTGGGGGGGGAGGGAGGAGTGGTCAGATTGATCTCTGATGCAGGAGAGGGGGGAGGGGTAGATCGGTCTCTGATGGGGGGGGTGGCAGGTTAGATCGTTGTCTGGTGGGGAGGGGAGGGAGGTGGGTCAGATGGCTCCCCAGTGGGGAGGGGAGGGAGGTGGGTCAGATGGCTCCCCAGTGGGGGTGAGGGAGGTGGGTCAGATGGCTCTCTGGTGGGGTGGGGAAGGGGAGGTCTGCTGCCACTCTGCGTGCAATCGGTGGGGAGGAGGAAGGGGGCAGGGGGCTGCTATCGGTCTGAGTAGCGGGGAAGTGGGGGCGATAAGAAGGACAGTTACGTTCCAGGATGGGGCAGCGTCTGGGGGGGGCCTGGGGGGAGGCATTATCCGGCCCGGGAGGGATGAGGCAGAGGAGCTTTTTTTTATTTTTTTTTTCTTTTTTTTTACTGCACACGCGCATTGGAGTTGCTGATAGGAGCTGCGGTGTTTCAGGGACGATAAGCCCCATCCACAGGCTTTTGCAGCACGATTCAGAATTGTTGCTTTTTCTCAGGCAGAGTGTGTATGGGGGCGCCTGAGAATGGGTCTAAAAGTCAGATCTGAAACATTCCCAGTTTCAGCTCTTAGAATCAAAATGGTAAAACTGGGCCCAGTGTATGTGAACGAAGACTACGGGGTAGATTGTGGATCAGACTGTTTCTGGAAAGCAGCACTGCCTGATCTACAGCACCTGTTTTGTGCCCCCACTGGGCTAATTAAAAACCTACCTCAAAGTGTGAGAGCTACAAAGAAATGTTCAACATTGATGGTCGCTCCCAACACTCATCAAATAAAAGGCATAGAGGATTCCATCACATTTCAATGCCAAGTTTAAAAGAACACATTGTAGAATACCCCAGTTATATCTTCTTTATAATGTTTGCCACTGGACATTCAAGGTAAATTATGTTTTATTGTTTAGAATGTTTAAAGATTCAGCAAAGGCTGTGAAAAGTACGTAACCCGACAATCTTTTACACTAAAAGGTGCACTAAAAATCTTGCAGTTAAATTAAATCCACTACGCTATTCTTCTAGTTTTACTAATGCTACGATCTTCCCCTGTTCATCTCATCTGCCACAGCGTGTTCTGTGCTTGATTCAGAAGTTCACGTCAACAAAACCCTTGATCACGGCCTTTAGAAGAAGATTCTTTCAATTCTGAAGACTTCATCGAGCATCACAGTCTACACGAGTGCAGATGCTGGTGACGGGATATAGGGAAAGCCTACTTAATCTTTTATATTTTTACACAAGGGAGATTGTTCTGTAATTTATTACATGGTGTCGCTATTGTTGTGTCAATTTTTCGCCGACGCGCTGCTTTTAAGTAAGTGCAACGCCTGCTGCAAAGAGAGAGGCTTCTCTTCAGACAAAACGAAAGTTATTGCATGAAATAAAAGCAACTTCCTTTGAAAATATTAAGAGTTTGGCATCCACAGGCTCCATTCTATAATGCCAATGTATTAATTCAGTGAAGATATATTTGAAAGGTCCACAGGAGTTACCTCCTTGATGTTTCAAAAAATGAATGGCAGATGCAGACCGCTAACTTGCTTTGTGCATCTCTTCCAAGTTAGCAACAGGCATAACAAACAATTACGTGTTTCTTCTTTGTGAAAGTGCAGTCCTGTTGTTTGCATGCTTTGAAGATATCAGATGTGATAATTCCCATATTACATGGCAAGTGGAGGATGGCTAAATTGAATCTGTGTAAGAATGCAGCAACGCGCAAGCATTTATTCAGGAGGGCGAGCTATCAGCTGGTGCAGTATAATGGTGTTATTATGTTCTGTGTCTTGATGGGGTCCCCCCCACAGTTCCATTAATAGAGAGGTTACAGTTTCAGCCAGAAGCCAGAATTTCATTGACTCGGGCTGGGTCGGGAGGCTCCCAAGACCTGGATTCCTGCCCCCCTTCCTGTTTCTGGCGATATTTACCAGATCAAGAAAAGGATACAGATAGCCAGCTTGCATGTAGCTCTCCTACCCTTGCAGGCTCCATTAAAGGGTCAGGAATTTCACCCCCTGCACCTCCTCCTCACCAATAATTTTGATTGAGCAGGGCCCATTCTGTTAATCACGATACCTCAGAGGAGTCGTGAATCAAGAGGGAGAATTAGTCCTGAGTTTGGAACCCCAAAAGTGTCATTCAGCATTCTCTTTGAAATACCTTTCTCCTCTTATATTCTCACATAGATCTTAATCCATCATAGTATCAATGACAAAGCTTTCATCCACTTCACATCTCTTAATCACGTGTACATGGGCATTGTTAAAAAAATTCTTAAAAGAATGATCAGGTTATTACAAGGTAATAAGTACGTCAATCAAACAATGCTATCATCTCCTGCAAGCTGTGTCAACATTGCCAACAGAGCTGAGATGAATAGATATTTTTGGAGCTGAGTCAAGAATTCATAAAGAGACCATCTGGCAACTATCAACAAAGCAGGCTGAATAGTTATCCCATCTGCTTTGCACAAATCCAGCCCAGTGTCAAATATAGCAAATTAAGACAATCTATTGCTGGGACTAATGGAATTTCTAGCAAAATATGGGAATATGACTCAAATAGAATTCACTCTCAGTGACCAGCTCAAGAGGGGCAAGCTAGGCTCAGAGCTAGGGACAGTGAAGATGAAAGGGGAAAATACATTTGAAGGAACAAGGATATGATTTCTAATTAACATTCAGAGTAGAAATAAATCTGAGTTTGATATTCAGATAAAGCCAGGATTTAGCTAGTTCCGGAATACAATGCTAACATTGTGCCGATGAATTTTTGGTTACATTATTAACCCTTTAAATACTAAATATACTCTACAACAGCTGCAACGAGTGTTGTCTTGTGATACCTTTTAATGTCAAACATGATCATACGAAATTGAAGAAATATGGGAAATCTTTCTCCAAATCAAATGAGTTATGTAGATTAATCGTAATTAGTGAGGTATTTTATCAACACGAGGTCTCAAACATAGAACACAGAAGATTACAGCAAAGTACAGGCCCTTCGGCCCTCAATGTTGTGCCGAGCTATGCCCAATTCCAAGATCAAGCTATCCCACTCCCTGTCATTCTGCTGTGCTCCATGTGCCTATCCAATAACCGCTTGAAAGTTCCTAAAGTGTCCGACTCCACTATCACAGCAGGCAATCTATTCCACACCCCAACCACTCTCTGAGTGAAGAATCTATCTCAGACATCCCTCCTATATCTCCCACCATGAACCTTATAGTTATGCCTCCTAGTAACAGCTACATCCACCCGAGGAAATAGTCTCTGCACGTCCACTCTATCAATCCCTCTCATCATCTTATAAACCTCTATTAAGTCCCCTCTCATCCTCCTCTGCTCCAAAGAGAAAAGCCCCAGCTCCCTCAACCTTTCCTCATAAGACCTACTCTCCAAACTGGACAGCATCCTGGTAAATCTCCTCTGCACTCGCTCCAACGGTTCCACATCCTTCTTATAGTGAGGTGACCAGAACTGAACACAATATTTCAAATGCGGTCTCATCAACATCCGGTATAATTGCAGCATAACCCCACAGCTCTTAAACTCAAATCCCCTGTTAATAAATGCTAACACACTATAAGCCTTCTTCATAGCTCTATCCACTTGAATTGCAATCTTCAGAGATCTGTGGATATGAACCCCGAGATCTCTCTGATCCTCTACATTCCTTAGAACCCTGCTGTGGACCCTGTAATCTGCATTCAAGTTTGTCCTACCAAAATGAATCACCTCACACTTACCAGGGTTAAACTCCATCTGCCACTTTTCTGCCCAGCTCTGCATCCTATCAATGTCCCTTTCCAGCCTGCAAGAGCCCTCCACCTCATCCACTACTCCACCAATCTTGGTGTCATCAGCAAATTTACTAACCCACCCTTCAGCCCCCTCTTCCAAGTCATTGATAAAAATCACAAATAGCAGAGGACCCAGCAGTGACCCCTGTGGTACACCGCTGGTAACTTTCCTCCAGTCTTAAAATTCTCCTTCCACCACCACCCTCTGTCCTCTATGAGACAGCCAGTTACTTATCCAATCAACCAAATTTCCTTCTATCCCACACATCCTTATCTTCTTCATGAGCCTACCATGGGGAACCTTATCAAACGCCTTACTAAAATCCATATATACGAGATCAACTGCTCTACCTTCGTCCACACACTTAGTTACCTCCATAAAGAATTCAGTCAAATTTGTGAGGCAGGACTTACCCCTCATGAAACCGTGCTGACTATCCCGGATTAAACTGAATATTTCCAAATGGTCAAACAATTATGCTTTTTGTTATGAACATGATGTGATCAATAACCAGTCAATACTAATGGAAATTCAAGCTTCCTGTCCTTCTCTCATTATTTTACATCCACCTACAGCCTGCAATGTTCTGCTTCTTTTAGACAGAACTAGATTGCATTTAATAAATGAATTTACTTCAACAACAGTAGGTGAATTGAAGAAAATAGTTTTTCCTACAAATTGGGGAAAAGATGGCCCAGCACTGGACTATTAATCCAGATACCCATGGTGGGATTTGAAACAGGTTCAAATCCCACCATGGCAGATGGTGGAGTTTGAATTCAATATCAAATATTTGGAATTAAGTCTATTGATGACAATGAAAGCATTGTCAACTGTGGGAAAAACCCATCTGGTTCACAAATGAGCCTTAGGGAAGGAAATCTGCCATTCTTACCTGGTCTGGCCGACACGAGACTCCAGGACCACTGCCCTATGGTTGACTCTCAACTGTCCTTGCGCAACTAGGGATGGACAATAAATGTTGGTCAGCCAGCAATGTCCATGTCCCATGAATGAATATAAAAAAAGCCAGTGACTTTTAGTGAAATTGATGCTGACAAAAAACTATAAAATAATTGTTTTAAGCAATCTGCCATTTATACGGCAGGATGTAACCAGACAAATCCCTATTAAGGAGCCTCAATGGCATTATACACCACAAAAGCAAAGTTTTGTACCTCCGATCCACAGTATTTTCTATATAATTCCTATACAAAGGGTCACCTGGACTCAAAACATCAGCTCTTTTCTCTCCTTACAGATGCTACCAGACCTGCTGATATTTTCCAGTATTTTCTCTTTTCAGATTCCAGCATCCGCAGTAATTTGCTTTCATCCTCACATCCAGTTGTATTTGGAACAGTGTCACTGATTTATCTGTAACCTGAGACCTGATAATTGTCTCCATTTCATCTGTGATATTGATGTACCAATTGTGACAAAGACACTTCATTAAGGTGTTTTTTCTTTCCATGGTCATCTGGTAGTATGTTTAGCGTCAAGATTTTACAGCAATGTATTTTGATGAAAATAAAGACAGGTAGCAAATTTAGCAAAATGTTTTTTAAAAAGGGTCAGGGCTGAGAGAAGGGCCATTCAGCCCATCATGATTAATCTTCTAGTACCTTGAATTACCTAACCATAGTTTTAACAAATTCAATTTTTTCTAATGATACTCTTGTCCTAAAAGATTGCACTTTTGAATAAAGAAGGCCTCCTGACATCTTTTTTTAAACAATTCAGTTTCCATTAATTTCGACTGAAGAAATTCCATCTGGTCCTCCTTTTTTGACATACCATTTAATGTTTTAATAAGACCCTCCCTCAGCTGCTTCCTTTTAAATTATAACATTTAAACTTCTCTAATCTCCCCTCCAAACATGTTTTCAGGTGGGTAATGAGGCAAATCCTGTCATGCTCCTTTTTATTTAAAAGGGCGCTGTCTTGGTGAAAAGCTCCTGCGTTTCCCAATTATTACCAAATAATGTATTCCTAGGAGAAGTGGGTAATTAGAGTGCTTTAAACTGACTATTGAACTATGACTACGAATGACATTGCATGTTAAAGTGCGTACTTTGCTGGGGTGAGCTATATTGAATGACATGAATATAATTATGTAACTTGTTGAGCTTCATGACATTAGTGCTTCAGTAAAACCTTTTAAGAAGTTGCTTTCCTGTATATTCGCCAAAATGTTTTTTGTCTTTCCAGTGTGACCAAGTTGTTCATTTTCTTGTCATTTAAGGTATCTTAAAAATAATTCTGGGCCTTTTACTGATCACAAGAACTTTGTGAATGTATCCTTTTTTCTGCATTATCAATTCTGCATTATATATAATCCATTTACGCTCAATGTACACTGCTCAACGAATAATGAAAACTGATGTTTAAAGACATGGGGCGGAATTTTCTGGCGGCACTTTCCCCGAAACCGGGAAGTCCTGCCCGAGGTCAAGGGGCCTTTTCACGGTCGCACTCGCCCACTCCAATTCCCGTGGTGGGTGGGACGGGAAAATTCGTCCCATTGTAAAGGATAGATCTGAGGTTCATTGAAACTGTGTCATTGAGAAGTTACTTTTTTTCGGTTTATATATGGTTTGATCAATAACTCACCACTGCAGGAATTGTTGTGAATAATTTCACAAACCTGTTCTATGATCTGCTTTATATAATCAATAAATACTGCTTATGCAAAACTTAATCATTCCATATTGAGTTTGGTTCTTTCTTTAAGCAGCGCACAGGGATGGAAGTATTTTATGCCACTAAGGCAGTACGTGTACATCATAAGGCTCCAATAAATCTTAGAGATGTGGGCGTACGTATAAAGTTTTTTTTAAGTTTATTAAGTTTTTTTTAAGTCACAAGTAGGCTTACGTTACCACTGCAATAAAGGTACTGTGAAAATCCCCTAGTTGTCACACTCTGGTGCCTGTTCGGGTACACTGAGGGAGAATTTAGCATGGCCAATACATCTAACCAGTGTATCTTTTGAACTGTGGGAAGAAACTGGAGCACTTGGAGGAGACTCACACAGACATGGGGAGAATGTGCAGACTCACAGACTGTGACCCAAGCTGGGAATTGAACCTGGGTTCCTGGCACTGTGAGGCAGTGGTGCTAACCATTGCGCTAACATGCCACATTTACATTAATTTCTTTATGGATTGGCATGAGCTCAAAGTGAACGCAATGGAAACAGAAAAATATTAATTTGTCACACCATGGCTTTTTTTTGACCATCTTCACATCTGGTACATCTCTTCCAAAATTATTTGTGGGAGGAATAGTGGTCATTCACACCTTCAGAATGTGATCTTCTTCTGTGCTCTCCCTCAGTCAGTTCATATCATTTGCATCTTTCTGGGATTATTTTCCGCTTTAGTTAATGAAGATCTACGTAATTTACTAGATTCACAAATACTTATTAGTTTAAATATGAATCTTTATTTTAAATATGTAATATATTTCTTTTATATACTTTACAACAAATATTTTGAAGTTTGTGGGGTTTTTTTTAGTAGTATTCCATCAGTTGATTTTCTGCAATTTTCTCATGTTTATGGGTGGCATTTTATGCCCAGTGCTCACCTCTGGAAGGTAGGGGGCATAAAATCAGGTGGTATGGTGGGATTACCATGCTATTTGTTTCCCTGCCATCATTGAAATGTCGGGCTGCCCACCCTTTGGCCAATCGAGGCCTTAAGTAGTCAATTAATGACCATATAATGCCCCCTTTCACTCCTGCTGATAGCTTACCAACAGTACGAGCCAGGGTAGCCATATCTTGTGGCAATGAGTCCTTGGGGACGGAGGGGGGTAATAAGAACATAAGAACATAAGAAATAGGAGCAGGAGTAGGTCAACTAGCCCTTCGAGCCTGCCCCGCCATTCAATAAGATCATGGCTGATCTGTCGTGGCTCAGTTCCACTTTCCCGCCTTCTCCCCATAACCCTTAATCCCCTCTCTCATCAAAAACCCATCAACCCGCGTTTAAAAAATATTTAGCGAGGCAGCCTCCACCACCTCAACGGGCAGAGAATTCCAGAGATTCACCACCCTTTGAGTGAAGAAGTTCCTCCTCAACTCCGTTCTAAACCGCACCCCCATTACCTTGAGGCTATGCCCCCTAGTCCTACTGTCCTTTCTGAGCGGGAAGAGTCTCTCCACCTCTATCCTATCCATCCCATTCATCATCTTATACGTCTCAATGAGATCTCCCCTCATTCTTCTAAACTCTAACGAGTACAAGCCTAATCTATTCAGCCTCTCCTCATAGCTCAACCCCCTCAACTCTGGCATCAGCCTAGTAAACCTCCTCTGCACTCCCTCCAAGGCTAAAATATCCTTGCGTAAGTACGGCGCCCAAAACTGCACACAGTACTCCAGCTGCGGCCTCACCAATACCCTATACAGCCGCAGCAAGACCTCCCTACTTTTATATTCAATCCCCCTCGCGATGAAGGCCAGCATCCCATTCGCCTTCCTGACCACCTGCTGCACCTGCAAGCTGGGTTTTTGCGACTCATGCACAAGGACCCCGAGGTCCCTCTGCACCGTCGCCTGCTGCAGTTTTTCTCCACGTAAGTAATAATCCTTCCTACCATTATTCCTACCAAAGTGGACCACCTCGCACTTGCCAACATTAAATTCCATTTGCCATTTCCTGGCCCATTCGCCCAGCCTATCTAGATCCTTCTGTAGACTCTCCCCACCCTCCGCACAATTTGTCTTTCCACCAATTTTGGTGTCATCAGCAAATTTCGACACCCTACACTCGGTTCCCTCCTCCAGATCATCTATATAAATGGTAAATAGCTGAGGCCCCAGCACCGACCCCTGGGGCACTCCACTAGTCACCATCCGCCAATCCGAATACCACCCGTTGACCCCCACTCTCTACCTCCTATTTGACAACCAGTCCTCTATCCACGCTAACATCCTATCAATCCCTCCTATTCAGGCACTCTGTGCTCAATAAAGGCCCCACCATGGTAAAACCTGTACCCAAATATGGGATACAAAATTGGCTCTTGACAGAAGCCAGAGTGGTTGTAGAGAGTTGTTTTTCAAACTGGAGGCCTGTGACCAGCGGTGTGCCTCACGTACCAGTGCTGGGCCCACTGTTATTTGTCATTTATATTAATAATTTAGATGAGAATATAGGGGGGCATGGTTAGTAAATTTGCAGATGACATCAAGATTGGTGGCATGGTGGACAGCGAGGAAGGTTATCTCCAATTGCAGTGTAATCCTGATCAATTGGGCCAGTTAATGGTAGGGCGTGGGGAGAGTTACAGAACAAAGTGATCTAAAGGTACATGCTCATAATTCCTTGAAAGTGGAGTCACAAGCTGGAGTATTTTGCCGGTTCTGTGCTCCAGAGCTTAAGCAGGCCTTACAGAAGGTGTAGTGGAAATTTAATAGAATGGTGGCACAGTAGTTAGTACTGTTCCTCACAGCGCCAAGGACCCCAATTCAATTCCAGCCTCGGGTCACTGTCTGTGTGGAGTTTGCACTTTCTCCCCATTCGGTGTGGGTTTCCTCGGGTGCTCTGGTTTCCCCCCACAATCCAAAGATGTGCAGGTTAGATTGATTGGCCATGCTAAAATTGACCCTTAGTGTGAGGGGGATTAGAATAGATCATAGAATCCTACAGTGCAGATAGAGGCCCTTTGGCCCATCAAGTCTCCACCGACCACAATTCCACCCAGGCCCTATCCCCATATCCCTACATATTTTACCCGCTAATCCCTCTAACCTATGCATCTCAGGACACTAAGGGGCAATTTTAGCATGGTCAATCAACCTAACCTGCACATCTTTGGACAGTGGGAGGAAACTGGAGCACCCGGAGGAAACCCACGCAGACACGAGGAGAATATGCAAACTCCACACAGACAGTGACCCAAGCCGGGAATCGAACCCAGGTCCCGAGAGCTGTGAAGCAGCAGTGCTAACCACTGTGCTACTGTGCTGCCCAGGATAGCAGGGTAAATATGTGGGGCTATGGGAATTGGACCTGGGTGGGGTTGTGGTTGGCACAGACTCAATGGGCTGAATGGCCTCCTTCTGTACTGTAGGGATTCTATGGCTTCAGTTACATGAAGAGTAGAGAAATTGGGCTTGTTCTCCATAGAGAAATGAAGGTTCAGGGGAGATTTGATAAAGCTGTTCTCAATTTTGAAGATTTTTTGATTGAGTAAATAAGGATTGACATGAGGATCATTAACCAGAGGGTGGAGATTTAGGGTAAGTGGCAACACAACCAGAGGAAGAAAAACATTTTTACACAGTGAGACATTCTGATCTGCAATGCCCCGCCTGATAGGGTGGTGGAAATTGATTTAACAATTTTAACAAAATGGATAAATACTTGAAATGGTAGGGGAACATCATCACCTCTGATAATGACGCTTTGGTTCAATTAGTAATGTTTCCTTTTGACTTTTTATTTCAGTGACAGTTTTGAGAAAACAGAAGTAGTTTTAAGTAATCTAAGTTTGTATTTGTGGACATTAGAAACAAAGGGTGGAATTTCACCCCCACACCCCCACCCCAGATGAGGGAGACAGGAAACCCCAGAACAAGGGAGACAACTAAACCACAAGATGTTTGTCGACCCTTACAATGCAATGAAATGCATAAGCCAAAGAGTTTCGTACAGAGCAAACGAACACCAGCCAAAAAGCTCAAAAGTAGAGTTTCCTGAAAATGCTGACACAGTATCCAAACTGCAACAGCAGATGGCAGTGTGGACTACACAGATGGTGCGAATGAAGGAAAGCCATCTGAGGAAACTTAAAAGAAGGATAATGTATAACAAATAAATGAAGCTGTTCTACAGGAGAACACTCATATCAGAGCTGATCTGGGAGATCAAGATTCAAGCCGTGTCAATGAAACAATGCACAGATGCCCAGCACAGGTTGTCAAGAGGCCAACAAGAAAATAATCAATTGAAAGAACAGTTGACCATTCTTCAAGATCAAATGCAAAAGGAATGTGTGACCATTCAGCAACATGAAGGATTGAAGACCGTCCTAAACAGCGGAGTTGAAGCGCAGCAGAAGAAACTTGAGGAGATTGATGAATTACAGGAAAGCGCAAGATGAAGCAAGTGAACTTTGCGAAGAAAAGGAAAACCTGTGAAAAAAAAGCTTTCAGACACATTGAGAATCCCTGAGGGCGAAGTTTATTCCATTGGAAAATTGCAGAAAGAAGCAAAATGAATTTAACTTCACTCTGAACAAACTTGAGGAGCCAGTTGGCAGAAAAGACTCAGCAAAGTTCCATACTCAAGGACAAAGCCCAAAGCTACAGGAAACAGACTGGAGAACGAAAGAAGCAGCTGAATGGCAGAGACATTGAAAGGAAAAGCGGTAGAACTTTCCAAGCTGCAGACAGAGAAAGAGAAAACAGAGATGAGATCAGAAAATGCAAATCCAACCCTGAAGCGAAAGTTGCTAGATGAAGATAAAAGCACTGGCTGAGAACCATTGAGTTGAATGAAAAGATTCCTAAGCTGGCAAAATGAATAAAATATCAAACAAATGTTTGATTGAAATTGTAAAATGAGTGGAAATGAAAATTCCATTTGCGAAACATCAATGTCCAGCAAGAACATGGTGGACAGCACAGGAAAAGAAAGCTTGCGTCTACTCTGGGAATGAAGAGAGTGCATATTCCCTTTGGAAAGAATGGAGCAAACACACAATGTCTTAAAAATAAAGAGAAACAGGACCTGAAGGAGCACAATACGTGAAAGCAAGATAGCCGAGTACCAGAGACATAGAGCGCTTCTCCCATTCTTTCAAATGTGACAGACGAACATGTGGAAGAACTGTCAAGCCTCAAGACAGGCAGAATTCTTAAAGTCAGAGATCTGAGGTAGGGGATGAAGGGATAGCAAGTAAAGATTTGTAAAACTCCGTTGGAAGAGAGGAAAGTTTTCTATGGAGAAGAAAGAGCGATGTACTGTATGCTTGCGTGCCATTGTAATGTAAAACGACTTGGCAGAACAAGGCTTAATGTGGGACTGGAATAGAATCACCCACAGTATGATGTGCAGAGTCACATGCTAATAGACCCAGAGAGGTCACTCTGGAAGCAGTCTGCATGGAGAAACAGTACCATGCATGACAATACAGGCAACCTGCATAATTAATGATTAACAATTATCAGTACACGTTTAAACATACCAGTCTCAAGATCCACCTTTGAGACATCTAAGTACCCATCTTACCACTAAACACATCCCCCCTTTCTCTTTATCATTCGGAAAGGCCCACTTCTCCATGACGCCCTGATCACTCCTCAATCACTCCCACAAAGCCCTCTCCTTACCACAGCAACTTCCCATAGAAATGCAGAAGGTGCAGCATCCGCCTTTTCACTCCTCCTATCTTATTGTTCGGGGCTCAAACACTGCTTCGAAGTATAACATTGATATATCTGCACTTCTTTCAATTTAGTAAATTGTATTTGCTGCTCACGATGCAATCTCCCCTGCACTGAATGAATGATTGCTTTTCTCTACACCTCAATTTAGCTTGCTAGTGTGATTTCTGAGCTCCTGCTCCCCTGTCCACCCCACTCTCACGCTGACCTCCCTGTACTGGCCTCCAAGATTGTTCTAATGGAAGTTCAAGCAAAGCTCAGAGAATAAAGCCCATGATTCAATTGGACACTCATCCAAATTCGACATTGAGTGCAATTATTTCAGATCTTCTATCTTGTTTCTGGTAATTGTTCAGTTGTTGCCATGTTAAACTCCTCTAGGCTCACCTTTCATTTCCATACTTGTGTCATGACCATCCCCTTGTGCCTTACACCGTTGTCCCTTCTGTTACTTAGAGGGCAATTCTGCTGGTCCGCTGCACTATGTGAGTAGTGCACCAGGCCAGGAGACATCAGCGTCTGGCTGGTACTGAGTCTCCCAGGCCATGTTTTTGAACACGATCCACCTCACGCTGGAAATCGGCACAAGGCTGTTTACTATAATGAAATTTCAATTTCAATATGATTAGCGAGTCCAGGACAGTAGTTTCTGGGCTCGCTAGTGTCTCCCCCTCCTGCCAGGACAGGTTACCACTGGCGGGGATTAAAACTGGGGACCAGGCGTGATTACCCCACTGGTGGGGACAGAGGCCATTGAGGCCTCCCTCGGAGGTTGAGGGCAGGGGTGTGCCATTTAGGACCCTGACACTGCTCACCGGGCACTGGGCAGCGCCAAGGGGTTGAGGCCAAGGGGGGGGGGGGGGGGGGGGGGCAGACCCTACTAGAGGGTTGATTGGTGGCGGTGTTGGAGGGGACCCACTGCAATGGAATCAGTGTGAGAGGGAGGGAGGAGGGGATCGGCGCTGCGCATAGTGGGAGGAGATAGGGTTGCACACGTGGGGAAGAATCCCAGGTTGCCGATGAGGGGTAAGATCGAGGCTAGCCGTGAGTGGGTGGGGAGGGGGAATGGAGTGCAGTCAGGCTCACCATGGGGCTAGTGTTTGAAGCTGGCCAAAAGGGGGAGAGGGGTATTAGGCTGGCAATCAGGTTGGGGGGGCAGGGGGTTGGTCAAGTAGGCCGGCAATTGGGTTGTGATGGGGGGAGTTGGGAAGCTGGTGATCAGGAGAAGGGACCAGCGACTGGGAGAAGGAAGCTGGCGACGGGAAGGCTACTGTGCATGTGCTGATCTCCCCACTGACAGATCGTGGTGGCAGCCTGCTCAGCACATAATTCTGGCCTCTCCAGTGAGATGAGGCCATGCCCCCTACTTACCGGTGTGAATCCCCCTGAGGCAGTCTGTGGAGCAAGAATGCCTGAGATTCATGAAAGTAAGTACGCCCAAAAGATGGGCGGGAAAATCTCCCATCTCCCCACCTGTTGGACACTCAAGTTTGTTTGGGGAGAATCCCGACCTTAGTCTCTCCTTCCTTCCACCCTATCATGCACCTATTATTCTTTCCTACTATGTCCCTTTCCTTGCCTCTGTGCTTGGCCAACAACCTGTTACATTGGTAATATTTCCCAGTTCTGACAAGGAGTCAGCAACCAGAGACATCAGCTCCACAGTGATACAGCCTGACCCACTGAGAATTTGCAGCTATTTCTGTCTACAGCAAAATTTAGTACCAAAATGGAAACTTTCTTTTATTGGTACTTCAGAACCCTCTCTGAAACGCTGCTCGCACTGGGGCAGGCTGTTAAGCTGACACTACCCTTCAGCCAGTATCATCTCTGATCACTGACTGGCAGGGGAACACTTTTCCTTATTTATGGCTGCATTGTAAATAGATTGGATCTGATTTTAGATTGATCCCTTTGGAGGTCAGGCCACTCAGCAGTTTCCCTGGAATGTGTAATTTGATGCTGCACGCAGTCCAGTAATTCTGGGTCTCAGCAATGTGTTTTAATCCAGTCACTGCCACAGGCAGGCACATTACTAACACTACTGCTATCAGAGAACACATACACAGAGCTAACACTGCCAGATTAGATGCATTCACACTGCCTTGTTTGAAGACTGCACAGTGCTCCCCATATGGATTTCTGGAAACACGCCTTATCCTACCAAAAGTTTATTTATTAGTCACAAGTAGGCTTACATTCACTCTACAATGAAGTTACTGTGAAAATCTCCTACTTGCCACACTCCGGCACCTCTTCAGGTACACTAAGGAAGAATTTAGCATGGCCAATGCACCTAACCAACATATCTTTCCGACTGTAAGAGGGAAACGGAGCACCCAGAGGAAACCCACGCAGACACAGAGAGAAAGTGCAAGCTCCATATAGTGACCTAAGCTGAGAATCGAACCCAGGTCCCTGGCACTGTGAGGCAACAATGCTAACTACTGCGCCACTGTGCTGCCCTCAAGGTTCAGAGCTTCAAGTTTTTAGGTGCCCAGATCACCAACAACCTGCCCTGGTCCCTCCATGTGGGCATTATAATTAAGAAAGTTTACCAACGCCTCTACTTTCTCAGGAGACTAAGGAAATTTGGCATGTCTGCTGCATGTCTCACCAACTTCTACAGGTACAGCATAGAAAGCATTATTTCTGATTGTATCACAGCTTGGTATGGCTCCTGTTCTGTGAGAGACCACAAGAAATTACAGAGGGCTAGGAATGTAGCCACCACACTACCAGCCTCCCATCCATTCACACTGTCTACACTTCCCACTGCCTCGGAAAAGCAGCCAGCATAATCAAGGACCCCATGTACCCTGGGCATTCTCTCTTCCACCTTCTGGCATCGGAATAGACAACAAGAGTCTAAGGTCACTTACCAACCGAGTCACGAACAGCTTCTTCCCTGTTGCTGTTAGATTTTTTGAATGCTCCAACCGTACATTGAGTTAATCTTTCCCTACACCCTACCGGTGACTGTAACACCATATTCTGCACACTCTCCTTCCCTGCTCCCCTATGTACTCTATGAATGGTATGCTTTCCTTGCAGGTGTGGAAGAAACATTACTTTTCACTGTATACTAACACATGTGACAATAATAAGTCAAATCAAAAATCGTATCAAAAAAGTAGCCAATAAGAATGGGGCAACTGAAAGCAGCCAATAGGAATTGAGAGCGGAGCACAGACGCGCGCTCTCCGGAACGGGGCGGGGATCCGACTGCAGCGCGGCGCAGGCGCAGTGTCGGCAGCAGCATAGCGCAGGCGCAGTAGCAGTATCAGCAGCAGCGCGGCGCCAGCGCAATAGCAGTAACGGTATCAGCATTTGCAGCAGTGCGGCGCAGGCGCAGTAGCAGTAACGGTGTCAGCATCTGCAGCAATGCGGCGCAGGCGCAGTAGCAGCAACGGTGTCAGTATCAGCAGCAGCGGCGCAGGCGCAGTAGCAGTGTCAGCAGCAGCGGAGCGCGATGCCGGTGGAGCTGAGCGGGTGGTCCGGGGGTCTGGCTCTCACTGAGGTGGAGGAGAAGCCGGCGCACCCCCTCCAAGTTAGCTATGGCGCGGTGGAGATAGACGAACTGGGCAAGGTGCTGACCCCCACCCAGGTACAGAGTGAAGATGGAGCGTGTGCTGAAGGGTTGAGTGGGAACGAAGTCAGTGAAGCTTCTGGAAATGGGGGTGGGGTCAGTCCCTCACACACTGGGGGCTGCTGGGTGCAGTATAAACACTGGAAAACAATCCTTATCTCTGTGACTGGCTTCAGGACGAGCTGCCGTTATGTTGCTGCTTCTTCTGGATAATTCCCCCTCTCTCCGCGAACTTCACACTTGGTGATTACATATTAACAAACCCCCTCGGGAAATGTAATAATTCAGAAAGAATGGTCTTTCCTTGACCTTGGCTGATGTTCAGTTCTGCCTACATTTAGCAACATGCTGCTTGTGGGATAAATTATTGTTTTTATATTATGATGAAAGGCAAGGGGTGGGGCACAATTCCTCTGGACATTTGCTCCATCCCACTTTAATTTTTGAGCGAATTAGGTTGCAGCCTTTTAAATGCCCATGGCACCAGCACAGTCTGGACTGGTTTAGTGCTGACCAAATGCCATCCTCAGGTCCTCCCACAAGATCAGGATGTTTGCAGTTATTGTCCCCCGCGCTTTCACCCACCCACACAGGGCATTCCACCATTGCAGGGGATTTTACTTTTCACAATACTGTCTGTAAGTCCATCCCATGTGTTGGCCCACTCCTTTGTGTGGGGCTCAGATGTTTTCCTTTTAACTTGGCTTGAGCCCGAGTTCTGTCTTCGCAGTTAAATTGAATGCAATTTACTTCCCCAGACTCCTGATTGTTTCGGAGATCTGTGTCACCTGCCTTCTTCCAAGGCTGTCCTTAAAAGCACTTTCGAATTACTGCAGACTGAACAGAGCGCCAGAGATTTTGTCGACACACTTCTCTGCAGACAGACCTGGCTGCGGGCAGTGAACATTTTTACTGAACACAGCAGTGCAGAAGGCAGATTTTACCAGTTTTGGTTTGTTCATTTGAACGTATTGCCTGTTTTTAATTCTTAAATATTTTGTAATACAAATAAGGTTTATTAAAAAAAACACTAAATTTGTACTTGCAGGTGCAGAACCGCCCAGTCAGCATTAATTGGCCTGGATGTGATCCAGACAAGCTTTATACTCTGATTCTAACTGATCCAGATGCTCCAAGTAGGAAGTCACCAAAGTTTAGGTGGGTATTGAAAAGGATATTCTTGATTGTTATTCTTGCCTATAATGAAAGGGCTGGGGGTGGAATGTTTTAACAATCCATCTTAATTGACAATGAAAAGAAGGTTCACTACTTGTATGTTAAATTCCCAAAGATGTCAAATTTGAAAATGTGGTTTTTGCTTATGGATTGAATTAAGGATGCATTCCAGCAGGCAGATGTTTTTTTGGGTACAGTAGAGTATACATATTCTGCTCGAACAATGTGCTTTAAATTTCACCTCAAAGATAAATCCTAATCTGGACAACTGCTTCATCCAGCTCATTCTTCCATTAAAATGTACAATCCATTGACTGTCATCCCTATTGCAGTAACTAATTTGGATGTGAATGATCTGGGTTTCAATCTCCAGTATTCGACCTGTATGTAAATGTGCTTCCTGACATCAGTCTTGAACTTAATTTTAACTGAAACAGAAAATGCTGGAAAATCTCTCAGCAAGTCTGACAGCATCTGAGGCATGAGAACAGAGTCAACATTTTGAGCCCTTTGTAAAAGACTTGAAATGTTGTATCTATTCTCTCTTCACAAAAAGACCGGCTAAGATTTTCCAGCATTTTCTGTTTGTTTTTAGATTCCAGCATCTGCTGTATTTTGCTTTTAACCACTTTATTTCTAAACCCCTTTGTCGTACAGTTGAAAGTCCTAGGGTTAACCTTTTCTATACCTTTTGGTACCTCCATATTTTGGGGAAACCTTGATTGAATTTTTTTCCATTTGTCGTATTAACTGTACCTGAAATTCCTCAAATGAGTTGTTGAATTTTACATTGTGTTTCCACTTGTGAAAATTTTCTGCAGAGAAATTGAAATCTTACTGGATCTGTGCAACAAAATGTATTATTAGATGGTGGGAATGGGAGAGAAATGAGTTGTGGTTTGGAATGGCTTTTGAGCATATTCTGGCTCTTTATTAAAATGACTGAGCCAGCACTTGAATGTAACATTGTGTTTATATAGGTTGCACCTCACTGTACAGTGATTGTATTTACATAGTTTAATATCAATGTTACAGTTTTCAGACTCAATAATGTCCATTAATCTAGCTTTCCCCACAGGGAGGGGGATGTCGGGTCACCCAAATAGCAGGGAGCATATGGGGGATGGAAAATCACCAATGCTATCAAAAATACGTATCAACTTTTGATGAACATCAAATCTTAAACATGTATCCTTGTTTCGCATGTCCCTTTTTATAACCAAGAACAAATCGTGAGCCAGCTGGTCTTCCCAGCAAGGTTGGAGCTTTACCGCTTATCTTGGATGTTCTTAGATTCTGTACATATTTAAACTTTTGATATATTAGATTTTAAAATATTGTAGCAATATAATGTTTTCAATTTTTCTCATTGTTAAGGGGAAGACCAAAAGAGAACTTAACCTTCAATCTGTTGTAGATTTGTAGTGTTATTGCTATTCTAGATGGTTATGAATTTGCTGACCCAAGGACTTGTGGCTGCAATCATTATAAATTGTTATTTAGCATGCAAAGAATTTAATGCTTAGAGTACTGGAGTCAACTTCAGATCAATTTGAAATGGTTGCAACTCCTGTTTCCCACACCCCCTTCCCCCAGTAGAAAGCTTAAGGTGTACATCTCCTATAAATGCATTGGAAGCAGTTCAGAAGTCTATTAGACTGATACCTGGAATGGGTGGGTTGTCCTGAGGAAAGGTTTGACAGGCTGGGCTTGTATTCACTGGAGTGTAGAAGGGTAAGAGACAACTTGATTGAAATGTATAAGATCCTGAGGGGTTTTGATAGGGTGGATCTGGAAAGGATGTTCCCTCTTGTGGAAGAATCTAGTGAAGAGGTCACTGTTTAAAAATAAGAGGTTGCCTGGGAGGCTGAAAGGTGATCTTGTCGAGGTCTATAAATGAGAGGCGTAGACAAGGTAGATAGTCATTATCTTTTTCCAAAGGTAGGGGAGTCTAAAACTAGAGGGCATAGGTTTAAGTTGAGAGGGGAGAGATACAAAAGTGTCCAGAGGGGGCAATTTTTTCAGAGGGTGGAGAGCGTCTGGAACGAGCTGCCAGTGGTAGTAGTAGAGGCGGGTACCATTTTATCTTTTAAAAAGCATTTAGATAGTTATATGGGTACAATGGGTGTACAGGGATATAGGCCAAATGCAGGCAATTGGGATTAGCATAGGGGCTTTAAAAAAGAAAGGACGGCATGCACAAGTTGGGCCAAAGAGCCTGTTTCTAAGATGTAAACCTGAATGACACTTTCATGAAGTGAAATGTTTTCTCTGAATTCAGAGTCTTTGGAACTCTTCCCTTAAGTGGTGGAAGCAGTCTTTGAATATTTTTAAGGCAGAGGTGGATAGAAAATAACTTATCACTCCCCCTTATCAGTGGTAGGTGGGAAGCAGATTTGAGGTTATGGTCAGATCAGCCATGATCTTATTGAATGGTGGAGCTTGCTTGAGAGGATGAGTGGCCTACTGCTCCTTATTCTTATGTACATATGTTGATAGGTTACAATGTTCCTAAGGCTTTACTCTTGTATTTAATTAATTATCTATAATAAAATTCTTTTAATGGAGTGGATTTTTTTATTTTAATTATATAACTACTTTTCTCAAGCTTTTTGCTGCACAGTTAATTTTTATAAACTGCAGGTTGCATGTTGTAAGGCTTTCAAATATAAGGAAAACAAAAATGCAAATGCTTACTAGAAACATATTGTACAAGCTGTTAACTTTCTACAGTGTTCTGTTGAAGTAGAGTTTTAATACTTGTAAAGTAGCAGTGGAATGCTTTGGGCATCCCGTTTGCCTATTGCTGCATTTGGGGTTTTGATTTAGAGATAGAGCTGGCCTGAAGTGCTCCTCCCCATCCCAGTTTTAGCGATTTAATTGTCCCTTGTGCAGAAACATGAAAGGCTGCTTTCATATTTCCATCAGGGAACTCTGCACAATGGTTATAGATCTTGAATTGAATAATTTATTGAAAATGTGTTCTTCATTGCTGCTGCAAAATTGCATTTGATTTACATCAACTCCAACATCACACCTAGTATTTGAAGAATGGAATCATTTTAGGAACCTGATTGCACAACCCTGTTCACCTTCAGCCCACTAATAGAACATTACAGCGCAGTATAGGCCCTTCGGCCCTTGATGTTGCACCGACCAGTGGAACGAATCTAATGACCCTCTAACCTAAACTATTCCAGTGTTATCCATATGCCTATCCACTGACCATTTGAACGCCCTTAAAGTTGGCGAGTCCACAACTGCTGCAGGCAGGGCATTCCACGCCCTTACCACCCTCTGAATAAAGAACCTACCTCTGACATCCATCCTATGATTACCACCCCTCAATTTAAAGCCACGTCCCCTCGTGTTAGCCATCACCATCCAAGGAAAAAGGCTCTCACTGTCCACCCTATCCAACCCTCTGATCATGTATGCCTCAATTAGGTCACCTCTTAACCTTCTCTCTAACGAAAATAACCTCAAGTCCCTCAGTCTTTCCACATAAGACCTTCCCACCATACCAGGCAACATCCTGGTAAACCTCCTCTGCACCCTTTCCAATGCTTCCACATCTTTCTTAGAATGCGGCAACCAGAACTGTACGCAATACTCCCAAGTGCAGCTGCACCAGACTTTTGTACAGTTGCAACATGATCTCATGGCTCTGAAATTCAATCCCTCTTCCAATAAAAGCTAACACAGCGTACGCCTTCTTAACAACCTTAACCTGGGTGCCAACTTTCAGGGATCTGTGCACATGTACACCGAGATCTCTCTGCTCGTCGACACTACCAAGAGTCCTTCTACTAGCCCTATATTCTGTACTCCTGTTAATCTTACCAAAGTGAATCACCTCACACTTTTCTGCATTAAATTCCATTTGCCACCTTTCAGCCCAGCTCTGCAGCTTATCTATGTCCCTCTGCAAACTGTAACATCCATCCTCGCTGTCTACAACTCCTCCGACTTTGGTGTCATCTGTAAATTTACTAACCCATCATTCTACACCCTTATCTAGGTCATTTATAAAAATGACAAACAGCAGTGGCCCCAAAACAGATCCCTGAGGCACACCACTAGTAACTGAACTCCAGGTTGAATATTTCCCATCAACCATCACCCTCCATCTTCTATCAGCTAGCCAATTCCTGATCCAAACTGCTAAATCACCCTCAATCCCATGCATCTGCATTTTCTGCAGTAGCCTACCATGGCAACCTTATCAAATGCTTTGCTAAAATCCATATACAGCATGTCAACTGCCTTACCCTTATCCACCTCTTTGGTCACCTTTTCAAAGAACTCAATAAGGTTTGTGAGGCACAACCTACCCTTCACAAAACAGTGTTGACTATCCCTAATCAATTTATTTCTCTCTAGATGATTATAAATCCCATCTCTTATAATTCTTTCCAAAACTTTGCCCACAACAGAAGTAAGGCTCACTAATCTATAATTCCCAGGATGGTCTCTACTCCCCTTCTTGAACAAGGGGACAACATTTGTTATCCTCCAGTCTTCTGGCACTATACCTGTAACCAATGACGACATGAAGATCAAAGCCAAAGGCTCTGCAATCTCCTCCCTAGCCTCCCAGAGAATCCTAGGATAAATCCCATCCAGCCCAGGGGACTTAGCCATTCATAAGTATGAAAATAGATAACACCTCCTCCTTATGTACCTCAATCCCGTCTAGTCTAAAAGACTGCATCTCAGTATTCTCCTCAACTACATTGACTAATTGTCCAAGTCTCTGAACTGTACCACTTGAAAGTTACATTTATAGTTTTTAACTCTGCTTCAATTTTAAATATTTCTTGTTTTAGTACATTACCAAAATTCTCCAATATAGTATATTGTCCAATCATTAATCTTGTTCTTTGTTGATTAGGGAATGGCATCACTTCATTGTAATCAACATGAAAGGAAATAAAATTGATAGCGGAGAGATTCAATCTGACTATGTTGGCTCAGGTCCTCCTAAAGGAACTGGTGAGTCTATAATTTAACAATATAAATGAGATATGATTAATAATCCACATTAATTTTAGTTATGATGCTTTGAGTTTTTGTGGCATATTTCAATCAAACGGTTCTCAAACATTTCAGATATGTTTTCAATGCATCCTGGACACTTTTTAAAAAAACTCTGATTTAAGTAAACACACCACATGGTATTTGAAAACTGGTGAGGCAGTCTTGGCACATTGCATTTTTCATCTTTGGAACTTTGATTCAAAGCCAGCTCTGATTTAATGGGCAAAGTTCATTCTATCTCTGACTGTGCTCTCTCTGACTAGAGAGTAAAGTGATAACTTGCAACACCTTTGTCATGAAACTTTACTGGAGCATTATAAAGCAAAATTTGACACATAACCACAAGGTCAGATGTGCTGGTTAGGTAGATTGGCTATGCTAAATTCTCCCTTAATGTACCCAAACAGGTGCCAGAGTATGGTGACTAGGGGATTTTTACAGTAATTATTGCAGTGTTAATGTACACTTGTGACACTAATAAGATTTTAATGATCAGAAAGGCAGATTAAAGTGATCTTCAAGGATGAAATTGAGGTCTGAGGAAGGAATTAGTTTAGTGAGCAGTTAAAGTGGGGCATGCTCTAAGGTCACAGCAAGAAGAGCTCAGATATCAGAGGTTTATGGGGCTGCAGGGGATTACACAAATAGGGAGGAGAGAAGGGATGGAGGGAATTGAAAACAAGGTTGAGAATTTTAAAATCAAGGCATTGACCAGGAGCTAAAGTGCGTCAGCAAGGGGTGAAAGGGATTAAGCAGGGTTTGTTGGCATGAAACATTAAGTTCTGGGAAATATGGGAATTCATTTTGGGAGATGGCAACATGTTTAAGGACTTTGGAGAGGAATGGGAAGTTAGGTCAGTAGCTTGCAAGGATCATGGAGCTAAAGTTTGTTTTTGAGAGAGGGTGATGGCAGATTTAAAGGAGAGAGAGATAACACCTGAAGAGAGATGTTTACAGCATTGGTTAACATTGGAACCAAATGGTTGGGTGATCTGCATTTTTGTGGGAATAGGATTGAGGGAACAAGGGGATGGGTCTCATGGTCACAATGAGCTCAGAGGGCATGAGGGGAGAAAGGAAAAAAAACTGGAAAAAGATGCAAATTCAGAGCCAGAACAGGGGGAAGCATTTGACCTGGTGAATTGATGCAAGGGAGGGATGTGGCAGAGGCAGCTGATCAGATGGTCTTAATTACCCTAAGAAATCAGTGAGCTCTTTGCACTTATTGTCAGGGGCGAGAGACAGAGTTAAGGTGATTTGCAATAGAGAAGAAAATATTCTTATATTTCAGCTTGTATTTCAGGGTAATCCTGGAATTGTAAACTTTGAGCAGATGCAAGTGGGAGCCGATAGTATTTTCTGTGGACCAGCCTGATCTGGCAGTACTGGATGATATTATCGATGCTTTCAATAAGAATAAACAATTAAACAGAATCAAGGAAATGGACTTAATGTTAATAAACAATGCCATGATTTTTGTCTCAATTCATAGTTCCATTGTCTAAATTTGAGTAGGTTGGTTTTATTGGGGTTATCCCATATAGGGAGCCCTTTTACATCAAACTCTCACTTTTGAATGTACACATTTAACTCCTTGCTTGAAGTTTCTGTAATTTTTTTGTGAAAATAACATTGGGGCTAAAATTTGCTGTCAGCATAACAGTTAAGGTTATATGTTTTGTTTTAAAGTCCATTGTGATCAGAAAAATTTATTCTAAACTGTAGTATTCTAGTATCCACAGTCACTAGCAGCAGCTGGCATTAGGAACGCTGGCTATCAGTTTATCTGTTTGCTATCTCTAGCCTGGACTTCAGAATTCAGATCTGGCTCTATTTCTGAGTGCTACAACATATTTACCTCCAATGAAAATTGAGACATCTTAACTGGTGTTCCCAGTTTGGATAAATCAAAAACTGAGGGACAAATTAAAGAGGCAGCCCCTAAATTGATACTGTCTGACATAAAATGCAAGTCACAAATGAAATTTAAGACAATAAATCAAAACATGATTAAGTGGGTCGATGAGGTCCTTGTGATGCCCACCAGGCATGGAAGGCCTTGATGGTGCCAATAGACACTGTCTGCTCTCTCTATAGGGACACTGAGTCACGGTAAAGGGGTGGACAGTCAGGATCTTCACTGGTATTGAAGTTTTCTCTGCTATGTCCATTTTGGATTTAGAAATACTGAGTTATTGGAAACAGCTGGAGTCCAGCAGTTAGTACTGAATCAGTAGTGGTTATCCCTGCTGCTGAAAGTGCCTCCCGTGTGCCACCCTCTGTAAACTTCTGCTCATCCAAATCTCTGTTGCCCTAATCCTTTTTTTTGCACCAATTCCTCCTCACCAGTCATGCTATTCTGGCTGATCTACATTGGCTCCCTATCTCCCAATGCCTCCAATTTAAAATTCCCATTTGTACTTTTAAATCTGTTCATTGCCTCACCTTCCTTTATTGCCTCCAGCTTATACCCTACACAATTCAAAAACTCATTTCCTCTGAATCTGGCCTCCTGTGCTTTCCTCTCCTTTCATCTTACCATTGGTGGCTATGTTTTCAGTTGTTTCTAAACCATGCTCTGGAATTCCCTTTTCCACCCGAGTTTTTTGTCACTCCTAATAACTCCTCCTTTGACCCAGTGTTCTGTTTTTTCTTTTGCCTTTCTCAATATTAAAGCTGTTACTTGTTTGCAAATTGTCCTGATCAGCATGATCTAGTTTGAGAATGGTGGAACAGGCTTGAAGGCTGAATGGCCTAACCCATTCTGAATGGGAGGGGGACCCCACTATTGTGCTGGGGAATCCCTCATAAATTCCAACTTAGGGGTTTACCCAGCAATCGCCTAAGCTACCATGCCTGAAGTCTCTAGTCTAGAACAACATTTTACCACAAACTGGAGAATAGTTTTGACAATTCTGAAATATAAAAGCCTTTTCTTATATTTCACCAAATATGGCTCCCTATTGATTAGGCCCAGTAATTTACTGTGGGTGAATAATTAAGTGGCAAAGTGATCTTCATTCTCTTTTTAAGTGAGTTATTTATAAATACCAGGTGGTATTTAAGATCAGTAAAGCTTTAAGTTTCTGTAATTGTCAACATTTGCAGCCATGAGTAAAACATTTTTTGTATGGGTTTACTATTTCTGCAAACCTGTTACTCTTTAAGTCCTAAAGTTTATTAGCATTTTTCTTGGAATTGCTAAAAGCTGTTTTGTGAATGTCTCTACCCTAATTCTGTAAACTAACAATGTTTTAGCCTGGGTTGTATTTGTCTTAGAGCAATTCAACGTCTATTTACAGAAAATATGTAGTGAGCTGGAGATTTTTCAGGCTTAAAGTTTAGTAACAGAATTTAGTGCAGATTTCTTTACACTGGGACCTGTTCTGTCATTATGGAGGCATTAATGATAATTGGGCAGTCCTGAAAGTTCACTGTTGCCTACTTTGAATTTTGATTACATTTGCCTCTTTCTGCATGCTTTTCTGTCCTGCATTGATGTGCAAAATGGTGACTCGAGGTTTGTGACTCTGGCAAACAGATCTGTAAACCAGAAGGACATCCAGAATACCAAAAGTTAATTATTTGAGGATGGACAACAACTGCTGGGCCTTGTCAGTGATGCTTACATCTCCAGAAATGTTGTTGTAATGTCCAGCAGTCCATTTGGTTCTCCATTTGAATGCCACTATGTTAATGAGTATTGTTTACTGCACCAGCTGTTTCTAGTTTGAGGAAGCTTTAAACACTTCATCTCTATATTGACGGTTAAACATAGGCCATTCAGCTCTTTAAGCCTGCTCTGCCATTCAATATGATCATGACTATTCCTCTGCCATATTTCCTAGTTTAGGACAGTCCTGCCAACCCAGGTATCAGCCTTGGGAACTTCTGCTGTGCTCCCCCAGAGCAAATAAATCCTTTGAGGTAGGGAAACTAAAACTGCTTGCAATATTCAAGATGTGGTCTCACCAAAGTCACAGCTTCACTTACAAATGTAGCATTTTTAGGAAAGCACGTCAATCAGTCCAATGGTAAAAGGTTTTGGCTAAGTAGATGTAGGTGCCTTGGGCTGACGTAAACCATTGCAACACAGATAGGAATGGAAAAGCATTCCATGATGATTCAGTGAAACTTTGTGGATGGTGTTAATTATGTTGCCACTTTCTCCATGTTGCTTTATTTTAATAAACTGTTTATTACAGGCCTTCACCGCTATGTCTGGCTGGTTTATGAACAATCCAAGCCACTGAAATGTGATGAACAGCGGTTGACCAACCGTTCAGGTGATAAGCGTGGGACATTCAATACTGCAACATTCCGTAAGAAGTACAACTTGGGTGCGCCAGTTGCAGGGACGTGCTACCAGGCGGAATGGGATAACTATGTTCCCAAACTCTATGAACAGTTAGCAGGAAAGTAATAAGATGTAAAATCCTAACTATGATTTGTCTTTAAAAAAGTGTGCATGTCATAGCAACACTGTTTCAGGCTCTGCTCAGCCATCAAACTAATGTCAATGATGCATAGTGACTTTTGTTTCCATAAATAAATATCAGTTTCAAATGTTGAGTTTGTGTTTTCCTTGTACTTAATAAAGTGTAGGTGGCAGGTTGATTTTAAACTTGCAATAAATTATCTAAATCATGAAAAATATGGTAATATTTCTGTTGCATTTAGTCAAAGTAAGATGATATAGTTGCAATTTTTTTGTTTTGAAAGATGCACATTTACCTGTCAAAGTTATGTTCATAACTTTTTGACAGAATAAAGCCTGTACAATGTATGCTATTTTAATTTCTAAATGTTCTACAGATTACCACTAAAGGCTATAAATGTCTAGATCGAGTTCCCAGAAACTTTCACCAGGACGCTTCATCTGAAATTGATCGAGAAGGAATAAAGGATTTTGGAATTTTTTAAGTACAATTTACATCCAACACAAACTAAGTTTTCAAGATCGTAAAACACTGCTGAAAGCTAGATTCAGCCATTTAAACTAGCAATGTCCCTTGATTGAAATAGGGGAGACTTTATATCAATTGTGCCCCTGTAAGTAGACGCTTCAAAATTAAACTTTATGGCACAAACAGTAAGTTTGATATTTAATTGTTAGAGCTGACTAATGTAGACCTGTTACTTTGGAATCTGTAATGGGGAGATGCCAGCTTTGGACTGGGGTAAACATAGTCAGAAGTCTCACAACACCAGGTTAAAGTCCAACAGGTTTATTTGGGAGTAAACACCACTCGCTTTTGGAGTGCTGGTCCTTTGTCAGGTGAGTTGGGAGTACTGATCAGGAAGAGGGATTGATAGAGTGGACATGCAGATATTATTTCCTCGGGTGGATGTAGCTGTTTACTAGGGGGCATAAATATAAGGTTCATGATGGGAGATGTAGGAGGGATGTTTGAGGTAGATTCTTCACCCAGCGTGTGGTTGGGGTATGGAATAGACTGCCTGCTGGGATAGTGGAGTCAGACACTTTAGGAAGTTTCAAGTGGTTATTGGATAGGCACACAGCACACCAGAATGATAGGGAGTGGGATAGCTTGATCTTAGGATTGGACATTGCTTGCCACAACATTGAGGGCCTGTACTGTAGTATTCTGTCTTTTAGGGGTTTGTCAATTTATATTTGTAGTGCCAAAGACCAGTAATACTAAGACAGCATCAGTAAAATGAAGGAACACATTGCATATCTGCCTAACAAAAAGGGCAAACTATACTTTTGTGGAAACATTTGCTGAAGCTCAGCTTAAATCCAATCTTCTCCATTCTGCTTCATGTAATTTCCAATGGAGTGAATTAGGTTTTCAACACGTAAGCTTCAGTTTTTTATTCAGACATAATTGCTTCTTTTAATAAGTTGTAGTGTGACTTCACACAGGACAAAATGGTACTCAATTCTTAATTAGAGAACTGCATGATGGTTCTGTTACGTAAGGTTTGTTGGTTATACCAATCTCTTATTTCCAAACTGCAGGAACTTGTACATAAACCCTGTAGGGTTTTTTAACCTTTTACATGTGGAATTAAATTCTTAAGACCTGAAACTTTTTACTTTCCCTCTCGATGAGCATTATTAGAAAAGCCATTTCTAAACTCATTGGTGTGAATAGTACATGAGCTGTGAGGGATAGTATTCACTTTGTTGAGGGAGGCATAGAGAAATGGTCAGTGGATACTTTTTGGGCTCCCTTGCCTATATCTATTTTCCTATTGGTCAGTTTTTAAACATTTAGGTGGATGAGCTCTGGTTCAAAAATATTTGATCTTTTATTTGTAATGGTTAATCTGCTTTGATATGCTCTTATCACAGGGTGATTATCCAATCCATTTTATCACCTGGGATGTGAAAGGAACCAGTCACTTAAGAAATACAGTTATCTTTATCTGCCTGTAGGAAATGCAATCTGATCACTTTCACAGTCAGGTTGAATTGGGCGGATTTCATTCTAATTTTCATTGTAAAGTGAGAGGTATGGCAATTCCATTGCATAGAGACATTGGCTATATTCACTTCGAGTTATAGCTCATACTGTTACCTGATGAAAACTGTCTACTCAACTAGAATGATCAGTTTCAAACTTATCATTTACTTTGGTAGGAAACTTTACATTAACTGTGTCCATAACCTAAATTTAGCTCACACAACCTCAATCTGTTCCAATATCAGAACCAATCTCAGCCAGTAGGTCATTTTTAGATAGACTCATTATTTTCTCTACGCTCATCAGCAAGATAATACTCTTTTTCCCCTCTCCTGTTCACCACACTCTTGACTTTTTTAAACAAGGATAATGTGGAGAGGTGACATAGGCCCCTGGCTTGTGGAATCAGTAAAGTCTCAATCTGTTCTTAGATCATCTGATGAGCAGCCTCTGAGGTTGGCAACCATGTCCCATCTACACTGTTTCTGTTGGTAATTCCACCTACAAGATGTATTCCTCTCTGCATATCTAGCTCATCATGTTAAAAGTCAATACTACCTGAAAAATTAATTGTCCAGCATCAGTTTTTCATTCAGCAACTTCCATGAAGGAAGCTCTTGTTGCACTTGGTTTGAGTCTAGAATCATTCTCTTTTTGTGGTTTCTGAACTGTAAATCTTTTCTCTGCCTTCTTTGCATAAGTAAAGGATAATGTTGAGACCCTTGGTGCATGTTTTGTGTACAAAAAACTAATCCTTTGAATTCATGTGACCTCAAGTTTGTATGGTTATTAGAAAAATGGATTGCAAAAAAAATCCAGGTTAGGAAATATGCCTTCACCCAAAGAGGGAAACAAATCTATACACCTTTCTGCTTATGGATAGATGGTGACAGGAGAAATTAGTGCTGTTTAAATTAACCCCCATCCTATTCTTAAGAGCTGTAATGATCTTTGCTTGGTTTGGGATGAATGGTCTGCTCATTAAAAGTAGGAGGAGGACAGGTCTGGGAAATGTTTCTTAACAATTGAAATATCCAAACCAAAAATGCAAGCATGATGCAATTTAAAAGAACACAAAAATTAACTTGAGTAAATTATGCTACCCACAGAATACCAGAATTGTTACAGTACAGGAGGTGGCCATTTGGCCCATTATGTCTGCACCAGATCTCCAAATGAGCAACACAAAAGTGCCATTTGCCTGTTTATTCTCTGTACCCCTGCATATTATTTGAACAGAAATCATCTAATGCCCTCTTGAATCGCTTGATTGAACCCATCTCTCAACACATATCCAGGCAGTGCATGCCAGACTCAAACCACTTGTGTGAAAAGGTTTCTCCACACATCATGTTTGCTGGTTTTGCAAATCACTTTAATCTGTGCCCTCTCAACTTGATTGTTTTACAAGCAGGAACAGCTTCTCCCTATCTGTTCAGCCCCTACATGATTTTGAACATCAAATTTCCTTTTGGCTGTCTTCTCTCCAAGGAGAACAGACCCAGTTGCTCCAACTTATCCTCATCACTGGAATCATTCTTCTAAACATCTTTTTCACTCTCTCCAACGTACTCCCATCCTTCCTATACTGTGGCACTCAGACCTGTGCACAATATTCCAGCTGAGGTCTAACTAGTGTCTTTTACAGATTCACCATAAGCAGCTTCTTATACTTTCTGCCCCTATTAATGAAGCACCAAATACTATTACTTTATTGACTGCCACCTCCACCATCTTGCCACTATCAATTATCTATGCACACATACAGTCTGCTCCTGCACCCCTTTATGAATTTTATCACTGATTTTACATTGACTCTCCACTTTCTTCCTACCAAAATGCATCACTTCATATCTCTCCACATTGAACTTCATCTGCCCATTCCAACTTGTCTATGCCCTTTTGAAATTCTACACTGTGTCATCTGCAAACTTTGAAATTGTCCCCTACAAACCAAAATCTAGATCATTAATATACATCAGGAAAAGCAAAGCTTCAAATACCTATCCCTGGGGAATATCACAACAAACATATCCATTGACCATTACTCGCTGGTTCCTATTGTTCATTCAGTTTTATTACATTAGCTATAACTTTTATAACAAGTTTGTTGTGTGGCAATAAATACCCCTGAAAATCCAGGAACACCATATCAACCTGTTCTGTTACCTCCTCAAAGAAAAGCTCCAGCAAGTTAAACATGATTTCCCCTTTAGAAACCTATGTTGGCTCTTCCTAATCAACCCACTTTTTCCATGTAAATACTAATTCTATCTGGAATAATTGTTTCTCAAAGCATGCCGACCACTGGCCTGTAATTGCTGCGCCTATCTTTAGAACCTTTTTTGAACAAGAGCAATTCTCCAGTTCATTGGTGTCTTCACTGACTCTCGAGAAGATTGGAAGATAGTGGCAGGTGCCCCTGCAATTTTCATTCTCACTTCCTTCAATATATTTGGATGCATCTCATTTGGCTTTGGTGTCTTCTCAACTTTCAGTACAGTCTACTGAAGACTTCCTCCTTATTAATTTTGATAGAGTTTCCTCATCTGTCACCATGTCCGAGGTAACATCATCCCATTAAGCTATCAAGTGAAACTTGCAAGTTCTGAAGAATTCTCTACATCAAGTAGAAACTAGATTGAGACCAAGTCACACCCATTAAAACTGCAGAAGTTAAGCAGGTTTATTTTAGGGAAGGCCATCAAAATGCTTTTCAAATAAGCCACAATTATATTTTAATCATATTGCACTAGATGGGGCCTTTTAAAATATAACTAACTGAGGTGCATAATTGGAATGGTGTCTGAAAAAGGTTAATTTTGAAGAGCGAACCATAAACTTGTGTCTCAATATTGGGATCCATAAGTTCTTAAAACATGAGTCTTCCCTTTGGTCCAGAGAACATGTGCCCCCACAAAGTGGGGGCACGGTGCTTCAAGAAAAACAAATAATGTAAACTTCACTCCCGTTAGTCTAGGTTGGCTTTGATTATGAATGAAACATCCAATCTTTGAGATATAGAGCACTGCAAAATTACCCAACTCTGAATAACGCCAATACGCTCATGCAAAATTAACCAGTCATCACAAGTACTTAGACAACAATCATATTAAGCCATACAGGATTCCCATTCAACATTTCTATTGAACTATATCTGAAAGGAAAAATGAAGGCAGATTTCAAGATACAATCTGCTAAAATAACTCTCAACACAGCGTGGTGAGCACTTTTATTTACAAATATGATTAAAAGCTTACTTTTGCCTTGACAGTCATGCTATTTTACCTGAAAAAAATTGGAGTGCATGCAATAGTAAAGCATCTTACTGGTTTGTTTCGTAAGAAAATACACAGCTTGTAGTTATGAGTAAGCAACATTTATGGTCTAGATGGAAAATTCTATTAGAAGATCCCACTGACAGCCAGATTTACCTCCATTTCCTGAACAAAAAATCATTAAAAAATTAATTTGAGGAACCATTAAAATACTTTATGAAAATAAGTAAAAGCTCTCCTGAATTCCATCTATACAATATATGTGATAGTGCCTTGACCCTATTGTGCTACTTGGGTCCCAGGATTCACATACAGTATGCACATCATCTGCCACAGCAGAAAATGGTTTTATATATATATATATTTATATATATATATATATATATATGTATGATTAACACTAGGCCAGGATATCCTTGCCAGCGTTTCTTTTTAAAACTCTATTTCCCAGAAGCACTTTGTATGATCGACATGTACATCAAATTCTTTTGTATCAAATTATTCAATCTTAATAAAATTTCCTGATGAATAAATACCAAAAGAAAGCTAGCAGCGAGTAAGATAAGGCTGCAGATATAACATTTGTCTTTCTGCACAGATTTACAAATTATTTGTAATGCATGATCATATAAGCGATGTACATCCTGCTTTCCAATTTCACAAAAAGTATGATTGCACATATATCAATACTGTGTCATTTTAAAAGGTGACCAACAAATGGTCAGCGTTCTTGTTAACATTAACAATGGGGCCCTGATTATAAGGAATTTAAGGACTGTACAGGCACTAGTCCAGAGGTGATGTCTGCCCTCAGTAAGTGAGCCCATGATTAGAATACCTGGGCAAGATTATGGCAATGTTTTTCATCTATAGTCTTCCTTGGGATAGTCCAATGTAACCAAATTTCCAAACCCAAGACTGAGGCTTTCCATGTCAAAGCTTTCGATTTCTCGTCCTTGCCTTTCCAGTAAATTTCGTATTCTTTCTGTGCGTTCCTTCTGAAGTGCAGCTAGTTCTTCTTCAATCTGGAAGGAAGAAATAAATTATTTTTAAAAATTTTCAAGCAACATTTTTTTGTGCTCCAATGTGTGGTACCCATAAGCATGTTCAGAATCCAAATTGAATGAACTTTTCTTCCTCAAGTCACCTTCCTCTTCCTATGGTGCTCCAGGAAACCATCTGGTATATCATGTAAGTAATCATTCACATGTAAATCCAATGAATGTTGGCAAGCTACAGGGAAAAGTAAAAATCACATCCAGGCCAGATCTTCTTAGCTGACATCCATACACAATAAGAAGTCTCACAACACCAGGTTTAAGTCCAACTGGTTTAATTGACAGCACTAGCTTTTGGAATCTCAGGCTTCTTTATCAGTTGAGTGGGATTTCAGTTCAAACAGGGCATATAAAGACACAAACTCAATTTACAAGATAATGGTTGAAATGCGAGTCTTTACAGGTAATTAAGTCTTAAAAGTACAGAAAATGTGAGTGGAGAGGGGGCCAAGTTCAGGTTAAAGAGATGTGTATTGTCTACAGTCAGAACAGTTAGTGAGATTTTGCAAGCCCAGGCAAGTTGTGGGGGTTATAGATAATGCGACATGAACCCAAGATCTTGGTTGAGGCCGTCCTCGTGTGCAGAACTTGGCTGTCACGACTTGCCAGGGCTTGCAAAATCTCACTAACTCCTGGCTGGAGACAATACACACCTCTTTAACCTGTACTTGGCCCTCTCTCCACTCACACTGTCTGTAACATTAAGACTTGATTACCTGTAAAGACTCGCATTCCAATCATTTTCTTGTAAAAGGAGTTTCTAACTATGTATCCCCTATCTGTGAACAGAACTCCTACTCAGCTGGTAAAGGAGCCTGAGACTCCAAAAACTAGTGCTGCTATAAACCAGTTGGACTTTAACCTGGTGTTGAGAGACCTCTTACTGTGCTTACCCCAATCCAATGCTGGCATCTCCACATCACGGCATCCATATATAAGACAGGATGTTCCTGGCTGCTGTGGCTCTGCTGTAATTTCACTATATATTTGACGAAGTTGCCTTCCAGTGATGCATTGGAAACAATTCTAAGTTCCCAATCTTTGCACTTCTTGAAAAAGGGGGGGCGTCACAGTAACCAAGAAATCTTCTTTCAATATAATATTTCCCCGCTATTTCTCTGATATATTTGCTGAACTTGTTGACTAATTATGATCATTTTTAATTAGGATTCAGCTGGTGTTGATGGGATCTTGAGCATAAATTAGCTAATAATTTGCCTATATAATAGCCCTGCACTTCAAAACTCATGAAAAGTTGAGATATTGCAGACAGATTCTTTACAAATGAGTTCTTGTACATGATTGACAAAAACAAATGACCATAGATCGCCATCAATCTAGCATGCAAGATAACCCCATTATGTCCAAGTCCCCAAAATCAAGCTTTTGCATTTACTTGGTGTCTGAGTCAACCCCTTTTTCTGCCACAACATACTATGCCCACATTAGAAGTTGATATCAGTTTTTCAACCCTACAAACGGATGATTTTGTCACTAGTACCTTATAATGGATTACAAGGCAATACAGACAGGGTTGCAAAGACGCCTACACAGAGCAAACCCTGCAGGATGAATGACAAAGATGGTGACAACCCACATCCATTGCTCACTTTTATATTCAGTGTATACATTGCTGTTTCTAGATAGATCGTGAGGCTACAAAGGTTTTTATATATCTATCTATAGATACAGATATGCTGACATCTATGATAATGAAAACAAGCTACGGCATTTCAGTCTAAAATTGCATTAAGAATTACTAACCAGAATTTGCTTCAATACAATTTTGAAGTCAATTGACGCTATGCAGTTTTTCAATTATGCTGCAAAACACGTCTTCCTGTAATACACTTAACTCAAGAAAAATTTTGTAGGAATTCAGTTACTTGTGTGGTCCAAATGATTCGCAAAAGAAAATATTGCATACTTGACTAGTTGCAATCAACAGCATCTAATCTCTAAATACAGATACTACAGAGATTGACAATATTTAACAACATTTTTCTTTTGTTCAGTCTTAGCTTTAAAGGGCAAGTTAAATTCAAAGTAAATCTCCCAATTCCTTTGAATGTACTATTAATGTGATTTGAAACTCAAAACATGCATTTGTTTCCAGTAGAAGTTTGGCTGAAACAACTTTAGCTGATTTCACTTCAACTAACTTGAGAGGATAGTAAGATATTGAAAATGAAATGTTCCAGTTTCAGACTTAATTATGACACACCATCTATCGATGGATCAAAAATCAGTCGAGAGAGCATAATCTGGAGCCAAATAACGCCTCCATTTAGGATGGGAAGCTCATAGCATTTATCACCTTTACAAAAAAGCATGATTAAATGTGTTAACTCATTTATCAAGAGATAAGGATCACAGAGGAGAAGCCATTCCCAGACCTCCACCATGCACCATGTCAATATTCCAACATCACAAACAGCATCAAAAAGCATTGCATTCAAACCACTGTGCTAGGTTTCTACCAATTGAGAACACTGATGATCTTAATGTTAAAAAAACTATTTCCATTTTTAAATTATTATAAATTTTAAGGAAAAATTTTCACATCACACTTAGCTTGCTACACTTACAAAAAAGTTGAGAGAACGCATGAACTACTATAGGCAAGGATATGTATAGTTTTGATTTGCACTGACCTTTTGTTCAAGGCGCGCTCTGCGCAGTGACACCAGCTGCTCCAATTTCTGAAACTCCCGCTCATGCTGTGCTTCAGTCTGCATCTTAATTTTACTCTGATAGGCATTAAGTAGCTCCATTTCTTGCTGAAGCTGATGTTTCAGCGCTTGGCACTCTGCTTCCTGAGCTTCATCTAGCCGCAGCTAAAATGTTTTAAAAATATTGTCAATACCAATGCACTCGTCTAGAAATTTCTGGAATGTGATCAATTTGATCATTACCTCAGACAAAAGAACAGTGGATTAGAACTTTGTAATAACATTGTTAGTCATGTATGAGTTTGCTGTTCTTAAGAATTTTTTGAATGTAATAGGGAATGTAATTTTTGTTAACCCAAAGTATTAAGGGATAGGGTGCAATTTAAACACTTCTTTATGAAGGTAGACTGCATGAAATAACTAAAGTTCACCAAATTAACATAGGTTATGGCTGAGGAAGCCAAAATGGGAGCACAGGCACAAAAATAAATGTCCCCCATTTAATTGTCATTAAGCAAACATTATATAAACATAAAAGTTAACTTTTGTTTAGAAAAGGCGCAATGGCAGGTCCCCCTCAATAAATCAGACTGATCACTGGTATACTTTGCAGCACCTTACTGTTCTCGTCTATATTAAAACATCCTTCAACACGCTGACTTTTACAAACACAGTACAAGGATCATGTTTTATGTAATTTCACAAATGTGAATGGTTCATTATTCTAATAAATATTTAATCAAACAAAATGTTACTAAGTGCAACTGCCAGAACAATTAAAAATAAATCCTAATGGCTGTTAGAATATGAGCAAAGGACATATATCCCAAAATATCTAGCTATTTTAGCTTAAAAGAGAAGGTTTATTAATTCCAGGAGTGAAATTTAGAAAACACCTCCAGACACAAATGGTTGTTAGAAGTTTGGAAAACTCCTCCACAAATGGCAACTGATGCTAAATCAATTATAAAATCAGAGATTGATTTTTGTTCACCCATAATAAGGGATAGTGGGCAAAGGTGGAGTTAGGTCACATGATCTCACTGAATGATAGAACAGGATTGACAGGCTAAATAGTTTACCTCTGTCCCTATTACATTCAATTTAGAAAATATTCTTGAGAACAGCAAACTCATACAGGACTAACAATGATCATATCCAAATTCATAAAATTCTAGATCCCAGTAATTTTGTAGCAGTCCTACAAAATCTTATAAATCAAGTGAAAGTATATTTGTGATGGACATTTTTCCATGCTTTTTGGAAGAATTTCAAGTCTGCACTTAGAACTTAAAGGGATCCAATGGCAGTCATATGAATCTATAAGTAAACTAAATCAAAATGTAAGCAAATGTAAGTAAATATTGTGAATGCTAGAAATCCAATATAAAAACAGAACATGCTCAAAAAACTCAGCTGGTCTGGCAACAGCTATGGACAGAAAAACAAAGTTAACACTGAGTCCATAGGACCTCCTCAGGGCTAAAGAGTGGGAGAAATGTGATGGATTTTATAGTGCTGAAGAGGTGGTGGGGGAATATATGGTCAAGGATAGGTGGAAGCAGGGGAGATTGGACAAGATGTTTTGGGCAAAAGACATAGGAATTGTTAATGATAGTGTTAAGGACACTAGTAGGACATAAGCACTCTTAAAGGTTTCACAGTTTCAACAGGGCCAACTCAATGACAGAGCAAAGGCACCAATGGACACATTTAGGACAGAAATGGCCTGACTGCTACTATTGAGTCAAGACTAACACCATGATACAGAAAGGGATTGTAGGGTCAGAATCCCCTCCAACTAGACTTCATGAAATATTAAAACCCATGCACACAAGTATTGCAAATAAAAAGGCCAGAGCTCCCTCAAAATGAAAATGCATAAAGGTATACCATTCTGTAAGGAGTTAATTTCAAAAATCCCAACATCAAAGCAGAACTGATACTCTGAAAGGATATTGGAACATTATGACAAGAGGCATAAGATAGCTGCCATCAGATAACTCAATTAAGAAACTGAGGAGGCTATTGTCACAAATGGCTCCAGTAAGCAAACAAACAGCATTCACATGGTGAAAAGGGGGATGAACTTTTACATGCCAATCAGTTTGAGAGATACCTCACTTTAATGCAGGCCATTGTTCTAGTTATGGAAATAACATAAGCTCTGAATGAGTTTGTCGAGACCAAAGCATGCAATAGTCTAGATTAAAAGGTGCAAAGCACTGACCATCTGGCAGAATGATCTCAGGAAATATGTTCACCATTCAGCAGGTGCCTTCAGGAAATATGTTTATGATATTTTGATAAGAACCATCACACAAAAAAAGTCAAATTGCGGGGGAGTTTAAAAATCAGTCTAACTGATTAAGTGTCTCCATAACCTGAGCAATGGCTGCAGTCAAGTGAGGAATCTCCCACTCATCAGCCATTCACACCCTTTATCCTCTGCGCACTGCTATTAGCTGTCTCTTCCCCTGGTTTCTATGACTTTGACTCATCTTTCATTCCCTCACCCTGCAGCATAAGTATCTCCCACTTTCTATTCCTTTTGGCTTTGACAAAAGATCATTTGACAAAGCCAAAGGCTTTGACAAAGCTCTTTTTTCTCCTTACAGATGTTGCCAGACCTGCTGAGATTTTCTAGCGTTTTCTCTTTTAGATTGAGGATTGAACATTTAATATCCTTCATAACTAATTAAGAACATGCAATAAGTCCAACTAAAAGCCTGTAAGCCTAAAACACCTGTGGTGGGTAAATTACTTGAGGGAATTCTGAGGGATAAAATACATAGGCATTTGTAAAGACAGGATTTGTGCATGGGAAATTATGCCGTACAAATTTGTTAGAGTTCTTTGAAATGACCAGGAAGGTTGATGAAGTGACCAGAATTGGCTTGACGGTAGGAAGCAATGTGTAATGATGGAAGGATGCCTATTGGACTGGAAGCCTGTGACGAGTGGTGTGCCTCAGGGGTCAGTGCTGGACATTGCTGTTTTGTTATCTATATCAATGATTTGGATGAGAATGTACAAGACATGATGACACTATAATGGATGGTATTGCAGACAGTGAAGGTTATCAAAAATTGCAGCAGGATCTTGATCAGCTGGGAAAGCGAACCAAGAAATGGCAAATGGAGTTCAATACAGAAAAGTGCAGAGTGTTGCATTTTGGAAAGTCAAATCAAGGTAGGACTTTCACAGTGATTGATAGGGAGTATCATGGACCAGAGGGACCTTGGAATTCAGGACATGGTTCTCTAAAGGTGAAGTCACAGGAAGATAGGGCAGTGAAGGTGGCTTTTGGCATGCTGGCCTTCATCAGTTAGGGCACTGAGTGTAGGAGTTGGGAAGTTCTGTTGCAGTTGTACAGGGTGTTGATGAGACCGTATCTGGAGTAGTGTGTTCAATTTTGGTTGCCTTGCCAAAGGAAAGATGATATTAAATTGGAGAGCTCTGTAGAGATTTACAAGAATGCAACAATTTACAAGGACTGATTTATAGGGAGAGATTGGGCAGGCTGGGACTTTTTTCTTTTGAGCGTAGGGGATGGAAGGGTGATCTAGAGATGTATAAGATTATGACAGGCATGGATAGGTGAATGCACTCAGTCTTTTTCCCGAGCTTGGGGAATCGAGAACTAGAGGGCATAGGCTTAAGACGGGAAAGAATTAATGGGCCCTGGGAGCATCTTTATCTTTTACACAGAGGATGGTACGTATATGGAATGACCTGCCGGAGGAAGTGGTTGAGGCAGGAACATTGACAACATTTAGAAGGCATTTGGACAGATGCATAGATAGGAAAGGTTTAGAGGGATAAGGGCCATATGCAGGCAAATAGGGTTAGCTTAGAAAGGCTATTTGGTCAGCATGAACCAGTTTGGGCCAAAGGGCCTGTCTCCATGCTATAGATTTTATGATTCTACGAAACGGCACAGATTAAGGACAAAGATCACAGAAAATTATCCGTTAAGTTTTTTTTTTAAGATATCAAGGGCTTTTAAAATAGATTACATACCGCCTGTGAGGCCATCATCTCATTGATACTTTGTTCATACTGCTCTGCCAGGATGGCCAGTTTCCTTGTCTGTTCCTCTTTAAGTGCTTTTAGAACCATCTTGTGGTCACTTTTTGGAGTTACCTCCAGCTGGTGGTTCCTCAGTGCTTTGTACTGTTTTGTTTGGACTTTACACGTGTCTTGGAACTGCTTCTTTATCTGTAGCTCCATAGCCTGCACAGAAGCATAAAACAAGATCAATGTCACGGTCTCTAGGAACCTGTACATTGGCTCTTTGTTTTGAAGGAATACTTAGGTTACATAATTACAATATACTTAAATAAAAGCTGATATTACAACTACATCCAAAAAAAAGTTTGAAAAACCAAATGATCAAAAGATTCACATCTAATCAGGAGAAATTAACAACAGTAATCGATCATTAAACCTCTAAGGCCACATCAGAGAAAATAATATGCAGTTAAAAATTATATAAATGAATGAATAAAGCATTTGTCACAAGATATATGAATTAATGGCACAAAGAGATAACAGGTTTGATTGAGTAACCATTTATGAGACACGGCTGAGAGGTAACTAAAGTTAACAAATAATTATCCCAGTGAACTTTATGTTCCCCACCGTTTGAAGAGCAGTAATTGTAATCCCAATGTTCAAGACAGAAGGGAGCAAAAAAATGAAATCTGTTAGTTCACCTGACAGCAGTAGTAGGGAAAATACTACAAAACATTATTAAGGACATAGTAATGGGACACTTGGAAAATCACAATTATTAGATAGAGTCACAGTTTTATCAAAGGGAAATAATCTTAGCCAATTCTATTATTTCTGAAGGTGTAACCAGCAAGATAGAGGAACAACTAGTGGAGATAGTTTACTTGGATTTTCAGAAAGTATTTGTCAAGGTACCACATGATAAAGAGAATTATGCTTCATTGGATTGTGTGTAATATATTAACATGCACTGAAATAGATTAATAGCCAGGAAAGAAAGTAGGAATAAACAAATAATTTTCAAGTTAGCCTGGCTCTAGCTAGTGCAAGAATTAATGCTATGGCCTCAGCTATTTACAATCTCTATCAATGACTTAGTTGAGGGGATTGGGTGTAACACATCCAAGTTGGCTGATGATATAATGTTAGGTGACTAATTTGGCAGCGAGGAGGATGCATGGAGGTTGCAAAAGGATTTAGGCTAGAGTGCCCAAGAAAATGGCATATGGAATATAATGTAGAAAATGTGAAATGAATGCTAAAGAAAAATAGAAGGGAATGGTGACACACTGGAAAATGCTGGTATTCAGAGGAATCTGGGTGTTCTTTTACAGGAAACAAAATTAACATGCAGATACAGCAAGGAACCAGGAAAATGAAATGTTTATCTCTGATTCCTTTGTTATAAAGTTAAAATTGAGAGGTGGGGGGGGGCGGCTGTGCACTTCTTCCTTTTTTCAGGCACAGAGATGGCAATTCCTCATTATCCTGTATTCAATCCAATTGAAACAGCCAGGCAAACTTCGTACTGCTCAATTTCCATAATATCAGTGTGCAATGTAGAAGCTGCTGCTGGATGGCTGCATGCTCATCAGGGGGCGAGGAAATTGGATGCATAGCCTGTGCTTTGGTTAGCTTGCACATCTTAAAGAAAGTCTGCTCTTAAAAAGGAATGAACTCATTATACAGAAGCTGCTGCTAGTTGACTGGCTGGGGAGGAAATGACCATGAAAAACAAAAAAAAGAGAGTAACCAGTAGAGAAGGATATTCCAGGTTTTCCAACATGGCAGTGGAGGCATTAGTACAGGTGGTGAAAAGGAGGAGAGAAGCCATGCTTCTAGAACATACGAAATAGGAGCAAGAGTAGGCCATCTAGCCCTTCGAGCCTGCCCCGCCATTCAATAAGATCATGGCTGATCTGTCGTGGCTCAGTTCCACATTCCCGCCCTCTCCCCATAACCCTTAATCCCCTCGCTTATCAAAAACCCATCAACCCGCGTCTTAAAAATATTTAGCGAGGCAGCCTCCACCACTTCAACGGGCAGAGAATTCCAGAGATTCATCACCCTTTGAGTGAAGTTCCTCCTCAACTCCATTCTAAACTGCCCCCCTTTATCTTGAGGCTGTGCCCCCTAGTCCTACTGTCCTTTCTGAGCGGGAAGAGTCTCTCCACCTCTATCCTATCCATCCCATTCATCATCTTATGTCTCAATGAGATCTCCCCTCATTCTTCTAAACTCTAACGAGTACAAGCCTAGTTTATTCAGCCTCTCCTCATAGTTCAACCCCCTCAACTCCGGTATCAGCCTAGTAAACCTCCTCTGCACTCCCTCCAAGGCCAAAATATCCTTGCGTAAGTGCGGCGACCAAAACTGCACACAGTACTCCAGCTGCGGCCTCACCAATGCCCTATACAGCCGCAGCAAGACCTCCCTACTTTTATATTCAATCCCCCTCGCGATGAAGGCCAGCATCCCATTCGCCTTCCTGACCACCTGCTGCACCTGCAGGCTGCGTTTTTGCAACTCATGCACAAGGACCCCAAGGTCCCCCTGCACCGTCGCCTGCTGCAGTTTTTCGCCATGTAAGTAATAGTCCTTCCTACCATTATTCCTACCAAAGTGGACCACCTTGCACTTGCCAACATTAAATTCCATTTGCCAGTTCCTGGCCCATTCGCCCAACCTACCCAGATCCTTCTGCAGACTCTCCACACCCTCCGCGCAATTTGCCGTTCCACCAATCTTGGTGTCATCAGCAAATTTCGACACCCTACACTCGGCTCCCTCCTCCAGATCATCTATATAAATGGTAAAAAGCTGAGGCCCCAGCACCGACCCCTGGGGCACTCCACTAGTCACCAACCACCAATCCGAATAGCACCCATTGACCCCCACTCTCTGCCTCCTATTTGACAACCAATCCTCTATCCAAGCTAACACCCTACCCCCAACTCCATGCCCCCTTACCTTCTGCAATAACCTTTTGTGAGGTACCCTGTCAAACGCCTTCTGAAAATCAAGAAAGACCACATCCACCGGCTCTCCTCTATCCACCGCCCTAGACACATCCTCATAGAACTCCAATAAATTCGTCAGACATGACTTCCCCTTAACGAAACCTGCTGCGTCTGCTCTATCAAGCAATTCCCCTCAAGATGTTTCGCTATTTCCTCCTTGATGACAGATTCTAACATTTTACCTACAGCAGACGTTAAACTAACCGGCCTATAATTCCCTGCCTTTTGCCTGCCACCCTTCTTAAACAACGGCGTAACATTAGCTGTTTTCCAATCTTCCGGCACTTCCCCAGAATCCAGCGACGTCTGGAAAATAACCACCAAGGCATCCACTATCACCTCCGCCATTTTTTTCAGAATCCTTGGATGCATTCCATCCGGTCCTGGGGACTTGTCCACAATCAGTCCCTCCAGTCTGTCGAGCACCGCCTCTCTAGTAACAATAATGTCATCGAGACCCTCCAGTCCTACCACCTTTCCATCGCTAACACCCGGCAAATTATTCACGTCCTCCTCCGTGAAGACCGAAACAAAAAAGTTATTCAAGACCTCAGCCATTTCCCCATCCCCTACCACTAAGTCCCCCCTTTCATCCTCTAAGGGTCCAACGTTCACCCTAGCCAGCCTCTTCCTTTTTATATATTTATAAAAACTCTTGCTATCCTTTTTTATATTAAGCGCTAGCCCAGCTTCACAGTTTCTCCTACCCTTCTTTATCAACTTCTTTGTCAATCTTTGTTGACATTTAAACCTCTCCCAATCCTCTTCTCGCCCACTACTCTTAGCTACTCTAAACGCCTCCGCTTTTAATTTAACACTTCCCTTCACCTCCTTCGTTATCCACGGCTTATTACCTCTCCTCCTACGGTCCTTTTTAGCCATCGGAATAAATTTCTGCTGAGCACCAAGAAAGATCTCCTTAAAGATCCTCCACTGCTCCTCAGCAGACCTACCTTCCAACGCGCTACCCCAGTCAACATTCGCCAATTCTTCTCTCATCCTACCGTACTCCCCTTCTACAGGGGTCCAAATGATTCTCAAGAATTCCCTTCTCAGGATGAGTGTGGCCAGGAGGTCAATTCTGACTCTGGTCCCAAGGACCTGCCAGCAATGTTGCATTCAGTACACAGGTGGTCACAGTCAATTAATTCATCTCTAAAGGACATCTCCAACCCACTGTAAACTACAACTTCATCACTTGCCCATCAGAAATTACAACCTGGCCTCAAAATTCAGACACTCAGCTTACCCTTACACACCTTTTCATGTTACCAGTTTTGCATTCAAGTCTAGCTCTTTTCATATACCTCTAGCTATTCATCCAGGATGATTTTAAAAGATGGAAACATGTTTAAAACCTGATGCCTCATTCTGGATTTTAAAAGGGAATGCATTGGTCTTAATCTTCCAGAATTCCCTAGATTCTAAAATGGGCCTCTGAATTGAATACAACTAAGAAAGAAGAGAGAAAACATGGAACAATAGACCAATTAGCCAGGCATCAATAGTTAGAAAAACATCTGTACCTATTAAGGAAGTGATAACAGGGCAGTTGGAGAATCAGAATACGATCAGAACTAAAAAAATTTTGGGAGGGAAAAATCTATTAGAGATTCTTGAGATTGTAACTAGCATGGTAGATAAAACAGAACCAATGAATGTGTATATTTGGATTTTCAGAAGATATTTAATTGTGCCAAGATTTTTATATAAGATTAGAGCTTATGGGACTTGGTACCATATAAACATTTATTGAGGATGGTTAATCAACAGGAAACAGAGTTTTAGGGTGGCAGGATTTTTTCAGTTATGGGATATGGGTGTCGTTGACTAGGCCAGCATTTATTGCCCATGCCCAATTACCCTGGAGAAGAATGCTAATAGTGCAGTGCAACAAATATCATTGCTTGGGTCTCAGCCATTTGCTAGTTACTAATTATAACTTAGACGAGGGGCCAGAGTGCAACGTATATATGTTTGCTGGCAATACAAAGCCAATTAGGACAGTAAGATGTGATAAGGATGTGAAGTGGCTACATCAGTATATAGACTGGTTATGTGACTCGGCAATAACGTGACTGATGAAGAATAATGAGAAGTGGGAGAGTTACCATTTTTGTGGGAAGAATGGGAAGGCTTTTTAAAAAAAGCTAGAAACTTGTAAATGTTAGAATGTTAGTATTCTTGTACATGAATCAGAAAGTTCACATGTAGACGCAAAAGCAGTTGAGAAGGTACATTAATCTTCAATGCAAAGGCGTCGAGTATAAGATACGCAAGAATTCTGCAATTAAATAGGGCTTTGGATAAGACCATGCTGTATATTTTTGTCTTGTGCTCGCCTCAGCCAAGGCAGGCTATATTGGCCTTTGTGCAGGTTGCAGCAAAGATTGATTCCTGGGGTGAGAGAGCTCTCCATGGTTAGTATATTTCAGAAGGTCCAAATATACTAATCAAGGAGAGCTTCACCATCAATTTTATTTGTAATACCTTCAAAAAAAAAACTCATGACTGTTTGATATTCATCAGTTACATGGTTCTGGTTTCAGTGTCACCTAACAAATGCAATGAAATTGAGTTTGTGGGGCCAGTTGAGAGAGCTGATGTCTGCAGAGATTCCAGTTGCATACAAGTTTCAAAGAACATAGAACATAACAGCACAGTACAGGCCCTTCAGCCCTCAATGTTGTGCCGAGCTATGTCCAATCCCAAGATCAAGCTATCCCCTCCCTATCATTCTGGTGTGCTCCATGTGCCTATCCAATAACCGCTTGAAAGTTCCTAAAGTGTCCGACCCACAATCACAGCAGGCAGTCTATTCCACACCCCAACCACTCCCTCAGTAAAGAATCTACCTCGGACATCCCTCCTATATCTCCCAACATGAACCTTATATTTATGCCCCCTAGTAACAGCTATAATCCACCCAAGGAAATAGTCTCTGCACATCCACTCTATCAATCCCTCTCATCATCTTATAAACCTCTATTAATTCACCTCTCATCCTCCTCTACTCCAAAGAGAAAAGCCTGAGCTCCCTCAACCTTTCCTCATAAGACCTACCCTCCAAACCAGGCAGCATCCGAGTAAATCTCCTCTGCACTCTCTCCAATGCTTCCACATCCTTCTTATAGTGAGGTGACCAGCACTGAACACAATATTCCAGATGTGATCTCACCAACATCTGTAAGTTCGTATTTGAGACAGTCCAAATTTGAAAGCTAAACCAAAGCATCACATTTCTGGGAAAAACGGTTTAGGTGACTTTAGGTTACTGGAAACACAGACTATGATCTCAAGTTGAGGAAACAGAAGCTGATTTCAGAAGCAGAAGAGTATAGGCAGGTTGAGGTGAGGGTGCTTGCTGCACAGTTGAAAAGACAGAAACCTGAAGGCTGGAGTTAACAATGGGGATAAGAAAAGTAACGTTGCTCTTTCAGTCATCCTGAAGGGGCCAATTAACCAGAGCCAGTCATTTTGATGAAAACCATGCCCATGGAACTCAGGTTGGTTCGGAGTGACTGCTGGAGGAGAATCAAGTAGTTAAGACTGGCATGGGGATTGGAATTCTAACTTTACCATAGGAAGACAGAGTTTTGGAAGACTTTGCGCATAGGTGAAACAAGACTGCCACTAAATTCATGAGATCTATCTTTGTTGTATCAGCAATTTAAAATGTAATTTATAGTTTCCATTCAATACAATTTTATTATTAGTGTTCAATTAATGTTGATTTTGATTTGATTGTTAAAGTAAGTGAAATCTTGTCTGCTTTTTTTTTTACACTGGGGTCATTTAACACATCACCAACACTCCCCCTCTGGAAAAAGGCACCACGAGTAAAACATTCTCATAAAGGATCCATTTCAACTGAAATGTGAAACTAAATTACAATGGCATAGGTTAATGCCCTGCAGTGCTCACTGGTTACACAAGGACCTCAAATGCACTGATTGGCATCATGGGATCCCTCTATGGGGTCACCAGTGCATGCAGACAAGCAGTTGGGAGAGATTCCAAGTAGTTATAACTGTCTCCTCCTGGTTTCAGAAGTGCATGTGGCCTGGATATCTATAAAAGTGACCCTTAAGGCTTTAAAGGCCACTGCTCTATGCAGCAATGTACACCTCATGTCACCAATGAGGCAGGAGAGCCCACCACTGAAAGCACCATCCGTACTGGACAGCAAACTGTATGCCAAAGTAGTTCAGTTGGTTTGTTCAGCATTTCCCTCTCAAACCAATCCAGACTGCTTCTCATTAGGTTGTCACACTGATACTTCCCAATCCTACTACTCCCGAGAATGGAGTACAACATTTTTAATGTAATTCATGTTTTGTTTCATGGGTTTGCAAACACCTAGGTCAGATTGGTATCCTTTTTAAATATACATACTCTGCTTGTGTCCAGGTCTGCAAAGTCTCACTGGTGTTTAATGATTTTTCATGATAGGAAGTATCCCACTTACTTTCCTCCATCCTCTCTTTTTGGAGTTTTGGATATGAATCATGAACCAAAAAACTCAGTTTTAAAATCCCTATCTTTTAAGTACCTCGCTGCTATATATTTTCAAAATCCTCAAGGTTATCTGATATAAAATCTAATTCAAACCCATACACAATTACATATGATTTTTTTCATGGCAAATTTGCGTAAGTTTAAAACGGAGCACATTATCACTGATCTTGCATAAATGTGATCTTCACAAGAAAGCTATTTTATCATTACCCTTTCTAACTATTTTTCACCCTCTTATGAGCTTTGGCATGCACAAGAGGACTCCAGAAATGAGTTTGTATACGTTTTTTGTTGCCTACTGTAAGAGGGAGTTTAGAATAACTTGGGACTAAAAGACAAACAGACTGAATACAGTATGGAGAAGTCACAAAGTGCCTGGAATATATTTTATAAAGGTACTGTTTGCATAGTGACACATATAACCACTGTTAAAGAACTTAAACATGTACTTTTGAAAACATTATATTCTGTATTAAAAGCATATACCCGGTCAATGGTACAATGATTAAGGCATGTTGAGGTGTAGTCAAGTAAAAAGAACCACATTCCTCAGAAGAGGACAATGCAGCTACTGAGTGAGGGGAAAAGCAACTCTCATCAGTATGGACAGTGCTTGAGGTCCCAGACAGTTCACGAATAGAATGTACATTCCACCTGATGAGAAAGTATCAGGTGCCTCTGAGAAAGACTTCCGAAGTTCACAAACTCACATAGTCCCAGAGGGTAAATGTAATTGGCCAAGATAAATAATCCATACTAACAATGATTGGCTCATGCCAGCTGAGGTGAGCAGAAGGGCGGACAAATTACTTCCGAAAACTGTATAATTGTAATACTGGGAGTAATGCAATTTCATTGAGATTTGGAACTATCCAAATCGCTCTCCTTCATACATTGACCAGGCCTGAAAAATAAATGTTTTTAATCAGAATACTGTCTCCATGAGTCTATGTACTAGCTGAGCTGTAATTAAGTGAAAGCCAGTTTTATACTTAGCCTCTGAAAAAAGCTCCCACACCTACACGATCATATTCTAGTCACACAAACTTTTCATTGGAAAGCACAGACGAGTACAGAACCACTGATTCCACCAGTCGAAATAAGATTTTTGGACATCTCATTACTTGTATGGTATGAAAAGTTCATCTCATACCTTTAGGCTCTTTGGCTGTTGTCTGAGTTCCAGGACATGTTTTCTGTGTAGTTCCCGCTCTCGGCGGGTATTATATTCTGTTTGATTCTCCAGTTCAGTCTGATGCTGTAAGCGGATTAGATCAATCCTAAGTTTTTGCAACATGTTAAGTTGTCGAAATTCAAGTTCTTGCGTGGACTCATCATGACGAATTAACATGGCATGCTCCATCTCCTTTTGGGTTTGCTTCTTATTCACTTCCTATTAGAAAAAGTCATATTAAATGTTTATATTGTGCATGCATTTTAAGTAATCCAATAAATTCAGCGACTGAGTTACGTTCTTAAATTAGGCACTTTTAGGTTTACTTTTTTTGTTAAAAATCTCAAAGAACTGAATTCTGGAAAATCTCCTTTGCACCTTTTCAAGGATCCTCACAACATTCCTAAAGTGTTGATCCTGTTGTGGTCTAATCAAAGCTTTATGCAATATCAGCACAACTTCCCTGCTTTTGTATTCATTGCCTCTATTGATGCCCAAGAGGTCATTTGCTTTACTAATTATTTTCTCAATGTGTCTTGCCAACTTCAAAGTTCTCAACACAGGAATATAGAATGACTTGGGACTAAAAGACAAACAGAGTGAATACAGTATGGAGAAGTCACAAAGTGCCTAGAATATATTTTATAAAGGTACTATTTGCCCCTGCGGACCCTTTAGAATTGTACCATTATACAAACTCTCTACCCATTCTGCCAAACAGCATCGCATTGCACTTCTCTGATTTAAATTCCATCTTCCACATGTCAGCCAATTCTGCCAGCCTACTACTACTTGCAGTTGATTGGCAAAAACCTCACTGTCAATCACATCTCCAAGTTTGGAATTATTGGTAAATTTTTAAATGTTACTTTGTATTTGAAGATTGGAAAGTTAGGGCAAGAACTTCCACTGAGGTAACCCCACTTCCCTTAACAACCTGGGATGCAAGTCACTTGGACCAGGTGACTTATCCACTCAGATTGCCAATTTTTTCAGTACTGTCTTCTGATCAAATTTTCACCCCATTACCTCTACCACCTTGGCTTTTACTGATATTTTATCACCATCTTCTTCTTTAATAAAGATCAATGGCACTCATTAAGTATTCTAAATTTGCCATACACCTCTAAGAGTGCATCACCCTCTTTGCCCCACTATCCATTTACTATCAACATGTTGGTAGATGATTTCTGGGTTCACTTATGTTAACTGCTATTCTCATTTTATCTCTTTGCCAGTCATTTTTTCCTTTTCACTTTCCCTCAACTTATAGCATGTGCCTGGTTACGGCAAGAAGAATTTACCTGAAAGTTAACACACATACTCTCTTTATTTCATCATACTCTCTATTTCCCTCAACAACAAGGAGCCCTTGCTTTGGTTCCAGATTACACTGCAAATTTCACCACTCTTTTCTGAGGCTTGAAACTACAATGTAATCAGAACATCTGAGTACAGTAAGAGTACTGCACAAGATAAAAGGTTTATCTCATTAGTTCACTCACTAAACAATTAAATTACAAAGGTTGTTTGGCAAAATAGTCAAATAAAAGCACTGAACAGTATATCACACCTTAAATTCTAACACAAAACTTCACTTATGCAATCAAAGCAAGTCACCCAGATTGTAATTGCCTGTTAAAATGCGTTCAAAAACAAAGTAGCATTGGAAGACATCTTCTCAAATGCAGACATTTGTATAGCCAAATAAGACTCAATAAGGGAAGAAACAGGACCCAAAAGTTTATAATGGCTTTATGCAAATAATTTTCTTGCTTTTTTTTGGATTCAATCAGACCATACATCGATTATATACTTTATTGTTTGTACATCAACTCATGGAAAAGAATCTTACATTCGTCAACTTTAGTGAAATAAAGCTGGAGACAAACTGAAAAGTAGATATATTTGTTTTTTTTTCCCTTGAATAAGAATGCTCAGAAATTAGTTTGGGTCTCTGCTTTGGTCTCCAGTTCCAACATTATCAAATTCTTTGTTGAACTGCTTACCCTACCATACAACATCTTGAACCTTATGAAACCTGCTTAAGGCTATCTTAAAATACATATATTTTCATCTCTCTAACTTAGTTTAAAGCATGAATGATTTAGGACAGGACAGATGAAAAAAAGACAGCTCCATTTGTATTGCATAGTAATCATTTGAATCATCAATGATTCCAACATCATAAACTGAAGTGGATGTCATTAAATGAGGAAGATTAATACAAAAATGTATTTTTGGCAATATTTTACCTCACGTAGATGCTCCTGCTCCAGACTGTGTCGTATCATCATCAACTTCCGCTTAAGCTCACGACAGTTTCGATCATACTGCAATCGTTGGCGGCCAAGGAGTTGGGATTCTTCTTCTGCCTGTGTGTGCTGAAGGTTTTCTTTATGCCTGGATAATCGCTCTTGCTTTTCCTTCTTCGGTGTACTGTGATCTTCATTCATCTCCTGTGGAGAAAATTCAAATATTTGAGTTGTTCTCGTGAACCATTTCAGATACGTTGTCACTTCGAAACATCACTGGCTCCTGGACCAAGACTACATGCGATCCTGTCTAAAATTTACTTACTTACATGAGCTCCAGTGAAAAGTCACAGACCCTAAAAGTTAGTATGATTTCTCCCTCCAAAGATGCCACCAGACCTGCTCAGTGTTTCCAGCAGTTTTTGCTTTTATTTCAGATCTCTAGCATGTGCAGAATTTTGCTCACCATTCCAAAAGGTCAATGGTCTATTGTGAAAACTAATTAATTCCAATTGTTATTTGAAGTCGGTGCCTACGAGTAACGGGTCTCCAGAGTTTCTGCCATCACCCATCGAATATACTTCCAAAAAGCCATTTCCATTATAATTAAGTGGTGATTAACACCCTCCATCCCCAAAGACCTTCTCTGTCAGTTCACACTTACCTCTTTAATCTTTTCTTTACAGAGTTTGTACTGGCGCTTCTGATTTTCTAGGAAGGTGGTCAGTTCCTTTTTCTGTTGGGCTGTAATTTGCTGCTGGATTTTCTTTTCATCTTGCGCCGCTACCTTCATCTGTAGGAACAAAATTTATACTTAGCCACAGAGGCCAAAAAGACTGGTTTGTCCAATTCAATGATAAATGTATACTGATACAGAGGAATTGTCCACTGTTGCATAAAGAAGCAGCTTTTGGTTGACATGAAAGCAAACAAATTCAAACTGTCAGATAACTCAACAATTTGGGATCCACTCAGTTACTTAGTGCTTTACAATGTACAAAGAAAGGAAGCCGCAATTTCTTCAATATACTGACCAGTCTGGTTATATAGTCATGGATTTTAATGATTGTATATTGAGTAGGGCTATTTTAGTTTATTTAGCAATAGGGTCTTGAATTATAATTTTTAACACTTATTTGACCAGGAGGGGGATATCAGGATGAAGCATTAGAAATGAGCTACAAGGCGCACAGAGGACTGGGAGAGCCAAACAACATGCAAAAGAAGGGAGTAGCTCAGAAATGGGATTGATCTGACAGGAGATAATACGAGGCATACTAGACTGCATATCTGTAAATGCCTAGATCATAAATAAGGCGGGTGAGCTGTAGATACAAGTAAACACATGGAATTATGATAAGTGACAGTTCAGAGGTCTGGCTCAAACAAGGACTAACCTGGACTTAATATTGCTGGCTATAAGGCACTCAGAAAAGATAGTGAAGAAACAAGGAGGGATTTTCTTGAGAATTCAGGAAGAGGATCTATTGAGTTAAAAGTTGAATACAGAAGACTTTGCATTGGATGTATAAAGTAGGCCTGCAAATAGTTGGAAGAAGGGAAAGCAACTTTAATGGAAAACACTAAAGATGCATAGGCTATGGAGTTTATCATAGGGTAGTCAATTATTCCAATATAGACTGGGAAAATAACAGTTTAAGAGTAAAGAGGGCAAAATACCCAAACTGTGTACAAGACAAATTCCTTCAACAGGCTGCTTGCAGTCCAATGATGCAGGAAGCAAAATTGGATCAATTTCTGAGGAAGAAGTGGAAGAATATTTGGGAAACAATTCTAGGTTTGGAGTATGTATGAAAAATGATAAGGGAAAATCAAATGTGGTAATATGCCACTGGAGGAGAACAGATTCCAATGAGTTGAAAAGGGATCTGAGCCAAGTGATTTAAAGTCCAAAAGTTGGCAGGAAAAACAGTAAACATGCAATGAAGGGCCTCCAAAAGAGAAGGTCGCCTGGGTACACTACTACAAGGTGGAAAGAGCATGCAAAGCTACAGTTCCCTGGAGAAGAAATGATCGTGATCAAAATAAAATAACAGAAATCCGGCCCTTCAAGCCTCCTCCAACATTCATTATGATCGTGGCTGAACGTCCAACTCCATAGCTTAATCCCACTTTCCCCCCCTTAACCTTTGATCCCCTTCACCTCAAGAGTGATATCTAACTCTTTCTTGAACACATACAACATTTTGGCCTCAACTACTTCTTGTGGTAGTGAAGTCCACAGACTAACCGTTCTCTGGGTGAAGAAAAATCTCACCTCCGTCCTAAATGGTTGACCCTATATCCTCAGGTTGTGACCCCTGCTTCAGGGCACCCACACGATCAGGAAGATCCTTCTTGCATCTAGCCAGTCCAATCCTGTTAGAATTTTATAGGCTTCTGAGATCCCCCCTCATTCTTCTGAACTTCAGCAAATACAATCCTGAACGACTCAGTCTCTCCCCATATGCCGGTCCTGTCATTTTAAGACTCAGTCTAGTAAACCATCTCTGCACTCCCCCTTCTTCCTGGATCTAACAGTCTCTCTAATTTCCCTTGTAAACCATGGTCTGACTATCTTTCCAGTTTTACTTTTGCACTGACAGGAACCAACAATTCCCTGAAGGTTTGCCATTGCCTATCCACTGTCATCCCTTTAAGTAAAGGGAGCTTACGATAAATGTCCAGTTAATCATTCAATGGAGCATTAAGCTGATTATGAAAAATATACAGGAGGACTGAAAAAGCAAGCAAGAGAGCCAAGGAAACTGAATGGTAATAAATTAGTAGGTAAGAAAAGTGAACCCAAATATCTTTTGTAAACATATAAATATAAAGACAAGTAGAGTGGTTCAAATCACTCAAGAGGAGGATGTTGCTAATGCCACAGCAGAAGAGATAATAGAGAAATGAGTTAGTAAAAAAAATACAGAACAGGCCCTTAAAAAGTCACCAAATCTCAAAGTGGAAAAGTTACATGGCACAGATAGGATGCATCTGAGATGGGACAGAGAAACAAGGAAGGAAATTGCAGGGGTGTTCGGGGAGGATTTTTCAATTTTCCTTATAAATCAGGATGGTTCCAGAGGATTGGAGGAGTGAACATGTTGCACCCCATTCAACGGGAATCAGAGCCTGTTAGCCAAATGTTTATAATAGGTAAACTTTGAAACAATAATCAGGATAAAACTGTCACTTCAAAACATATAGGTTAATAAATAAAGGTAGTCAAGAATTTATCAAAATAGAGTTTGACTAATTTGAGCAAGACTTGAAAAGGGTACACAAAGCCAATGTCATCAATATTGTATATATGGACTTTCAAAAAGCATGCGATAAAGTTTCACATAAGAGACCTGTTAACAAATTAGAAGCTCATGGGATTAACTGGACAGTGGCTTAAGGATACAAAATTGGACAAGGCAAAGCAGAAAACGGGTAATGTTGAACATTTTTTCTTGATTGCAGGAATTGTCCCGAGGAGTCTTGATGGGACCACTGCCGTTTTGTGTCTATATTAACGACCTCAACTTCAGTATAAGGGGCATAATTTCAAAATCTGCAGATGATTTGCAGCTCAGAAATGGAATAAACAGTGAAGACGACAGTAACAGGTTGCAGGACAACTAGACTGGTAAAATAGGCACATACATGGCAGATGAAGTTAGATGTGGAGATGTGCAAAGTTATGCACTTGATAGGAAGAATGAGAAGATATGACAAACTATATATATATATGTTACAATTTAAAGAGTCTACAGGAACAGAGACATCCTGGGCTATACAAAGCCAACTTTTTGGAAGTAGCAAGACAAATCATAGAATCCCTGCAGTGTGGAAGGAGGCCATTTGGCCCATCAATTCTGCACTGTCCATAATCCCACCCAGGTTCTATCCCCATACTCCAGTATTTACCCTACCGAACCCCCTGACACCATGGGGCGATTTACCATGGCCAATCATGGGTTGTGGGAGGAAACTGGAGCACCCGGAAGAAACCCACACAGACAGGGTGAGAGCATGCAAACTCCACACAGTGACCTGAGGCCGGAATTGAACCCCAGCCCCTGGCACTGTGAGACAGCAGTGCTAACCACTGCCCAAGTTGAGGATGTTCAAGTGATGGATCCTGGTTTTTTTTTTAAAAAGCCAGTTATGCCAAACATTTATAAAACTGATTAAGCTCCAGGTGAAGGATTATTACCAATTTTGGCACTCGATTTTAAGAAGAATGTTGAGGCTTTTAAACAGTATAGAGAAGGTCTATCAGAATGGTACCAGGAATGAGACATTGTTTCTAGTTGCAGAAGGGTTAGTAAATAGAGGACACAGATTTACAGTTCGTTGGCAAAATATTATGGTATGTGGCCAAACGAGCTACCTAAAATGGCGATTTATAAAGCACTCTGGGACAATTGGGCAAGAACCAAAACAGTAGGCTGCAGTCTAAAAGAGAGAAACAGGCTGCAGCTCAGACGACTGAAAACATTGGATACGGGCCAATTTCAGGACAAAGGGGACTTCCTGGTCAAATTGGGTTCTTTACCAGAGGGTGCTGTAACCCCTTATTTGGGAGGGAGGTGTGTCCTACGTGTTCCCAGCATCTACAGACATGGCCGTTGGGGACACACCCAGAGATTGGTGTGGAAGCACCCAATTGGACTTTATCGATCGGGTGATCAAGTCCTGAGCAGTTGATCGGCAATGGCCAAAAGGGGCATGAAAACCAACAGGGTATAAAGGGTGCTGCACAACCAAGAATCTTGCTCTCTCCAGCCCCACGAACGAGCTACAACAACAGTGACCACTGCTAGCAACAACCAGCGTGAGGAGAGCCACCACACCCGAGAAGAAAGGAAGACCAGAGCCAGAGTGTCAGACCAAAGGACCAGACTACGCAGAGGACTACAGAGACCAGTGCACAGATCAAGGCCAGTATCTGCAATGGGTACTTGCCAGTCACGCAAGTCAAGTCAAGATCTAGTATGGGACTTGAACTTCAGTATTTCTGTAAGATAACAATGCTGTTGGGTGGGTAATTATTGATTGTGGATTTAAATGAGTATTATTGTACTAACAAGAAGTCTACTCGCAATTCTTTGTCCACCGTGTAAGGGTTACAACAGACTATGGGGCAGGCACAACACGAAGTCAAGTTATTTTACATAGTTACACCAGTGGTGCTGGAGGAGATCAGTTGGATGCAGTTGAAAGCATGTCAACCACAGTGGGTAGGAAATCACAATTAAGGAAGACACATTAGCAACGCCATTTTGGAAAGTAGCATCATCAGAACAGATGCGACCAAGGCAAAGGAACTGACAGAATGGGATGGAGTCATTACAGGACAGAAAATGTGAAGAGCTGTAGTCGAGTTAGCTGTGGGAGTCGGTAGGTTTGTAATGGATATTAGTGGACTGTCTTCCACCAGAAATGGAGGCAGAGGGGTCAAGGTAGGGAAGGAAAATATCAGAGATGGACCATGTGAAGATGATAGAGGGGTGGAAATTGGAAGCCAAGTTCTGTTAAAGTAATATAAAACTTTGGTTAGGCCACATGCTGGAGTACTGTGTGCAGTTCTTGTCACCACACCATAAAGAGGATGTAATTGCACTGCAGAGGGTGCACCAAGATGTTGCCTGGGATGGAGCATTTAAGCCATGAAGAGAGACTGGATAGGCGAGGGTTGCTTGAGCAGAAAAGGCCGAAGGAGGACCTGATTAAACTATAAAGATTATGAGGGATAGGGACATGGTGGGTAAGAAGCAGCTATTCTCCTTAGTTGAAGGGTTAATAATGAGGGGAAATAATTTTAAAGGTGAGGGGCAGAAGGTTTAGAGGGGACCCGAGGAAATATTTCATCCAGAGGGTGATGGGAGTTTGGAATGCATTGCCTGAAAGGGTAGCAGAGACAGAAAACCTCAACGTTTTAAAAAGTACATGGGATGAGCATTTGAAACATCATAACATTTAATGCTATGGGCTAAATGCTGGAAAGTGGATTAGTGCAGATCTGATGGGCCAAAGGACTCTTTTGTACTGTATGTATTGACTCTATAGCAAGCAATGATATACTGGGAATATACTGTTTGAAAGGGAGTGAAAAATTGGATAAATATACAAAAAGGAAAAATTGGCAAGACTATGAAACTAATTGGACAGCTTTATCAAAGAGCCAGCATAGGCACAGTGAGTTGACCTCCTTCTGTGCTGCATAATTTAATGAATCTATATTTCATGACAAACTTATTTAAAATCAAAACTTCAGGTCAGCTCATAAACCATCTCCTAGATTTTTCTAGTCATTTGGGAGTTCCCATTTTTGGCAACTTAGGGGGACTTGGGAGGGACGTGGGGACATTAGGGATAGGAGGGGTCAGCAGTGACAGTGTTCAAGCTGGTGTTCACTTGGCAATTAACAGAATTATTAAAAAGAAATTCATTGCTATGTTGGTTTCCTCAGTGCAAGCCAGTTGCAAACATTACATCCCTTATTTACAGTGAAGCAAACAAAATAGGAGCAGGAGGAAGCCATTCAGCCCTTTAAGCCTGCTCACAAACTCAAAAGCCTGATCCCATCTCCACCCCCACATCCTTGGATCCCCTTCGCCTCAAGTGCTATATCAAACTGCTTCTTGAAAACGTTCGATGTTTTAGCCTCAACTATTTCCTGCGGTAGCAAATTCCATTGGTTGACCACCCTGTGGGTGAAGAAATTTAAAAATCTTGAATCCATAGACTGAGACATCTGGTTCTGGGCACCCGCACTATTGGGATCATCGGTCTTGCAGCTACCATGTCTCGTTCTTTTAGAATTTTATAGGTTTCTATGAGATCCCACCTCATTATTCTGAACTGTAGCGAATGCAATCCTTAACAGACTCAACCTTTCTTCATACATCAGTTCCAGCATCTCAGGTAAACCTTCTCTGCACTCCCTCTTGAGCAAGAGCATCCTTCCTCAGATAAGAAGGCCAAATATTCCAGGTGTGGCCTCATCAAGGTCCCGTATAATTGCATCAAGACATCTTTGCTCCTAACCTTTTGTTATGAAGGCCAACATACCATTTGCCTTTTTTACTGCCTGCTGCACCTGCAGTGTCTAGTGTACAAGGACATCCAGGTCTTGTTGCACATTTCCCTTTCCTAATTTATGACTTGAGAGTAATCTGCCTTCCCTTTTTGCTACCAAAGTGGATAACCTCACATTTATAATTTTTTTTTCAATACTCCCTACCACCGATCGTTGCCCCAGATCTCTTAAAATACCTACAATGGAGGAGAACATTCAGCCCATAAAGTCCATACCAACTCTCTGACAGAGCATCTTCTCCAGGCCCCATACCACAACCGCATGTATTCACTGTACTAATCCCCCTAACCCACACATCTTGGGACACTAAAGTTGATAGTTTTTTTTTAAATCAGTCATAAGTAGGCTTACATTAACACTGCAATGAAGTTACTGTGGAATTCCCCAAGTTGTTACATTCTGGTGCTGTTCGGGTCAATGCACCTAACCAGCATATCTTTCAGACTGTGGGAGGAAATAGGAGCACCCAAAGGAAACCCAAACAGACACAGGAAGAATGTGCAATCTCTACACAGATAGTGACCCTGGCCAGGAATTGAACCCAGGTCCCTGGCACTGAGGGGCAGCGGTGCTAATCACTGTGCTACCGAGCTGCCCACAGTGGCAACTTAGCATGGCCAATCAACCTAACCTTCACACCTTTGGAGTATGGGAGGAAACCAGAGTGTTTGAGAGAAACTCATGCAGACGCAGGGAGTCACCAAGGGCTGGAAGGGAACCCAGATTCCTGGCACTGTGAAACAGCAGTGCTAACCACTACGCCACCCATACAGCAATGCAAACTATCAAAAACCTGCTTCAGATGTGAATAAAGGATGTCTTGTGTTGTCTTTACCCAACAGCATGCAGCTAGCCTCTGATTGGAACAGCACATGCATATGAAATCATTCACTGCACGAAAAATCAGAAATTCTTGGCCATATAAGCAGCTTCCCAATTTCCACAGCATTCAAATAAAAAGATTGCACAATTTAAAACATGTCTCTGCAAAAAAGTAATGTTTGACTGGGCTGTGGACAGCTGAATCAGGTCTGAAAAAAAAAATCACATCAGCCAATTTCGAGACCACCACTTCATTTTTGAACAAGTATTGAGCAAAACAAATGCAATTATATTTTTTCAGCCAATTTTCTCAATATGCATCATGTATCATTTGTCTTTACTCTCTTGCTTCATCTCCTTGATGATTGGAATTTGTAAACAGTGTACTGACTGAGAGCCTAACGCTCGTTTCTTCAGCACATTTGACTAACTGACTGCATAATGAGTTACATATCAATGAAAACCCTACCATACGCAAACTTAACCACTCGTCAGAAAGTAAGCTGGGTTTAACCATCTGCTTGCTAAAACTCAATGGTTTGAAGCATGAGTCAAATATGGTCTCCAATGCTACCAAATACAGTAGACAGGCCAGCCTTTACCCCTGTAAATTAAGAATACCAATCAAATGGAATAATAAGAACTGCCTCAACATTTCTCCCCTTTAAAAATCTCATCAGCCTGAGGAAAGAGGCTAGAATTTAGATTTGGGCTTCCCCAATTGGAAGTCCAATACTAGGAATTCATCACAAATTTCAAATGGCAGGCAACTAACTTCAAGAGGAAACAGAACTGTAAATGTAAATTTATTTCATAATGCAGAAAACAAAAATAATGCTGAAAGTTTGAAGTAGCCATTATCCACGTTCCCTCCACTCGGTATTACAGAATCCAAAAATGCACTACATGCATGAGAACTAGTCAGCCCTCCAAATTACCATGCACATGGCAACTCCAAAAATTTAAAGGAGCCATACACACACAAGCAAAACACCCACATTCTCCCAAAAACAAAAATTGGAAGGTATGTGGGTCATGACCCTTCAAAATATTCTTTTTCCCCAATAGTCATGAAGCATTTAAAAGTTAGGCATTAATAGGACAATTTTCCGCTACAGCTCATTTGATTTTTCCATTTTCAATTGGTGTTACATTATAAACTTTAATTCCCGAATCGCAAAATAAGTTATGCATCACTACAGCTTTAAATGCTACAAGTTGACAAGGTTGTGGATAATGATGCATGATCAAGCTCACTTAGAAAAAATAAATGCCCACTGCATAATTTTACAGCATACTTCCTTTTGGTCGTCTTGATGGGGTCAACTATACCCCTGATGTGCAGTTAAGAGCAAAGATAAGTCCATGCCTTATTCAACTAAATCTCTGAACATAGATCCACACAACATACAAGGCTTGCATCACTTCCCACCCCTCCTCAGTTTTGGATTGCTGATGTGGTCTTATAAGTTTTCCACTCAAGCCCGGCCATAACTTACCTCTTTTTCCATAGAAATCTGATGTTTCTTTGCTAATTTCTCCAGTTCAATAGATGCATTATTACATTGGGTCTCTACTTCTTTTTCCAACTTTAGGCGGTGTTCATCCATTTCGGCCTTCAATTTATTCTCTAAAGCCATCAGCTGCTTCTGGTGCTGTCTTCGCATCCGTTTGTAGCCCGACATCTGTTCACGTAACTCGTTTTCCTGTTCATGCTCATGGATCTGTCTTGTAACCTAGCATCAAACATAAAAAGATAATGGGATCACTATTTACATTTATTAAAAAATAGAGGGAGTGAGTATTTAGTTAGAATCGTATCAAATTACGTAACCTTTCTTGGGAGGCATTCACAAGTTTAGGCAAATCTACTGATGGCTGTTTCTGTACATCACACACTGATTAATATCTATATCTCTGGGGCAGGATGTTCTTGATGTGCTTGACTTATACATGGATGGACACCATGTATAGCAGGTCATTCATACCATTTAGCACAGATAAAGGGATGAAAGCAATCCACTGATTTCAAACAATTCTCTATTTTTGCAGTCCTTTGGAGAATTTGGTTTATTGACTGAAAATCTGAGGGGCACATTTTTTGTTGCCTCTTTTATAGACACCTTAATGAAAGAGTTCTGCATTTTGAACTAATATTTGCCTACCTGTGCTCAATTTACCAGTCTGAAGATAGCAGAAATTGGGCTAAATCATTTTGACCAAAGTAGTGATAGACTCTCTCTGGGATTCACATTAAAGGTCAGCATAGAAGAATCATTCCTTTTCCTTCTCAATCTCAAACAACAAAGCTTTTGAAAGTAATATAAATTGGGCTGTTTGCCCAATAAATGAACACTTCATTTATGGTTCCACGTCAAATCTGACGATCGGTCGAAAGTTTTCACATACAAGACAAGATCACATACACGTAAAAACCATAAGCTTGAATGTAGTAGCAAATAATTTCCACTAACCTCCTGCACCATGCTATATTTAATCAGATAAAGGGCAAACAAATGCATACTCTAGCTTTGTAGGAGATGCCAAGCCTGCTTACAGGAGTGGGCATTATGCTGATCCAATGACATATTGAGCATAAAAATGGCAAAGAGCAAAGAACAGGACAGCACAGGAATAGGACCTTTGGCTCTTCAAATCTGCACCAATCACATTTACGTATCTAGGTCAACCACTTATACCTCTCCATTCCCCATTTGTTCATATGCCTATTGAATTAAGTCTTAAATGTAGCTAACATAACTGCTTCAACCACCTCACTTGCAGTGCATTCCAGGCCTCCATCACCCTCTGTGTAAAAAACTTCCCCCACACATCTCCCCTGAACCTTTCCCCTCATCTTGAACTCGTGCCCCTTGTAATTGTCATTTCTGCCCTGGGAAAATGCTTCCAACTGTGCATCCTATCTATACTTCTCAATGTTATAAACTTCTATCAGGATGCACCTCAGCCTCTGTCTTTCCAGTGAGGACAATCCCAAAACCAAAGTTCATTAGATTCTTCCAAGTTCACAGACACATCCTGCAATCTGTTGCCAAACAGTAAATTACTGTAAAGTGGTCACTAACTTAAAATGAAGATCAACAAACCTTTTAAACAATGTTGCATACATTATTGGAGATCACATTCCGAAGATATCTAATCAAGTTTAAAAAGATGTTATGGCTCACAACAAACTGGAATTCCATGCACACTTTCTCAACACAGCTTCTCACCAAAATACTATAAAGAACTATCATCACATTTTGAGTCCCAGTCCTGCAGTGCTCATAGTCCCATGACAAACGCAGCTCTCTCACATTACCTCCCAACTTGCGAACTTTAGGTCATTAGGTTTTGTAACATTGGACTGCCACAGATTTTTATATCTACAAAAACTGAGCAACGTGCATATACATTGGACAGGGGGAGTAAAACAGCAACCAGGGCTGTCTTGGTTTAGTGGTAACTATCTCACCTGATTCAGCCCCCTGAACCAACTGATTGATGGACTAAAAGTGCAAAAGTTAGTTTCAAAATATGGGTAAACAAAATTAGATTCGAATACATGTATGATTCCTCTCATACAACTCAGGATCAAATGACTGCCACAAGCACTAAAGTTTTCTGATGTCACCCCATTTCAACGTCAACAACATTGGGGTGGCAACCACGATATGGCTTCCCCTAGAATAGCTAATCAATCAGCTCAACTCTGCTATGGTGGGAGATAGTAATTACGAAGAACTTTACTGATCCAACTTATTTAACTTCAAGTTAAACATATTAGACCACAGGGTGGCGCCAATGCCCAGTTTTATCACAACCACGTATCCAGCATTATTGAACACAGAACACTACAGCACAAACAGGCCCTTCGGCCCACAAGTTGCGCCGATCATATCCATACCTACCAGGCCTATCTATAACTCTCAATCCCATTAAATCCCATGTACTCATCCACAAGTGTCTTAAAAGACCCCAGTGAGTTTGCCTCTACCACCACCGACGGCAGCCAATTCCACTCACTCACCACCCTCTGAGTGAAAAACTTACCCCTAACATCTCCTCTGTACCTGCTCCCCAGCACCTTAAACCTGTGTCCTCTCGTAGCAACCATTTCAGCCCTGGGAAATAGCCTCCGAGAATCCACCCTATCTTGTAAACCTCTATCAGGTCGCCTCTCAACCTTCGTCTCTCCAGGGAGAAGAGGCCTAGCTCCCTCAACCTATCCTCATAAGGCATGCCTCCCAATCCAGGCAACATCCTTGTAAATCTCCTCTGCACCCTCTCAATAGCTTCCACATCCTTCTTGTTGTGAGGCGACCAGAACTGCACACAGTACTCCAAGTGGGGTTTGACAAGGGTCTTATAAAGTTGCAGCATTACCTCCCAATGTATGTATCTACATACATGTTTATTCGTGCGCTTTTTGCATATTTGGCTGTAAGAGTAGTGCTCTGAAAGCTTGTGGCTTTTGCTACCAAATAAACCTGTTGGACTTTAACTTGGTGATGTAAGACTTCTTACTGAGCTACAGACTAGGATCGTCTTCTGATACCCTAAAGTCTGTCCATAATCTACAAGGTACAGCACAAGAGCATGATACATTTCATTTGAATGCAGCTTCAATAAAACTCAATCAGCTTGATATCCTCGGGGACAAAATCAGCCCTCTTGATTGTTTGTGGATAGGGTGCCATTCATTCCCTCAATTGCCAAGCAGCGGCAGCAATACCATTTACAACATGCAGTGCAGCAACTCACCAATCCTTCAAAATCCTCAACCTCTACCACCCAGAAGGACAAGGGCAGCAGAAGCATGGGGACATGATTAGGAGAGACTCATACTCTCTGGAGTTTAGAAGGATGAGAGGGGATGTGTTCAAGGTACATAAAATATTAAAAGGGATTGATAAAGTAAACGGAGACCAAATGTTCCCCCTGTGGGGCAATCTTCAACAAGAGGTCACAGGTATTGGTTGAGAGGCAGTAGATTTAAAAATTAGATGACGAGGAACTATTTCTTGCGGAGGGTGGTGAATCTGTGGAACTCACTGCCCCAGGGCATATCAGAGTCTGAACCATTAAATGGTTTCAAGGAGATAGATACGTTTCTGATAAAAAATGAGTTGAAGGGATATGGGGAATAGGTGGGGAGGTGGATTTGGGATCAGGAAGAGATCAGCTGTGATCTGACTGAAGTGCAGAGCAGGCTCAAAGGGCTAAATTGCCTACTCCTGCTCCAACTTCCTACTTTCCTATCACCTGCAAGTTCTTCTCCAAGCCAGTCACCATCTTAATTTGGAAATATACTGTGGTTCCTTCACCATCTTGAAACTCCCTTCCTAACAGCACTGTGAGTGTACTTACACCACTTTGGAATGCATTAGGTTCAAGCAGCAACTCTCCACCACCTTTTCATGAGCAATTAGGGATGGACAAAAAATGATGGCCTTGTCAGCAACAGCTACACCAGTTGAAAGCATTAAAATGTTGGCTTGTGTCTCTACTTTCCTTTTAGAGCAACAGATGGGACAAGGGCTCAGAAAATTAGTAGGAAAAAATACATTTTCAAAATGCAGTTACAAGACAGGATTTTATGGGAGAGGGGTGATGTCCCCCCCCCACTCACCCAGAGTAAAGTCTGTCCTGCAAAAATAACACATTGTAAGCAGCAACAAAGATAAGCAGGGCCTGATTCCGGCAGCTCTTGCTGTCTTGGTAATATTAGAACTCAGCTGTGGGTGCTGTTGGGACTGCAAACAGGCCTACAAGAAAGGCCTCAACGGATCTCAGACTCAAGCAAATTAGGGCTATTGGATGGAGATGATATGGCAGGGAAGCGCCATGTGGGTTTTGCAGGGCAGACAGGCAGGAACAGGCAACTATCAATCTTTGGATAGGGGTGGGGGTATGGATTGACTCCAATGGCATCCCCTTCCTGAAGTGGTATCCCCTTTCTTCCAGCTCTTCAAAGAAATATTGCTTGAAAAAAAAATAGGCAGCCCACTCCTGCCTGCTTGCCCCCACCAACTGTGTCATGAACAGCATAATATTGGGGTCAACTGGCTTGTAAACAATCTAATTAATTTACTGACATAGGGCAGGGAGGCTACCGATTTGGGTGCCCACCCACCCCTCCTTTTAGGGCGGATGAAAAGGTGATGGACTAGCTACCCTTCATATTTTACTTCCAACCAGCCAAAAATACATCTGTCATTACATCTACTTAAATATTATATTTTGTATATTGTTACTTCATTTAAAAATAGGCATACAATTTTCACTACGATACTTATTCTACCAAAAAATGCTGCATGCAAACTGTATACTTCCATATTCCTGATGGAAACATGCAAGCCTGATTTGTAAGGATAAGGGAAAATAAGCAGGAGAAAACAATCAAAATTTTCTTAGAAGTTGAGAGAAGATAGTGATTGTAACAGTCTGAATTTTAAGAAATATTCTCATTATAAACATATTGAATAAATGTGAATTTTAAAACTTGTAGCAGCATTATGCAAGACCCCTGATCAGAGTAATGGAGTTCATATTATTTTGGATGGACAATCAAATTGAATTTCCCTCTGCATATTTATTTTAACTAATTCTTAACTAGATAGTGAACAACAAAGAAAAGTGAAGATGAAAAACTGAAAGTAGTGGTCTGGCCCAGCCCTATTTTTCAGGAGTAACTAGGGTTGATCCTCCAGAAAGAACTCTTCAGTTGTAGGCAGTAAAATAAAACAAAAAACTTACTCCAACTTTCAAATAAAAGAAAAAGCTTCAATAAAAAAAATTTCATTACTCCAACACTTGAGGCCTCACTCTGGGCCATTCCAAGCTCCCCAAAATTCCCAACAGAATCTTATTTATGTCAAGACAGCTGACCATCATGTCATTTTACCATTGGTTACATCGTTTACTGGGTCAGCTGACCCTTACAGTATGTTAACATTGGTCACATTACAACAGATCCAGTGTTATCACTAGTCACATTCTAACAAATATCAGCAGATTAACCAAGAACAATAGTAATGATAGTCCCAGAGAACTCAGCAGCCAGGCTGTTCTCCTCTTTATCTTACCCGCCCTAAATCTCCTAGTAAATTTGTATAAAATTTCTATTCTGGAGTAGTTCTGATCTGCAATTTTGGAACAATGCAAACCATGAGATTTAATATATTTTGAGAGAGTGTAATATAGTGGGACAGCACAAGCAATGAATGAAGAGGAAGTTAAAGTGAAACAAAAATATAGACTATTATCTAAAATCAGAGCAAAACCTTACAATGTATTTTCATTATTTTTCTCTAATCTGTATCTGATATGGAAATATACTGCACAATGCAAAATTTGAAACATCAGTTAGAAAAAATGGGTCAACAGTTGTGACAGAGCTAATTATGTCCTCATGCACACAGCTAGCCAATATGGTTAGGGCTGCTAGGCACAAGAGTTTCCCATTTTGTATCTAAAAAAAAATGCATTAACTATATAATTACTGAAGCCAACCCAACCAGTGGAAAAGCAAATATAAAAGAGACAAGTTGACATGGCTAGAATGATGGGCGTACCTAACTACTTAATGTCAACAGTATACAAATGCAAAAATATCTGGAAGAGGTGGTGAAACAGTATAGTTACATTGAAAAAAATAAACTGTTTTAGAATACGTAGATAAAATAGGTGAAGGTAAAATTTCATAGCACAAAAAAAGATTTTTCTCAGCACCATCAGGGTTGTAGAAGCACATTGGGGCAGAGGGCCTCAATACAAAATTAGAACATTAACTGTTCATATTATTTCATTCTTTGATTTTGATAGGTCAAAAATCCTGAGCAGTCTAATAAAGGTTTCCGCTGTACTGAACTATGACATTGAGCACTGAAAAGGAAAATCCAGCTATCCCAAAGTGCATCTCTCACAAGAAAATTAAATTTTTAACCAAGTGGCAAAATATTTTCAGTCATTCGATAAACTACTGTGGAAGACTTTAATGTTATAAGTGACTCAAGTACTCAGTTCACACATTTCACAAGCCCCTGCTAGAAACATTAACACAATTAAACTGAAATCGACCACTTCTGTACAAACCATTTCCTTAATCCAACAACATATTCAATAATCACAATCGTGTTAAATGCTTCCAACAGTCGTGACTAATAGAAGTTGCAATATGTACACCTGAAACAAGTGAAGTTTTACAACTTGCACCTGAAAAATAGTTAAAACTAAGATCAGAATGTGAAACCAGATGTACCATGGTAGATACAACACCAGCATTAAAACAATTCACTGATTGGGCTAAACCCTGTCACCTATACCTACAACCTCAAATTGCTAATGAAAACACATGGATTTTTTTTCATCTATAACATGTTTTCTCTAGACTGGTGGACTGATAGTCCAACAGCAGCCAACTGTGGGGGCTCTGAAGAAAGAGGAGCCTGTTTTAATTTATTTTAAAAATCACAATAGAACTCAAATCAATTTGAGGGTCAGAGTTGACTCAAAACTGAAATCCTCTGTTTAAAAGTACCTGAAATAAAATATTTATTGTCTATATTTAATTCAGCAAGATATTATTTTACTGTAATTCTATGCACATAAAGCATTGATTCTTAAAGCTCACAAGTAGAACCTGGAATAAAACATTCTGCAAGTTAGCATTACAGGGCCTATCTCCAACATAGAATGGTAACCTGGACACATCTATAAAACATGCACATACATTAAAATGCTGTATGCTCTCTTTCAGGCTCACGTTTGTTTCATTAGAGACAGCCATCTCACTGCTTCAACAGATTACCCATTAGAGATTACATTAAGTCTCTGCAATCATAAATCCCCTAAACATTTAGTGTATCTTAAATGCTGAGGCTCTGCTGCAATTGTTTAAGCATTTTAAAACCTTTGAATAAAGGCAAAAAACCCTCAGCCTTTTATGATATGAATAAAATGTGCCTTACAATTAGTAAATGAAGAAATAAATTATGCTTTGACTCAAAAAAATGTGGTTAACCGGCGTAAACGGTCACTGAAGGGGGAAAAAAATCCTTTTTTTCATTACTTACCAGAGATGCTGTTCTGATTGTAGCAAAATGCTCCCGGTTCTTAAGGAGAGAGGCCTGACTATGGAGAGATGGTGTAGGCCGCAGATCAGGCCTGATGTCTTTCTGGCCTGCTTCATCCCTTATGAATACATGATCCTGCTGAAATGGGATAAAACAATACAATGTCAAACTGTGTTCTTTCCCTGCTGGATATCTTTGTATTACCTCTGCTTCTTTTGCAAGCACTGTATGAAATGCACAGTTAGCTGTACCAGTCACTGCAGCTGAACAGTGAGATGAATAACCAACACATTGCAGGAGAGGAGTCAGCTGATCAGTAGTGGGATGCTTCTTGAATCTCTGGCAGACCTTCAGCAGCAAAAATATTTTGCAATACTTTGAAGCTTTATTTGATTATTTGAGGAAAAGGTGCATGAATTGATATTAATATTTTGACATCTAAATCCCCATAAAAACTGGCATCACAAGGAAAGAATAACAATGTGCTTTTGTTATCTGCTTCAGCATACACACAAATTCTGTTATCACAAAGTAATGATAAAATCAGCATACCAGTAATTATTTTAAAAGTACTGATTTTAAATTTTATATTCCCTGTTGGCAAGTACCTTTGAGTCCTTATTAATAAGGGTTATTATAATACTGATGCACCTTGTCATCAGTATTTCAATGCTTCTCATCGAAATGCTTAATTCAACTGAATGGATAAGAAAAATAAAAACTAAAAATATGTTTAGTGAGCATCAGTAATGAAATTAAGTTCTTTCAGTAGCAAATATTTTTGAAGTACAAACTTTCTGGTAAAAAGAAAATACTTTCCAAAACTGACAATAGGAACTTGATACACAAAAATATTGCTGCACTGTTAATTATACTGAATTTTAAGAAACCCAAGATAGTAAATATCTCAATCAGCCAAAATCTTCATGCAATATTAAATGCTATTTATGACAATGTATTTTTACTCCAAAACTTTAAAACAATTCAAGTTTTCACAATCGTACAAAAAATTAAAATACTCAGTACACTTGCCACTGGATTTGCGTCAAAAATTACTATCAACTGCACTACACTTCTGATGTTTCAGAGGATCAGAGAATTGTTATGGTGCATAAGGCCATTCGACCCATTCTGTCTGCACCAATTCATTAAACAAGCATCATGACTTTGTACCATTCCCTTATCTTTTCCCCACACCCCTGCACATTGTTTCTATTTAAATAATCATCTAATGCCCTCTTGAATGCCTCGATAAACCTATCTCCATCACAATTTTAGGCAGAGTAATCCAGACCCAAAACACTTGGCTGTGTGACTTTTTTCCTCACATCATACTTGCTTCTTTCGCAAATCTCTAAAATCTATGCCCTCTGTTTCTTGATCCTTTAATGAGCGGAACCTCCCTATCTACTCTGTCTAGCTCCTTATGATTCTGAGCATCACTGTCAAATCTCCTCTTAGCTTTCTTCACTCCAAGGATAACAGTCCCAATCTCTCCAAATTTATCCTCATAACTGAAGTTTCTCATCGCTGGAACCATTCTTGTAATGGCACTCTGATTTTTTTTCCAAACCACCAATACTTAATCCTACCAATGCCACTCTTAATCAGCAACTTTGCTAGATTTGGATGAATACTCTCACTTTCATAGGCAAATCTAGTTGGACTTAAAGCAACATTTGCAGTACGTGACTGCAACGTACGTACTGCAACTTTGATTTACTTTTGCTAACATACTTAAAGGTATAAGATAGCCCCTAAAATTACAATAATTATAAGTAAAATAAAGGCAAACTTAAAAATTGAAGAACTTGCTGCACAACCCACTGTTGACTTGTATTTTGGGTACATGAAAACGGCAGCAACCATACAATCGTATCATTATTTTCAAAACTGGTTTAGAATAGCTTCACATAATTGAATTAAGAGAAATAAATTGCACTATTCCAACTATTGGAAAGTTTTGAGAAGGAGAAAATGATATCTTATACTTTAAATGATTAATTTCAAACATGCACTTTCAATGTTAAATTTGGCCTTAATCGTTTGAAGGTTTATTTGAGGTAATGCATTTTGGAAGGTCTAATACAGATGGGAAATATACAGTAAATGGCAGAACCCTTAGGAGTACTGATAGGCAAAGGGATCTGGGTCCCTTTGCCTATCAATACTCTTCAGGGTTCTGTCATTTACTGTATATTTCCTATCTGTATTAGATAGGAGAGGGTACAGAAAAGATTTACCAGATGGTTGCCTAGTTAGTAATACAGAAATTGGTTAGTAAATATGCAGATATTTACACCAAGATTAGTACAGGTACACAGGCCACTGAAAGTGACAACGCAGGTGGAGAAGCTAGTCAAGAAGGTATACATATGTTGCCTTCATCGGTCAGGATATTGAGTTTAAAAATTGGCAAGTCATGTTGCAGCTTTATAGAACTTTAGTTAGGCCACACTTGGAACAGTGTTCAATTCTGGTCGCCACACTACCAGAAGGATGTGGAGGCTTTGGAGAGAGTACAGAAAAGATTTACCAGATGGTTGCCTGGTATGGAGGGCATTAGCTATGAGGAGAGGTTGGAGAAGCTTGGTTTATTCTCGTTGGAGCGACGGAGGTTGAGGGGCGACCTGATAGAAGTCTACAAGATTATGAGAGGCATGGACGGAGTGGATAGTCAGAAGCTTTTTCCCAGGATGGAAGAATCAATTACTAGGAGGCATAGGTTTATGGTGTGAGGGGCAAGTTTTAAAAGGGATGTACGAGGCAGTTTTTTTTTTACAGAGAGTGGTGGGTGCCTGGAACTCATTGCTGGGGGAGGTAGTGGAAGCAAATACAGTAGTGACTTTTAAGGGGCTTCTTGACAAGTACATGAATGAGATGGGAATAGAGGAATATGGCGGCTGGAAGCATGGGGGGGAGGTTTTAGTTAAGTCGGGCAGCGTGGTCAGTGCAGGCCATAGGGCCTGTTCCTCTGCTGTAATTTTCTTTGTTCGTTTATATTTCCTGAAATCAACAATGTTGAAAGATGTGGGAATAACAAAAATAAATAATCCCATGGGAAAAGTCAGAATCCTTCAAAGTTCAGTACATGATAAATCTAGTATAAGAAACACTACAATTAGGATGTCCAGTTTGGCACCAAGGAAATAAGATTTTCTGGGGGGTCTGCTTAAAACAAGAAATCCTAAGTGCCATATTTTTACAATTTTAAAAAGTTAAGGGGAAGTGAGAGAAAGGCTGACCCACTGGTTGTGGGGAAAGCAAAGGTGCATCTCGGTGGCATGGGGTGAGTCCAAGAAAGACAAATCAGAGTGAGAGAGACTGGAGAAAAGCATGAGAAAGAGACACGGTAGGAAGAGAAGTGCAACACAGAGACTCAGGAGGGAAGCACAGAGTGAGAGACATGGAGTAGCTCGAGAAAGACTGAGGCAAGTGAGAGATTGGGGGATAAGCATGAGAAAGGGAGACTGGTATCAGGCAAGGAGTGGGGTGATTTCCAGCAGGAATAAGTATATAAAGGTGACCAGCAGTGTACCTCAGGGATCAGTGCCGAATCCACTGTCATTTGTTACTTATATTAATGATTTGGATGAGAATATCGGAGACACGGTTAGTAAATTTGCAGATGACACCAAGATTAGTGGTAGAGTGGACAGTGAAGAAAGTTATCGCCAATTGCAACGGGATCTCGATCAATTGGGCCAGTGGGCTGACGGATGGAGTTTAACTTAGACAAATGCAAGGTGATGCATTTTGGTAGATTGAACCAGGGCAGGACTTACGGTCACCCTATTATAGAAAGGATATTATTAAAGAGTGCAGAAAAGATTTACTAGGGTGCAACCATCTGGTAAATCTTTTCTGTACTCTCTCCAAAGCCTCCACATCCTTCTGGTAGTGTGGCGACTTACTCAGTTAATGGTACGGCGTTGGGGAGAATTACAGAACAAAGATCTAGGGGTACATGTTCATAGCTCATTGAATGTGCAGTCACAGGTGGAGAGTGGTGAAGGAGGCATTTGGCATGCTTGGTTTCATCGGTCAGAGCATTGAATACAGGGGCTGGAAGCCTTGTTGAACTTGTACAACACATTGGTACGGCCACACTTGGAACACTGTGTGCAATTCTGGTCACCCTATTATAGAAACGATATTATTAAAGAGTGCAGGAAAGATTTACTAGGCTGCTACCAGGACTTGATGGACTGAGTTATAAGGAGAGGTTGGATAGACTGGGACTATTTTTCCTCTGGAGTGTCCGAGGCTGAGGGGTGTCTATACAATAACGAGGGGCACAGATCAGCTAGATAGCCAATATCTTTTCCCAAAGATAAGGGAATCTAAAACTAGAGGGCATAGGTTTAAGGTGAGAGGGGCAAAATACAAAAGTGTCCAGAGGGGCAATTTTCTCACACAGGGTGGCGAGAGTCTGGAACAAGTTGCCAGAGGTAGTAGAAGAGGCGGGTAAAATTTTGTCTTTTAAAAAGCATTTAAATAGTTACACAGGTACGATGGGTATCAAGGGATATGGGCCAAATGTGGGCAATTAGGATTAGCTTGGGGGTTTAAAGAAAGGGTGGCATGGACAAGTTGGGCCGAAGGGCCTGTTTTCAAGCTGTAAACCTCTACGACTCTATAGTAGCTGCAGACTGAAAAAGAAATGCCTTATAGGGACAAAACACCCAGGTATATTTCAGATGAGTTTACCTTACAGAAACAATAGACTCTCTGAAAGCCTGGGATTAAGAATGATTTGCCACATCTTTTCTCAGAATTTCAAACAGAACCCACAACATGGTGATAGAACTTGTTTCAATCTGGAACAATTCATGGGATGAGCTGACCACAATAAAGAACCTTATAAAGTTATATCAACAGCTAGATTCATGTCTCACCCTTTGGTGTAATGGCAATGCAGTACGTACACACTATTATTTTGTGAAATTAAAATCATCTCTGATACAGCCTATAAAATTGCATCTCCACTCTGCTAGAGATTTTAGAAGTTTTGCAATATTTAATAGTATTTCTGTAATACATATCTGGGTTTGCCAACATTTGGAATTCCAACTGGATTCTGAAATGAAGTCCAGGCTCCAAAGCTAACATTCTTTAGTTGTTTGTTTGCATTGTGCAGTGATAACCAAATTATTTTTACATATAACTACATAGATTTGTGCATCAGAGATCAATTTTTATTTCAGAAGATATTTCATCAGAAGGGCCCAAGTTGTCATTTCACTAATTTCACAACTCTTCAGCAATGTGCATATTTTTATCTTTGTTGATTCGATGAATTACAAGGGAATAATTTGAATGAAGCAATTGCACAATAAACTGCACAAGAAAAGTTCACATTAGTCCCTTAAAATCTGAAGCCAATTAATTATACACATTGTAACTAAACACTTCTTAAAAACAAATGGCATGCATTTGCCTTAAATCAGTGGGTCGAGTTTCACTTTGGGTGTAATTGATAATGCGGGTGTAACATGTCCACTTTGAGAAGCACTTTGTAAAATTTTTTCCTCACTCAAATTCATTTGCATTGTATCAGTGTAAACTCCTTGATGAGTGGTGTGATTAATAGTGCTGAAAATTGATAAATCATAGAAACATATTTACAATCACAGTGCCAATCCACGTGTGAGCAATCAGATTTTAAGTTATTGAAAATGACTTGGAATGGAGTAATCAGCTTAGAGTCAGAGATATACAGCATGGAAACAGGCCCTTTGGCCCAACTCATCCATGGCAACCAGTTTTCCTAAACTTAATAGTCTCATTTGCCTGCATTTGGCCCATATCCTTCTAAATCTTTCCTTTCCATATACCTGTCCAAATGTCTTTTAAATGTTGTACTTGTACCAATCTCTACCGGCAGCTCATTGCATATATGCACCACTCTCTGTGTGAAAAGGTTGCCCCCTCAGGTTCCTTTTAAATCTTTCCTCTTGCACCTGAAACCCACATCTTAGTTTTGGACTACCCTATAGAGGGAAAGGATCTTGGCTCTTAACCTTATCTATGCCCCTCATGGTTTTATAAACTTCTGTAAGGTCACCCCTCCATGCTCTGGGGAACAAAGTCCCAGCCTATCCAGCTTCTCCTTATAATTCAAACATTCCAGTCCCAGTAACATCCTTGTAAATCTTTTTTGCACCCTTTACAGTTTAACATCCTTCTAGTAGCAGGATGACCAAAATTGTACTCCAAATGTGGCTTTACCAATAGCTTGTACAGTTGTAACATAACATCCCAACACCTGTGCTCAATGTTCTGAGCAATGAAGGCGTGTGTGCCAAAAGCCTTCTTCACCACCCTGTCACCTGTGATGCCACTATCAAGGAACTATGTACCTGCACCTCTCTGTTCAACACTTCCCACAGCCCTATCATTAACTATGCAAGTCCTGTCCTGATTTGTCTTACAAAATGCAACATTTCAGATTTATCTGAGTTAAACTCCACCTGCTATTCCTCACCCCACTGGCCCAGTTGATCAAGATCCTACTGTAGTCTTAGATAACCTTTCTCACTGTCCACTACATCCCCAATTTTGGTTCAATTCACAAACTTAATAACCATGCCTCCTATATTTTCATCTAAGTCATTTATAAAAATGACAAACACTAGTGGACCTAGCACCAACCCTTGTGGCACACCACTGGTAACAAACCTCCAGTCTCAAAAACCTCTACCATCACCCTCTATCTCCTACTGAGCTGTCAATTTTGTATCCAATCAGCTGTTTCTCCCTGGATTCCATGTGATCTAATCTTACTGAGCAGTCTACCATGTGGTATTTTGTCGAAGGCCTTGCTGAAGTCTATGTAGACAATGTCTATTGCACTGCTCTCTTTGTTATATTTCTTTGTAATATTTTATATAAATGATAGAATAGAATGTCTACAGTGCAGTAGGATGCCATTTGGCCCACTGAGCCCGCATCAACAATCTGAGCCTGGACCTATCCCTGTAATCCCATATTTTTACCCTGCTGGTGCCCTCGACACCAAGGGTCAATTTGCTATAGTCAACCTAACTGCACATCTTTGTAGCGTGGGGAGCAACCCATTCAGACAACAACATGCAAATTCCATATGGACACTCATCCGAGGACAGAATTAGCACTGTGAGGCAGTAGTGCTAACCACTGTGCCACCTATATGTTTAAAAGTTTTTAAGACATGCCTATTCGTATTGATATATCCAAGAACCAACTTAATTTTGTTTTAAAGAATTGCCTGGAAAGTGCATAACAAAGTGAAATCAGTGCAAACTCTCAATGGTCATTAATTCATCCTGAGGGCAGGGCTGGCTTTCCAGCCCTGGGGAAACTTAATTGGTGTTGATACGAATTCGCATGTCAAAATCTAAGATATCCGACATGAGTTACTCATTTTTGTGCCAGCAGCACAAAACAAAACACCAGAGTGGAAAGGTAGCCTGACATCTTTCGATCATAATGGGGTGAATTTCTGCAAGGTCTCTCCCATTTGTCCACTAGCTTAGGTCTCCATATTTATTACACTGAAGCTTTAGCAGATAATTGGGCTAATCCCCACTGTGGAATGTAATTCCAATGAATTACAAAAACCAGAAAGTGGATGATCGAGTTCTGTTGATCCAAAGTTACTTCCAAACTCACCTATTTTAGGCTTCCATGAAGCTTGACTTCTCTAAAAAAATGTTTCTGGTGAAGATTTAACACAACTTTATTTTATACATTAGCAGAACACTTCACAGCAGCAACACTTCCAAACACAATACTGCAAACTTACCTTTCTGTGGATGACGGAGACATTAGATTGCAAGGTGTTATCACCATCATGCATCATGGCGATCTCTGAGCTATCATCAAAGACTTCATGCAGACTGTTAACACTGCTATTCTGGCTGCCTGTGCTGATCGACATACTGGGAATGGACTGATTACTTCCCAGGCTATCTACTTTACTACCTAAGCCTGCACCATGCTCACTGTCCTGCAAGATAGAGGAAAGCAATGTTAGTGAAGTGAACATGCGTTAGTGACGTCATGCGTTTCGAAATCACATGCACTGAATAATATTCCTCATTATTACACAGAAGTTAAAATGATCAGTATCTTATAATTCAAGTAAGACTATGCAGTTAGAGCAAGTAAGCAGAACCTGATCCTCCAAAATCCCAACGGAGGGACTGAATGTGAATAATTGTGTACTTGTAATGATCACAGAAATTTAAATATTATAGAGGACGTGGGAGGTATGGTGGCACTGTGGTCAGCACTGCTGCCTCACAGGTCCAGAGACCTGGGTTCAATTCCCAGCTTGGGTCACTGTCTGTGTGGAGTCTGCATGTTCTCCCCACGTCGGCATGGGTTTCCTCCGAGTGCTCCGGCTTCCTCCCATAGTCCAAAATGTGTGGATTAGGTACATTGGCCATGTTAAATTGTCCCTTAGTGTCCCAGGATGCGTAGGTTAGAGGTATAAGTGGGGTAAATGTGGGGTTATGGGTTAGGGCCTCGGTGGTATTGTTATCGGTGCAGACTCGATGAGTGAAATGGCCTCCTTCTGCACTGCAGGGCTTCTATGCCTCTATGATTCTATGAGGACTCGAATATGGGTTTCTGCAACATCAAAAACTTTTGGTGGATGCTTCCAGTGACAAATTCATGGCAGTTTGGGGTGGGGAGAAAAGAAAGGTCCAGGAACCTTGCATTTAAAAAAAAAGCTGTGTTATCACGAGGGGGCAAGGAGAAAGTTTATTTCTATCAATTTGCTTAAGGTGTCATACACTTCACTTATCTCAAACTGCTCCCTTCACCATTTTCATAGCAACCATTGGTTGTTCAACCTAGTTTAAGGCAACTCAAAATGTTTTACCAGATACAATCCGAAGACAATAGGGACAGCTGTCATTGAACTGCTGAAATGCGTGAACTTTTTTTTAAACTATCCAAGCTGGCAATAACATGAATAGCTGATATAGTCATTACATTTTATTGAAATCTTTGTAACGATTGTACAGTTAAGGAGTTGCATTATAGGTGAAAATGTACAGTTGTAAAGTGAAGCAACAACCCTATTTTAAGGATAAGCAACCTTCATTTGGGGTGACAATAACTTGATTGTTGGCCTCAATATTTGCAGGTGAAGAAGAGTACATTAAAAAGGCTGTGTGGCCACTTCTGATCAATAATCAGTAAACCTCAGTGGAAATAGCATATATGGATTTTATGCAAGGGCAGAGTCAAGGTCATGGGTGGTGAGGCCAGGTGCAACTTGTGTGCCAGGGCAGGGTTTATAATTACTGCTGTTAATTAGTTGCAATAATGTAAATGGAAAGGGCATTCACATTTCCAATTTTGAAACATCTGAAAACATATTGTAGCAAACTACTATGCAAAACAACATTCGTTAAAATATTGATAACATTACTAAAATACACTTCAAAAGCTGTATGTGGAGACACTAATGAGTTCACATTCCTAAGACACAATGGGAATGTTTAAGCATTAGAGGCAGTGTGAAGAGCCTTAGCTGAAGCCTAGTGTTAGTCTGTTCTTATGAAGGTTTTTTTAATCTAGAAAAGTCTGCAGTGCAACAGGCTAGGAAAGGAAAATCTAAAATATTAAAGTAAGTGGCAAGTGGGACAACTGATTTAAACTTGTAAATGGCAAATTTAGATTGCTACAGCACTTTCTTCGCACAATGATGAACAAACCATAGTGAAGGAAAACACCCCAGAATCAATAAATAATTGGATACTACAATGAGTGGGTGAATTAAAATCGTTTTCCACAATTATCTTCTGACTATACAAAAAAAGGCAATTTAACTACATGCAATTCATTACTAGTTTTGATAAATAACTTCTAGGCAGTCATCTAAGGAAGTGAGATGAACAACATTGAAATCTTTCACTCATAACAGCTTTGAGAAATTTTGGTTCAAGAACAGAAAAATGACTTTTTCGATTAAACGCCAAACAATGCATTTATAATAATTCAAAATTTACTGTGTTCATGTAAGAAATATTTTCCTCTTGTTTGGCCTCTTACTCCTGACTCCACTAGGAAACATGCTAAGATGTCTGGTTCCATAGGCACCAATGATATTCGGCCAAACATTCTTTATTTGTAAGGCTAAATGATATCTATTGCTGAGCCACTTGAGCAGATGAGGGGCACCACAGTTGGGTCTGATATCTTTTCTTAAATGTTCAAATACATGCATATTCTGGCTTGGAAAATTCAATAACAAATTAGGAGCAAATATTATATCAATATATTCTGCACCAAAATTTGAGACCAATTTGAGTAGTCACTGTATTTCCAGCTAAAACTCAGGAATAAAACTATTTTGTGTAATGGGTTTAGTACAACATGAATTACCCATGATACTATAAAGGAACATAAAAACACTGTGCTTTATATCTACTGTTCATTGGGCTCACTCTCAGTTTGCAAAACTGTGCATGTTCATCCAATGCTCTTCAGCATTTTAAATAAAAAAGTACAACAACTCAGAAGTTTGACAATTCCTTTAGTCACCAGTCAGTAGGCTAAATTTTGAAATGTTGATACAATGCTGTCATAGAGTTCCTAAAGTCGTTGAGCAGATGGGTGTACTTGTGTAACTCATCACTACACTATTCAACTCAGGGTTCATTTTCCTCAGTTAGGTCATTGATCTCAACTGAATTAGCAATTCGATATTGAAATTCGCTTAAATGGCCACTGACTGGACATGGTGGCAGAAAAGCAAAAAAGACTGATAGCCAGAATTTCTAATGATCCCTGTAAAGAAGCATGTATTTGGCTACCAAAAGTAGATTGCCATCGGATGTGATGCCCTTCACAAATATTGCTGCATCTCAGTATTTTGGTTTATACATGAAGAATTACCATTTGAGCCAATTACCAGAAAGCCATTGACACCCGAAGAACTACACTTCAGGTCAAGAATGCGTAAGGATGAAATTTAAACGAAGAATGGCTTTGAGCAAAACAGTTGGCTTCTTTGTTCAGGTAAGTTGGTGGATGAAACTGAAACACAACTCATTTAAAAAGGTATTGCATCTGAAGTACTGTAAACCCGCAAGGCTATGGACCAGGTGCTGGAAATTGGGATTAAAATGAGCAACTACATTTGCTCTCTTTTTGGGCCACCACAGACACAATGGATTGAATGACCTCTTTCTACACCATAACTTTTCTGTTTTTAATTAGATTTTAATCCATCACTTGAGAGCCATCAAATTCATCTTACCTCCTCTTCCTCTTGTGATTCTGCTGTTGGTCCATTGCGAGTTTCTTGAAAAAGTATTTTTTTCATTTTTCTATATTGAAGATTATCCAGCTCACGAACAGCATCTTTTGTTCTTGCAATAAGGTCACAAAGAACTCTTTGTGGATGCTCCCGGCGAACAAATTCATGCTGATAAGACAGACATAGCAAATTATCAATGTCCAAAAGCTGAACCAAAATCTCCGCATGCTGATTATCTACAGAATATAAAAGAGAACACTGAAAAATATTTCCTCATTGTTTAGGAAAATAGATCACTTCGTGAAGCAAACACTTGTGCACTATAAAATATAATGGTATTGTGATTTGAACATCAAAGTAATCTCTATGTAACTAAGCAACTGAACATATTTTCAATGTTTGTAGCAGGATTTTTATTCTCGTTAAGAATTCCTGTGATCTTCTTCATGGACTATGTGGCAAATTTCATGAAATGTGGATTTTTGAGCCAGTATAAGCAGCAAATTATCCACAAAGACTTTTATTAGAACATTTATGGACTCATGTAGGTTGCTTGTATGCATTGCTGAAGAGGATGTTTGGGCAACCCAACAATACTACAAATGCACCATTCCATTCTCCCACATTGAAAACATGAACCAGAATGTTAACACTATCTAAAAGTTGAACATGTTGCAAGCAAAATAGGAAATGAAAATTAATCGACCCATTAGTACACAAGAATATTTTAAGATGTTAGTTACATTCTTTCCAGCATCAAGTCAGGTCAGTTTCCACACACACGCTACTACTTATGTGGTTTGAGAGAGAAAATACAAATATTTTAGTAGCAATTGAGATTCGTGGTAGCACAAAAAAATTCTTGGAAATATGGATCTTGAATACTATGTCAAGTTCTTCTCACCAAGACAAATGTGAGTCAGAGTTGGCGTAAAGAAACGAAGTTCTCCTGTGAAAGGAGAGAACTAATATGTTACTTCAAAAGCAGGACAATAGCTGCAATTTCATAATCGAAGGTAACTCTTGGACCATCTAGAGATAGTTATCCAGACTGATGGAATGGACTTCCACGTAGAATCATGGAGTGAAAATCCTTGTTTGATTGAAGAATTAGGAATGGCCAAATAAGTTTAATTCCTTGTATTTATCTTGTGAACAACATAGTATACGTGACAAAAGTTGGGATAATGATTTGCAATAATACACAATCTAAGAGTATAGGGTACACAGTTCATACATTAATGTGTCAACAATGGTAACAAAACTGGAAATGCGGTCAGGCAGCATCTGTAGTGAGAGGAGAGTTGACCCTGCAGGTTCATGAACTTGAAAGCCCAACTGAGTTTCTTCCTCCACTGTTGCTGCCAGACTCCGCAGTATTTTGCTTTTGCATGCAACCAATGAAATGCCTTAATCTCTCCAGTACACCTTTCTTTTAAAAATAAATTTAACCGATTTGTGCCAAATTCTTTTTTCCTTGTTTTCAGTTTTCTCCTTTTCATATATCAGACAGCTGTGACATTTTAGGATTCGGAGCCAATTTCTTCACAAGGAAGTTGTGAAATCAAATTACTCTAAACGTTGCATTTTTAACGTAAAATTACAAAAATTAAAAACACAAAGAATTATGAAAATATTATGCAACATAATAGTTCCAACAAAAACAGACAAAAATCAAATTAGACTCTGACAAATGGTAATTCTCAAAAGTTGGAAAACCCAGGTAGCCCAGTAAACTCAACAGGGATTTTTTGCTATCAGCTTTCCTCCATGGATAGGTGCAGGGGAACCTAAAATAAGGTTTTAAAATAAAAAAGCAGATGGTTACTTTAAGTTTAAAGTGTATTTATTAGTGACAAATAGGCTTACATTAAGACTGCAATGAAGTTACTGTGAAAATCCCCTAGTCGCCACATTCCAGCGCCTGTTCAGGTACACTGAGGGTCAATTTAGCATGGCCAATGCACCTAACTAGCAAATCTTTTGGACTCTGGGAGCAAACCAGAGCATCTGGGAGAAACCCATGCAGACACAGGGAAAAAGCGCAGACTCCACAGTGTCCCAAGCTGGAATGAATCCAGGTCCCTGATGCTGTGAGGCAGCAATGCTAATCCACTGTCGCACCATTATTATTGTTTGAGTTAACCAAAATGACCCACTGATAGGGAAAAGTATAGCATACTCATTTAGTTTGTATTATACAAAGACAAGCTGGTTATACTTGTTAAATGAGTTCCAATTATAACTGTTATTCCATTTACTTGCTGTCTGAAAAGTAAAACAGCTTAATGATATGTAGTACTTTGACTGCATTTGAAAATGCACAGGAGACATGAATATCCAGTTTGGTTCACAAGAGCAACCTATTGTTTAATGGTTAGATATTTGGATTTGACAGTACAAGCATACGACTAAACAGACCTCCAAGTGCAATTAGACAATCAATGCTAAGCTAAAGGAGAACCTTGGCAAGTTAGCTTTGAACACCTCAAAATAAGGAAAAAGAGGTGGAGAGGCAGGACATTTAGGAAGGAATTCCACAACTTAGGACCTAGACAGTTGAAGCCACAGTCATCAATGATGGGTCAAAAGAAATAAAGGATGCATATCCAAGAAAACATCCAAAGAGACAAAACCTGAAATTCATCAGCGATGCATTGATGTTTTTTGGTGTGGTAGAATAGCTTTTATATATAGAGTCACAGAGGCTTATAGCACGGAAACAGGCCCTTCGGTCCAACTTGTCCATGCCGCCCAGGTTTTACCATTAGGCTAGTCCCAATTGCCCACGTTTGGCCCATATCCCTCTATACCAGTCTTATCCATGTAGCTGTCCAAATGCTTTTTAAAAGGCAAAATTGTACCTGCCTCTATCATCATCTCTGGCAGCTCGTTCGAGGCACTCACTACCCTGTGTGAAAAAATTGCCCCTTTAAATCTTTTGGATCTCTCCCCTCTCACCTTAAACCTATGCCCTCTTAGTTTTAGACTCCCCTACTATTGGGAAAAGATGTTGACTATCGAGCTGATCTATGGCCCTCATTATTTTATAGACCTCTACAAGATCATCCCGAAGCCTCCTACGCTCAGAGAAAAAGTTTTGTCTATCCAGCCTCTCCTTAAAATTCAAACCATCACATCTTCGTAGCATCCAAATAAGTCTTTTCTGCACTCTTTGGAGTATAATAATATCCTATAATAGTGACCAGAATTGTACACAGTACTCCAAGTGTGGTTTTATCAATGTCATGTATATCTATAAAAACATCCCAACTTCTGTATTCAATGTTCTGACCAATGAAACAAAGCATGCTGAATGCCTTCTTCACCACCCTGTCTATCTGCGACTCAGCTCTCAAGGAGCTATGAACCTGTACCCCTAGATTTCTTTGTTCTGTAACTCTCCCCAGTACCTTATCATTAACTGAAGTAGTCCTGTCCTGGTTCAATCTACCAAAATGCATGACCTCACATTTATCTAAATTAAACTCCAACTGCATTCATCAACCCCCTGGCCCAAATTGATAAAGATCCCTTGCATCCGAGATAAACTTCTTCACTGTCCACTACACTACCAATCTCGGTGTCGTCTACAAACCTACTAACCATTACTAACTTACTAAATATACTCATTCTAGTCAACTCAACTATTCCCTATGGTATCAAATTCTACATTCTCACCACCCACTGAGTATTTTTTTTAATTTGGCATTTAGTTTCTTTGTGGCTATATTTTGTTGATGGCCTCATTAATCTACATGACTACTTAACAATTTGTGTATTCATACTCCTAAATCCTTATGATCCCAGATCCTTTTGCTCCTCTATCAAATTTATAATCTTATTTTTAAGTAATATGTGATCTCATTCTGCACGTAATATCCGTCACAACCAGACCTGAGGGGTGGCAAGGTATAGTTAGAGAATTTAAAAACAACAAAAAAATTGAAGAACATTGCAAGATAACAGGCAGGTGATTGTTAGTGACTACTGGCTTTATTTTGCTCCAAGTCAGGGAACTGAGCTAACCTCAGCCAATAATTTATCAGCAAGTTATAGTTAATAATTCAGAATTAAGTAACTATATAAACTAATAAAAATTTAAAACAATTGGCAATCAAAAGTCTAAGTTTATTTCTGGCAATGGTCACAGAATTGTTATAGCAGAGAAGGGCATCATTTGGCTCTGGTTTCCTCCCGCAGACTGAAAGACGTGCTGGTTAGGTGCATTGACCATTCTAAATTCTCCCTCAGTGTTCCCAAACAGATGCCAGAGTGGGGCGACTTTTCAGAGTAACTTCATTGCAGTGTTAATGTAATCCTACTTGTGACACTAATAAATAAAAAACACACATTGCTGGGCGTGTACTATAGACCCACAAACAGTCAGAGAGAGACAACTGTAGAATCTTAGTGCAGGAGGAGGCTATTTGGTCCATTAAATCTACACTGACCACAATCTCACCCAGGCCCTATCCCCACAACCCCATGCATTTACTCTAGCTCCTCCCCCTGACACGAAGGAGCAATTTAATATGGCCAATCCACCTAACCTGTACATTTCTGGACTGTGGGAGGAAACCCATGCAGACATGGGGAGAAGGTGCAAACTCCTCAAAGACAGTGACCCAAGCCAGGAATTAAACCCTGGTCCCTGGCACTGCTAGGCAGCACTGCTAACCACTGTGCCAACAAAATAGCCAATATGTAGACAACCTCAGAAATAATAGGTAATAATATCAGGGGATTTCAACTTCCCCAATATCAATTTGGATAGGCCTACTGTTGAAGGCTTAGGAGGGGACAGAATTCTTTAAGTGCATCCATGGGAGCTTTTTGAGCCAGCACGTAATAAGTCCTACAAGAGAGGGACGGTACTTGACCTAATTTCGGGGAATGAAGTCGAGCAGGTGGTAGAGATGTCAGTGGAGCAGCATTTTGGTGGTTGTGACCACAACACAGTAAAATATATAAAGTAGTTATGGAAAAGGACAATGGCAGACTGGAAATAAGGTTTCTGAATTGGGGGAAGGCCAATTTTGATAGGATAAGACAGGGTCTGGTCTTTCACACTTGCCCTATCCAAGTTAATATTGGGGGAAGTTGAAATTTACTTGACTGGGATAAAGGACTAGGTTACCTTCACTGGTTTTATTCCATTTGAATTAGTTTATGGATACCAAGTGAGAGGTCCTCTGAAACTACTCAGCAAGAAGAAAATCTCTCCTTGTTAGACTACACAACAGTGTTCCATTCGCAATTCATAAGAGCCTGTGATGTGGCTCGAGGACACTTAAAAATTTCCCCAACAGCAATCAAAAATAGGCAGATAGTCTTCTGCCTGAGGAGTTTGGGCCATATGTGCTTGTGCTCCTACCAAGACAGGGTGGATCCCAATAACAGACAGAAGACAAGGGAAAATTAGGAGATATGGGTGAGGTCCACACTGAATCCCCTACTGTCCAGCTAGCAATCAAATTCTCGTGAAATTGGACACCATATTCAGCCACTTAAAGGCAAACAGAGGAAATCTGACAAATCAGTTGACTGCATTAAGAACATTCAGAGATTCAGGCCAGGCTCACTCTTTCAGCCCTACTTTGTGGCAGAGACCCCTCTCATGAGGCAATATTCCTATTGTCTAGGCTCAGAAAAGTTGGCCCATAACTGAGAGGAGATTAAATACTTGCTGGAGCACCAATTAACAGAGCCTGGCAGCAGTAGCAGAAGCTCTTTAAATGTACTCGTGCCCAAGCTGGATGACTCCACAAGGCTCTGCATTAACTAATAAAACGTTAATAAAGTGACGACAGCCAACTCCTATCTGATTCCCTGCTTGGAAGACTACATAGATCAAGTAGGTAATACAGCCCACATGACAAAAATGGATTTACTCAAGGGATACTGGCAGGTTCCCTTGACTGCTTGTGTGAAGAATACTTCCACCTTTGTGACTCCAGATGGGCTATACCAGTCTCAAATCATGCCGTTTGGGCCAAGAAGTGCCCCAGCTACCTTTCAAAGGCTGGTGAACCAGGTAGTGGCAAAGCTTATCCAATTATGTAGTGCACCAATACGGCCTCAGAGTATACAGTGACACACAGGAAGCTCACTTAGAGGAAGATTTCTTCCAGAAATTACAATCAACTGACTTAGTGGGCAACTATGTAATGAGCAAGGTCACTAAGGTTCAGGTGACATACCCAGGACACATGGTGGATCAAGGACAGGTCCTGGACAGAGCTGCAAAGCAGTAATACAACTATCCCATTCCCATACCAAAACAGAAAATAATCACATTTTTAGAGATGTACAGTTTCTACTGCAAGTTTGTCCCAAACTTCAACACTATAGCTGCCCCACTGACAGACCTACTACAGAAAAAAGCAAAAGCAGTATGGACCAGGAAATGACAGACAGAAGCCATTTTAACAAACAAATCAAGTGCTCACAGCTCCAGATTTTAATCAAATATTTGAAGTAGCCATACGCATATCAGAAATGGTGTTCCACAGAAGAAAAAGAAATCAAGTTTATTACTGGCTCTCAAATACTTGAGATATATTTCTGAAATGGATACGGATAACATCAGTCTATAAAGAGCACATTCCTTGACTTTTATGGAGAAGGTTATTCCTTTGGGAATTTGTTTCACCAACCAGATTAGAAAATCATCCAGATTTCAGGAAAATCAAGTATGACTGTGGACACCCTGTCCAGAACTTACAGATGATGTGGAGATGTTGGCATTGTACTGAGGTAAGCACAGTAAGAACTCTCAACACTGGGTTACAGTCCATCAGGTTTATTTGGTAGCACAAGCTTCTGGGGGGAGCACTAATGGGGCAGTGCTCTGAAAGCTTGCGCTACCAAACAAACCTGTTGGACTTTAACCTGGTGTTGTGGGACTTAAAGAACGTAGAGACCCTGTTACATCTGATGGATAATCCAGATTAAGGCTAAGAGAGCAAATGGAAGTGAGTGTTTTTTTTGGTTTGGTGTTTTTATATCTTGTAATTGAATTAGAGCAATTTTTATTTCAGTTTTTTTGTGATGGGGAGGTGTCACGTGGCTATGTCCCTTTATTTTTTGAAAATATGATTATTCAACTTTTGACTGGAAACTTTGCCATTTGAACTGAGACAGAGCAAACTACCTAAAAATGCAAGGTCACATTCCAAGGTGAAGGTGAGAAACAAACAAATCACCTTCAGGGCAGTGTGTAGGGAGACATCTCTGAAAATCCAGAAACCCATAGAAAATTGTAACTAAGAGCCATTAAAAATGCAAATACGAAGGTTACTGAAACAATGGCTGCCACATGCAGACAGCTAAAACCTATTGGAAATACACAATAGAAATAGGCAAGGCTGCTTAGACAGAGGTTGCAAGAGGCACAGGTGGTGTCAAGTAAGTCTTCAGCAGACGAAACAGGCCACAGGCTATACATTCTCTCTCTTTCTCCTTTGGAAAGAATGCTTCCCCAGTTTAAGAAGCCAATTCTACCAGAAATCTCTAGCAAACAGAGATCTCACAATCATAGCACCACCTTCCACGTCTTGACTGCATCCAAGAAACCAGCTAACCTAAATCAGCTGCAGGTTTACAATCTAAATTACCCTGGATATCCCACTCTGCATGCTTTTTGATAAGACTAGAAAATACTTGCCAGATAAAGTTGAAAACTGCAGAAAGCCTGTTGGATTATAGAGACTGCAGGGGTGAAATTAAGAAATGGCTTTAAAAAATATGGGCAAATAAAATCATACAAAACCAAAAATGTTTAATTAATAAATAAAGAGCAAGTGAGCTATGAAACAACAGGCATGCAGCTGAAATACTGCTAGCATTGTACAATTATTTTTTAAAAGGGCGAAATGGAGTTGGAAGGGGGGAGGGGAGGGATGTTGAGTAGTTAAAGGTCAGTCAGCCTAACCTTGGTGGTAGGGATTTTTTTTAAATTCCGAAGGACAGTACAAATCTTCATTTAGAACGGCACAAATTAATCAAGGACAGTCAGTGTGGATGGTTAGCACAAGGTCATCAAAGGTTGGTGAGGGCAGCATGTTTCATGTGGTCTACAAACATTTCAGCAAGGCTCAGGTGAAATCTTCTGTACAGTTTTGATCTCAATATCTAAGGAATAATATAATTTCACTGGAGATGGTACAACAAAGGTTCACTAGATCGCTCAATGAGGGAAAGCTAAATAGATTGGACTTCAAAAGTCTCTTCAAGCCATATATAATCTGAAGAAGCTTGAAAGGGTAGACACAGTCTTCCCCTCATTGGTGAATCTAGAACACAATCTCGGGGTAAGGAATTGATCATTTAGGATAGATGAGCAAATATTTCTGCTGAGGGCTGTGAATCTTTGGAATTGTCTACCCAAGTGGGTTGAGAATATTCTGTAATTAAATATGTGTAAGGCAGAAGGATAGATTTTTCAATGCTTGAGTCAAGAGATATGGGGAGCAGGCAGGGGAGTGGAGTTGAGGCACAAGATCAGCCATGAAAATACATGAAGCAGCAGTGTAATACTGCTGTAATTTTGCATGTCTTACATCCTTTGTTGTTCGTTGTATAGACCAATTACCCGATTTCAAATGTAGTGAACATGATTAAGAAGGATGCGTGTAATACAACAAGTGGCAAATGAATTACAAGCCACAGAAGTGTAAGAATTTATGTGGGAAGGGATGCTCAATAAATGGTAGGATACTGAGAATTGTAGAGAAACAGAGGGACTACTGAGAGCACGCCTCCAGATAGCCATACAAAAAGGTGTTTAAGATGGCATGCAACATACATTTTCTTTACTAGCTAAAGCACGGAATGCAAGAACAGGGAGGCTTGGTAAACTACATAAAACACTAGTTAGGCTACAGCTAAAGTACTATGTACAGTTTATCGTCATCACATTACAAGAAGAATGTGATCACATTAGAGAGATTAGCAGAGATTTACGAGGATGTTGCCAAGAGTGCAGATTTTTACCTCCAAGGAAAGACTGGATTGCCTGGGGGTTATTTTCTTTCAAACACAGGCAGTAGAGAAGATTTAACTGAACTGCATTAAATTGTGTGGGGCTAACAGAGGTGGATAACAGAGGTGGATAACAGAGGTGGATAACAGAGGTGGATAACAGAGGTGGATAACAGAGGTGGATAACAGAGGTGGATAACAGAGGTGGATAACAGAGGTGGATAACAGAGGTGGATAACAGAGGTGGATAACAGAGGTGGATAACAGAGGTGGATAACAGAGGTGGATAACAGAGGTGGATAACAGAGGTGGATAACAGAGGTGGATAACAGAGGTGGATAACAGAGGTGGATAACAGAGGTGGATAACAGAGGTGGATAACAGAGGTGGATAACAGAGGTGGATAACAGAGGTGGATAACAGAGGTGGATAACAGAGGTGGATAACAGAGGTGGATAACAGAGGTGGATAACAGAGGTGGATAACAGAGGTGGATAACAGAGGTGGATAACAGAGGTGGATAACAGAGGTGGATAACAGAGGTGGATAACAGAGGTGGATAACAGAGGTGGATAACAGAGGTGGATAACAGAGGTGGATAACAGAGGTGGATAACAGAGGTGGATAACAGAGGTGGATAACAGAGGTGGATAACAGAGGTGGATAACAGAGGTGGATAACAGAGGTGGATAACAGAGGTGGATAACAGAGGTGGATAACAGAGGTGGATAACAGAGGTGGATAACAGAGGTGGATAACAGAGGTGGATAACAGAGGTGGATAACAGAGGTGGATAACAGAGGTGGATAACAGAGGTGGATAACAGAGGTGGATAACAGAGGTGGATAACAGAGGTGGATAACAGAGGTGGATAACAGAGGTGGATAACAGAGGTGGATAACAGAGGTGGATAACAGAGGTGGATAACAGAGGTGGATAACAGAGGTGGATAACAGAGGTGGATAACAGAGGTGGATAACAGAGGTGGATAACAGAGGTGGATAACAGAGGTGGATAACAGAGGTGGATAACAGAGGTGGATAACAGAGGTGGATAACAGAGGTGGATAACAGAGGTGGATAACAGAGGTGGATAACAGAGGTGGATAACAGAGGTGGATAACAGAGGTGGATAACAGAGGTGGATAACAGAGGTGGATAACAGAGGTGGATAACAGAGGTGGATAACAGAGGTGGATAACAGAGGTGGATAACAGAGGTGGATAACAGAGGTGGATAACAGAGGTGGATAACAGAGGTGGATAACAGAGGTGGATAACAGAGGTGGATAACAGAGGTGGATAACAGAGGTGGATAACAGAGGTGGATAACAGAGGTGGATAACAGAGGTGGATAACAGAGGTGGATAACAGAGGTGGATAACAGAGGTGGATAACAGAGGTGGATAACAGAGGTGGATAACAGAGGTGGATAACAGAGGTGGATAACAGAGGTGGATAACAGAGGTGGATAACAGAGGTGGATAACAGAGGTGGATAACAGAGGTGGATAACAGAGGTGGATAACAGAGGTGGATAACAGAGGTGGATAACAGAGGTGGATAACAGAGGTGGATAACAGAGGTGGATAACAGAGGTGGATAACAGAGGTGGATAACAGAGGTGGATAACAGAGGTGGATAACAGAGGTGGATAACAGAGGTGGATAACAGAGGTGGATAACAGAGGTGGATAACAGAGGTGGATAACAGAGGTGGATAACAGAGGTGGATAACAGAGGTGGATAACAGAGGTGGATAACAGAGGTGGATAACAGAGGTGGATAACAGAGGTGGATAACAGAGGTGGATAACAGAGGTGGATAACAGAGGTGGATAACAGAGGTGGATAACAGAGGTGGATAACAGAGGTGGATAACAGAGGTGGATAACAGAGGTGGATAACAGAGGTGGATAACAGAGGTGGATAACAGAGGTGGATAACAGAGGTGGATAACAGAGGTGGATAACAGAGGTGGATAACAGAGGTGGATAACAGAGGTGGATAACAGAGGTGGATAACAGAGGTGGATAACAGAGGTGGATAACAGAGGTGGATAACAGAGGTGGATAACAGAGGTGGATAACAGAGGTGGATAACAGAGGTGGATAACAGAGGTGGATAACAGAGGTGGATAACAGAGGTGGATAACAGAGGTGGATAACAGAGGTGGATAACAGAGGTGGATAACAGAGGTGGATAACAGAGGTGGATAACAGAGGTGGATAACAGAGGTGGATAACAGAGGTGGATAACAGAGGTGGATAACAGAGGTGGATAACAGAGGTGGATAACAGAGGTGGATAACAGAGGTGGATAACAGAGGTGGATAACAGAGGTGGATAACAGAGGTGGATAACAGAGGTGGATAACAGAGGTGGATAACAGAGGTGGATAACAGAGGTGGATAACAGAGGTGGATAACAGAGGTGGATAACAGAGGTGGATAACAGAGGTGGATAACAGAGGTGGATAACAGAGGTGGATAACAGAGGTGGATAACAGAGGTGGATAACAGAGGTGGATAACAGAGGTGGATAACAGAGGTGGATAACAGAGGTGGATAACAGAGGTGGATAACAGAGGTGGATAACAGAGGTGGATAACAGAGGTGGATAACAGAGGTGGATAACAGAGGTGGATAACAGAGGTGGATAACAGAGGTGGATAACAGAGGTGGATAACAGAGGTGGATAACAGAGGTGGATAACAGAGGTGGATAACAGAGGTGGATAACAGAGGTGGATAACAGAGGTGGATAACAGAGGTGGATAACAGAGGTGGATAACAGAGGTGGATAACAGAGGTGGATAACAGAGGTGGATAACAGAGGTGGATAACAGAGGTGGATAACAGAGGTGGATAACAGAGGTGGATAACAGAGGTGGATAACAGAGGTGGATAACAGAGGTGGATAACAGAGGTGGATAACAGAGGTGGATAACAGAGGTGGATAACAGAGGTGGATAACAGAGGTGGATAACAGAGGTGGATAACAGAGGTGGATAACAGAGGTGGATAACAGAGGTGGATAACAGAGGTGGATAACAGAGGTGGATAACAGAGGTGGATAACAGAGGTGGATAACAGAGGTGGATAACAGAGGTGGATAACAGAGGTGGATAACAGAGGTGGATAACAGAGGTGGATAACAGAGGTGGATAACAGAGGTGGATAACAGAGGTGGATAACAGAGGTGGATAACAGAGGTGGATAACAGAGGTGGATAACAGAGGTGGATAACAGAGGTGGATAACAGAGGTGGATAACAGAGGTGGATAACAGAGGTGGATAACAGAGGTGGATAACAGAGGTGGATAACAGAGGTGGATAACAGAGGTGGATAACAGAGGTGGATAACAGAGGTGGATAACAGAGGTGGATAACAGAGGTGGATAACAGAGGTGGATAACAGAGGTGGATAACAGAGGTGGATAACAGAGGTGGATAACAGAGGTGGATAACAGAGGTGGATAACAGAGGTGGATAACAGAGGTGGATAACAGAGGTGGATAACAGAGGTGGATAACAGAGGTGGATAACAGAGGTGGATAACAGAGGTGGATAACAGAGGTGGATAACAGAGGTGGATAACAGAGGTGGATAACAGAGGTGGATAACAGAGGTGGATAACAGAGGTGGATAACAGAGGTGGATAACAGAGGTGGATAACAGAGGTGGATAACAGAGGTGGATAACAGAGGTGGATAACAGAGGTGGATAACAGAGGTGGATAACAGAGGTGGATAACAGAGGTGGATAACAGAGGTGGATAACAGAGGTGGATAACAGAGGTGGATAACAGAGGTGGATAACAGAGGTGGATAACAGAGGTGGATAACAGAGGTGGATAACAGAGGTGGATAACAGAGGTGGATAACAGAGGTGGATAACAGAGGTGGATAACAGAGGTGGATAACAGAGGTGGATAACAGAGGTGGATAACAGAGGTGGATAACAGAGGTGGATAACAGAGGTGGATAACAGAGGTGGATAACAGAGGTGGATAACAGAGGTGGATAACAGAGGTGGATAACAGAGGTGGATAACAGAGGTGGATAACAGAGGTGGATAACAGAGGTGGATAACAGAGGTGGATAACAGAGGTGGATAACAGAGGTGGATAACAGAGGTGGATAACAGAGGTGGATAACAGAGGTGGATAACAGAGGTGGATAACAGAGGTGGATAACAGAGGTGGATAACAGAGGTGGATAACAGAGGTGGATAACAGAGGTGGATAACAGAGGTGGATAACAGGAGTGCAAATTCGAATAAATTGACAGAAGAATTAGAAGGCTGTTGAAGGGAATTCATTTTTATCTAGAGCATTGTGGGGATCTGGAATTCAGTTTGAAAGGCTGGCAGAGGCTGATATCCCCGTTGCATTTCAAAAATAAAAGCAGCCTGAGATGCTGCAAACTATAAGGTTATTGCCACAGCTGGAAGGTGAAATTAAGTTGAATAACTATTTAGCTTAGCTGCAATGGGTCAAATAGTCACCTTCTCTAGCATGAAATTTATTTCTATGCTAACTCAAGCATTTAACTGTCCTCACTTTACAATGGTAAAGTCCATTAGCTAGCTTTTGTGAAATCAGTTTAATTAGTTCTAAACTAACCACAGTATAAATGAATCTAGCATCCAATACAACTAATCACATTTAATGATCCAAAATATTCCTTCTGTTAAGAAACAGCATGCCCCACCAGCGTGCGGAGAGGATAAAAATGATTAAATATTTTAAAAGTTGGAAACATCTGAAGATGAACTTGGATAGTGCAATAAATTAACTTCAACCATCTCTAATCTATAATTTTCTATTTTTCAAATACAAGGAACTAGCAATGACTCAGAATAAGAGGTTACTCAGTGCTGAGTCGTTCACATGGTAACACCTGAATCTACAACAACTGTCTACCAGTACACAGGGGACTGTTCTAATACCCCACATCTCCTTGCACGTATTTAAGTTTACAAGTCCAAATGCATTGGTTCTTATTCAAAATTCATTTCATCCATTTTGTTCTCACATTGTATTAAAGAAATTTGGAGTGTTGTAATCATGAAACAACACATTAAACCAAACATCAGGAAATAACTGGATTAAAAACTGGCCATAAATTGATGCAAGGAAGTCTGCTCAGGGCAAACTGGGCAGTGATTTCAAAAAGTATTTTAAGAAGTGAATGGCTGATACTACAGCCAAGAATAGAACACTTTAGCCTTTAATGCTATTAAAGCATGGAAGAGATTATGTGAATTTTAAAAAAGATATAACATCAGCCAAAGTGCATAACAAATCTGAGAAAAGTACTGCATTGTGGTATAAAGAGGCCATGAGCTCCAATAAAATCAAAATACTCTACCCTTTTTGACATGAGTGCAGAGTACTTCCCAATTTTCATACATGGAGAAATTATTCAAAATTCATTATCAGATAAACACTTTGAGGGGGGGTAGAAAAAGGTGAATTTATTTCAATGCATAAATGATTCAAAGGGATACTTCTAAATTTTAGAAGTAATCAGCTATGAATTTCTCAATAGTTTATTCATTTTTAATTGTGAATCCAATAAATCATGAAAATGCATAGTATTCACCAACATATTTTAATTTAGACCCCTTAAACTCTAAATAATCCAGGTGATTAAATAGCAATGGCTGCTTTTGTATCATTCATTTTGCAAAGCAGTCTATACTACTGTGCTGTAGATAAAAATATAGATGACCATTAGGTAGTCGTTACTGCATTGGATTTGGCCCACATAATTAGTAGGTCAAAGTCAGGATTTAATTATCCTTTATTAAAATTGTTTAAAAATGCTCATTATACAAGTCCTGAACATGCTGAAATTTGCTTGATGGGCTAAATAATTGATTTCAATTTCTAAATTATGTTCTTTGAGAACACTATGATAGATAAACAAACCAATATTCAAAAACTAGTCTTAACATCATGATGAGACCCAAATTATTTTTAAGTAGGATACAATTATACGGCTTCAGTACTTTGTATTGAAATTAATGACAATCGAATGCATTATTGAAATTGAATTTTTCAGTATTGACAGCTAACTGTGAATATTTATATTGATCAGTATGATATAAAGTACTGAAATTCTTACCCGCAGTAGCTCCACTGATGTTGGTCGATCCTGTGGAATCTTTTGCAGGCAGTAATCCACAAAATTTCTAAAAAAGTGAGACCTACCAAATACAAATCTGAAATTAGAAGCATTAAAATCTATTTTCAGCAACAGTGCTTTTTCTGAATCCTTTCAGACTACTGCTTTCAGGAATCCATTCAACAGCATAAATTTAAGCTTTCGTCAGTCTCAAGATAACACAAAATAAGTATCATTTTAGATTCTCCATTACCGAAAGCATAAGTCAGTATTATAAAGAAATTTAAATTAATATCTGGGCAATAGCAACACATGTAGGACAAAACAGCAACAACTACACAACATGAAATTTGCAAAGATGCCGATGAAACATTGAGTTATTAAACCAGATACTTTAAAATTTCTCAAATTAAAAATAAATACCAACAATTTCAAAACATGAAATATTTCGATATTATGCTAATAATTAGAGAGAAATTAAAAATTTAACTTGATAAATTCATCAATCGAAACTTACCACTCATTTGATTGAAGAGTTGGAGATTCATTCTGGGCAATGTGATATAAGGCACTCATTGCATTCATGTTGAACAAAGGTGGCTTGCGTTCAGCTAAGAAAAAGACAACCAAGAGTCCATGTTGAAAAGTTGTCTTAAAGCGAGACTGGTCAGTGATAAACCCATATGGATAAGAACTGTTGTCATAGAAAGTAATCCTATTTTAAGATCACCTATTCAACCTAGTAAAGATCTATTCTATGGTAAACAAGAGGTACAATGGCTAATTAAGCATTCACAATTTTAAAACATTTTGATTCTATGAACTCAGATACAAACCAATTTTGGTCTTTAAACACTGGATCACGCATTACACTAAACAAAATTAAGTAATTATGCTACTGAAATGCAAGAGGAAACAGTAAGCTGTACCTTTCAAATTTGTACAAGTTTGTGAAAGATATCTATGCTGGAATTTTACCATCACACTTGCCCAATTCTGGGGCAGCCAAGGCTCGCAGAACAATACTCTTCATTGGCCTCGGGTGGGATCTTAGGAGCCTTGGGCGGGTGAGGCAGTAAAATTCTGGCACTAATGTCCCATCTTGACATTCAACTTCATTTTACTAAAACTAGCAGAACCCGAGGCATTGCTGAAGGCAAGTCAAAGCTTGCACACTTATGGAGCCAAAAGGTTTTGGAACGAAGTTGGAAGATCTGTCCTCCAATGATAGTGCTTTCAGTTGGAAGTAAAATTTATTCCCTTTAAATCTTTGTCTGCAATGTAGCGGAAGCAGATTTTGAATCCTGGCCATCACTTACACACACTGCAATGGTTCAAGGTGGCCGCCCACTACTAGTTTTCCAAGGACAACTGCCTTCCCCGCCACTTCTCCCAATCCATCAGACTATGTATGATATCCAGTACTAGATAAGCAGAAGCCTCCTCCATCTAATCAATTAGACTGAAGTCTCTCCAACAGAAGCTCCAATTCTGAACAATTGACTTCATTCATCTTCCTGCCAAATGTCCAAGGCTGAAATTGACTTTTTACATCCTGGGTGACATACTTGAAGCCAAGATGAGCCTCTGACCACATATTTAATACATTGTTATAGAGATGGAAGATGATGGCTTTGACATTATCCAATTCAACAAAGTCTCAGTTCACCTGCTAATGAACTCCTCATCTAGGTCTTTCAGCCTCCCATCTTAAATAAACCTGAGGTCCTTCAAAACTCCACAACCGTACCTACATCACGCCAAGTTCTGTTTGCCCATTACTCCTGTGCTTCCTGATGTATATTGGCTTCACATCCTGAAACTCCTTGCTTATAAAATCTCTCATCCTTCTCGGTGGACAAACGTTTGGGGTCTCTGCACTCCTCCAAATCTGCCTTTTCAGACTATCCTCAATATTTAAAGCTCCACTACAGGCACTTATGCCTTCGGGTTCATGGGCCATCAGTCTTGAATTTCCTTCCCAAACCTTCCCATCCGCTTTCTTCCTTAATCCAATTTGTTGTAATATCTCGTATGGCTTGGTGTCAAGTGTTTTAATATGCTCATGTAAAACACCCTGCAGCTTTTCATTATATTAAAAGGGGGAGGTGATGGCCTAGTGGTATTGTCATTAGACTATTAATCCAGAAACTCAACAAATATTCTGGGGATCTGGATTCAAATCCCACAAGGGCAGATGACAGAATTTGAATTCAATAAAAAGAATCTGGAATTAAGAATCTACTGATGACTGATACTGTCGATTGTTGGAAAAACCCATCCAGTTCACTAATGTCCTTTAGGGAATGAAATCTACTCAAGATTGAATTCAACAATTTCAGATGATTAGCTCGACCCCATTGCTTTCATGTTTTTTCTAACTGTTCTCTACCTTTGATTTCTTTAATGTCTTTCTTCCCACCCCATTCCCCCTTCTTTATCCCACCTTTTCTCATCCTTTCTCCCCCTTTGCTTCCCCTCACCCCTTTCTTCTAAATTTGACCTCTCTCCCACCTATTTCCCCCTCTCCGCCCACATTTTCACCTATCACAGTTTACCCTCTGATTTCAGCTTCTGCCGTTCGGCCATTCACACACTTTATGGACCGACATTAGCAGCCTTTTCCCCTGGTTTGTGTGGCTATGACTCATCTTGCATTCCCTCACCATGCAGTATAAATATCTCCCACTTCCTATGCCTTTTAGCTTTGCCCAAGAGTCATCTGGACTCGAAACGTCAGCTCTTTTCTCTCCTTACAGATACTGCCAGACATGCTAAGATTTTCCAGCATTTGCTCTTTTGGTTTCAGATTTCAGCATCCACAGTAACTTGCTTTTAATCTGCTGTCTTTACCTGGTTTGGCCTACATGCGACTCCAGAGCCACAGAAATTCAATTGACTCTCAACTGCCTTTGGGCGACGAGGGATGGGCAATAAATAGCCAGCGATGCCTATGTTCCACAAATGAACAAAAAGGATACACTACACTCCTACCTGACTGATGGCCATATACCTTTTTTTCCAAATAATTCCACAACCAGAATTAGTGTTAACAAATTCAATATGCATATTTACATTCAGAATTTTCATTAGAATTTCTCTGAAACCAGCACTTTACAGAATTTACTACTGATCACAGAAGGAAGGAAATGAATCCATTACAAAATAATTACTTATTCCAAGATATTCTTAGTCAGCTTTCTTCTCAGCAGTATACCTTGCATTGCTATGGCTATTCAGCATAAAAACATGTAGCCACTGGAGCAAACTTAAATGCACAGAACCGGGTTCTTGCAGTTTTGGGCGAAACTGAATTAATTGCCAATTAGGAGGAGATTTGTGAGGAGTATCCCAAGATAAACTTCTGCCAGCAGACAAGCATCATTTGAGAAGCCACTTGCCAGCCTCAACTCCCAACAGAAAACTATCACAAGTGATAATTGCCAGTGTTAGCACTGTCGATGCGAGCAAAAAGAATGCTTTACAATGCAGTACACTGAATTCAGCCTCCAAGTGACTGGTTGAATCAGATATTGGCACATAATAAAAGGATAGGGGACAGTGACAGAAGGATAATTTCCCAAAATGTATTTTTGCAGAGGGAACCATGCATTTTTTTAAATAACTTTTCAAGGAAAGTTGAAGACATGAAGAAATTAGCTGAATTGTTTCAGTAACCGCTCTCATTCAGAGATGGAACAGCAGGCCCATGAGCGACTGATAAGATAACTTGGAGCTGGTCAATAATCCCCATAAAACAGCGGTGATCAATATGGAACTTCAGAGGTTGAACTTTGATATTGCTTCCGATGAGAGATGACTCACCAACAGTGGATAATGAAGAAAAATATTACACATTCATCTGCTGGGGATGAGCTTATAGGAAATGTGCAAGGAGGATGTAAGCTTTGCTGCATGGAATTTGTTCTTCTCGATGCTAGAACTCTTGACGAATGGTTTAGGGCATGATCTTTCTGCTGCCTCTAAACCTAAAGGGCTAGTTAACATCATGAGCACCTAAGCTTCAACACTGTTCTAATATAGAAACAAAACATCAGTTCTGTGAGCAGCATGATACTATCAGTATAATTCTCAAAACAGAACATCTCTAACGCTAGAGGATTTCAATTCTTGGTGCAGACCATGAAATATGGCCCACTTGCCTCACATATCACAACATGGGAAAGATAAAACAAAAGGAGACTACTTGAGCTGTGTGTAATTAACTTCCTCCCCCCCAGAATAAACCATGTCACAGGACACTCTTGAAATATCCAAGATCATGTCGTTGGCATCAGCTGAATTGGAATCTCATCCACAAAATGTCCAGCTACCATAGCACAGACTGTGACACATACAGATCATTCTCGAATTTGCACTCGGGCCAGGATACAACCTTGTGGCTTTTTCGTTCAAAAGGATAAAGTAAACAGTGTGTCCTGGCACCCCTACAGCTTTGTTTGTTATCTTCATAAACTGACTTTTACCTTCTCTGCAGAAACGGAGGTGTTTAGACAACAAGCTCTACAGTCTATCCAAATTGGAGAACTCTTCTACGTTGAAGATGCCATGTTAATTTCTCACACAGAAACTCAGCTACAAGTTCATCACAAGAATCACAAGTGCAACAGTCTTTCTCGAAGACAAATCTCCCAAGTATGCTAGTATTCATCTAGCAGGGGATGGGGATTCCACTGGCTCAGGCATGCTCGCAGGATGGAAGGTAGACACATGGCCAAGAACTTTTGACAAGATGAGGTGACAGATGCCAGAACAGCAGTCTGCAGCATTTGTGATAGAACTGGCCTCTCATGGATTGATTTCTTCAGCCATCAGCAAAATGCACCATATGAAAGTGTCTCACCCCTAACTGCATACCCATCAGCTTAAGTGGGTGGAAGAATGCCGATAACGACAACATATAGGAAACAAGAATGGAAAGAGATGGCTGGTTCAAATCTAACATTACTGTAATGGAATATGTCACTGAAGTAATTAATGAAAGCAGATCACTTGACGAGAGAGATCTGGCAAGAAGATTCTGAATGCACAAAAGAGTGTTCAAAATAAAATCCAACAGATTGCTAGGTGCTGCACCGATGACTGCTGCTTATAGCTTTGCCAGAATATCCAGATGGCCTCCAACACAAGGAATGCTAGGGGCATGTATGATGGGATCAAAAAATAACAGGTTCATCAACAAAGACAACAGTTTAAATGAAAACAGACAAAGGAGGTTATCACTGACTGCACTGAACATATGGAGAGATGGGTAGAACATCACCTCAAGTTACACCACAGGGAAAATATTGACACAGAGCAAGGTCTAAGCACTACAAAGCATCTCTCTTATTGAAGAGCTAGATGCCAAACCCACAGGTATTTGAGCTTCGCAAACTATTGACTTACTTCTCATTAACAAAGTTCCAGATGATGCTGCTGCTTTTCTGCCTGAAATCATCAAGTATAGGAAACTGGCACTTCTGCAGCATCTGCACAAACTTCTGACTACTGGAGGGTGGGATCATGCCTCAAGATGTGCATAATGCAGAAAATTATGGCCTTGTTCAACAACAAGAGTGACCATATTGATTTCAACAGCAACTAAGGCAGCTCCCTGCTAAGCATTATGGGTAAAAGCCTGTGTTACCTTTGTCAAACTGCCAATCTTGGCCTCAATGCATCTAACCCAAATCTCAGGGTGGTTTCAGAAGTGGAAGATACAAAATTGATATAATCTTCTCAGTCCAACAGCTGCAGGAGAGATGCAGTGAACAGAGGAAAATAGGCATGTACTGTCTTTATGCCAATGCATTTGATCTTGTGAGCAGAGGCAGTCAATTTAAGCTGAAGAAAATTATAAGCCCCACGAAGCTGTTCAGTGTGATCTTCTCTTTCTAGGATGAGTGGTAAGGTCATCCATGATGTGATAATATCAAAACCCTTCAAGATCTACAGTATTGTCAAACAGAATTTTGTTCTAGTGCTGACATTGGCATACTTTTATTTTTACTGCTCTCTCATGCATTCAGTTCATCAAAAAAAGGTGCAGACTAATGTATAGAGTCACTGACAAACCATTCAGACTTGCCCACCTGAGCTCAAGACAAAACGTATCAAGTCCTGAGCAACCTTTATGCCAGTAAGATTGCACTAGCATGCCACACCAAGGTGTGTCAACAGTAAACAGGCGACGCTCAAACCTGGCAAAAGTATGTTTTACCTTCCCATTATCAGGAGGACTCGTGTCATAGTCCAGGGCATTAGCATGTCTTGGTCAATTTGCATTGATAACGTCACGCAGAAGGTTGCTGATAACTTCACCTCAGTTCCCAAACAGCAACCACCTGTCATTTGGTATTGAATCAACACAGGCATGGCTGCAGCTGTCATGTCCAAGCTTTGTATACAAACAAAGCAACTTGACAGAGGACGCCAAACTGAGACTACCAAGCCTCAATCCTCTGTGCACTCCTCTCCAGTGCCAAGACCTGGACAACATGCGTACGCAGGAGACAAGTCTGAACAGTTTATACCTTCGCTGTCTCAGATTTTTCTTGGCAGGAGATGGTCACCAATTCAGAGGTGCTGGAGCATACATTCATGACTAAGCCATTTCATTTGCAATAGCTCAGACACGTTTATCAGATGAAATTCAGCCACATACCCAAAGTCTTCTGTACAGGGAGTTAATCACTGGGTCACCAACTGCTGGGTACCCTTACCGCTGTTGCATGGACAGCCCTAAGTGAAATATGAAGATGGTGGATACGGATAAAGACAGCTGGGAGATAGTCTCTGATGGCCGGGATCTTCAGGAGACTGTTTGGAGAGGCCTCCAAAAAGATGCAAAGAAACAGCTGTTTGAGAAGATGGTCCAGTCAGATGCTCCTGCAACTTCTCAGCTCAATGCCCTCAACTACAGCAAGTGTGGGAGAGGCAGTCATGCTAAAGAAGCATCATCAGATGATATTTAGAGTTAACCATCAAGGGACATGGGACACTGCCTCACGAGACAAAAGGCTGATAAGAAAATAAGAATCAGAAAATAGATTGACGAAGGGATGGAAATGATTGACTTAGAGGTCAACATTCAAACCAGAGCACAGGGTGCACAATCCTGAAATTTGTGGATAAATCAAAAGTGGAGGTCTGGCAAACAGTGACAAACTTGTAAAGGGTTATGGCACACATGTTAAACAGGTGAACCGAACGTAGATAAGCATTTATCTTAAGGGGAGAAACAAGAATTGAAGCAAACAGTGGAAAGATACTGAATAGTGAACATGAGTGGAATTCAAACAATTCCATGAAAGTGAGAATGGTGTTACTATAATAACCTGTTATTTTTGATTTTAGAAGTGGGGAAAGAGAATTAAGTAAAAAAAAATAAACACAATAGTTGAAAAACAGTTAGGAGTACTGCAATAGTTTTGGTCACCCCATTATAAAAATGGCACTAAAGTCAATGAGAATATGCAGCAAAGATTCAACCTTGATGTGTTTAAAGTGAAAGATTTTGACACGATAAATAAGGAAAGGCCATAGTCCTTGGTTGAAAAGCCAATGACCAGGAATCATCATTTTAAAATTTACACCAAGACTACGAGTGAGAATTTTTCTTAAAAACATTGATTTTTAGACAATGGAATACTGTACAGACAGAGTAATCGAGTCCGACACCACTGCATCTTTTAAACAGGACAATCAGACAAATATCTGAAACTCAGTAAAGGTAGAGTTAATCAAGCTCTACGTAGTTCCAGCCCTTCTAATAGCAAACATTAAAGTGCCAAACTCCTCTTGAAGTCAGCGTAAAAACCAAATGCCAGCAGATAAAATGTAGTTATGATCATGTATTAACTGAAACCATCAGCATCATTCCAATTTGACTATGATTGAATTTATCAATACATTATATAGAACCATAAAATGGTTACGGTGCATTAAGAGACTATTCAGCTCATTGTGTCTGCACCAGCCAAGAAAAGAGAAACTAGCTGTTCGTTTTAATTCCATTGTCTAGCACCTGGTCCATAGCCTTGCAGGTTACAGCACTGCAGATGTAAATGCAGATCCAGGTACCTTTTAAATGAGCTGAGCTTTTCAGCCTCAACTGCCAAGTTAGGCAGTGAATTCCAGATGACTATCACACTCTGGGCGAAAATGCTCTCTCACATGTCCCCTCCAATTCTTTTATCAATCAACTTAAATCAATGCCCAGTGAGAATTGACTCCTCAGCTAGGGGAAACAAGTCTTCCCTGCCTACCTCCCTTAATTAGGTTATGCCTTAGCCGCCTCTGTTTTAAGGAAAATAATCCTAGCCTATTCAATCTCTCATTTTCTGCAATTTTCAAGTCCTAACAACATTCTTGTAAATCTCCTCTGTACTCTCTCCAGAGCAATTATGTCCTTCCTGTAACATGGTGAGCAGAGCTGTATAAAAAACTTCAGCTGTGGCCTATTCAGCCTTTTACACAGTTCCATCATTACATCCCTGCCTTTGTATTCAATACCTCATCCAAAGAAAGCATTTCATATGCTTTTTTAGCTACCTGTCCTACCATCTTCAAGGACCTGTGGACATGCACTCCAAGGTCTCTCACTTCCTCAATATCTTCCCATTTATTGAATATACCCTGGCTCTGTTTGCTGTTCCCAAATGCATTACCTCATACTCTTTCAGATTGAACTCCATTTGCCACTTCTCTGTCCACTCAACCAAACTACTGATATTATTTTGGAACTGACAGCTATCCTCTTCACTATCAGCCAATTTTTGAGTCAGCTGTAAATTTCCCAATCATGCTCTGTCTAAATCATTAATATATACAACAGCAGGGCCCAAACACTGTCCCTTGTGGAACACCAATCAAAACTGTTCCCCATTTTCAAAAACATCAATTGACCATTGCCCTTTGTTTCCTGTCACGGGGTCAATTTTGGATCCAACTTGACACCTTCCCCTGTATTTCATAAGATCTCACTTTTCTGACCATTCAGCCACGAGACCTTGTGAAATGCCTTACTGAAATTTAAGTGGGCATTATCACTGCACTACCCTCACCAATCCTCCTTGCTACTTACTCAAAAAATTCTATTACATTAGCATGACACACAATCTTCACCTACAAAAAAACCACATTGACTATCCCTGATCAATCTTTGACTTTTACAGCGATGCCCACCACAGAGCATACACGTACCCAGGGTGAGTGGCCTATATATTTCACCCTTTTTAAATATTGGTACAACATTTGCCGACCTCCAATCTTCCAGTACCTCACCTGTATCTAGTGAAAATTGGAAAAAGATCCTCAGAATTAGCTGTTCCTTTCTTGGGATACGATCTATTTGGCCCTGGTGATTTATCCACCTTCAAGGATGCCAATTTCTCTGATACTTCCACTATACTTATTGCATCTAATATTTCACACGGCTCCTCTAACCAGAATGTCTGAATTACCCTTCCCTTAGAGAAGACAAAGTACTCATTAAGAACCTTGCCCACATCTTCTGAATCAACCCACAAGTTGTCATGTACATCTCTGATCCTTTCTTTTTCTTAATTTTCTTGCATTTAATGTATTGGTAAAACAGCTTGGGTTTTCTTGATTTTACCTGCCAATATATTTATTCAAGTCAAGATTGATCTTTGTGATAATGTAATTCATGAACAAGGGCCAGGTGTTCCAGAATGAAAGAAAAGTGAGTTATTTCACTTAGAGAAATCTGAAGATGGATCCATGGACAAATTGTCCAATGAAGTGCTGACAGCACTGGCTGTATAATAGATGGGAAAGAAACAATGCAGGATGGTCTGATAATTATTTAGGAGCATTACCCAAGGATGCTGAATAGTTTTAATTAAAAGTTAAATTCTAAGACATTTGAGAAAAGTGATTTGCTAAATATTAGACAAATTGTTCATTCAGCTTTTGAACAAAAGATGATGCACTAATACAAATTAATTGACACAAGGCTGCTGGTAAATGAAAATTATGACTATTTAAGGATAGCACAACAAAAAAAGTTTGCATATCATTGCAATAAAATACAAACCAAGTTCAATGGATGTTATCCCAAGAGACCAGACATCTACTTTCCCATCATACTGTCCCTCATCCATAGCAAGGATTACTTCTGGGGCCATCCTGTTCAACACAGACAAAAATATAATTATGTGTTCTCGAATACATTTCCTGGTACAGTTGACAAAAACCTCAGAACTAAATCCTGACAAAGAATACTAGCAATTGCACAAAATTTGAGTTAATTAAGGCAATCAAGGCAAGTATCACACAAAATAACTTAGCAGGAAAAGCACATCAGGTTTGTTGTGACAAACCTTTCCCCGTTACGAAAGGCAGTAAAATCAGCCAACAAAAAAGTATATCTGGATTGCTCCTTTCAGTTATACCATTCTCCTGTCACTTTACTCAGGATCATGCAAATCATGATTCAACCTGGCCCCAAACTGGGATGTTCCTGGATTGCAGGTCCATGAGAACAGCCAGTGTGCCCAATTTCTGATAATTCCGAAAATATTGAAAGTCACATTTTTGCGAAAGTTAAGACACAAGAAAGTGGTACATGTATTGTGACTGGACCAAAAGCCTAAATCATTGCTGATATTTATCTTAAAGGAAGCAATTCCCCATTTAAATATTATTTACATTACACTTACCAGTAAGGCGTCCCTACAAATGAGTTAGCAGGGGATACTATAGAGGCAGATCCAAAATCGGCCAGCTTGACTTGTCCTGGTTCAGTTAGTAAAATGTTTCCTGCCTTTATATCTCTGTAAAAGGGAAAAACAAAAACATTGATATTCTCACATATCTGGTCATTCAAAAAGCTTAATGTCATCAGCCTTGCTTGAATCAGAAAATCTTGGGTTCAAATTTAAGCCCCACTTGAGAAACTTGAACACAATCTGGACTGACATTTTAGTTCGGTGTTGTTTTACAGATAAGATGATCAACGAAAGATTCATCTGTCCTCTCAAACAATCCATGGCAGGACCTAAGAAAAGGGGCATTCCCTCAGTATCTTGGTCAAAACTAGCAAAACACCACAGAATCACTAGTGTTTGAGAGACCCCACTATCTGCAGATGTGGCTGATAAATTGTCTGCATGTGACTATACTTTAAAACTACTTTACTACACTTTTTGGCCATCTTTTTGACCTCAAAAATGGATACAAATGTACGTTGTCACAATCTAATGTCATGGTACTGTAAAATGCCAAATGCCTGTTGAAAATCTAAAATCATAAACCAGAATTTTTGAACTTGGACATGGATTGCATGAATTTGACAAGCATTTGGCAGCTTTTCTTTAAAAAAACAATTATATTACTTTTGTAGTTTTATATAAATGACAACACCCAGATCATTTGTAATTAAGATGGACAGTAATAACAACGAAGATTACAAGTTTAAAACAAATTAGGCTGCCTACATGTACATTCAAAACTTGCACCCACTGAGGAAGCTGAGCATTAAACTGCTGAACCTCGGGTTTAGAACTTTAAGTTGCAATTTCTCTCTCTCACTCATCCAAATAAAACTGTATAATTTATAGCTCCATTGCTCAGAGTTCTCAAGGTTCCTGGCTCTGATTCCTAATACCTCAGCTGCAGTGATTATCTTTAAATTAAAAAAACATAACTGCTGCTCATTGTTAATAATTCCTGATCAAAATACTAAATAGTTGGCTCCAGCTGCAAAACATTTGTGATTGAACATTTTGTTAATACTCATTGTCCATTTAACACATTACAAATTGAGGGCAGCACTCTTGTACAGTGGGTAGCACTGCTGCCTCACAGCACCAGGGATCCAGATTCAACTCAGGCTTTGCGTGACTGTATGCTATTTGTACATTCTCCCCCATGACTGCGTGGATTGCCTCTGGGTGCTCTGGTTTCCTCCCACAGTCCAGGTTAGGTTGATTAACAGTGTTAAATTGCCCCTTAGCGTCACAAGGTGTGTAGGTTAGGGAATTAGTCATGGCAAATGTGTGGGGTTACGGGGATAGGGCAGGGGTGGGTCTGGGTAAGATACTCTGTTAAAAGAGTCAGTGCAGACTTAATGGACCAAATGGCCTCCTTCTGCACTGTAGGGATTCTATGATTCCATGAATGGTACTGGGTAAGGTACCAGAACTATTAACCAAGTATCACACTTCCAACATGAATGAGTACTTTAAAACTCAGAGGGAATAAAATGGAGAAGGGAAAAGTAAAATAAATCAGCATCTGTATTGACTATAATGAAATTAAAAGAACAGGGTGGAAATTGTAAAATTTATTGAAAACTGATGCTGAAATGTACAATGTTCATCCCTCGCCTTATTCAGTAATGACAGCAGGAATAGAAATACTAGACAATGATTTAATTATTTTACTCCAAGAATTTCTGACTTTGGCGATAAAAGGAGGTGGTGAGAGAAACTCAGAACCTGACTAAGCTCATTGTAAATGTTTAAAAACAGTCAGTTGTTCCCATGTGCAATTGTGCCACCAGGTTTCATGCATTATTGTTCAAGCTACTGAAACAACAATTTTAAAACAATAAGCATATTGCAATACAGTATGATTAAAACCGCTCATCTAGAGTGACTGTATATATGTCAACTATATGATATATTGTGCTATGGAATTTTTAACAGCATATTGGGCATCTGATTCTTTTAACCCAGGCACTTATTTTACCTACATTATTTTAAACATTATTTTAAGTTTGAGCTAAATGCTGGGGTGAGACAGATAAAGGATTCCCAAAAAGGGGTGGAAGACAATAGAAATAAGGGGAAAAAAGGAGGGTTACGGGGCCAGCAGGATTTGAGTTATACTGTCATGTGGAAGGACAGTGAGTCCACATCTTTAAAACAACGTAGAAAAGAACTGGAACATAGCAAAATTATGTTTTTGTTTTCATAAGCCACACAGAATACAAGCTCATCACTAATGTCCACATATGTCAGGTGGCTTACGTTAACAAACTTTCTCCCTTTAGGATGCACCTTAAAACCTACTTGTTCCCTATACTAATGCCTACTTTAGTGACTTGGGGCATATTTTGTTCAACAACACTGTAGAGCATAATATTTTAGTATGTTGAAAGGTGCGAGATAAATGCAAGGAGTTATTGTTTCCAAATTACCTGTCATATTAGTAAACAAACAAATAAAAATTGTACAAACATATATGCAACCAAGTTGCTTGAATCCAGAGAGCCCAATTGCATGGTCCTAGGAATCACAAACTCTCAGGCCACGACTTGGGAATTTCCACTTTAGACTAATAAGCTTTAACAGCTGTTAAGGAAACAATGATTAAGGCAATCGTTTAGTAGCCCTTCAAACTGCAATTTACAACTTGAGCTTTGTCCTTTTTGTAAAAAGTATGAGTCGTAAAGCCATTAGGAGGTTGCATATTCTGTCTTCTACGTTGGCAGTTCCTTTTATCTGGTACAATAGGAAGTAAAGTGCATATTACACCCAGTGTTCCAATGAAATGCAGTTAAATTAATTGATGGGCTGTTTTATATGGGATGGTATCTTGTGCAGGTAATAAATATATTATTCCATTGGTAAAGTGAAACTTCATCAAAAACCAATTGTTATGTAAATAGAGATCAAGGTCAAAGTGCTTTTCCCTCGGAATTTCATGAATTGCTGTCTGCTGAGTTTTCTGATTCAATTCTGAAGCACACCATTTAAGATATTTCTACATCTGCAATAAAAAAAATTACGTGCAGATGTTTCACATAATCTCATTGCTTTTGTGCTCCAGGTTCATATTGATAAAATCTGGGATATAGTCACATACAAAATCTGTTATTTGGAAACAAAATAATATGTCCATGCATTGCACCTATTTCAACTAATAAGTGTGGGCACAGCCATTCTTCAGTTCATTCCCCATGGCAGTGCCATGACTTGAATCAACTTGTTTGACAGCTAACTGTTCTCCGTTGCATGTTCCGTGGACATTTCTACCAGAGTCCACTTGCAAACCAATCAGCATCCTCTTCCCAGACAGTATATTTTGTTGTTCCCTTTGAGATTTGGTATTCTTGCATCTGTCCTGAAGAGTGCAAGGCAAAAAGCTTTGACTGCATGTCTCTTTTTACTGCAATACTGTACTACCAAGTGATATTTCCAAGTTTTCTCTTTCCCTGTTCAAGGTCAGAATTTGCCCTTTATGATTTCAACTGCACTGACAAATCCTGTATATTGCAGAAATATTGATTCTTCATTTTCAATATCTCTCATTTCCAGCTGATACTTGCTGGGGCATTAGCTCAAGACAAACCTCAAATTACCAACACACTTATGTTCACTTCCCAGGGTCACTGGATAATCATCACAAGAGGAAGCTCTTTGCCTTCTCCAGACCCATTTCAGCAGCACCAAATTAATTGTGGCAACACTATCATTGTCCTAAATGAGATCCCCAAAAAGCACAGACAAGGGATCTAACTGGTCAGTAGGTTTACCTTAAGGACAAGTCTGATTTATGTAAACATTTTGAGTGAAATCTTATTTATAAGTCAACAAGAAACAAAACTGCAATAACCAGTCACAAATAAAATTCATATTATTTCTGGAAATTCACTTCTTAAAACTTGGTGTGAATTTCTGGAATGATAAATTACAGCACCATTTTTTCACTCTTGCTAATCAAGTCTAAATCTAGTCTGCTCTGATGGAAAGTGCTGTCTCCAGTTTTTGTCATTCCATAAAAAAATGCTTGTGTAGCCGATGACAGGAAGTAGCTTGATAAATGGAATGAGATCAACCTACACGTAAAGATCAAGAAGACCGTGTTTTTCGATCTAGGTGGGAACAAGCCGCCTAATTTAAATATCTGTATGTAAAATGATTTCACAAATATAAATCATTGCTTCAAAATAAACTAAATAGGGTTAGAGGATATAAACGTAAACTGGTGAAGTAAACAATAGATTTCAGAGAGAAGCCTTCACTATGACAAATATTTGGAATAATCTAGATAAAGGTAAAATGCTAAAAATGTTGGAGTTATTCAAAACATAATGCATTGCCATAATGCAAGATATAGCGTACTAGTAACAGCTGAAGTTTTGACAGGTCAAAGTTACCTAATTAGACATTTCTCATGCACCATAACAAACAGGGAACTTAAGAGCTCTCTTTAAAAAAGACAATCAGAAAATTAATTTACTTCATTGTTGCATAATCTCACCTGTGTATCAAATTATGAGAATGCAGGTAGGCCAGCCCCTGCAAGGCACCATGGGTAATGGCAGCAATTTCCACTTCCTGAAGCGGTTTCTTGTGAACTATGGGGAGGAAATACATTTTGGAAAAATCAGAATTTCCACAGCCATTAGCACAACACTTTCCTTGTGCAAACAAAGAAGCAACTGCTGTGAAACAGAAAATATTTCAGATATAAGTTGGTGAGAAAGAAGTTTCAAAACATATATAAAACAATCTATAGAAACTGCTTATCTGCATTCTGAAAACCTGTTGCACAGACAAGCTTTACATCAATCTCTAACTGTTCACTCGGAAGGAAGAAAATTCAAGAATTACACAGAAACTAAAGTAGGTAACTCAGTCCAAGACTGCATTGATGATTTGAAAGTCTTGAATATTTTTAATTCCAATTTTCCATCCTTTTTCCATATCCCTTAAAACCTCTCCTTCTCAAGTATGCATCTACCTCAAGTATTTTAACTGATCCTACATGTACATATGATCTACTATAACAGTTTTATGTTTCTATTACTTCTGCATAAGCTAGTATTTTATCTGTATTCACACCACTGGTTTAGTTTGAATGCGCATATCTGTTCCAACTTATATAATTAGATCAAGAGCTGTCCTCATCTACCTTATTTTTAAAAAAATGAAAACTGACAACTCAACATTTTGCAGTGACAACAACAGCAAAGCTCTCAGCGCTCACCTTTATTCAAGAGCAAATCAGACATCAACTTGTGCCATGCAGGGAAAATGTGGAAATTACGATGTTGCTGTCTAATTTGGCCTGCTCCTCCACAAGCTTTGCTACAATGGTAGCTTGTTGAGAGATTCAACATGTGAAGGTTGTTAAATTTCATTATCTAGTCACTCAAAATCCAACAAACATTTTAAGGAATATTATGGCATGTCCATTCAAGGATAAATTTTTTTAATGGTGTGAAGAGGCTGAATGATAACCTCCCTGGCACTGACAATTACATGGAGTCTCATACTTTCAGATTTTAATAACAGTTGGGGGTTTTATATTCTAAAAGTTGAAAACCACTTTAAAATCTTTTTTTGTTTCAATGGCCATTCTGGAAATTCCCTCCTGAGTCAATGGATGTTCCAATGGTCCGTGAAATTATGAGTCCAACCTGCAACAATGATTCCCTGGCATGTGGGACCAAATATTTACTCCTTTTACCCTTAATCTTATCTTTCATCCCCTCATTTTGTATATGATTTTACATTTAATTAAACTTTGATTTATGTCGTGTGTCACAGTAAGGTTCCTTAATCTTGTTGGCTGAAGGGACATACTGTTGCTTGTCCTGCTCTCACTGATTCTAGAGACTCCGCAAAGCTCACCACACAGTTTTAGGAAAAAAATCAAACAAAGTTTGAGGACAGCAATCTGGGCTTTCAAAATTTTATCCAAAGTAAGTTTGAAAAAGCAGTTTAAATTTAAAGAACACAGTACAGGGGTGCGCATATTTTCCACATGAACAAATGGTATCAGCTAACCCACTAGCTTGGAAATTGAATATTTTGCGTATATGTGGCTCATGGGAGATTAAACCGCCCATAGATATACTTGAAAAAAATCTTGTTTTTATCCTTATTTTTGTAGGCAAATCCAAAAGGCCATGTAAAAAATATACATGCTTAACATCAGCACATATATAACTGAACTTGACAACACTGGCGTACTATATTTGAATATCTGAATTTGCACCGAAGACAAGTTTTCAAGCTTATGCAATAGTAGATGAAATCTTCAATTTAATTTCATTAAAGAAACTCACCTTCCAATAAATCAGAAGTTGATCCTAGGCAGTATTCCATAACCATCTGAAATTAGATGACAATCATAATTAAAGATTATTGAGCATGCAAGATATTGCACATATTAAAGCAAAGATTTAGAATGAATTGGGCAAATATTTTAAGAAAATTACAAGAGTTGCACAGTGTTCAGCATGGAAACAGACCATTCAGATCAACGGTCAATGCCAGTATTTATGCCCGACATGATCCTTGTCCCATCCAACTTCACTGAACCTCATCAGAACACCCTTCTATTTCTTTCTCCCTCATGTTCTTATCTAACTTCCCCTTCTGAATCCATGCTATTTGAACAAAGAACAAAGAAAATTACGGCACAGGAACAGGCCCTTCAGTCCTCCAAGTCTGAGCTGTTTACCTGCACACCCAGATCCCTTTGCCAATCAACGGTCCTAAAGGTTCTGCCATTTACTGTATATTTCCTATCTATATTAGACCTTCCAAAGTGCATTACCTCATATTTGTCCGGATTAAACCCCCACCTCTCCAGCAAGTTTCCAACTGATCAATATATTTCCTGCTGTATCCTTCGATGGTCCTCATCGCTATCCGCAATTCCATCAACATTTGTGTCGTCCGCGAACTTAATCAAACAAGTTACATTTCCTCTAAATCATTGATATATATTACAAACAGTAAAGGTCCCAGCACTGATCCCTGAGGATCACCACTAGTCACAGCCCTCCATTCAGAAATGCACCCTTCCATTGTCTTCTATGATGACATGTGGAGATGCCAGCATTGCACAGGGGTAAACACAGTAAGTCGTCTCACAACACCAGGTTAATGTCCAACAGGTTTATTTGGTAGCAAAAGCCACTAGCTTTAGTGGAGAGCACGCTCAATGTGAGATCGCTCTCCACTCACATTGTCTGTATCTTTAAGATTTGATTATCTGTAAAGACTCGCATTCCAACTATTATTTTGTACATTGAGTTTGTGTCTTTATATGCCCTTGTTTGTGAACATAACTCCCACTCACCTGACGAAGGAGCAGCACTCCGAAAGCTAGTGGCTTTTGCTACCAAATAAACCTGTTGGACATTAACCTGGTGTTGTGAGACTTTTCTATGACTGAGCCAGTTCTGTATCCATCATGCCAACTCACTTCTGATCCCTTGCGACTTCACCTTCTATACCAGTCTGCCATGACGGACCTTGTCAAAGGCCTTACTGAAGTCCACCTAGATGACATCTTCTGCTCTATCCTCAATCATCATCATCACTTCCTTGAAAAACTTAATCAAATTAGTGAGATACAACCTCCCCTTCACAAAACCATGTTGCCTCTTGCTAATATGTCCACTTATTTCTAAGTGGGAGTAAATACTGTCTCGAAGAATCCTCTCCAATAATTTCCTATCGTTGACATAGGGTTCACCAGCCTGTAATTAACTGGATTATTCTTGCTATCCTTCTTAAACAAAGGAAAAACATTGGCTATTCTCCAATCTTCTAGGACCTCCCTTGTAGCCAGTGAGAATATAAAGATTTCTTTCAAGGCCATTTGGCTCAACTACTCCTTGTTGAGTGTTATTACAATCTCTAAATCTGAACTTTTCAGACTACATGGCTCCAGCTGAAATCCAAATGGTCTTCTGTCATAAATTCAGAATTTGAATTTGCACTTTAAAGGTGCAGCCACATGCAAAGGGAAAATATGTCCATTACTGAAATGGGAATCACCTCCAGCATTGTCTTTATAGGCCTACTGGAGTTCCAGTTTATCAATTTCCAACTCACGTTAAACTTCAAACAAAGAATTTTAAAACCGATTTGATAAAACAACCAATTTCCGTGAATTTTGTAATGAATTGAAATAATGGAATTTTATTTCTAGGACAGGGATCTCCAGTATTTTAATTGTATGAATAAATGATATTTTACTCAGATAAACATAATCAGGATAAAAATAGGTAACAACAGTGTACTCAATTTGTTGAAAATGCAGTCAGTAGCCCAGTTAGTTAGCACAGTGATTAGTGCTGCTGCCTCACAGCACCAAGGACTCGGGTTCAATTCTAGCTTTGGGGACTGTGTGGAGTTCCACGGTCTCCCTGTGCCTACATGGTTTATTCCCTGGGTACTTCAGTTCAAAGATGTGCAGGTTAGGTATTGGCAATGTTAAATTATCCCTTCATATCCCAAAATGTATCAGTTAGGGGAATTGGCAGGGTAAATATGTGGAATTATAGAGATACTCTGTTGGAGAGTCCGGCAGACTTGATGGGCTGCATGGCCTCCTTCTGCACTATAGGGATTCTATGACTCTATGATCTTATCTAGTTGGGATACAACTAGAACAAAGGCATAAATTGTAGAGACACAGGACACAAACCTCCACTCCTTCGATATAGGGGCGGTGCCACAAGACAAGAGATTTGCAAATGTTACACCTTCGCTTAAAAAGGGAGAGAGGAAAATCTACCAGTCAGCCAAAGGTCAGTGGTGGGGAAATTAACCAATGTGGAGTATTATGATGCAACTCTAGGCACACTTCACGGAGGATATGAAGTGGAAAGGGTGAAGAGCAGGTTTATTGGAATAGGGCTAGAGATGAGGGACCCCAATTATGTGAAGAGCTGAGAGATCTGAAGTTGCTCTCCTTCAAGCAGAGAATACCAAGAGATTTGATCGGTGTACAGAATCATGAATAGCTTTGATAAAGGGTAACAAAGAGAAACTGTTTCTAACTAATCAGGAACCAGACGAGGCAGATTTAAGCCTGAGTACTTTTTAAAAAATCTACACAGGTGTGGTCTGGAATATATTTCCCGAGTTGGTGGTGAAAGCAGATTCAACAGCAACATTCCAAAGAGAAGGGGGTCAGTAGTCAAATAGAAAAAAATTGCAGGAAAAGATTTACCTCACACTGAATCTCAAATAATTGTTCCCCAGACGAGCAAGTTTGTTTGAAAAACTGTCACCCCACACAACATCCAAGTTTATAGTTCCCAATCCTGCTTCTACCTTCTTGTAAAGATCCAACAGGACTTCCAATGTAGACACATTATTTCAGCCTGTTTTTGCTCCCTGGAATTTACTTTTTCCTACCTCAACTACAACTACTTTAGCTCCCCTTATCCAGTCCTTTCTGATGCTGTTCCGCATTCCAGTTTCCTGATCCCAGCCACCTCTTCTTCACCACGAGCATTCAGTCCCTTTACATCTCCAGCCCCGACAAGAATGGTCTTCAGACTCTCACCTTTCTTGAATAGGAGTGCAACTAGATTCCATCCACGAATACATTGTTCTGCCTGCTTAAATTTGCTCTTACGTTAAACAACTTTTCATTTGGCTCCACACACTTCCGCCAAATAAGGTGCTGCAATGGGAACCTGCATGGGTCCCAGCTATACCTTTTATCCCATGGGACAGGTGGAACATTGCTCCACTTCCATTGAAGTCCCTTTCCTCACTCACTTTTGGTTCCCACTTCCTGCTCTTAATCCAAACTAGAAAATTTCATCAACTTGGCTTCAAACTTGCACCCTTCCTTCATCATCCCATAGTGCTTCTCAACTCTTGCTTTCCCTTATTTGACTTCTCTGTACCGATTTCTGGATTTGGTGTCGATCCACATTTGCTATAAGCCACATTTCCACCTCCCCCCACCTTTTCAATATTCAAAAGAAATTCATCAAAATACATAATTCCCCACCTCTTTTAGTATTCAAAAGGAATTAATCCCTCTATACATCCTGGTCCATTCTTCCAGCAGCCCCAAAACCAAAAATCCATTCCCCCAGCATCTATCTGTGCAAACACAGGAAATACAGAAGCTGTTCTTTCACCTCTTCCATTGCTACCATTCAGATGGCAAGAAGTGCATCCAATTTATCTGTACTTCCTTCAACATAGAATACTATTATTAGATGCTGTCTTCTCTGCATTAGCAGAGACTTTATGCAGATGGGTGCATCACTTTGCTGAACACATCTGAAATGTGACCCTCAGCTTCTGGCCACTTGTCATTTAAATTCACTGTACGACTCCCACCAACTTCAGTCTGCTGTTTGTTCTAATGAAGCTCAATAAAAGACCAAGAATTAGCAACACATATTAGGCACCTTACAACCTTCAGTATCTATAAATTCAAAACATAGTTGGTTCAAATCATAACCACTGCCACAATTTTTCAAAAATCATTGTGGTGTTACTATTTATTGCTTCCCTAAATCAATCTTTTTCTTTTAAACTTAACACATTGCCACCTCATTTTGCCTTGCAGCATCAATCCATTAATCACTCCAGACCCTCCACTCAACAGACCTTCTCAAGTTTCCACACTTCTATACTTCTGCTTAAAAACTGTTATAAAGTATTATCAACCCAAAATTTTTTTAAATCTTTTCTTCTCAAGATGCTACCCGACCTGAATGTTTCCTGTATTTTATTTTTACTTCTAGGCTTCCAGCATCTGCAGTATTTTGCATAAAAATTTAGCCAAAAAATATAATTAGCTTCAGCAAAATGTAGTGCCCATCATGCATTTGAGATTATTTGCATTCTGTCATTGAATGACTACATGCGGCATTTAACTGTTTGGATGGTCATAATAGAACTTCACTGTGGCAGTATGCACCAGTGGACATGATGGGATACTGCAGCACATCAGTTTCCAATTCTAAAACTGTTCTTGCATTTAATTTACCAGTTTTACCCCTTTAAGTTACTAATTGTACAATATGGTTCGATGAAAATTGAAAACATTACAAACTTACCCAGGCAGTGTGTTCCTTTAGGTAACAACCTTTGTATTCTATAGTATTTGGATGTTTGAGCTGGCGGAGAAATTTTACTTCTTTGATGATGTCTTGCCATTTCTGTAAATAATGTTGGTTAAATTATAAAACAGGTTTTAAAAATATCTCACTGAGATAGATTAAACATATTTACTGTCACTGGTTACTGCATTGCAGCACACTAATTCCTTCAAAAAGCAATATTTAATAGAATGGAACAAATTTCCTTACCTCTGTTATTTGTTTACCACTATAGGACATCTTCTTGACTGCCACCACCTCGGATGTGCGAGCATTTCTGGCCTGAAGGTAAGATACCAAAAAAAACCTTCAATTAAGATCTTTTTATAAAATCATAGCCCTGATGAAAACTCAGATTTGGAATGTTAACCTTTTTTCTCTTTCCATGGATGCTACCAGACTTGCTGAGTAGTTCCAGCATTTTCCAATTCTATCTCAGAATCCCAGGATCTGCAGCATTTTAATTTTAAACTAATACAAAAGTAGAGAAACTTAGTGCCCAGATATTAAAACTATTCAGATTTTTAGTGGTGTGGAAAGGGAATAAGAAGCAGTAAATGCTAATCCTGGAAAGAAGCATTACATCCTACCCCAATATTTAATAGGAAAAAACTGTAATCATCCAATATTTGGTATCAATGAATCTGACAAAATGGTCATGAAATTTAAAAAGTGTTACAATACAATGTTACTCGAATCTAGAAACTGCCCCTGATGCCTCAAGAAAAAGCACATGAAAAATAACGTAATTATTTTAAAAGTGGGGATTTGCAGTAGAAATCATTGTTCATGGCTAACAGGAGTGAAACTAATTGGGAGGCTAATTTCAGCAGATGAGTCAATGAGAAGGATAGAGAAGGATAAGGTAATTAGCTTTGTCAAATGCAACTGAGCAGTCAACCATTGTTCTAGAGGAAATTACTGACTTCCACCAAGTTGATCTCAGTACTGGTGCAGAATAGAAACCAAGTGAAAATGAGCCTGAAAAAAAATTTTGAGCTAGAAATGCAAAAGAGCTGGGTAGAGACAAACTGAATCATGCATGCACATCTGACATTGCAACCATGTGCACGCCTAGCTGGTTAGAGCTTGTGGCATGCCTCCCTAGTGTCAGTCATTTAACACTTGCAATCCTTTGTGCTATAAAGAAATGGCTGAGTGCAATGGATACAGCAAAGTCTATGGGCCCCAACAGCATCATGGCAGTAACGCTGAAGTCCTGTGCCCAGAGCCTCAACTCTAATCAAGCGTAGGGAACCAGTTCAGTCCAGCCAACCAAAAAAACAAATCCAACCTTGCTAATTACTGTTCCATTAGTCCACTACTCTCAATTATTGAAGCAATAGAAGGTAGTGTCAGTATTACTTATCAATAATATATTCAGTTTGCATTCCACCAAGACAGTTCGGCTCTCGATCAAGTAAAAACTTTTGCCAAACATGTACAAATTCAGCCTCAGGATATCGCTGCAGGAGTTTGTGCAGGCAATGACATAGGGTCAATCACCTTCAGCTGTTTCATTAATGACCTAGCCTCCATCATAAGGTCAGAAGTAGGAATTTTCAATGGTGATTATACAGTACTCAATTTCACGACCAACACCTTAGATGGTGAATTGTCCTTGCTCACATGCAGCAAGGTTTGGGGAACATGCAGGCCTGGTTTGGTAGTGTGAACTAGCATTCATGTCTCATGGCTGGCAAGCAGCATAAGGGAGTCTAAGCAACTCTCCCTGACATTTAATTCCTCCACTGTCAACATACTGAGGGTCACCACTGACCAGAACTATACCAGCCCAACATGGTTATAAGAGCAGCGAGCAACTCACCACCCGACTCCCCCACAGCCTACCGTCTATAAAAGGTAAATGATGGAATACCCTACATGCTTGGATAGGTGCAGCACCAATGCTCAAAAAGCTCAACATTATCTAGGATACACCATCTTAAACATTCTATCAACAGTGAACAATGGCTGCAGCAACATCGAGAACTTGCCAAAGTTCCTTCAACGGCAACTGCACAACCTGTGATTTCTACCAGCTAGAAGGATAATGACAGCGATAATAGCACCAACTCCAAGTTGCACCAACTTGAATTTGGCATATTTTGACATTTCTTCATTGTTACAGAATGGACAACAAATACTGGCCTTGTCTGCATCTAGAGAATGAATAAATAAATTCTAAATTAATGAGAATCGATTCTGTGCTGTTCCCACAAAATTATATTTGCATGTCATTTGCTAGACTTGATTAAAACAATGTTCTCCAAGTCAGCCTCCCATATTTCACCCTCAAGGAAATGGATATCATCCAAAATTCAGTCGCACGCCTGCCAAGTTGCAGCAAGTCCCATTCACCCAACACCGCTGTGCTCACTGGTCTACATCCACCAACACCTTGATTTTAAAATTCTCATCCTCACTTTGAAACCCATCCAGATTATTAACAATCGATACAAAATTCAACCACAAAATGAATTTTCAACATTTTTAAGACAATCTGTTTCTACCTCAGCTCCAGATTAAGCAACAACTCTTACCTTATTAATTTTCATCCTTCTACAGTTTCACCCGAGATCACTGCAATCCCAAATTGCTTCCCCAATTTTATCGTTCCATCATTAGTCACTGTGCCTTTAGCTGCCAACCCTCTACATGCTAGAATTAATTCCCAAACAGACATAACTTCACTGACCTTGTTGACCAAGTTTTTTTTGACCAATTGTTTTTCAAATTCATGTATGGAATGTCAGCATGACAGGCCAGTCCAGCATTTATTGCCCATCTCTAAATACCATTCAGAAAGTGGTGGCAGTCTGCCACTTTGAACCATGCATTCAATATGATATAGGTACTGCCAATGTTAGGGAGGCAGTTCCAGGATTTTGATACAATTGCAGTGAAGGAATAGCGATATAATTTCAAGTCAGGATGGTGAGTGGTTTTGAGGGGAACTTCCAGGTGGTGGTGCTCCCATGTGCCTGTTGCCTTTGACCTTCTAGATGATAGTAGTCATGAATTTGGAAGGTGCTATCTCAAGAGCTTCGGTGAATTCTTGAACTGCTTCTTGTTGTCAGTACACATTGACTACTATTCACATTGGCGGAGGAAGCGAATGTTGCTGAAGGGATATCGTGGGTTACTTTGTCCTGGAAGATGTTGAGCTTTTTAAATGTTGTTGGAGCTACACTCATCCAGACAAGTGGAGTGTATCCCTTCACTGGTGCCTTGTAGATGGTGGACAGGCTTTGGGGAGTCAGGAACTGACTTTATAGGATTCCTAGCCTCTGACCTGTTCTTGTAATCACAGTATTAATATGGCTAGTCGAGTTCAGTTTCTGGTCAATGGTGACTCCCAGGATGTTGAAAATGCAGAATTCAGCTATGGTAATACCATCAATTGTCAAGGGGCAATGGTTAGATTTTCTCTTGTTGGAGATGGTCATGGCTTGGCACTTGTGTGGCATGACTAACTAGCAACACGTCAGCCCAATCTTGGATAATGTCTAGGTCTTGCTGCATTTGAACGTAGACTCTTTCAGTGTCTGAGGAGTTGCAAGTTGTGCTAAACATTCAGCAGTGAACATCCCCACTTGATGAACAGTGAGTAACACTGAAAAAATAATTCAACTAGTCCAACAAAACTATTGCTTGGGAAACAAAACTCAGCAAGACAGACCTGTGGCTCACTCAGGAAATTAATAATATTACATTAATAGAAAATGCTCAGAATTTTGACAGAACAGTAGCAATTCTGAGGTCTGAGGGTGTTTTAAAAGTCATGGTATAGAGGTGCCGGCATTGCATTGGGTTAAACACAGTAAGAAGTCTCACAACACCAGGTTAGAGTCCAACCAGTTTATTTGATAGTAATCTCTCAAGCTTTCGGAAATGATGTTCCTTCGTCAGGCGTGTGGAACCTGCCACACACCTGACAAAGGAATACCATTTCCAAAAGCTTGTGAGATTACTATCAAATAAACTGGATGGACTCTAACCTGGTGTTGTGAGACTTCTTACTGTGTTTTAGAAACCAGCAGTGGGCAAGTAATTTGGTCAGAAAAATAAAAGCTGATTGCAAGAGCTTTTTTAAGTATATAAACATAGATACTAGGAGGAGGCAGCCATTTGGTCCTTTGAGCTGGTCTCCCATTCAATATGATCATACTGATCCGCCATCTCAATGCCATATTTCTGGTTTCACCCAATAATCCTTACTGACAATCTTAAAAAACTCTCTTTCTTTAATACATTAAGTGACCTGGCTTCCACAGCCTTCTATGGTAGTGAATTCCACAGGCTCGTTATCCTTTGAGTGAAGAAAGTTTCCTCATCTCAGTCCTAAATAGTCTATCCCGTATACTTTGGTTCTAGATTCCCCAAACAGGGAAAACATTCTCCCTGCATTTGGTCTGTCCAGCCCTATTATAACTTCATGCTATTCAATCAGATTACCTCTCATTCTTCTAAACTCTACTGAATACAGGCCCAGCCAATCCAATCTCTCCTCATAGAACAGTTCCGCTAACCCCAATATCAGCCTCGTGAACCTCTGCTGCACTCCCTTTATGGCAAGTATATCCTTTTAGATAGCTTCACTGCAGGCAATACTCCAGGTATGGTCTCACCAAGACCCTGTACAACTATAGTAAGACATCTCTACTTCTGAGCTCAAATCCTCTTGCAACGAAGACCACATATCATTTGCCTTCCTAAATGCTTGCTGTACTGACACTCTACTATCGCTGACAAGCATACAAAGACACCCAGATTGCTTTGTACATCCACACTTCCCAATACATCATTTAAATAATGCTCGTGTTTTTCCATACCAAGTATACAACTTCACATTTAGCCACTTTATCCTGCATCTGCCATATATTCTTCCACTCACTCAACTTATCTAAATCACTTTGAAGCTTCTCTGCATCCTCCTTGTAACTCATAATTCACCAGCAAATTTGAAGATGTTACATTTAGTTCCCTTATCTAGGTCATTTAAAGAGAGCTCAAGAAAGCATTGTTCCCTGAGAAATAGGGCAGGGAAACTACCATGGGGAATGAGGAAAAGCATTGAATAAATGGACAGAGCCACTGAATGAATATTTTGCATCTCCTTTGAGCACAGACAAGTTTCATCTGGAAAAAATAGACAGCAAGCATGGGGTTAAAAGGAAATTAGTATCAGCAGATATTATAACTTTGGTTCTAATACAGAGATGGCAGCCGTGCCGGTCATGATTTTCCAAAATTCCTGGATTCCATTAGATTGGAAGATGGCACAAGCAGTGGCAGTGAACACATTTCTAAGTGACACACAGCCAGATGTTATAAGCAATTTGAAGCACAATGAGAAATCAGTGCAGAGGAGAAGTGTTCCTGGCATTTTTTCTTCGCTTTCCAACTTCATAAATCTGCAGAGGTTGTTCTCACCCTATTTCAGCAGTAGGCTACAAGAGAGAGCGCTGGTAAGTAGTGGGTGTTATGGATGCGAGGCATAGCCTCTTTAAGAGGATGGGTCAGGTGACCCAAGGTGTGGGATGACCTGCCCAGGAAACCACCCTTACAGCAATTGAGGGCTGAGTGCAAGGAATACACTTAAGTAAGTGAATAACATAATAAGTAATAAATAAATAAAAAGGAATGAGGTCCTAAAAGCCACTTGTGTGCCGAAGGGTCTGTTTGTGCTGTAATGTTCAAAGTAAACCCTATTGTTCCTGTGGCTTACTTTTCCATATGACTTCCTGAAGCTATCTAGTCCCTGCTGCTGCCACCCCACCCCCAACCTCCCGTAGTCTCAGACTTAACAGGTAAGCAAGGTTGGTTACAGGTTGGCTACTTTTATCACTTACAGCTTGTAAGGTCTTTTTATGATCTATAGTTGTATATTCTGCAGCACAGACAGACAGAGAGGTAGTCATACTGCAGGCTAAGTCTCCACAGGAAGAAAGGGTGACCACCAGGCAGAGTATGACGACTAGACAGGCAGTGCAGGAACCCCTGTGGCCATTCTCCTGCAGAACAGATTTACCACTTTGGATACAGTTGGGGAGAATGGCCTCTCAGGAGAAAGCAGTAACAGGCCAATTTGTTGCACCATCATTGGCTCTGTTGCACAGGAGAGGAAGAGAAAGAGTAAGAATGCAATAGTTATAGGGGATTCAATTGTAAGAGGAATAGATAGGGGTTTCTGTGGCCACAAATTAGATTCAAGGATAATATGTTGCCTCCCGGATGCTAGGATCAAGGGTGTCTCAGAGTGGCTACAGGATATTCTGGAGCCAGTGGTCACAGTACACGTCGGTACCAATGACATGGGTTTAAAAAAAAGGAATGAGGTCCTAAAAGCTAACTATAGGGACTTAGGAAGCAAGTTGAAAAGGAGCACCTCAAAGGTAGTGATCTTAAGTCTCGTACCAGAGCCACATGTTAGTCGGAGTAGAAATACAAGAATGTATCAGATGAATACATGGCTGGAAAGATGGTGCAAGAGGGAGAGTTTCAGGTTTCAGATATTGGGGCCGGTTCTCAGGGAGCTGGGCAAAGTACAAGCTGGACAGGTTCCACCTGGGCACGATCGGGACTCACGTCCTAGGACAGTTATTTGCTGGTGTGGTTGGGGAGGATTTAAATGAGAATGGCAAGGGGATGAGAACAAAGGAAAGAGGAAAAACAATAACAAAAAATACTAAAATGCAAACACGGTAAACAGGAAAATCAAGGATGAGGGGCAAATAGGGCCACAGCACAAAGGAAAATTAGGATTAAGCAAAATGCTTGCAGCTCAGACATTTACCAGATTAATAAATGGAAATGGATGGGTTACCTTATGTGAAAAGGTTGGACACATTTGGCTTGTATCCACTGAGGTGACTTGACAAACATGCAAGATCTTAACAGACTGGGTATGTGAAATATGTTTCCTCCAGTGAGAGAATCTAGAACTAAGGGTCACTGTTTAAAAATAAGGACTCACCCATTTAAAACAGATAGAGGTGAAATCTTTTCTAAGGGTTCCAAGTCTTTGGAACTCCCTTCCTCAAAAAGGTGGTAGAAGTAGAATTGTTAAAATATTTTTAAGGCAGAGGTAGATAGATTCTTGATCAGCAAGGAGATGAAGGATTTCAGAGGTCAGTGAGAATGTGGAATTAAGGTTACAATCAGATGATCTAATCAATGGCAGACCAAATTGGACAAGCAGAGTGGCCTATTACTGCTCCTATTTCATATGCTCATATGTACAAATATTTGTATGCGTCCTAATCCAATAACCAGAATTATGAACAGTATTCCACGTGGGATTTGGCCAATGTCTTACCATGTCAGAACCTTTTTAGATATGTACACCTTTCTGCTATTGCAAACTAGTATCTCATTTTCTTTTTCAAGTAATAATCAAACATTGTGGTGGCAGTTACATAGATTCACTATATATTTTTTATATATAAATATATATATATATCTCCCTTTGACCTACATTATTTTACACCTGAAAACATGATATTTTGCCAGCCAACTAAGGACTGAAATGTTTGGTTGTCTTGCTGCTCATTACTTTATTGTGGCTAATTCGCTCGCTAGCTCGTAAGATTTCATTCAGTGCATCATCTAAGGCTCCCCAAGGTAAGATATTGCAGAAGATACGCAAGCATGGAATTGAGGTGAATTAGCGGTTTGGATCAGAAATTGGCTAGCTCTAGGGAGACAGAGGGTGGTGGTTGATGGGAAATGTTCATCCTGGAGTTCAGTTACTAGTGGTGTACCGCAAGGATCTGTTTTGGAGCCACTGCTGTTTGTCATTTTTATAAATGACCTGGATGAGGCCGTAGAAGGATGGGTTAGTAAGTTTGCTGATGACACTAAAGTCCGTGGAGTTGTGGACAGTACGGAAGGATATTGCAGGTGACAGAGAGACATAGATAAGCTGCAGGGCTGGGCTGAGAGGTGGCAAATGGAGTTTATTGCAGAAAAGTGAGTGGGGATTCACTTTGGAAGGAGTAACAGGAATACAGAGTATTGGGCTAATTGGTAGTATGGATGTGCATAGATCCCTGAAAGTTGGAACACAGGTTGATAGGCTTGTTAAGGCGGCGTACAGTGTGTTAGCTTTTATTGGTAGAGGGATTGAGTTTCGGAGCCATGAGATTACGTTGCAGCTGTACAAAACTCTGGTACTGCCACACTTGGAGAATTGCGCACAGTTCTGGTCGTTGCATTATAGGAAGGATGTCAAAGCACTGGAAAGGGTGCAGAGGAGATTTACCAGGATGTTGCCTGGTATGGTGGGAAGGTCATATGAGGAAAGACTGAGGAACTTGAGGCTGTTTTCGTTAGAGAGAAGAAGGTTAAAAGGTGACTTAATAAAGCATACGATCAGAGGATTAGACAGGGTGGACAGTGAGAGCATTTCTCCTCGGATGGTGATGGCTAGCACGAGGGGACGTAGCTTTAAATTGAGGGGTGATAGACATAGGACAGATCTCGGACAGGTTCTTTACTCAGTAGTAAGAACGTGGAGTGCCTTGCCTGCAATAATGGTGGACTCGCCAACATTAAGGACATTTAAATGGTCATTGGATAAACATATGGACAATATTGGAATAGCGTCAGTTAGATGGGCTTTAGATTGGTTTCACAGGTTGGTGCAACATCAAGGGCCGAAGGGCCTGTACTGCGCTGTAATGTTCTATGTTCTAAAAGTACAGTCCAGATAACTTAATTGCACACTTAGGGCTTACATGAATGGGACCAAGAAAGGAACTTTGCATATCAAATTTGCCCAAAACGCAATAACTAGGAAATCTATGCCATTTTATTTAAAAATGTATTTTTTCACTCTTTATCTGAACATTAAATTGCAAAATGATCAATTATGAAGTGAAATTGATCAAATTATATTTCCTTGAAATGATGCTGGTTACCCATCTTATTCCTCTGTAAATTGAGCACCACTGACAGAGAATGCAACAGCTAGTTTGAGAGAGACAGACAAGAGAGACAGGGGCATGTGAGCAGATAAGAAAACAGAAAAGAGAGAGCAGGTGCATTGTAGTGGCGTATTTTTCAGGTCCTTGCAGGATTAATGAGTTGTAAACAAATTAGTATCATTCACCATCATCATAATTAAGTTGCAAATTCGGAGCTTGATTTGGCATTTCAAAACATACTACTTCATGGATAGGTTTAAGCAAGCTCTCACTTACAAAATAAACAGCTCCAAAGCTTCCATGTCCAATTTCATGCAGGTCAACAAACAGTTCCTCTGGGTCCTCTTTAAAGAATAGTTCTGAAACGTCCGGATCTCTCGCTGCCCCTTTACGTGTTGAAGATGGCATTCTTGCCAATCAAAGCCTTGGAACGGTTAGTGTTGGGTTCACAAATTTCTCCCTTCATCGACAAATGATCCTTTAAAAACAGCAGCAACTGCAAAAGATGACCTGAACAATAAGAGACAATAAGAAAAAGTGCAACATTTCAGTACACTTGATTTGCTTTCTGTAATGCAGTTAATTATACATTCATTTTTGACTAATGACAAGCATTCCAAGATCAACATTACATTCCAGTGCATGAAAATGAGTGTGCATTGTACTCCAGGCATGCATCAATTAAAAACATAAAAGTACATCCACAAGCTTCTTGGCCTCTGTTCAAAACAGTTATCTGCTGCCAGTCACTTGTCATTAGCAGTGACTTCAGGTTCAACCTCCATTTTCTTGACTTCAAGTATTCCACTGCTGACCCAGGGAAGCCACTCCAAATGATGTAAATTTGTCCATGGTTAAGTGCTCCAGGACAAGGATAGTTCTTGGCAAGTGCATTAAGATCATTTCCAAGTAGCTGGGGTCAGATCATTAGGGCTTTCTCCTATCTGTGGGAGAATGTACAATAAGATTCTACACCTTTTTTTAAAAAAAGTTTCATACATTTAAAGTAATTCAGCAGAATGCCTGTGCATTTCTCAGATTAATGAAATTAAGACAACTCATCCAGAATCCTCACAACTAATTCATCACAACTAGCTATTAGTTCTTATGAGTATCCAAATTTACAGCAATGTTGTTGAGCAGACTGCTGAGTTTCCATAGAGTACTCTTTTTCTCTAATTTAAAGACAAGTGAAGCCACAAATTTAACTTCGTGTTATCAACTCATAGGTTTCAAAAGTTCAAAGTATTTGAAACTTATTTATTAGTGTCACAAGTAGGCTTACATTAACTCTGCAATGAAGTTACTGTGAAAATCCTTTAGCCACCACACTCCAGTGCCTTTTCAGTTACACTGAAAGCGAAATAGCATGGCTGATGCATCTAACCAGCACGTCTTTCAGACTTCAGGAGGAAGCTGGAGCACTCAGAGGAAAGCCACGCAGACACGGGGAAAACGTGCAGACTCCGAACCGACAGTGATCCAAGCCGGGAACTGAAGCTGGGTCCCTGATGCTGAGAGGGAGCAGTGCTAACCACTGTGCTGCCCAAAAGTGCAATTATGAACACCAATGTTCATTTTTGTTATGCTAAAACTGACAATATATGAATAGCAGCAGTGAGAATACATGTTACAAAGCTGACTCTTGTGAAATGTGTACATCAGCAGCAGTAAGAAACTGTAGAAAAGGCCCAAGTTTACTGAGCACGGTGAGTGAGAACTGTAAGGTGTTCAGAATAAGGTGAACCAGTTGCGGAGGGAAATGGCTGCTGCAAGGAAGAGCCCAAGTGCGGGGCCTGAGAAGAGTTGTTCAGCACCAGGGTCTGAGACATGTTTTAGGTGTTAGGGGAAGAACGCTCTCAAGAGACGTGCAAGTGCAAGAATTTTATGTGCTTCAGAAGGGTCACCTGCAAGTTAGGCATAGAGTGAAGCAGGCTGCACAGAATGTTGCCAAAGAGAAACCATTAATATAATCCCTGTAAATAGGCTGGTGGAAGATTCAAAGGCTTGGCAAAATAACTTCTATTCAGATTGTATGGCTGCCCCCTAAAGATGGAGGTGACACTGGCACTGTGGCCAGTATTGTCAGTGAAAAGATATTCAAGCATCTCCAAAAGAGGTGACAGTCCTTAAATCTTGGCTTTTATGAGGATGACTTAGTGACATATACTAGATAGAAATGAAGAATATTAGATCCATCCGTGGTGCCCCAATCATGGTGATTGAAGGACAGAGGCCCAGTCTGATGGGACGAGACTGGTTGGAACAACTGGACTGGACTGGCCAGAAATATTTAATGTCCAGGATGGAGAGTTCCAAGAACTCCTATGAAAATATGAAGAAATATTCCAGATTGAACTTGGTTGAATAAAAGGAATTAAGGCTAAAATGTACTAAAACTCAGAGGTTAAATAGAGACTGGGAAAAGGGCAAAGGAAAGAGTTCACAGAAGCATGTTCAAGGGAATTTTCTGTGGCAGTATGTTTCCAGTCCAACAAGAAAAGAGGCACCGATTGCCTGATTCTTAGGAAAGAAGTAGATCAAGTTTTAGTAGGAGCACATTTAGAGGACACTGATCATTGTATCACGAGGTTTAGCTTGGAATGGATCTGGGCCAGGAATCAGGCATTAGCAGACAAAACTGTAACTGAACAATGAGTTACCCTTAAATAGAATGCTTAATCAAGTCAAGGTATATTCCCACAAGTAGGAAAGAGATGGCAAAAATTCCAGACCTCCCTGGATGACGAAAGAGATGGGGATTAAGATGAAGCAAAATAAGTATGCCCATGATAGATGCCAGTTAGATAATACAATTGAGAACCAGGCCAAATTCAGAAAGGAATTAAAAAGCAAATAAGAGCAATAAAGAGTATTGAAAGATGCGGGCAGCAAATATAAAAGGCAATCCAAAAGTTTCCTGTAAGCATATAAATAGTAAAAAGGTGACAAGAGTTGTCGTGGGGCCAATTCGGGAATTTACGCATGGAGACAGAGGTATTAAAAGAATACTTATAGCAGTCTTCATCAAGGGAGATGCTATCCAGGTCATGGTGAAAGAGGAGATTTAAAATTGATAAGATGGTGGCAGTGGATAAGTTGTATGTACTTAAAACTGATAAGGCACTAGGATCAGATAGTTGCAAAATTAGGATCCTGTTCAATGGGTGTACCACTCACTACAGCCCAGTCAATTTAAGTTCAGTAGCAGGAAAGCTTTTAGAAATGATAATTTAAGACAAAGTTAATAGTCACTTTGAAAAATTAATGGGTTAACGAAGAAAGCCTGTGTGGAGTTATTGGTAAATTTTTTCTTAGCTATTCTAACATGCTTGAGTTTTTTGATGAGGAAACAAAGAAGGTTGATAAGGGTAAGACTGTTGAAGTTGTGATCAGCAACTTGCAAAAGTATGTTGATCAAGTGGATCTATGCCAGGATAGAATGATTAACAGGCAAAACTGTTGCTTTCAAGTAAAGATAGTTTGTTAAAGAACTATATTTAAAAGTGAAAAGTTTCTTTTATTGGTCACAAGTAAGGCTTACATTAACATTGCAATGAAGCTACTGTGAAATTCCCCTCTGTCACCTGTTTGGGTCAACGTACTTAACCAGCACGTCTTTCAGGCTGTGGGAGGAAATTGGAGCACCCGGAGGAAACCCACGTAGCCAATGGGAAAATGTGCAGACTCCGCACAGACAGTGACCCAAGCCAGGAATCGAACCCAGGTCTGTGGCATGTGAGGCAGCAGTGCTAACCGCTGTGCTAACCTTTTCAGTCCATATTTAGTTCAAGGACTCAGACTTGTCAGCAAGCTCATGGGACAAAAGGGACAGTAGCAATGTGGAAATCAGTTGAGTGACAGGAATAAAACAGGAGTGAGCGATTGTTTTTCAGACCGGAGGAAGATTTATAGTGGAGTTCCCCAGGAATTAGTATTAGGGCCCACTGCTGCTCTTGGTATATATTAATGCCCTTGATCTTGGTGCAGATAGAACAATTTCAAAATTTATGGATGATAAGATGTCTGCAAGTATTGTGAACAAAGATGGTGTAAAATTTCAAGAGGAGTTAGACAGGTTGGTGGAATAGGCAATTGACAGGTGAAATTTAATGCAGAGAATTGTGAATTGAAAATTCATTTTGTTCAGAAAAGAGAGCCATGATGTAAAATCAAGAGCACAACTCTAAAGAGAGGAGCAGAGGGATATATACACACACACACACACACACACAGGGCAGGTTGAGCGCAGAGGTAACAAAGCACATACCAACCTCAGTAATCACCCAGCAATGTGGGGAATTGCTCAGGAATGTCCTGCACACAAAAAGCAGAATAAATCCAACCCAGCATATTACCACCCCATCAGTCAACTATCTATCATCCATAAAATGAGTGACTGCCCCCGACATCAAGGAGCCCTAGCAAAACTGGAACGGAATTGGGCTAAAACATCTGCTGGTTGCAGTCATATCACCTCATTTCCAGGGCATCACTGCAGGATTCCTCAGTGTCCCAGACCCAACCATCTTTACATTCTTCACTGATTACCTTCCTTCCATCAAAAGATCAGAAGTGGAGATGTTTGCTGATGACTGCACAATGTTTACAACCATTCACAACTCCTCAGATACCGAGGTAGACTATGTCCAAATGCAGCATGCCCTGGACACTGTCCAACTCTGGACTGGCAAGTAACATTCATTCCATGTAGGCGCCATGCAATGACCATCTCCAATAAGAGACAATCTCTATCAACATCCTCGGGGGGGGGAGGACAAAGTACGAAGGAACTAAACTGCAATAGCAATCTAAATACTGTGGCTACAACAGCAAGTCAGGGGCTACAAATCCCAGCAAGTTGCTCACTTCCTAACTCACCAGTTTGTCCACATTTACAAGGCACAAATCAGTGGTGTGATGGAATATTCTTTACTTGCCTGGTTGAGTGCAGCTCCGATACCACCATCCAGGATAAATCAGCCCACTTGATTGGCACTCCTTTCACAAACACCACCATCACTGAACAATGGCAACAGCATGTACCATCTACAAGTTCTACGTGCAGGAACTCACCAAGGATTCTTAGCCAGCATCTTCCAAACCCACGGCCAGTACGAGTTGCAAGGACAAAGGCAGCAGACACATGGAAACATCACCACCTGGAAATTGCCCAAGTCACTCACCATCCTGACTTGGAAATATATTGCCGTTCCTTAACTGTCACTGGGTCAAAACCTAGAACTGCCTTTCTAACAACACAGCAGCTGTATCTACGCCAGAGGCGTAGCAGTTCAAAAGGCACCTCACCACCATCTTTTCAAGGGGCAATTTGGTAATAACTGCTGGCCTAGCCTCCAATGTGCACATACCATAATTTTTTTAAAAAAATCAACCTATGGGGCAGATTGCACAAATGCAGTATAAAACACTGATTTGGATTTAACTCGGCCACTACATCTAGTTCTGGGCACCACACTTCAGGAAGAATGTGAAGACATCAGAGAGGTTGCAGAAGAAATTCATGAGAATGGTTCCAAGATAGGATACAGGAAAACTGGAGGTCAGGACTGCTCTCCTTGAAGAACAGAATATATAGATGAAATCTGAAGGAGGTATTCACAATCACAAGTCTGGACAGAATAGACAGGGAGAAACTGCTTCCATTGGAGGAAGCATTGAGGACTAGAGAACAAAAATACAAGGTAAATGGCAAAAGAAGCAATGGCAACACCCACGCATTAAGTGATTGGGATCTGAAATGAACTGTGTGTGTGGGGCTGGTAGAATCATTTGAGGTTTTCAAAAGGAAATTATCTGAAAAGGAATAATTTATAGGGCTACAGTGGTACTCGGTGAATTCCTCCTTCAGAGGGCCTGCACTGATACGATTGGCTGAATGGCCTCCTTTGTATGCAATCATACAAAGGTTCTATGATTGTATGATTTGTACATTCAGTTTCACCTTTTTTTTAACTACTGCTCTTCCAGTTGACATGGAATGCTAGTTACCAACATGTTGCACTGCAAGTTAGTAATATGTGGTTTCACAGCAGGGATTGTACACAGCTCTGATTTGCGCTAATGCACTAATTGTGCTAATTATTTACCTAATGCAGAACCCTGATAAATTCTCAACCTGACTAAGAATAAATTATGATGACAACAAACCTATCCATGTTGGGATAAAGGAAAGATTTGCAACATCAGTCCAAAAAAACAAACACGTGTTTTTCAGCATGAATAGATAAATGATTTTGTGCATGTCAAATTCTAAGGCAGATCTTCAACATGTTCATTCAACGATCTCCAACTGAAAAGGGATTGAAAAACAGAGGCAGGCTGTTCTGCACCACCAACCTGTTCACCTGAACCTTTGTGATTGCTTCTTTATACATAAAAAAATTATTTCTGGCAAATACTGACCAGGTGTAACTATGCCAATTTATAAGGGACTGAGGCCACATACTGACTGGGTAGAATGTGGTGGGCCTCCAGTCTGAGTTTACCCATTCTAATCCCTATCGATGTTGCAGAGTTGTGACCGTCCCAATCTTATCTGCAATAAGGAACTTCAGTTAGACAAGAAGCTGGAAAAGGTAGGATTTCTCTCTTTGAAGCACAGAAAGTTACAAAGTAGCCAAAGGGGTTTTGGTAAGAGTAACTGGGTAAATAAACTGCTGGCGTGGGTGAATAAGCAGAGCTCACAATTTTAAAATCACTTATCTAAATGACAAGTCTGAAAAAATGAATTCACTCAAAGTTGACAGAGTTCAGAATACTTCAACTGGAAGATATTGGAATCTGATTCCAGAAACAACCTTCAAAGACAGTTGGGACAGGTAATGGAAAATCAGAAATGTGCAGGATTATGCACAAAAAATGAATTGTGGAATGAACATTTATTTCAGAGAGCCAGCACAACCAATCTGGTCGAATAGCCTTTTCTGTACTGCAGGTACCGATAACATCTTTCATGACAAATATTTGCCATGTTACCCAAATCCAAAAAAAAATACATACACTTTGGGAGTACAAATTGTCAAACTAGTCTGTACATATAGTTAAACAAAGATAGATGTCAATAACTTGAGATAAATGCAAATTTGACATATAGCTAACTGATACCCATCTCGCTAGGTTTACCCCTTCAGTCTCATATACTGGAATGAAAGCTTGCTGGTGCATACAAGCCCCAACACGCTCATGAGTACTGGATCATTTACTGACCTAACTGGACATTCCAGACAGACAAGATTTTTGCTGGTCCTGCTTGCTTGAATGACTTCAACATTTGTTATTAATTTTGTTTTTAAAGCACTCCCTTTTTTTTGTTTGAGGTAGATAAAATACATTTTCAAATTATTCATAATAAAAGTAGTACGATAGGGTGTAAAACAGAATTGTTCCCAGTTTTAGAAAGAAGTAGTTTCATTCAAATTTATTAATATTCTTCTTCCAACAGCTCAATGGATAAAGATATTGCCAGTGTAGCGCTCAGTCACAAAGAGAAGGTCCAAAGTTCAACTTCTAGTCTCAGTAAGTTGCAATAATTAAGGTGCTACACGAGAAACCACTTCTATCAACATGATTGACTCAGAAAGGTAGCAAAATACCTATAGCAAAATTTTGCGACTTCCTATGAGAGAATGAAAATAACAAGAATAGTTTTCAGAATTCTCCTTCTTATCCTCCATTTTTAAAAATTTTCCAGGGGATATGAAAGGCTTCCATTCAGCAGCATTCTATCCAAATGATATGGGCAACATTCAAATCTGCCAGCACATTCATGAAAACAGTTTTCTGAGACGGTTGCTGTTAATAAAGGTTTCCACATGCACTGCACAAACTAACGCTGCAATTCGGCGGCATAGTGGTTAGCACTGCTGCCTCATACGGCCAGGGACCCAGGTTCAATTCCAGCCTCGGGTCATTGCCTGTGTGGAGTTTGCATGTTCTCCCTGTGACTGCACAGGTTTCCTCCCACAGTCCAAGGATGTGTGGGTTAGGTGGATAGGCCATGTTAAATTGTCCATTAGTGTCAGGGGATTAGCAGGGTACATATGTGGGATTACGAGGATGGGGCATGGGTGGGATCGTTATCGGTGCAGGATAGATGGGCTGAATGGCCTCCTTCTGTACTGTAGGGATTCTATGACACAAGCTACAAGTTGCAGCATTAACCCCATGTCAAAAAGCTGAATAACAATCCCACTCTCACACACTCCGTTCTATTTTAATCCATCAAGTTTAACTTTCCCTCAAGCTACTATTACCTAGCATTTCCTATAATTTCTTCTTTTCTATATTCCTCATTCAAAACTTGCACTAACTTTTGGACATTAAATAACATCAACTTTGAAAAGTGTGATTTAATTAATGACAATTTTGCTGAGGTCATTTTTCATCCAAACAATGAATGTGACTGCACCTGACATATTAAAATACAAGAACATACAGGTATATTTACTGGCTACAAATACAGGTAAATGAACACATCTAGTTTTAAAACAAGAAATGTAGTGCAAAAACCTTGTATTCCAAGTACAGCACTGAGAACCACAAGTCTCAAATTTTAGCAAAAGAATTTGATTTTTGATACTAACTGAATTTCTATCAAGCATGGCAATTTATCAAAAGCAGTGGGAAACTGAACTGATTTATTTTATTTGTTATTGTCACAAGTAGGCTTACATTAATACTGCAATCAAGTTACTGTGAAAATCCACTAGTTGCCACACTCCGGCACCTGTTTGAGTACACGGAGGGAGAATTTAGCATAGCCAATGCACCTAACCAGCATGTCTTTCCGACTGAGGGAAAACTGGAGCACTCGGAAGAGACCCATGTAGACACAGGGAGAACGTGCAAACAGACAGTGACCCAAGCCAGGAAACAAACCCGAGTTCCTGGTGTTGAGATGCAACAGTGCTAACCACATGGGGACATGACAGGAATACTACTTTCATGGCACTCCTTTACAGAAACATTTTAGAGTAACACCATCCACCAGGTACACAGTACATACACTTGCAACTCAGCCAACGTTGTCTACCTAATACGCTGCAGGAAAAGATGTCCTGAGGCATAGTACATTGAGGAGACCATGCAGACACTACGACTACGGAGGAATAAACACCACTCAACTGACTGTTTTCTTCCTGTTGGGGAACACTTCAGTGGTCACGGGCATTCTGATCTTCAGGTAAGCGTTCTCCAAGGCGGCCTTCAGGACACACGACAATGCAGAGTCGCTGAGCAGATTCTGATAGCCAAGTTCTGCACACAAGTAGGGCCTCAAATGGGATCCTGGGTTCATGTCACACTATCTGTAACCCCATGACTTGTCTGGGCTTGCAAAATCTCACTAACTGTCCTGGCTGGAGACAATACACATCTCTTTAACCTGTGCTTAACCCTCTCTCCACTCACATTATCCGTGCCTTTAAGAGTTGATTATCTGTCAAGACTTGCATTCCAACCATTATTTTGTAAACTTAGTTTGTGTCGTTATGTGCCCTGTTTATGAACAGAACTTCCACTTACCTGATGAAGGAGCAGCGCTCCAAAAGCTAGTGGCTTGTGCTACCAAATATAACTGTTGGACTTTAACCTGGTGTTGTGAGACTTCTTACTCCTTTAGAGAATAGAGTTATGAGCGTGGAACTACCACGTGTTTGCTGGAGCAATATAGTGTCAATAAAACCTACAGTAATTCAGCACATTTTCAAGTGTAAGGATTGAAATTTTTCAATATCTAGCACATGAAAATGTATTGAAGTTGATCTTCAATAACATTGAGCTAAAAGTTTCTGATCTCTGGTAATTTTGTTCCTGCCCTCATTTCTGTAAGGAATTTCTTTTTTAAGTTGAGCAAAACATACCTTTCAAAATGATTCACTATAATATCTTGCTTCAGCCCATGCATATCAGCGTCATAATGTGTTTCTTCAATGGTCTCTGTTCTTGGAACTTGCAGTTTATTCAAAATACCTGCAAAGAGAAAACCTTTCTTTTAAAAAAAAATGCAACTCTGGCTTAAAATAGCAACTCTAAAACAGAGTTCAGTGCTGCAGCACAAAATTGATTGTGCACTAAATCTAAAATTGTCTGTAGCTTCTAACATCCCTTAATTTAGTAACTGGAGCAGCATCTTGTCATTCACTGATGGCAGATAGTAATCTGCGATGTCCAGCATAATTTTCGTACGCTAAAGAGTTCTTTCCTATCAGATTAAAACACTTTGAAAAATAAAGGGTCAGAAGGAAATGAAACCAAACCAGTTCTCCCACATGTTGGTGGTTAGAATTTTTTTCCTCCCCCTATGATTTCATGACATTTCATTTAACACTCCCCATTCCAAAAATAATATCTGGTTCCATAGAACATCTGCAGTGCAGAAGTGGCCATTTGGCCAAGAAAGTCGGCATTGACAGAGTGTTTTACCCAGGCCATCTTACATAAGAACACAAGAAATAGGAGCAGGTGTAGGCCATCTAGCCCTTCGAGCCTGCCCTGCCATTCAATAAGATCATGGCTGATCTGTCGTGGCTCAGTTCCACATTCCCGCCCTCTCCCCATAACCCTTAATGCTCTCGCTTATCAAAAACCCATCAATCCGCGTCTTAAAAATATTTAGCGAGGCAGCCTCCACCACTTCAACGGGCAGAGAATTCCAGAGATTCGCCACCCTTTGAGTGAAGAAGTTCCTCCTCAACTCCGTTCTAAACTGCCCCCCCCCTTTATCTTGAGGCTGTGCCCTCTAGTCCTACTGTCCTTTCTGAGCGGGAAGAGTCTCTCCACCTCTATCCTATCCATCCCATTCATCATCTTATATGTCTCAATGAGATCTCCCCTCATTCTTCTAAACTCTAACGAGTACAAGCCTAGTTTATTCGGCCTCTCCTCATAGCTCAACCCCCTCAACTCCGGCATCAGCCTAGTAAACCTCCTCTGCACTCCCTCCAAGGCCAAAATATCCTTGCGCAAGTGCGGCGACCAAAACTGCACACAGTACTCCAGCTGCGGCCTCACCAATGCCCTATACAGCTGCAGCAAGACCTCCCTACTTTTATATTCAATCCCCCTCGCTATGAAGGCCAGCATCCCATTAGCCTTCCTGACCACCTGCTGCACCTGCAGGCTGCGTTTTTGCGACTCATGCACAAGGACCCCGAGGTCCCTCTGCACCGTCGCCTGCTGCAGTTTTTCGCCATGTAAGTAATAGTCCTTCCTACCATTATTCCTACCAAAGTGGACCACCTCGCACTTGCCAACATTAAATTCCATTTGCCATTTCCTGGCCCATTCGCCCAGCCTATCTAGATCCTTCTACAGACTCTCCACACCCTCCGCGCAATTTGCCGTTCCACCAATCTTGGTGTCATCAGCAAATTTCGACACCATACACTCGGTTCCCTCCTCCAGATCATCTATATAAATGGTAAATAGCTGAGGCCCCAGCACCGACCCCTGCAGCACTCCACTAGTCACCAACCGCCAATCCGAATAGCACCCATTAACCCCCACTCTCTGCCTCCTATTTGACAACCAATCCTCTATCCACGCTAACACCCTACCCCCAACTCCATGCCCCCTTACCTTCTGCAATAACCTCTCCCGCCCTGTCCCGGAATACCATACCTTTCCCGTAACTAATCTAACCAACCCAAAGGGAAATTTAGCATGGACAATCCACCACATCTTGGACTGTGGGAGGAAACCAGAACATCCCAACGAAACCCACGCAGACAAAGGGAGAACGCGGGAACTCCAGACAGTCAACCAAAATGGAATCCGTGTCCCTAGAGCTGCGAAGCAGCACTGCTAGCTACTGTGCCACCCCATTTTAGTCTAACCTGATTAGGAACACAGAATTGATAGGTGCTAAAATTAAAGACAATACAACATTTGTTGTAATTATCAACTCATTATTAATAACACAAGAGGAGGAATGTGAGCCACAAACCACAGTTAACTATTTTGAAAGGGTCAGAGGGAGAAAAAGAATATAGAACTCTGAACATGTACTCATATATACATGGAGTGGAGGCATGAACCTTGCCTTAGTGATTCTGAAGTTAGGAATAGTTAAAATAGACCAGCCTTTGTTTGACTTCAAACCTAAGACTGCAGTGAGTCACCGGTTTCCCAACACATCCCTTACTGAAAGAGTTAAATTTCAACTCAAGCTATAGTGAAATCAGTTTGAAATGAGAACATTTAAGGGCACTTAGGGATGGGCAACAAATTCTGGCCACACCACAGCACTCATATCCTGTTAAAGGATACAAGAAAAATTTGAGAAACTTGTTTACTTCAAATAACTCATCTTTTGGTACAAGCATAGTCGGTCAAGATAAGACACCCAACCATGCATAACATTGCAAAAATATTGAAACAACACTGTATTGAGTAGGTTGTACGTATTTGAAAAATCTGTACTATCACTTTCCTTCAATCGTTTTTCACAAATACACCAAGAGTAATGAAGAGAACATTTATAATAAGTTATTTCAGTCACCACAGCAACATGGATTTGAATTTTGTTTAGAAATGAGGACAGGTTGAGGGGACTCTTGTGTTTGCACTAAAGCAAATTGGGTTGTATAGCCAGTTTAATGGGTTTAAGTTATCTGCCAACTTCAGTTTCCTTGCACCAAACTTCCTAAAAATTGATAGGGTGCAGAGGCGAGGGGAAGGAAAAAAACATGGGCAAAAGCAGAAAAAATGAAAACAACTTGTTTTATGGAATATCCTTCAAAATCTCAAGTCATTTCGAAGTCACCTTTCAGCCAACGAAGCATATTTTAAAGTGTAGACTATTGAGGTAGTCAATTTCCACATAGTAAATCCACATGAATGGAAATGATAAATGGTCAAATCATCTTCTGTTGTGGCAATGGGTTAAGGATTAAATGCTGGCCAGGACACCCAACAACTCTTCATTCTTCTGAAACTTTCCACTTGTTCTTTACCATCCACCTCAATGGCTTCAGAGCTTTAAAACTTCATCAATAGTTGTCACTGATGATGCATTACATGCTGAGAACTACATTCACTTAGACATTAGGATGTCAAACTGGATTATCTACTCAAGTTTTGGGAATGGGGCTTGGACTCAATGAGTTGACTAATTAACAGTACCGTTGCAGAGCCTCTAAAAGTCAGCATTCAATTCATCTTCTACAGTTTGAGACAATACTACAAATTGCTCAGTACGACTTTTATAAGAAAATTAATTTTGAAGAATCAAAATTAAACAATGGATAGTAACCATTGAAGCCCAGTGCCCACAACATTTAAGAAGGGACAGCACAGAAATGAACACAAACCTGGTTTGGGGCAGAACACAGAGTATGGCAAACAGTTGTATTTCAGGTTGTTGGAAACATATAGTGGTGCCCCTTGGGATTGGTATTAAGGCCAGTGTCCTTTCTTACATTAGCGACCTGGACTTGGGTAGACACAGCGTAATTTCAAAGTTTTCCAAAACTTGGGTGATGAAAATGGCAGTAGATTTCAAAATAATATCGATAACATAAAAATACAAGAAATGAAGAGGAGTGGAGTGGGCTATTTGACCTCTCCAGCCTGTTCAGCCATTCAAAAAGACAAGGCTGATTTGATTGTGGCCTTAATGCCCTTTTGCTGTCAGACTCCCATAACCCCCAACTCTAGTGAGACAGAAAATTTGAAAAGATTCAAGGCTGAATGAATCAATGACCCAGCTCCCACTGCTCTCTGGGTTAGAAAACTCCAAGGATTAACAACTGTCAGAAAAATTCATTCCCGTCTCAGTCTTAAATAGGAGACGCTCATTTACTCTGGCGCTGTACTCCCCTATGAGGGAAATATCCTCTCAGTATCCAATCTGTCAAACCCCTCAGAATCTACATTTTCAATAAGAGTACCTCTCATGTTCCTAATTTCCTGTTTTTAAAGTTTATTTATTAGCATCACAAGTAGGCCTATGTTAACACTGCCATTAAGCTACTGTGAAAAAGTCCCTGGTTGCCACACTCTGGTGGCTGTTCACTGAATGAGAATTTAGCATGGCCATCACACCTAATCAACCGTCTTTCAGACTGTGGGAGGAAACCGGAACACCCGAAGGAAGCCCATGCCAACGCAGGGAGAACGTACAGACTCCGCACAGACAGTAACCCAAGCCAGGAATCGAACCCGTGTTTCTGATGCTGAGAGGCAGCAGTGCAAACGCCTGTGCGATGATGATAGGCGCAATCTGCTCAACGTTTCCTAATAAGGCAAGCCCTTTATCCCAGCAATCAGCTTAGTGAATCTTTTCTGAACTGTCTCCAATGAAATTTCTCTCTCCTGGATTAAGGAGACCAAAACAGTATGTGGCACTCCAGGTGTGGTCTCACCAACCACCTACACAGTTGTCACAAGACTACCCTGCTTTTATGCTCCATTCCCCATTTCAATAAAGGCCAATAGTCCTGCAGCTTATTTATTTGCTGTAGCACATAATACTTTTTGCAATTCATGTATATAACACCCAGATCTTTACCACAGCATTCTGCAATCTTTTGCTAATGAAATAACGTACTACCCTTCAATGCACCTAACTCTTCAATCTTTCCTGCCAAAGTGGACAACCTGATATTTTCCCACATTAAACTGTCCTCATTATTCAAATTTTTGCCCACTCACTGAACCTCCCTTTGCAGATTGTCTTCCTCGCAATTTGCTTTCCTACCCATCTTTGTATTGTAAATAGTCGAGGGCCCGGCACTGATCCACGTGGCACTCCACTTGTTAATGTTTGTCAAACTGAAAATGACCCATTTATCCCGATTCCACTGAATAAGCAATCGATAGACTGGTGAAAGAAGTGACATTTAATGCAGGGAGGTTGAAGCAATACATTCTAGGGGAGAATGAGGACGGATAACAAATTAAATGACAACATTTTGAAGGGGTGCAGGAGCAAAGCCTTGTGGTACACAAAAGCTAATCTTTCAAGTTGACAGAACAAGTTGCTAAAGCTAATAAAAAGCATTCAGGATCCTTGTCTTTATAAATAGGAGCAGAGAATATAAAAGCAAGAAAATTATGCAAAAACTTTATAAAAATTGTTGGTTAAGCCTAAGCTAGAGTACTGTACCACTTCTGGGTACTACACTCCTGGCAGGATATCAAGGCTTTGAAGAGTGCCAAAGAAATTTACCAAAATGATAGAGATGTTGGGATTGTTCACCTGAAAGCAAAGAAGGTGAAGGGATAAAGGCATTCAAAACGATTTGTGATATTGACAAAGTGACAAAAATATTTCCACAGCTAATAGAATAGACGAGATGAGAGATTGAAAATAATTGGCAAAAGAACCAGAGGCAAAGAACCTGTCAGAAAATAAGATTTGTTTTCTGCAACAAGATCTTGAATGTAGTCCCGGAAAAAGATGGTGGGAGCAAATTCAACAGCAACTTTCAAAACAGAACTAGACATATAATTCAGAAGGAAAAATATGGGAATGGGAAAGTAGAACTAATCGGGTAGCTCTTTCAGAAAGATGGCACAGGCATAACGGACTGAATGGCCTCTTGCTGTGCTGAAAAGCTTTATATTTTATTGCTGCACAATAAAGTAATTAGTTGTTTGGAATGGACATATATCTTTGAAGAAACAGAAACATTTAGAAGTCTGTCACTTCAGCTTGACTAGGAAAACATTTGAATAGCAATTGTTCAAAATAAGTTGGAAATGCAAAATACTGCAAAGGCTGAAAATCCTGAATAGATGTAGTAAATACTGAATTTAAGCAGCACTTGGGGTACGGGGAAGCATGTTATGGGTTCAGGTCAATGACCTTCTGTTCGATGGGGAAAACGTTAGAAATATTTTAAGCAATACAAAAACAAGCAAAGGGGGGTGGTAAGGTGGTGAACTAAAGGGGATGGATATCTGTGACTTTGGCAGGAGACGTTAAATGGTAGAAGAGATGGCGGTGCAAGGAGTAGATGGTATGTGACAATAAAGAAACAAAAATCTAAGACAGAAATGAATAGCAGAATCACAAACAGCTGCCATACAAACAGATGGGGGCTTGGAAAAAGCTGATGCTATCGTCCAGGGTCCTGAACTTTCCTTCCAGGAAAGTCAGCAATCTGTGCTTTCAATATAGAATATTGCATTCACTGCATTTGGTCTGTTCTCCTCGACACTGAGAAGATAATTTTACAGAACCCCTATGATTAGTTTGTGCAACCCAAGTTTCAATTCGCCTGTCATTTTATTTCTCCTTGGTCTCCTATACCATTCCAATGAAGTTCAACTTAAGCTTAAGGAACAGCACCTCATTTTCAATAGCATTTTACACCTCTCTTACAAGAGTTCAAAACATTTCAGATCAAATCCCTTTTTTTTGGGCAGCAATTGTTGGTGGTGGTTTTGTTATCGCACATCCTTTTGACCAATTTTGTTTTCTTACTTGCCCCATTACCATCTGACTTTGCCTTGTATCATCTTTTCTCATGCAATCTCTGCCATCTTTCAACATTTCAAAAGCCAATCCTTATATTGTTTACCCAACCAAACCTCTAAATTCGTTTAAAATCTGCTGCATTTTTAACTCTTTGTGATCATGATAAAAGGCCATCAATCTGGAATATCAACTGTTTCCCTCTCCTTAGATGCTGCTGACATGATTGAGGTTTTCAAAAACAAAAGATGAGGTTGGGTGGAAACAAATGATAGTAACATCAAATTTAAGGTTTTGATGATGGAAAGGACATGAGGTTGGAAATTCAGATCTGAATCAAATAGCATGCCAATTCTGGAAGCAGTCTAGCTTGGCGTCAGACAGTGGTCAAGGGAGAAGAATGGAGTCAGTGGTTGAGGAACTACATTTGCAAGGGGAATGAAAGACAACAGTTTCTGACTTCCATTATTTAGTTGGAGGAAATTTCTGCTCATCCAATACTGGACGTTGGACAAATAGTGTCATAAGTGGACCTTCTATGGCTTTGCCTAGAGACAAAACAAATTTAATTCATTGTGTATTTATCACGTTGCATCTGTAGGATGACTGTCAAAGAAAATTGATGGGAAAATGCATAACAATGAACACGAGCATAAGAAAGGCAGGTAGGCCATTCAGTCCTGAGCCTGCATGGCCAGTCAATAAGAACACGGCTAATCCGATGTTGCCTTAACTCCACTTTCCCGCCTGTCCACCCCTCCCGCCCCTTCATAACCCTCAGTGCTCACGTAGATCAAAAATCTAAACACATTCAATCAAAGTTGAGTCAGACAATAACCCAGCCTCCTCTGTTTGCTGGGGAAGAGAATTTCAAAACTTAACGACCCTCAGAGAAGAAATTCCACAACTGGAAATAAGTATTTGAAGGGAGAACGTTGAGTGAAATACTTAATAAGAATAGAAAATTACAAGGGGATACCCAAGATAGAACTACCATTTTCCTGAGGCACTGTCTACCTCATCCTTAAATGAGTGAGATTCCAGAAATTGATTTCTAAGTAGTTCTGAGTTAACTGCTCACTGCTGGGGCATTTCAGGGTTATAAGAGAAAACCTGGTTGACGTTCCTTGCTTGATTACTGTCTGGAAACACATTTTTAAGTGTACATGTGAATATTTAATTGTCCAGGCTCTTCAGTTAGAATGGTTGCTCAGCTGGTACTGGGTAATGAAATGTCTGTGGAACCACCTTGTTCTAAGAAAAGGAAATGTCATAGGAAGCTCATCATTTTCTTCCACATACATCCCCATGCCTATGCCCCACGTGTTCCCACACCTACTCCCTTTTTGTTCATCTCACGAAGATGAGATGAAGAGAAGAGAAAGGGAAAGAGGTATATACCAAATTTTCAAAATGGTGGTCCAAAACAACATACCAAATCAAATTCAAAGGGCGAAAATGCTTTCCATTTTACCATCTAGAAGATGGTAGAGAAGCAGCTCACATTTACAAACAAATTTACTAGAGCTAATATTTAAGAGTGCACGTTTACTTTAAGCAATTGGTTGAGTATGCAATCATAGATCAAATACAGGCCTTGTGACAGAGGGAAAAGGTTAATTTGTTGGATATAAATAAGGGCATTATTTCTAATAAAAAAGGCAACAGAATTTCAAAAAGCTCGAATGCCATTTTGAAGCATGAGCAAAAAAACTTAGCATTCATGTATATCACAATACTAAAAATATATAGCAGCCCCTCAAAATTTATGAATGGATAAAAAGCCAAACTCTATAATAGAGGACACCAGGATTGATAAGAGGACAGAAGACAAGTTAAATGAATGATTAGGTGATACTAAATTTGGTTCTGAACTTCTGTAGAACGCAAAAGTTAAGTGAAGCTAGAGGCTTCATATGGCATAACCATGATTCAAATTTATATTATTGCCTTAAGATCTTCCAAGCTATCTGTACTCCTCCAGTGAATTCACACTGGCTGCTATGTCTTCATCTGCAGAAGCACAATGTTCTAGAATTCCCTTCCTATTTCCGCTTTCAAAATGTTCCTTAATACCTATCTTTTTGACCCATCTTTCCTAATATCTCCTTCCATGATTTAATTTGACATGACTTGTGAAGCACCCTGGGATGTTTCACTAAATTAAAGGCATTACACAAATGTAAGTTACTGCTGCTGGTACTTGTGTCAGGAGCATAAATCATGACATTAATAGTGTCCTTATGACATCAATTACAAGACCTAAATGGCAGCTGCAAGACAAATTTGCATTTATGGCACAAATTCAGGAATTCCAGGACATGCAAATAATTTCAATGAAGAGGCTGATGGCAAGGTTGCAATTTTATTAGTTTTCTTGAAGCTAATGGCAGTGCAGTAAAAATCATCCAGCAATCTGCAGATAATTAGAACTTATGGCATTATCAAACTTGTTCCAGGCTGTCATTGTCATTAATGATAGGGGATACTTATTGCCAATTTAATTTCTCTGGATATCTTTCACATACAATAACTTAAGACAAGTATTTATAAAGCACTGTAATCTGCAATTTACCGTCACATGGAAGAAACTGACCACAGTTACAGGCCTTTCAGTCCAAATTGTCTATGCTGGTGTTTATATTCCGCACAAATCTCCCCCACTAATACCACCCTGCCCCTATTTCCTTTTCCCCCTTGTGCACATCAAGCCTCCCACTAACCGTGTTAATACTAGTTACGTCAAACACACCATACAGCAGTACATTCTCATTAAATTCCACAAAGGAATTCCTCCTACATTATTTAAAACTTATTCCTGCAAACAAACGTAACAAATCATATCACATTTGTTTCCAACATAATCACTTTCAACACACCTCCCACACAGATGAATTTGAGCTGCAATATATGCACCAAAATACATGCCAATACAAATGTAATACTATACTGAGGCCCAACAAATACCAAGAGGGCAGTTCTCCCATCCCACTGCGCTGCTTTTGTAGTGAGACTACAGCAAAATCCGTTTCACAGGCTCCCTGCTTGGTGCCACGGCCTCCGTGAGTCTCTGGTAGCCAGATTTCCAGTGCAATCAGTGAGGAGCTGAACAATTCATGCAAATTTTCACTTAGCGGGCCCAGGATTGAAATCTCTGGGCTCACTAGACTCTCCCCCCACCTCTCCTTAGTATAGCTCCCCACTTGCATGGAACTGGCAGCTTGACCCCACTAGAGTGAATGGGAGGCAATCGAGATCCTCCAGAGGGTCAGCCTGAGCCCCCGGCACTACCAAAGGGGCATGCCAGAGGCACCTTAGCACTATCCACCAGGCATAGGGCAGTGCCAAGGGAGTGGGTCCCTACTGAGGCACTCTGCAGTGCAGAGTGCGAAAGCTTCATTTTGAAACACCAGCTGAATAAAATAGCTTGAATTGCTCATAGAATCACAGAATCCCTACAGTACAGAAAGAGGCCACTTAGCCCATGGAGTTTGCACCAACCACAATCCCACTCAGGCCCTACCCCCATATCCCTACATATTTACCCACTAATCCCTCTAACCTACACATCTCAGGACACTAAGGGCAATTTTAGCATAGTCAATCAACTTGCACATCTTTGGACTGTGGGAGGAAACCGGAGCACCCGGAGGAAACCCATGCAGGCATGAAAAGAACGTGCAAACTCCACACAGACAGTGACCCAAGCTGGGAATCAAACCCAGGTTCCTGGAGCTGTGAAACAGCAGTGCTAGCCACTGTGCTACCGTGCCACCCCTAGGTTTTACTTGAATGCAACACTTAAAAATTTTTTTTTGGGAGAACAGTCCGCCCAATTGTTTCCAAAGTGATTGTTGTACAAATACTAAATCAGGATGGATTTTCGTTTTGCTATCAGGTGGTTTGGGTGGCAGGGAATGGAGATGTGTGAAAATAAACAGAGAAACATAATACACCAGGCATACCACGAACAACCAAGGCATGAATGGAATACGACAGAATTCAGAACTAAGTTTTTGATAGCACCACTTAGCAGTAGCAGTGACTTTAGTTGCTAATGTAGGCGAGTATATTGGTTAATGATGCTTTGGTACTATGCACCGATAAGTGAGATTTGGGGTCAAAACCTGTCTTTGTGCTCTTCAAACTAATGCTTTAAGCCAAAAGGGGCAATTCTGCAAGTCTTATTTAGAAATGAAAATTGAAACAAATATTCCCCAATTAATGTGCTTTGGGAAGGTTTCAACACAAACATCACCAAAAGTTGCATAAATCAATATGCCACAGCTGCTCAAAGTTGTCCCAAAGGGTATCACTTCTTGATGAAAATTTTAGCCACAATAATGAGAATACTAAAACAAATAAAATGCTTTCAGTTTCTGATGACCAAAAATTGCACTTAGTGCTTAAACACAGATAAAGTTGTGAATGAAGGACATTTATTATACTTTCTGCTGCCCACAGATTGTGGGTTTTTGTGCAACAACTTACATTTTTAGAAGTCCATTTCAACACAGTGCCGCTTATAGGTAGTGATCTGGGAACAAGGCAAATAACAATGTCTCTTCAATCTGAACAAAGCACCCCCACTGAGACCTACAGAAGCTAAACCAGGATGTGCAAATTAGCATACTTAATTCAATGTAGTTTCATGAATAGGAAGGGAAATTGAAAGACGGGGAGGAAAAGGAGAAAAGAAAAAAGGCAGAAGTAAAAAAAAGTATCACAATTTACAACATTAGAAGTCTGAGACACTAAGGTTTCACTCTTGGAAGAGGAGAGTTTCAGTACTAAATGCACTGTTTGGTAGTCATTAAGATCTATTAAGCTGTGAAAAGTAACAGCTGAACGGACAAAGAACTAACTTTTCTGGCACATCATTTTATATCTAGTGTTAGTATTTCAACTTCACCTCCTTCAATGTGCTTTAATGTCAAGTTGCTTGGTGCGATACCAGTAATGAAGCTTGTGGAGAAGCAGGGCAAATTAGACAAGATCCTGATTCTCATGTTTAACTATGCAAAAACAGGAAGTTGCTGTCCAATGTGCCCCCCAATATGGAATGCTGAACACACCATACATTCCAATCAATATTCGCAACTCCTGGATGTAATCAATGAACAAGCTGTGCAGCTACCTGTGCATCAAGTCAAATTCTTCTCTCCTGAAGTTACAAGCCTAGGTTTGCAGTCAGCTACTGACTTGCAAAAAAGCTGTTTGGCAAGATCCAGCAAGCTCTATGGCGTGGATTACTACTTTTGTTTTAAACTGTGAAATCTTATGGCTTCATACTTTCAATAAATAATGAGGTGTCAAGATTTATTTTCAAAGCAAGTGACTAAATTCAATCGCGATCAGAAGCACCCAGGTTTATTTCTGGAGGGATGAAATTGAAAAATAAACTTGTGTTAAACTTGCATCAAACTTGGTTCAGGCAACATCTGGAGTATTACATATAATTTTCGTCACCATTTTATAAAGAGGCACTGGAAATAGTACAAATAAAATACACAACGATGGAATCAATGGTTATAAAACATCAGAGACCATTCTGCACATCTTTTGTGCCAGCTCTCTGCAACATCAAATCATGTAGACCCATTCTCCTGCCCTTTCCCTGTGACACTGCTAATTCTCTCTCTTCCAAAGATCTTTTGAAAGCCTTCGCCACATTCAGGGAATGCATTCCAGATCCTAACCAGTGTAAAATGTTTTCCCTCATGTTGCTCTTGCACCACTCTTCTTAAATAGGTATCTTGTGGTTTTCAACCCTTGTCATTGGGAACACAATTTACTCTCTCTAGACCAGTCATTATTTCAAACCCTCTATCAAACTTATCTTAACCTTCTCTTTGCCCAGAAGATCAGCTCCAGCTTCTTCAATCTGCCCTGGTAACTCAAACCGCTCTTCCCTGGGTCTTTTTTTCTCCTCTCAGAGCACTCACACCCATCTTAAAGTGCAGTGCACAGAATTTTATACAATACTCCAGTTAAGACAAAGAACAAAAAAAATTACAGCACAGGAAGAGGCCCTTTGGTCCTCCAAGCTTACACTGACTATACTGCCTGACTTAACTAAAACCCCCTGCACTTCTAGGGACCATATCCCTCTATTCCCTTCCTATTCATGTACTTGTCAAGACACCCCTTAAAAATCACTACCTTATCCACTTCCACTACCTTCCCGAGCAACAAGCTCCAGGCACCACCACCCTGTGTAAAAATCTACCTCGTACATCTCCTTTAAACCTTGCCCCTTAAACCTATGCCCCCTAGTAATTGGATCTTCCACCCTGACTGTAACACTACATTCTGCACTCTCTTGTTTCCTTCTCTCCGAACAGCATGCAAGAAACAATATTTTTCACTGTATGTTAATACATGTGACATTAATAAATCAAATCAAAGGATTAACAGACTGCGTCTCCTTCCTCTTAAAAATGAAAGGATGACACAAAAGGTCTTTAAAATTATGAAAGGTTAGAGTGAGAATGTGGAACTCACTACCACAGGCTGGTTGAAGTGAATAGTAAATACGCATTTAAGAATAAACTAGACGAACACATGAAGGAGAAAGGAACAAAAGTAAAGTAGGAAAGAACAACTGGTCTCTATGGCACTTTTTAAAGATGTTTGCATACTTGGAAAAGTTTTGGTCTTTTCACTGTCATCAAATTTTTATTTTAAAAAAACTTAATTAGGAGTACAATATTTAACCACTTAGTTAGAATAGTTAATTCAATGTTAAATAAAGTACAGTGAACAAAAGAAAAATAATGTGATTAACAGGGAGAGGCAGTAAGGAAGGGTTAAATGTTCTATTTTCAAATCCCCCAAATCTCAGAGAACGCACTTGCAAAAAGTAAACTTTCAGTGCCAGAAGTTTAGTTGTAATAAAACTTACCATACCATTACAAATTTACTTCACTAGAATGCACATGTCCCAATTTTTTTTTGATGATATTAGTGGGTATCTACCATGTAACACACGTCAAGTCTACAGCAAGACACAGTATTGTCATAATGAAGCTTCTGGAGAGTGGAACAACTCAAACTGAAACTGTGACTTCTGTGTTTAACTGCGCATGTGCAGTCACTAGAAGTTGCTTTCAGATTTACTCTTCAATAATGATGAACACCGATAACCTGACTTACTTTTAAACCACAAAATCCGGCTGTTAGGATTTTAATTAAGATTTTCAGCACTGACAGTTAATGGATCGTTCTGTGCAAGGGTAACTAGATTCCTCATAGCAATGCGAAACTGCCAATCAAAAAGCCAATTTAGACTCAGGGCATCACCCCACATTTACCGTATGTATGCATTAGAGAAAGATTTGATCCGAAATAGATGAGTTACAAGAACCTGTGTTTCCTTGTAAAACAAAGGACCTCAAGAACCCATAGCTATTACATATAAACAAGGAGAAAACCATTCAGCCCTCAACCCACTCCACCATTTAATAAGAGCATGACAGCTCCAATAGTTATCTCAAATCTGCATTCTACCTATCTTGATTACCTATCACCTCATTCATCAAGAATCTATCCATTTCTGCCTTAAAAATATTCAAGGACTCTGCTTCCACCACCTTTTCAGGAAGGGTTCCAAAAACTATGACCTGCAGAAAAAAAATCACCTCATCTCGGTTTTAATGGGTGAGGCCTTATTTTTAAACAGTAACCTCTTCCAAAAGACCCTGATGCCAAAGTTATCAGTCTCCAGCTATTCATCAAACAGCGGCAAAAACATGAGCACCCACTGCATCACACTGGCATGGATGAAATGCCCAGGAACCAAACTGTGGAGTGGATAGATTCAGAAAAATTCCAGTGACAACCACAAGACAAAGATCCACAGTGTTATGGCCAGCATGTCCAACAGAACAAGAGTAAAATCTATGGTAATTTCCAGCAATAAAACAATGCCAAAAATCAAGTTCCCGACAGGTGTTTGTGCATGTCCATGACAAAGATTGGATGGAAGAGGATGGAGTGAAGTTGTGGATTGAATTAGAATAGGCCAACACAAAGAATGCAGTTTATTAATGCAGGGTTGTTCATATCCTATCCAACAGATAATGCAATAGGTGGTGGTGAACAAATAAGACCTGTTACACCAGGGGTCTGAAACCCATAATTTAACCTTTGGTTGTGTGCCTCAACAAGCCATTCCAAAGATCCTGTTCACACTGAATGGAATAGGTGGATGGTTCATGGAGAAAAAAAACTTTCAAAGACAAACTTTGCACGGTGTCCCACTTGACGTTTTGTGTGGTTTTGTCATCAAATCATAAAATGCAATTATTGTATAAACTGTCATTGGACTGTTCAAAATTGCAGAATACTCAATTCAATGGATGGAGGAAGATGACTTGTGAAGGATTGATTCCGAAACTAAAAGTATCAAATCAGGATCTGAATGAGATTCTTATAATGATGCCATTACTCAGTGACTAAGAACAAATTTGACAAACTTCACATCGTGTGTTGAAGAAAAATTTAACATTGAGTTTTGATTAAGATTAGAAGTGTCCTTGTGGAGTTAATTTATTCAATAAAACATGACACATTGGTATGTTACCAGAGGGTTTTTTCCTCCATATTTCACAATGACGACCATCTACAGCAGTTCACATTTTATACTTGAGTATCTAAGTAGACTCCCTTTTTGGGAGGATTTTGCAAAGCTTCAATGGTTGACTTATGCGCTGCAATCTATGGTAATACCATGCCTCTGGTGAATATAGATGAGAAATAGGAGGTCACAGATGGGTCCTTGAGAACACCAGAAGTGAAGGGGAGTAGAAAGGAAAGCTATTGAAAGTGATTCTCTGGTGACAACTAGGTAGTTATAAATGGAACCAGGTGAGAGTCGTCCCACCCAGCTGAACAATAATGGAGAATCATTGCTCAACTGTGTCAAAGGCTGCGGACAGGGTGAAAAGGGCAAGGAGGGAAAGTCAATCTTTGCCATAATCACATAGGATCAAAGTGATTTCAATCCTGTAGTGTCTATATGCCTTAATTCCATAACACTCAACGCCCTCACAAAAATCTAGCAATCAATTTCCAGCGGACCTAGCTTGAACATTTTTGGGAGATAGTGAATTCCAGGTTTCCACCGTGTGCGAAGAAGTGCTTCCCAAGATGATTCCTGAATGGTCTAATTCTAACTTTAAGATTACGGCCCCTTGTTCTCAACTCCCAAACCAGAGGATCAATTTTCTCTCCATTTATTCTACCACATCATTTAATCATCTTAAATACCTCAATTATGTCACATTTACATCTGCTATATTTAGAGTATAAAAAAAATCTATCATCCAAACTGATCTTGTATAAAGTGATCTGAAAATGCACATCTTCATCCAGGAGGATGAGGGGAGGCAAGGTAAATTGAATTCGAAATATATTCTATATTCCCAAAAACAAATTTATTTTTCATCAATATGGAGTTTTGCAAAGGAATCTAATCATGTGATTTAGCTGACATTAAAAAAAAACCAAAGCTTCACTTTTAGCTTGTCTTTAAAGCCGTTTGAATTGCTGGACTTCAACTCAACATGTTACAAAAGAAAAACTACATTTTGCGTAGTCATTATTTTTTATTTAACAGAACTCAACAACACATTGACCACTGATTAATAGAAATTGAAGCCCGTCTAAAAATGTGTGGCACAGGCTAACTTTCCAGCTACACAGGAAACGAAGCAGTACTGTCCAGCTGTCAGAAGATTTCAAAACTAGAGCCCAACCAATTTAATAGCTTGGAACATAGGAACAGGAGAAGGCCATCTAGGCCTTTGGGCTGGCTCTGTCATTCAAGTAACTCATGGCTGATCTGCACCTCAAAACCATAATACTGCTTTTGCTCCATATCCCTGGATACACTTATCTAAAAGAAATCTAATTCTGTCTTGGTAGCTATGATAGACAGCCATTTGGGGTGGACAAAGTGTTCAAAATTTCAACTCTTTAAAAAGTGCTTCATGAATTCAAGCCCAAATAGTGTAGCTCCAAATTTTAGGATTACATCCCCTTGTTCTTGGTTCACCTTCCAAAGTAAACTATTAAACAAAGTAAACCATATATACTACAAATTAAATTAACATTTTAAGTACCACAATCAGATCACCCTCAATCTTCCATACTTAAGGAAATGTAAGCCAAGTTTATGCAACATGTAATTTATCTGAATTTTCAAAATGCCTTTCATGAGATGCCCCTTAATAGTCTAATAAGGTCAGAGAATGTGGAATCAGGGGACAAATGGCAGAACGTATTGCTAGCTGGCTTCAAGACAAAAAGCAGAGTGTGGGAATAAAGGGTAGTTACGCAGAGTGGCAGAGGATGGTAAAGTGGTATGCTAAAAGGATCAGCCAGTGCTGTTCACAATTTACTTCAACAGTGTGGACTTTGGAATCCAAAACACAATTTACAAACTTATATATGATACCAAAGTAATCAAGGCCGAGGAATACAGCAATGAATTACAACAGAACATCAATAAAATTGCTGAATGGGGAGACAATTAGCAAATGAAGTTCAACAAGGATAAAGGTGAGGTAGTACATTTTGATGGGAAGAGGAGGGAGGTCACTTATTACTTGGATGTGCGAGCTTACCTGTGAGAGAAACAAGGTATCTTGGAGTATGAGTACACAATCGTTAAAAGTTGCACCACAGGTTCACAAGGCCATAAAAAAGCAAAGCAAACACTACTCTTGAGGGATAGAACTGAAAAGTAAGGAAGTTGTGCAAAACCTGTATCAAATCTTAGTTGGACCACACTTTTGGCAGTCTGGTTGCCACATTATAAAAAGGATATGGAGACACTGGTGGGTGCAGACAATATTCAAATGGTTGATATATTAAATACGTGAATATATAAACCAGGAAAGGACGGACAGGCTGGGTGTCTTTTCTCTTGGAAAAAAATGGAATGGCGAGTGTAACTGAATAGAAATCTTAAATTTAGATACAGAGAGACATTTTCTTCTTGTGGGGTAGAGCACAGTTAGAAACTATAAAATCTTTATAAAATAGTTGGCAAAAAATCCAACAGGGAATTCAGAGGAAACGTCTTTACTCAAAAAGCAGTGAGAACGTGGAACTCATGATCACAGGGGGTAGATGAAGTGAATAGTTTAGATGCATTTAAGCGAAAGCCGGACAAGCATAAGAGGGAAAAGGGAATCAATTTAGATGAGGAAAACATGGGAGAAGGTTCAAGTGAAGTATAAATGCTGACATGGACTGATTGGGCCAAATGGCCTGTGTGTCATATACACTATGTAATTTTACAAGGTTGATACCTCAAACATGTGATTTATATATAGTTCATGCAATTTCAATGCAATAGGTAATTTAATTCTTCTAATTCCAACATTATTCCAGTGAAATGGTACTGCAAACTCTCTCTGGCCAATCACTCCTGAGGCATGATGCCTGAAACTGAACAAAATAAGCAAGATGATGCCTGACCAAAGATCTATACAACTGAAGCCCAAGTTCCTCTCCTTTGTATTTCAGCTCCTTCGACACAAAGACCAACATTTCATTAGCCCTTTTAGTCTTCCTCATTCACAAAAGCTGAAAAATATTAGCTGAAGTGTGACGTTCCAACACTTCAGAATCCAGTTACCATTGTAATTGGAAATAATGAAGTCAAAGTTAAGCAATTCTTCACAAGGTACACTAATGCTTTTTATTAAAGCCATGATCATCTTTCTTTTTCAATGATAAGAATACTACAATAGGCTATATTCATTCTTTGATGCCAGATTTTGCTGAAGAGCTGAATTTTAAAAATGTCTAAAAGGGTTCAATCAGACATTTAAAAAAATTCAGCCATTTCACCAAAACCATCCAGCTCAAAATGTTTGTATTTTATGGGTATTCTAGTTAGAATCTGTATAAAGAAATTTCTGAATTTGTGGATGACAACAAAGCAATCAATGCCAAGGAAAACTGCAACAAAGTACTGCAAGACATTCAGAAAATTGCAGAATTACAAGTTAATTAAAAGTTCAATACAAAAAAATCTGTTTTGTAACAGAAATTGTCATTCTTCTTTCATCAACTTAAATAAACACAACTACATTAATGTACTGAAGTATAAAGAACTCAAAAACTTAAAAGCTAAAATCTTAATGAGTTACATTTGAATTTTCTTTTCAAAATGGCTTTACATAAGAACATAAGAAATAGGAGCTAGAGTAGGCCATCAAGCCCTTCGAGCCTGCCCTGCCATTCAATAAGATCATGGCTGATCTGTCGTGGCTCAGTTCCACGTTCCCGCCCTCTCCCCATAACCCTTAATCCCCTCGCTTATCAAAAACCCATCAACCCGCGTCTTAAAAATATTTAGCCAGGCAGCCTCCACCACTTCAACGGGCAGAGAATTCCAGAGATTCACCACCCTTTGAGTGAAGAAGTTCCTCCTCAACTCCATTCTAAACCGCTCCCCCTTTATCTTGAGGCTGTGCCCCCTATCCTACTGTCCTTTCTGAGCGGGAAGAGTCTCTCCACCTCTATCCTATCCATCCCATTCATCATCTTATATGTCTCAATGAGATCTCCCCTCATTCTTCTAAACTCTAACGAGTACAAGCCTAGTTTATTCAGCCTCTCCTCATAGTTCAACCCCGTCAACTCCAGTATCAGCCTAGTAAACCTCCTCTGCACTCCCTCCAAGGCCAAAATATCCTTGCGTAAGTGCAGCGACCAAAACTGCACACAGTACTCCAGCTGCGGCCTCACCAATGCCCTATACAGCTGCAGCAAGACCTCCCTACTTTTATATTCAATCCCCCTGCTATGAAGGCCAGCATCCCATTAGCCTTCCTGACCACCTGCTGCACCTGCAGGCTGCGTTTTTGCGACTCATGCACAAGGACCCCGAGGTCCCTCTGCACCGTCGCCTGCTGCAGTTTTTCGCCACGTAAGTAATAGTCCTTCCTACCATTATTCCTACCAAAGTGGACCACCTCACACTTGCCAACATTAAATTCCATTTGCCAGTTCCTGGCCCATTCGCCCAGCCTACCCAGATCCTTCTGCAGACTCTCCACACCCTCCGCGCAATTTGCCGTTCCACCAATCTTGGTGTCATCAGCAAATTTCGACACCATACACTCGGTTCCCTCCTCCAGATCATCTATATAAATGGTAAAAAGCTGAGGCCCCAGCACCGACCCCTGGGGCACTCCACTAGTCACCAACCGCCAATCCGAATAGCACCCATTAACTCCCACTCTCTGCCTCCTATTTGACAACCAATCCTCTATCCACGCTAACACCCTACTCCCAACTCCATGCCCCCTTACCTTCTGCAATAACCTCTTGTGAGGCACCTTGTCAAACGCCTTCTGAAAATCAAGAAAGACCACATCCACCAGCTCTCCTCTATCCACCACCCGAGACACATCCTCATAGAACTCCAATAAATTTGTCAGACACGACTTCCCCTTAACGAAACCATGCTGCGTCTGCTCTGTCAAGCAATTCCTCTCAAGATGCCTCGCTATTTCCTCCTTGATGACGGATTCTAACATTTTACCTACAACAGACGTTAAACTAACTGGCCTATAATTCCCTGCCTTTTGCCTGCCACCCTTCCTAAACAACGGCGTAACATTAGCCGTTTTCCAATCTTCCGGCACTTGCCTGGAATCCAGCGACGTTTGCAAAATAACCACCAAGGCATCCACTATCACCTTCGCCATTTCTTTCAGAACCCTTGGATGCATTCCATCCGGTCCTGGGGACTTGTCCACAATCAGTCCCTCCAGTCTGTCGAGCACCGCCTCTCTAGTAACAATAATGTCATCGAGACCCTCCAGTCCTACCTCCCTTCCATCGCTAACACCCGGCAAATTATTCACGTCCTCCTCCGTGAAGACCGAAACAAAAAAGTTATTCAAGACCTCAGCCATTTCCCCATCCCCTACCACTAAGTCCCCCCTCTCATCCTCTAAGGGTCCAACGTTCACCCTAGCCAGCCTCTTCCTTTTTATATATTTAAAAAAACTCTTGCTATCCTTTTTTATATTAAGCACTAGCCCAGCTTCATAGTTTCTCCTACCCTTCTTTATCAACTTCTTTGTCAATCTTTGTTGACATTTAAACCTCTCCCAATCCTCTTCTCGTCCACTACTCTTAGCTACTCTAAACGCCTCCGTTTTTAATTTAACACTTTCCTTCACCTCCTTCGTTATCCACGGCTTATTACCTCTCCTCCTACGGTCCTTTTTAACCATCGGAATAAATTTCTGCTGAGCACCAAGAAAGATCTCCTTAAAGATCCTCCACTGCTCCTCAACGCGCTACCCCAGTCAACATTCGCCAATTCTTCTCTCATCCTACCGTACTCCCCTCTGTTCAAACAAAGGACGCGTGTCCGGGAACCCACTTTCTCCTCCTCCATCTGCACCAGAAACTCCACCATACAATGATCACTCTCCCCAAGAGGATCCTTCACCGCGAGGTCCCTAATTCTACCCGCCTCATTACATAACACCAGATCCAAGATAGCTCGCTCCCTCGTCGGCTCCAACATACACTGTTCAAGGAAACTATCCCGACAACATTCCAAGACCTCCTCCTCGAGCCCACCGCGTCCAACATGGGTCGACCAATCAATATGTAGATTGAAATCCCCCATAATTATCGCCGTTCCATTCCTGCACACCGCACTTATTTGCACGTTAACAGCCCGCCCCACCTCCAGATCATTATTCGGGGCCTATAGACGACACCCACCAGCATCTTCCTCCCTTTGCTGTTCCTAATCTTCACCCACAACGATTCCACTTTCTGCTCTTTGGTTCCTATATCATCCCTTGCTACCACCCTGATACTATCCTTAATCAGCAGAGCTACGCCCCCGCCCCCCCCCCCGCTTTTTTCCTCCCGCCTATCCTTCCTAAACACTTGATACCCCTTGGACATTCAGCTCCCAGTCCCTGTCACCTTGCAGCCACATCTCTGTAATGGCCACCAGATCATATCCATTTGTGCTGACCTGCGCCACCAGCTCATCCACTTTATTCCGAATGCTTCGTGCATTCAGATAAAGTGCCTTGATCCCAGCCTTCACCTGGACCCTATTTGCCAGAACACCACCAACCATACTCACGCCCCCTACTACCTTTATTATTGGGACATCCTCAGCCTCTTCCCTTACCTGTACCCTCTCCTTAACTTTAGACCCCGTACTGTCACCTACCCTCGCACCCTCCCCCCCCAAATTAGTTTAGAGCCCTGTCTACAGTCCTATTTACACGGTTCGCCAGGACTCTGGTCCCAGCACGGTTCAGACCAACCCCATCCCACCTGAACAGGTCCCACCTACCCCAATACTGATGCCAATGCCCCATAAATTCAAACCCATTCCTCCCACACCAATCCCTGAGCCACCCATTCACTTCCTTAATCCTATCTACCCTACGCCCGTCTGCACACGGTTCAGGTAGTAATCCAGAGATAACCACCTTGTCAGTTCTACTTTTTAATTCCATTCCCAACTTTTCATACTCCCTCCCCAGATCCTCAGTTCGCATTTTGCCTATGTCGTTGGCACCCACATGTACCACAACGACCAGATTCTCACCCTCCCATTCCAGGTTCCTCTGCAGCCCAGATGCGACATCCCGGACCCGAGAACCAGGCAGACATAAGAACATAAGAAATAGGAGCAGGAGTAGGCCATCCAGCCCTTCGAGCCTGCCCCGCCATTCAGTAAGATCATGGCTGATCTGTCGCTGCTCAATTCCACTTTCCCGCCCTCTCCCCATAACCCTTAATCCCCTCTCCTATCAAAAACCCATCAACCCGCGTCTTAAAAATATTTAGCCAGGCAGCCTCCACCACTTCAACGGGCAGAGAATTCCAGAGATTCACCACCCTTTGAGTGAAGAAGTTCCTCCTCAACTCCGTTCTAAACCGCCCCCCTTTTATCTTGAGGCTGTGCCCTCTAGTCCTACTGTCTTTTTTGAGCGGGAAGAGTCTTTCCACCTCTATCCTATCCATCCCATTCATCATCTTATACGTCTCAATGAGATCTCCCCTCATTCTTCTAAACTCTAACGAGTACAAGCCCAGTTTATTCAGCCTCTCCTCATAGCTCAACCCCCTCAACTCCGGTATCAGCCTAGTAAACCTCCTCTGCACTCCCTCCAAGGCCAAAATATCTTTGCGCAGGTGCAGCGCCCAAAAATGCACACAGTACTCCAGTTGCGGCCTCACCAATGCCCTATACAGCTGCAGCAAGACCTCCCTACTTTTATATTCAATCCCCCTCGCTATGAAGGCCAGCATTCCATTCGCCTTCCTGACCACCTGCTGCACCTGCAAGCTGGGTTTTTGCGACTCATGCACAAGGACCCCGAGGTCCCTCTGCACCGTCGCCTGCTGCAGTTTTTCACCCCGTAAGTAATAGTCCTTCCTACCATTCTTCCTACCAAAGTGGACCACCTCACACTTGCCAACATTAAATTCCATTTGCCATTTCCTGGCCCATTCGCCCAGCCTATCTAGATCCTTCTGCAGACTCTCCACACCCTCCGCACAATTTGCCGTTCCCCCAATCTTGGTGTCATCAGCAAATTTCGACACCCTACACTCGGTTCCCTCCTCCAGATCATCTATATAAATGGTAAAAAGCTGAGGCCCCAGCACCGACCCCTGGGGCACTCCACTAGTCACCATCCGCCAATCCGAATAGCACCCGTTGACCCCCACTCTCTGCCTCCTATTTGACAACCAATCCTCTATCCACGCTAACACCCTACCCCCAACTCCATGTCCCTCGACCTTCTGCAATAACCTCTTGTGAGGCACTTTGTCAAACGCCTTCTGAAAATCTAGAAAGACCACATCCACCGGCTCTCCTCTATCCACTGCCCTAGTCACATCCTCATAGAACTCCAGTAAATTTGTCAGACACGACTTCCCTTAAATGAAACCGTGCTGCGTCTGCTCTATCAAGCAATTCCCTTCAAAATGCCTCGCAATTTCCTCCTTAATGACAGATTCCAACATTTTACCTACCACAGACGTTAAAGTAACTGGCCTATAATTCCCCGCCTTTTGCCTGGCACCCTTCTTAAACAACGGCGTAACATTAGCCGTTTTCCAATCATCCGGCACTTCCCCGGAATCCAGCGACGTTTGGAAAATAACCACCAAGGCATCCACTATAACCTCCGCCATTTCTTTCAGAACCCTCGGATGCATTCCATCCGGTCCTGGGGACTTGTCCACAATCAGCCCCTCCAGTCTGTCGAGCACCGCCTCTCTAGTAACAGTAATGTCATTAAGACCCTCCAGTCCTACCACCTTTCCATCGCTAACACCCGGCAAATTATTCACGTCCTCCTCCGTGAAGACCGAAACAAAAAAGTTATTCAATACCTTAGCCATATCCCCATCCCCTACCACTAGGTCCCCTTTCTCATCCTCTAAAGGACCAACATTCTCCCTAGCCAGCCTCTTCCTTTTTATATATTTATAAAAACTCTTGCTATCCTTTTTTATATTAAGCGCTAGCCCAGCTTCATAGTTTCTCCTACCCTTCCTTATCAACTTCTTTGTCAATCTTTGTTGACATTTAAACCTCTCCCAATCCTCTTCTCGCCCACTACTCTTAGCTACTCTAAATTCCTCCGCTTTTAGTTTAACACTTTCCTTCACCTCCTTCGTTATCCACGGCTTATTACCTCTCCTCCTACTATCCTTTTTGACCATCGGAATAAATTTCCATTGAGCACCAAGAAAGATCTCCTTAAAGATCCTCCACTGCTCCTCAACAGACCGTTCCTCCAACGCGCTCTCCCAGTCCACATTCGCCAATTCTTCTCTCATCCTACCGTACTCCCCTCTATTCAAACAAAGGACGCGTGTCCGGGAACCCACTTTCTCCTCCTCCATCTGCACCAGAAACTCCACCATACAATGATCACTCTCCCCAAGAGGATCCTTCACCACAAGGTCCCTAATTCTACCCGCTTCATTACATAGCACCAGATCCAAGATAGCTCGCTCCCTCGTCGGCTCCAACACACACTGTTCGAGGAAACTATCCCGGCAGCATTCCAAGAACTCTTCCTCGAGCCCCCCACGTCCAACATGGGTTGACCAATCAATATGCAGATTGAAATCCCCCATAACTACGGCCGTTCCATTCCTGCACGCCGCACTTATTTGCGCGTTAACAGCCCGCCCCATCTCCAGATCATTATTCGGGGGCCTATAGACGACACCCACTAGCGTCTTCCTCCCTTTGCTGTTCCTAATCTCCACCCACAACGATTCCACCCTCTGCTCCTTGGCTCCAATATCATTCCTTGCTACCACCATGATGCTATCCTTAATCAGCAGAGCTACGCCCCCCCCTTTTCCCTCCTGCCTATCCTTCCTAAACACTTGATAGCCCTGTACATTCAGCTCCCAGTCCCTGTCACCCTGCAGCCACGTCTCTGTAATGGCCACCAGATCGTATCCATTTGTGTCGATCTGCGCCATCAGCTCATCCACTTTATTCCGAATGCTTCGTGCATTCAGATAAAGTGCTTTCATCCCAGCCTTCACCTGGACCCTATTTGCCGCAATGCCACCAACTATACTCACGCCCCCTACTCCCTCTATTATTGGGACATCCTCGGCCTCTTCCCTTACATGTACACTCTCCTTAACTTTAGACCTCGTAAGGTCACCTACCCTCGCACCCTCCCCCCCCTAATTAGTTTAAAGCCCTGTCTACAGTCCTCTTTACTCTATTTGCCAGCACTCTGGTCCCAGCACGGTTCAGACCAACCCCATCCCGCCCGAACAGGTCCCACCTACCCCAATACTGGTGCCAATGCCCCATAAATTCAAACCCATTCCTCCCACACCAATCCCTGAGCCACCCATTCACTTCCTTAATCCTGTCAACCCTACGCCCATCTGCACACGGTTCAGGCAGTAGCCCAGAGATAACCACCTTGTCGGTTCTACTTTTTAATTCCATTCCCAGCTTTTCATACTCCCTCCCCAGATCCTCAGTCTGCATTTTGCTTACGTCGCCGGCACCCACATGAACCACAACGACCGGATTCTCACCCTCCCACTCCAGGTTCCTCTGCAGCCCAGCTGCGACATCCCGGACCCGAGCACCAGGCAGACAACACACCCTTCTGTACACTTTGTCATTGTGACAAAGGACAGTGTCAATACCCTTAACCCCACTATCCCCAATTACTACTACGTTCCTTTTCAGCTTCTCTTTGCCTATGTCCTGCGTCTGCATCACTGTACTGTGTGCAGTTTGCTCACCAGCCTCACCTCCCTCGTTCTCGTCCAGACTGGAAGCAAGAACCTCAAACCTGTTATGCAGATTGAGAGGCTGAGGCATCCACTCCCCGCCCTCCTGCCTCCGCTCAGCAGCCCCCTCTTGTTCCTGACCCTTAGAGTTAGCCAATCTGGGGGGGGGGGGGGAATGTCACTTGCACCCCATTGACAATGGCACCCTCTCTCCCCCTGATGAGCCTCAGTGTCTGTAGCCCAGAGGCCAGCTCATCTACCTTGAGCTGGAGTTCCTCTAGCAACCTGCACTTACTGCAGACATGGTCACTGGGAAGGACCCTGGGGTCCACCAGCTCCCACATCATACAGAAACAACACATCACATGCCCCTCCATTATTCACTATAGTAGTGTTGAAAATTTCAACACGAACTTACCTGGCCCTTTTTCTCCCCAGCCCTTTTGCTCCTAAGCCCTAATAGCTCACTCTGCTTCCCTCTCACTCCGCTGCCCACTGTCTACAGCAGGCCTCCTTTTAAACCTGGCGCTGTTTTAAAGCCTGCTCCCCCACAACTCCCTGCTATCCACTCCCTTAGAATTCTTAAAGTGGTAGATACAAAAAGCCTGCAAAAATGCTTTTAAATGATTTAAACAGTTCTACAAGGTAAGTTCTTACTACGAAAGTGCTTTAAACTTATTTAAACAGGTTTTTAACAGGTAATTTCTTATCTGTCTCTCTGCTCCTTCACTCGTCTGCTCCAGCAAACAAACTAACATTTAACTAAATAGACAGCACAAGAGTGAAAAAAAAATTCTTCCTTAAGTCATCAAAAAAACGACAAGCCTGCACGGTATTGTGTATTTCATCTCAATTTCATTGTCTGGCATAAGTGGCACAGCACAACACTGGGCCCTTTGATGCATGCATGTTATTTAAATAAGTATAACATTCCCATTGCATCTTTCCACCATCTCTCCCTCCTATTTGGCTATGACTATTTCGCCTTTGCATTTGAGTTATAAATCTTAGCTCAGTTTTTCAACTGCCCGACTGCCTGGATTCACTACAGTTCGCTTATCACTGCAACAGGTCCACAGCAGGTGCCGTCTCCCTTTGAGACATACAAGATGATGAATGGGATGAATAGGGTAGAGGTGGAGAGGTTCTTCCCACTCAGAAAGGACATTAGGACTAGAGGGCACAGCCTCAAGATGGGGGGGGGGGCAGTTTGGAATGGAGTTGAGGAGGAACTTCTTCACTCAAAGGGTGGTGAATCTCTGGAATTCTCTGCCCGTTGAAGTGGTGGAGGCTGCCTCGCTAAATATATTTAAGACGCGGGTAGATAGGTTTTTGGTAGGCAAGGGGATTAAGGGTTATGGGGAGAAGGCAGGAAAGTGGAACTGAGCCACTTCAGATCAGCCATGATCTTACTGAATGGCGGGGCAGGCTCGAAGGGCTAGATGGCCTACTCCTGCTCCTATTTCTTATGTTGTTATGAGTGCAGATACACTCAACCCTGGAACACCTAGGTAACAAAGATACCTATGTCACACTTCTATTCTTAGACTACGAACACCATTATTCCTATGAGACTCATCTCCAAACTTCATGGTCTGGGGCTCAGCTCCTCCTTCTGCAACTGGATCCTCGACTTCCTAACCCACAAACTGCAGTAAGGATAGGCAACAACAAGTACTCCATGATCATCCTCAGCCCCTTACACATCTTTGACTGTATAGCCAAACTCCCTTCCAACTCTATTTTCAAGTTTGCTGATGACACCATCGTTGTGGGTCAGATCTCCAACAATGACGGGACATAGTACAGACAAGAGATAGAGAATCTGGTGAGTTGGTGCAACGATAATTTCTTCCTCAGCGTCAACAAAACGAAGAAGATAGTCATCGACTTCAGGAAGCCAAGTGGAGGGCATGCCCCTGTTTACATCAATGGGGATGAAGTAGAAATGGTTAACAGCTTCAGGTTTTTAGGTGTTCAGATCACCAATAACCTGTCCTGGTGCCTCCATGCCAACACTATAGTTAAGAAAGCCCACCAAAACCTCTACTTTCTCAAGAGAGAAAGGAAATTTAGCATGTCAGCTATGATTCTCACTAGCTTTTACAAATGCACCACAGAAAGCATTCTTTCTGGTTGTATCACAGCTTGGTATGGCTCCTGCTCTGTCCAAGACCGCAAGAAACTACAAAGTGTCGTGAATGAAGCCCAGTACAACACTCAAACCAGCCTCACATCCACTGAGTCTGTCTATACTTCCCGCTGTCTCAGAAAAGCAGCCAGCATAATCAAGGACCCCATGCACCCCAGACATACTCTTTTCCACCTTCTTCCGTTGGGAAAAAGATACGAAATTCTGAGGTCACATGCTAACCAATTCAAAAGCAGCTTCTTCCCTGCTGCCACCAGACTTTTGAATGGACCTACCTCACATTAAATTGATCTTTCTCTACACCCTAGCTACAACTTTATAATACATTCTCCACTCTCCTTTTCTTCTCTACGTATGGTACACTTTGTCTGCATCGTGCACAAGAAACAATACTTTTCACTAAATACTAATACATGTGAAAATAAAAATAATAAATCAATTTTTTTGAATGCATGCTTATATACTTGTACTTTAGGAAATGACCAGCAAAATAATCATGCAAAGAGTAATAACAAAACAAAAAAAATTGAAAAGTGGATAGAGCTAAATCAGACAGTCAGAACTAATTATGACCAGGATCAGCTAATTTGTTAATAAATCAAAGCTTTTAAGAAATAAGTAATTTTACTCAAAGCCAGGCATTATTTACAAAAAACTAGGCACATCAATCTTGGCCACTTTAAAACAAAAATCAGATTCACTGTATACCAACAGTGGACAAACCTGAAGGACAACATCTGCTGAGTAATCCCTAGGTAAAAAGTGGGAGTTAAAAACAAGTCTCTTTCAGAAACAAACATTGTTTTCATTTCAGCAATTAAAAATAAATTATATACTCCACCACTACCATAACTTCAACACGTGTGATTCAATGTACCACTAAGAAAGATTCACTACGCAAGCAGTTTGAGCCAGCTCAAAGCCATTCGAAAAACGTGATCTGCAATACTCAGTACATGAACACTGTCTAATTTTTTTTACTCAGTATTCCATCACCAGGAAATGAATCACTGATGCAGCAGGTACAATTTCTGCTGGGATTTGGGAATTAAAGAGTATTTGAATTTTAAAAAATCTTTTGCATAAAAATGCAACACTATTTCAAATAAGCTCTACAGATCACACCCTAATCGACCATGTTTTAAAAAATGTATATTTACCCTTAGACCAGAAAGTTCCTGACTGAGCCAGCCACTGTGTGCTGGAAACACAATCATAGTGAAATCTCTCAAAATATCAGGGACAACCTTTTCATTTATAAACTTTGTTCAACTTTATTCGTAGAATCACTACAATACAGGAGGCGGCCATTAAGCTAGGCTCCCAGATTCAGCTGCTTAACAGCAAATGCACTCCAGGATAATGCATTTCATGCAAAGCACTGAGGCATTAGATATAACACAAGGCACCAGGTACCCCCAGAAAGCTTTTATCTAATTTGTATCTTCTTTCATAGGAAATGGTGAAAACAAACATTTTCATTGGCTGAAAACAATTTTTTAAAAATCTTGATATTGATGTAACAAGTTCAATCTTGGATGCAATTGCCTCAAACTGGTGAGACTGATAGATAGGAAGAAACTGTTCCTACTGCAGTAAGGATCAAAAACCAGGGAACAATGACTCATGATGAACAGCAAGAACTAGAGGTGATACAAGGAAATTTATTGGGTATTTTTTTACACAAAGCTGTGAGGATCTGGAATGCACTGCCTGACCATGTTGGTGGTAGAATCAATCGTGGTTTTCAAAAGGGACTTAAGTTAATTACCCAAATAGAAAAATATTACAAGGCTAGAGGAAAAAAGGCAAGAGATGATATATTAGCCTAAAAAACACGTGATTGCAAGTGTATTAAATATATTTGCAAATTTACAATAAAGAGTAGAAAAATATGAAGTATGGAGATGAACGACCAACATCTCAGATCAGAACGAATGCATAACACAACTTTTCAATAAATGCAGAAGAATGAAGCAGCTCTGCACATGATGCAAACAGAATAGCAAACTGAATCTGGACAACACAGATCCCAGTTACACTATCTTCATTTGTCATGTTGAAAGACTTTCAGCTGCCAAGAGCTCAAATCTCAGTTAACATGTGGTATCGGGACTCAACACTACAAAAAAATTAGAGACACTATTATACAAATGCACTAGGGTTGTATGGGGAGCATAAAAATCAAAGTGATTTAAAAGTGATGATTTAATTTGTTAGAACAATGCACAATATGGGGCAACGTGTCTGAAGTGTTGAAAAATCACAAAGCATGAGCCAGAGTATAAATAAGCAGACTGTTTCCAGTAGTTGAGTGGTTACAGACACAAGATTAAATGCAAGGTTCAGAACAGGAGACAAGAGAAATATCTCACAAAGTTGTGATGTTTTGGAATTGTTTTCAGGATTAGTGATTGATAGAAACTATGTCAATAAATAAGATTAAACTCAATCAATGAAAGAAAAAGGGAGAAAGGGATGTGGAAAAAGATAAGTAAAGGTGATTAGAACTATTTGCTCACTTGGAAGAAATAAAGTCAACAAAGACTTGAAGCAAATGGCCTGGTTGCATTGCAATTTCTATCTAATCATATTTTTTCAAAAAGGGAAGACATTAAAGTAATTGAAACAGGTAAAACAGAATTTGAAATTACTTTCCTTCACGTCAAAGAGATCTGATCCTACGTTTGTACCTCATAATTGTTGTCAAGATCACAAATTCATGACACACATTAATGCAAGCCTGATCCTATATGCTCAATGATTTTGGAATACCTAACAATTTTTTTCTGAGTACTTTCTTCTTTTCATATAAATTCTCCACATGATACTATTTTCCACAAGAGATATTGATGACTCTAAAGTATGGTTTCCCAAACTGTGGATTACAGTCTTGATGTGATTGCAATAAATAGACTTGAGTTGTGAGCTCCTCCTCCTTGAGGCAGCAAAGGTGATTGGGGAGCAGAGACTGCCCAGTCTGAAGGCTTGGCTGGACAGCCCTGGACCCATTGGGTCAATGCTGCCAAACAGCAAGGGGCAAATGGTGATCTTAAAGTGCTCTTTAATACCAGAAACTCATTTTTAGTGGAATGGGCCAAGGATATTTGTGTGCTTGCCAACCTTTGTGGAGACCAAGTGTAATGCAAGCACTAACAATGCTGGAAAAAAGTGGTTAGGCCACTGAGCCCAGAAGCTGAGTGGCAGCTTCAAATTTTATTGTATGCCTGGTCCTGTCTTGTCTGTTGTACAGGCTCCTTATCCAGCTAGCGACTACTTTGCAGGCACCAACAACTAAACATATGAATTAGGAGTACGCTAGTCAACTCTTTTAACCTGCTCCTTTATTCAATAAGATCACGCCTGATCTGATTTTAACCTCAGCTTGACATTCCTGGCTGCCCTTGAAAAAATTGGGTCGTGCAGGTAAGGCAGCGAGAAATTATTGAGAGAGTAGGAGGGAAGTTAGGAAGAAAAGTTGAGTTAGGGGAAGGGTTTGGGATGATAGGTAAGAGTTCCTGCATGTGGGTAGGGTGGGCAATTGGGGTTGGGGAGAGGCACAAGTGTATTGGAGTGACAGTGAGGGGTGTTGGGAGGTGGAGATGTGTGTCATGGAGAAAAGAGGCTGATTCCAGTGTGCAAATGGGGGGGTGGTTGAAAAGAGGGGTTTCCTGGCATCTTCTATCATCAATCATCAGGGAAAATGGAAAAGTTGGTAGGAATCTACACAAACATATAAAACAAGTTTTACAAAGTACCTGAAAAGTTTACATTTCTATCATGTAAGTGTAATCCAAAATAAATAAACATCATATAATGTTAATATGCTGCTGTTTTTGTGGGCATCTTGGGTCATGTTAATTTTCAGGTGTTAAAATATGGTCATCTTGGAAAATAGTTTGGGAATAACTGTGCTCAACGCACTTCTAATCACATAATTTTGCACATTATTTTCAGGTGGACATACTCAACACTGTCTGCCAGAATGTGTCCCCAGATGAAGCTTCCATGTGGATGTTGCAGATAAAATGTATGATAAAACCAATGTGACATTCTGCCTGAAGACACTCCCTCATTACATAACAATATATATCAACTTGAATAGGTGGCAAGTTATTACTCAACTCTTCCAAATGGAAAAAACATCCTAAAAATTATAAACTTGTGCAAATTATTGCAAAGAAAAAGTTACATTTTACCATGCAGTTTGTACACAATCTTCGTACTGAATGGCACTCAACTGTTTAATGTGACGCCTTTTCAAATTGCTGACAGGAAAAAAAGTAATCTGTTGAAAACATCCCGTTGCAAAACTAATGGCAAAAAGCAATATTAGGCATCTAAGTTAAAAGAATCCTCCCAATCAGCGCAAGCTAAACCAAAAATAAAAGACCTGAGGGAGTCATATATGGTCTTGCCTGGGGCACCAGATGGCTGAGTAAAGAGAATGTGGCAAAGTGCAGAGTTGCCCCCACCTCATGATTGTATTTCACCCCCATCCTGGGGCATCTAATGTACCCAGGGGAAGGGCATCCGGCCACAAGTATATGGGATAGTCTGAGGGCAGATCCGAAAGAGGGGCATCCTGCCACAAGTATATAGGATAGTCTGAGGACAGATCCAGGGGAGGGACATCCTACCATCACTGTATGGGATAGATTGAGGATCATCACTTGGGCTGCAAACATTAACATTGTGGTGGGTGGGGGGGGAGCCTGAGAGTTTAAACAGCAGCGTCTGTCAGCTCCACCTGTGACACTGACACACACGCAGTGACACTGACACACACGCAGTGACACAATCGATTTACTGTAAACAACAAATAAAACCTCTGCCTGGGTCGCTGGAGGTGGAACACATGGAAGTTTGCACCCTGTCTCCAGCTCTTAGAGCAGGGACCCCGCCCGGTCCGGGCTATTGGGGTGGGTGGTCAGTACCATAGCCCCAAACAAACACACACAGAGACAGAAGGCAAGTTTCTGGAAGAAACTCTCTCCTCCCGCCCCAATTCACCAAGAGCCCACAGCGGATCAACAACTCACTCTGCAAACCACCTCCCCCCCCTCCAACCCCCTCCTGAGGGGAGCAGGAAGCGGCTGCACCTCTCGGGACAGGGCGCAGACACGCCATCAGCTCCAACACTGAGCTCCAGAGCCCGGCCCCCGACAGTAATCCTCCCCCATCCCCGCCACCCAAAACACCCGCTCCCCGGTGTAAAGGGCCCAGAGGAGTGGGAGAACGGGTTGAAGGGGGGGGGGGGGGGGAAGCTGTTGGGGGGGGGGGGGGAAGCCCCTTCTCTCTCGGGTTCAAACACAGCCTCTCCTCCCCATTTTGCCCTCTCCCTCCCCCCGAGCTGACGGGGGGGGGGCGGTGGTGAGTGCCGCCGGTTATCCCTCCCGGTTTCACTCACCTCGCCTTCTTCCACCGCCCGCCTTGGACAGAACCAGAGCGCAGCAGCTCGACTTCCTGGTGAAGGCCAAACGGCGCAGGCGGAAACGCATTCAGCCCGGCTCCTCCCACCCTCCGCCCGGTGAGTGACAGCCGCTCCCGCCCTCCACCCGGTGAGTGACAGCCGCTCCCGCCCTCCGCCCCGCTCCCTGTTGACGTCGCGAATCCCGCCTGCCGCTCGCTCGCTCGCCCTCGCCCGCTCGCCGCCTCCACCCCACCCCCCCAACCTTCCCCGCGAGCATCAACTGCCACTCTCTCGCCACCACCAATATGGCCGCGGCAACACGCCGCTGTCTCCATCGTTGCCGCCAAAGACAGCCAGGGCGGGCAACAAGAGTGCACCCCCATTTCCCCGCCCTCCACTTCCTCCCCTCTTTCCCAGTCCTGTCCCGGGTAGTCAGTCTGCTGGCGGACCTGTCTGCAACGGTATGGAGGTGCTGGCACTGGACGAGGGTAAACACAGTAAGAAGTCTCACAGCGCCGGGTTAAAGTCCGACAGGTTTATTTGGTAGCAAACGCCACTAGCTTTCAGGGCGAGCTCACCACTCGTATGACGAAGGGGCAGAGCCCTGAAAGCTAGTGGAGTTTGCTACCAAATGGACCTGTCTGCAGCCGACAGTCTGGCTGGAAGATGGGCATCATTTCACTGGAATGAAGTGAGATGCTGCTGATTTAGGGAAAAAAACGAATATCAAAAACGAGAGAGGAATTTTTTTTTGGCAATGTTGTCCCTTTATTATGATTTTTAAGTAAAGTTCAAGTTTATTTTTCGGTGCCACTAGTAGGCCTACACTAACACTGCATTGAAGTTACTGTGAAAATCCCCTAGTCGCCACATTCTGACACCTGTTCGGGTTACACCGAAGGAAAACTTAGCATGGCCAATGCATCTAACCAGACTGTGAGAGGAAACTGAAGAACCCGGAGGGAACCCATGCAGACACAGGGAGAATGTGCAAACTCCGCATAGACAGTGACCCTAGCCAGGAATTGAACCCAGATCCTTGGCGTTGTGAGGCAGCAGGGCTAACCACTGTGCTACCAAAGTGAGATGCTGCTCATTTAGAACAAAAAAGGGATTTTTTTGGGAATGTTGTCTCATTATTGTTATTTAAATAGATTATAACACACCCTGTTTTTTAAAATCTCAAACCAATGTGAGTAAAAGGAGTTAAGGTACAGTTCAATCATAACATAACTCAATAGTAGAATAGACTCGATGGATTAAGAACATAAGAACATAAAAAATAGGAGCAGGAGTAGGCCATCCAGCCCTTCGAGCCTGCCCCGCCATTCAATAAGATCATGGCTGATCTGTCGCTGCTCAGTTCCACTTTCCCGCCCTCTCCCCATAACCCTTAATCCCCTCTCCTATCAAAAACCCATCAACCCGCGTCTTAAAAATATTTAGCGAGGCAGCCTCCACCACTTCAACGGGCAGAGAATTCCAGAGATTCACCACCCTTTGAGTGAAGAAGTTCCTCCTCAACTCCGTTCTAAACCGCCCCCCTTTTATCTTGAGGCTGTGCCCCCTAGTCCTATTGTCTTTTTTGAGCGGGAAGAGTCTTTCCACCTCTATCCTATCCATCCCATTCATCATCTTATACGTCTCAATGAGATCTCCTCTCATTCTTCTAAACTCTAACGAGTACAAGCCCAGTTTATTCAGCCTACTCCTGCTGTCCGATCCTTACTCAAAGTCTTCATTTCATATTCCACATAAAGACATTTCAAATGCATCTCTGAGTTCTGACAAAGGGTCATCCTAACTCGAAAGGTTGGCTCTATTCTCTGCCTACAGATACTGTCAGAACTGTTGAGTTTCTCTAGCATATTCTGTTTCTGTTTCAAGTGCATCATTATTTATTAACCCTTGTTCCCATTTCCAAAATCCAAAATGTTCTTGTTTTTTCATGTCTTTGCTAACCAAGCCTTGAACAAATTTCAATAAGACAATCAATATTTCAGAAAATGAAGAAGGACTGAATCCCAAAAGCCTTATTCCATGTGCACCTTTTCAAAGGAATATGGTCCCAGGTGGGACTGTAAAACACAGGTAGACACAATTTCAATCAACATAAGAGGTTAAAATTAGCAATCACTCATCTGAACTAGTCCCATTTGCCTGAATTTGGCCCATAGCCCTTTAAACCTTTCCTATCCATGTTCTTGTTCAAATGCCTTTTAAACGTTGTAATTGTATCTGCCTCTAACACCTCTGGCAGCTCATTCTATATGCGTACCACCTTCTGTGTGAAAAAGTTGCCCCTCAGGTCCCTTTTAAATCTTTGTCCTCTCACCTTGGATTATACCCTTGAGTTTTGGACTCCCCTACCTTAGAGAAAAGACATTTGCTGTTCACCTTATCTGTGCCCCTCATTATTTTATAAATCCCTATAAGGTCACTCCCATCCGCTTACACTCCAGAGAAAAAAATCCCAGCCTATCCATCCTTCCCTTATAACTACCTCTTTGACCAGGATTTTGCTCACCTGTTTCTCTATAACTCTGTAATGCTATATCAGAGCAACTGATCAGAGCGACTTAAAAATCAAAATACCTTAGATACATTCCAGAGGAAATATTGGCAACATGAAAGTCACATTTCCTCATTTTATTTTCTTTCAAAGGGATGTGTGTTATTTTGCAAACTGATCTTGGGGAAAATTATAATGGTAACTATTTACTGTGATGCAGAAATGGTGAAAGTGTTTGTGACTTTTTTTATTGTGTGTAACTTCAATGCATTGTATACTTTAGAGAAAATAAACTGCTCTAACATAGGGTATATCTGAAACATCAACTTCCCTTTTACCTTGCAAGATACTGACTGGACTTGCTTTCTATATCCAACATTTCTGTGTTTGTTTCAAATTGTTAGAATAGCACATAAAAAAATGTTGACTTTGATGTAATTTAGTTAATGATGATCTTAAAGTTTACGAACAATGGCACACCACATTTCTGACATCTTCAGCATTGTTTTAAGATCTCCTTCAAACAAAAATGCTGCTCTAGGATTAAATCACTTCAAACAACAGAGATTCTGCAGAAGCAAACAGGACCAGTTGTTCATGGTTGAAGTACTCTTTTTCCCAAAGGCATATCCAAGAGAAAGAAATGTCACTGGTGTAACTACAGTAGCAACACTTAAAGAAAAACAAATTAAACCAACTTGTTGAAACAAGAAATAATTTTGAATTTAAAAAAATCAAAAGCTTTTGAAAGTGTTTTTGATAAGCAAAATTGGTCTTTGGTACTAGAACAAATGCAGTATTTTATAGCCTCTTTGTTGTTTGCAGATTACCCTACCATTCTGTGACCTGTACATTTCAATATTGTCCTGCCAAGGCCACTTGCAAATTATCTGTATGTACACAGAACAGAAGCACTGTCCCTCGGGTATACTACTACAACATTTTATCAGGCCAAGCACTATTTTTTAAACCAAACTTAAGTTTCCTATTTTCAGTGCTACAATTTATCTTTTGATTGGGAAGATGCTGTTCCAATTCACAGCTAGGAGGTGAGCAAACTTCTTATACTGAGACCGAATGATCTCAGTTGGGGAAACAGTGGGATCTTGATAACCAGCCTCCAATATCTTGCAAGCAAGAAGGTGCAGTGTGCCGAATTTCCCCCTCTTGATTGTGCTATGACTCCTGCTCCAAGTACTTGTTGTCAGGTGAGGACAAAGAGGGTCTCCGACAGTGAAAGAGCTATCAACACTAAATGTCTAAGATCATATTCGCAAGGACAAAACACAGCCTTTTACTCTCCCTGATCACAAAAATACAAGTCTTCATATTTCTCAGTTTTGATGCTTCTCACAAGAGTTTAAACCAGGCTGCATGATGGCACAGTGGTTAACACTGCTACCTTACAGCGCCATCAGCCCAGGTTTGATTCCAACCTTGGGTCGCTGTCTGTGTGGAGTTTGTAAATTCTCCTCATGTCTGTGTGGGTTTCGTCCGATGCTACGCTTTCCTCCCACAGTCCAAAGATAAGTAGGTTAGATGGATTGGCCATGATAAATTGCCCTTTAGTGTCCAAAGATGCGTAGGTTGGGTGGATTAGCCATGATAAATGTGTGGAGTTATGGGACGAGGACAAGGGGAGAGCCTGGCAGGGATGCTCTTTCGAAGAGTCGGTGCAGACTTGATGGGCCAAATGGCCTCCTTCTGCACTGTAGAAAATCTATGCTTTTAGACCACAGGCATTAATTGACATTTACCTTAAGAATGTAAAGTCCCCATAACAAAGTATGATAAAAAGATACGGCACAAGTGGCCTGTGGCACATTGAACTGTTGCACTACCACATCGGACAACCGGGTGATGGTGCTGCACTTGTGATTTCTCAACTCTTCAGTTCCTACTATGGATATGCGTGTGAGGACATTACTCCCGAGGGTAAATATCTCTTCACACGGAGCAAATAAATCTAGAGATCATTCACAACTGAATCACATGCGCATCACCTAAATATCACTGACAGAAAGGCTGACATTGCCTCAGGATCCTAATCATTGTTCAGTGGTCTTTGTCAGAATTGTATGGACACTGACTCCAAACAGGATTTGCAGATGCAGCTATGATATTTTTCCATCCTCCACCCCCACAATTAAATAGCCTGCCAACATTCATACATGAAGTGTGATTACTTGGGCAGTGTACTGGAGGGCACCAGTGCATGTCAAAATACACCACACCTGGAGTTAATACCTTCAGGAGAGGAGAGACGGAGAGGGAAGAAAATTGAAAAACGAGAAGTGAGGGAAACAGATGAAATGGGATACCGGGAGACCTGTGATTTTTCCAATGATTACATTTTAGATGTGAAATATTTTTGCACGGGGTCGTAATTGCCAACCATTCCTTTTCTTTTATTCCAGATGACCTCAAAGAATCCCCACAGTGCAGAAGGAGTCTGGTCGGCCGATCAGTTCTGCACCGTTCACGATCCCATCCAGGCCCTATCCCCATAACCTCTCCTATTCACCCTGTTAGTCCCCCCTGATACCAGGTGCAATTCAGCATGGCCAATCCACCTAACCTGCACATCTTTGGACTGTGGGAGGAAACCAGAGCACTCGGAGGAAATCCACGCCGATGTGGAGTGCAGACTCCACACAGGTAGTCACCCGAGGCTGGAACTGAACCCAGGTGCCTGGCGCTGTGAGGCAGCAGTGATAGCCACCATCTCATTTTTAACTTTTGTCCTGAATGCTATCTAATTGGATTTGCATGAAAAATATATCTTTTCCTCAAGGTTTTTCTTCAAGAAACAGTTGAAGCTGTTTTGTAATTTTCTTCATATAAAGTGTTTGCTGGCTTTTGCCAGAAAGCTAGATCCAGCATAAGAACTGTTTCCCCACCCACTCTAGAACATAATTTACCTCACTGAGTCAATTATCTTGCACTGCGACATGAAGTGATTCACAACTCAGTGACACTGCTTGTCTGCAGAGCGGTACATGACTCACTGAGAGATCAGGAAACAAGCTTTGGAAAATGTGTAGGTGGATTATGACCTGCGTTTGTGCTTTGGTATGCTTTATCTAGTTCTTCTTTTCCCTTTATCAACTTTATTTCGAGTGATTTCACCCCCCCCCCCCCCCCCCACCCCCATCATTCAGGGAGACTTGCAGTCTGCAAGTATTGTTCCTTCAATTTTGAACCGTGATTACATATCTAGAATAATTAATAATGTACAGTAAGTGTACAAATACGTAAACACTATCCTGAGTTTGTTTCTGGTAATTATATGCACAAGAGGTGCAACCATAAGCACCAGCCTGAATCTGTGAGGTATGTTATACATCACTGCAGTTTGTTCCATTGCCTACTTTTTTTTGCGTTGTTTTCCTGACTTTCAGGATCCAGTAATAACACTCTCTTTAATAAAGCTGTTTTCTGGTGGTGTTTGACATTTTTATTTTGCTTTCCAACTCGCCATTTCCTTATCCTTCTGCTCCTCTCCCTTGGGCTAAGCCAACAGAAGGAAATTCATTTGAGATCCAATAAAGATATCATACTGATAACTTTCAAGGAACAGGCTATAAAATCCGAGCATTATGCCCATCTCACAGTGGTTGCCAGAAGGTCAGGTGATTTCTGTTTGTGCTTTCTGAACAGACAGAATATTTCACAAAATGTGGTGGCAGGCAGGAAGGTCAGCGTGACTCCCATCAGCCAGCAGGGCGGGTCGCCAAGCCAGATCATCTGCTTCTCAGCTCATTATTTATACATAAACAAGCAGTGCATCAAATCTTGTGGCCTGCCGTTATTCCATTGGGTCGAAGTTCCAGCTGCTATATTTAAATGGCACCCACGCAGAGCAGGATTTCTTGAGGTGAGTGATGCCCCCAGCCGGCGCTCCCCACCCCCCCCCCCCCCCCACCCCCAAGAAGAAGCAAGCCCTCTGCCCGTAAGTTCATCAACAGGTACCTGTAGAGACTCCTTTAGGCAGTCCAGGGACGGCAGGACGTCCTCTATTCTTGTGATGGGAGCCAGAGGCCCATCAACCTCACAAGACAGGCTTGGGAGGAGGTTACTTGGGAAGTCAGCACCTGTGGACCTCAGAGAAAGGCTTGCCCTCCAGTGCCAAAAAGGATGAATGATCTCATCTGCTCTGCCAAGGTAAGTTAACCTTCTCCTGACTCTCAACTCATACCTTCATCAGACTTTTGCAGGGGTACAGTCCACAGGGATCTCTCACACATTATTAGCAGAAGAGACATCACCATGCATTCTCTCACACATTATTTAACATGTTAATCTCTTAACATCCTACACAAGTCTCACCTTCAGCCCTTACATAGGACCAATCAGCACACAGACCAGGCAGGCACGTTTATCATCTACACTTACATCTGTCCTGTTCACAGTCTACCCATCTGTCTTTATGCAGAATAAGATCACCCACAGCGAGAAGGAGAGGTTCCAGAGCAGAGGAGCTCAGGCCATACAAACCTCTTGAGGAGCTGGCTTGCGAAGACAGTGAGCGTTCCTGGCTAAAGGTGAGATCAGCATTTCCCAACAAGCCAGAGAGTGAGTCATCACCCACTCACCTGACACTGTGAGTGCTATTTACTATAGGTGACTCTCTAGCCAATCACTAAATATTTCTTATCCATCTTACAACCACCAGCAAGAAATGGCAATGGGAAGCCAGTAGCCAGGTCATCCGCTCCAGCCCCTAGAGCACCTTGGATGAGGAGACTGAGGAAGCATCCAAGGAAGACTCATCACAGCATTCACCTGCATCCTGCACAGAGACACTCTGCTTGGTAGGTCCTAGTACTACAGCAGGTGGACACAGCTCAGAAACCTGTCCAGACAGAGGCAGTGACAGCCAAGTCAGCGACACTATAAGAACTGCTGGAGGCCCGTCTCATGCTGAGTTCGTTCAATGTTGACCCTTTTGACTCAGCTCTCAGAAATATGTTGGAGCTCCAACAACAGGCAGAGTTGACAGAGGTGTTCACCAGATTACAACAGAGACGGAGGAATCTGTATATGTTCTGACAGATGTTGTGGCTCTGATGTGCAAGCATTGAGGGCACCATTGGAAGAATGGTATCTATCATGGAGATCCTGATTCTGTACTTTATGCCTGATATGCACTCAGACCTGTATGCCATCACTGTAGCCATGACTGGGGTCTATCAGTGGCTAGACAAGAGGGGAGCAGCGCACCTCAATCTTCCTCCAGGTGACCCTCCTCCTCAAGGAGGCAATGATAGCTCCAGAGGCACCTACAAGGAGGAGGAACATCAGCCAGGCACCCCAAGACTCCCCTGGAGTATCCAACCAGTCCAAATTCCTCTATCTGTGACTCCAGCCAAGGAGGGAGCACTGTGCCACAGCAGGAGACCCAAAGCAGATCAGTGATCCCTAGGCCTCGGGTCTCCAGAGGACAAATGCCAAGGTCATCTCAGACAACAGGGTGTAGCAGTGAGCAGGCTGCTGCTATTCCGCCTCTGCTGTGGATGTTGGAGGTGGACTTAGATGTAATGGTAGGGTTAGGAAGTACTGAGAGCACTATGATGGCACAGGTATTCAGTCACTGTATATAATTTGCACATCTGTCACTATGTTTTGCTTTTCTGAAAGTCCCATCTGGTGAATGGCTCTTCCATGTGGTGTAATGCTCTGAGGTTATCCAAGTATAACAGATGCCCCTACTTCTCATTTATCTCCTCTCATGTCCCCCAGGTGTCTCACTCGATCTCAGTTCAGTTAGTCACCTTTATGTCCACAGAAGCAAAATTGACAAAGCCAGTTGCCAAAGCCATCAGCATGGCAGTTGGATATTCATATAAAAGACTTGCATTTGAGGATCACATAATGTGGCCTCATGAGTATAGATTTTGCAAGTTTGTTTATTCTCCTAATGCTGCTGCACTGACATCATTGTCTGTGGATATATGCGTTACTTTGGAGTCATTCCAAGCTGATGCATTTTTCAATGGCTTCCATGTAATATCTGTCTGGTTTGGGTGTGGATTATAATTTTAGTAACAGCCTGGGACCTTAGTTGTTCATGGTGGCCTGCAGCTTGTTGTTGGGATTATGTATACAGCTAAACATTATCCCTATATTAATTCCCATTCTCCTCTTGTATGATGCAGAGCAATGGAACTAGCTAATACTTGGTGACCCTTGAAATGTCTGCTAGATGACCACGACAATGCAAGGTTAGAGATGCGTGTCTAGCTTCATGATGCTTGTTTTGTACCTGAAGTTTTGGCTAGCATGCCTTGACAAAATCCCTGTGCTAGCCCTTAGAAGGGCAATCGACAATGTTATCCGATCATGACAGTGCTATCAATGTTTAAGCTTCCCCATGTGTATTGTAATCTGCTGGGATGAAAATGTGGAAGCTTCTAATGGGATGAGAAAGAAGCTCCAGTAAATTTGCATTGTGGCCTTTATTATTAGTGCAGTTACTAAGTAATGCTTAAATGTGGGCCAACTCACTCCCAGATGCCATGGCAATGTGGATGTGAATTTGAGAAGCTCCCCATGAAGGCTGGGTCATGAGTGCTTGTCAATGCTCAGAGCATGGTGCTGTTGAAGCTAATCAGAACTGGTATTTTGATGAGTTACCAATCATTCTCCAGTCAATCACTCCAACTCCAATCCATTCTTAGACAATAGGAGGTACTGAAACTTGCCATGACACCAGATCATAGAATCCCTACAGTACAGAAGGGTGCCATTTGGTCCATCAAGCAAGCACCTACAACAATCCCACCCAGGCCTTATCCCCGTAAGCCTACATATTTGCCCTACTAATCTCACTAAAGGTCAATTTAGCATGGCCAATGAATCTAAACTACACATCTTAGAAGTGTGGGAGGAAACTGGAGCACCCACAGGGAACCTAGGCAGATATGAGGAGAAAGTGCAAACTCCACACGGACAGTTACCCAAGGCTGGAACTGAACCCGGGTCCCTGGCACTTTGAGGTATCACTGCTAAGCACTGTGCCACTAAGCCGCCCTTGGTCAAATCTTGTCAGTGGGGAGTTGAAACAATGGCTGGAATTCTCCGGCCGTTCATGTCAGTGTGATTCTCCTGTCCCATTGCAGTGAACGAAGACTTGGCTGAGTGCAGTCTGAAACAAACATGACACAAAATAAGACCAGCAAGAAGAGTAGAACTCTGCCTGAATAACCAACCAGGAAATGAAAGGCAGAGGGGCTAAGTTACATTCACCTGCAAAGATTTGTCTCTACAGAGACAATCATGACTTATTTAAGCTAATATCATGATGTGTGTGTGTGTGTGTGTGTGTGTGTGTGTGTGCACGCATGAGGGAGTATGTTTCGTTGTGTCTACATTTCAGGATGCTCTGATTTAAATGTACCCAAATTACTGAAAATTACATCCTGCAAAAAGTTTAAAACTCACTCTCTCTAAAACACACCATGTCACAGATAATGAGAACTGAAGAGAAAGGGGAAAAAGCTATCCCACCCTCTCTCTCTCCCCATAATAGACAACTTATAAAGACCACCATTGGATCGCTGGCATTATTGGCAGTAACCTTGTTCAACACTGGAGTCAAAATCATCAGTGACCTCTTAATATGTGCATAAGGATTGCCACAAACTGAAATAATACCTTGTCAGGTGATTCCAACAAACTGATTAATAAATTCCTTTTCAGGCAGTTCCTCAGACCATATCTTGATCTTACACTAATTAGTTGGGTATTGCTGTTCATGGAGTAGTGATGGGAACTATTTCCGACTGTAGCCTGGCATTGGAGCTACTTAAGATGATGCAGAGGCAGAGTATGCCTCAAGCACTATATATTTAAGGGCAAATTTTACACAGAGTCCCCAAATATACTCAGCTAATTGTCCAACCTGTCACCAGACTTCACTGCTTCCAGTCTCGGTCTTCCTGCATTCAAATAAATTGAAATTTGACAGTCTGTAAGTCAGAACTTCCTTCCAATAATCGAAATAAGCAAGTCAAGGTTGTGAGCTGAGTGTGGAATTGGTTTCACAAAAGGGTGAATCATGCACTGTCGGAAGACAATTAAAGCAAATGTCATGCTCCCTGTCATCGAGAACAGTGATAAACCATTATAATTGTGGTACCAGGTACTGGCATTGACCAACAGCAACGAAGATCGTGCTAACCGAGGTGAATTAATCCAAGACTAAGGCAGAGGAACATTTCAGTGGAACTTAAAAATTAGTAAATCTTTGGGAATATAAAAGTGAATTACTGCAGATGCTGGAATCAGAAACACAAACAGAAAACGCTGGAAAATCTCAACAGGCCTGACAGCATCTGTGGAGAGAGAATAGAAACAAAGTTTCAAGTCAAGTTGACCCTGCATCAAAGCTCACGGAGGCAGTTGCTGGGGAAGGCCATATGGCTGTGAATGCGAGTTTTGGTGAACGCTTTGTCAAACACCAGGAGGGAAATGGAAAGCAATGAAGGTGGACAGGGTAAAAGAAACGGACGGAAATTCTGATAGAGGAAAGACAAGTAACTCTTCAGTATGAGCTTTCCTGGAAGGGAAGCAGCAGTTAGTTAAACACTCAGATAAAGGCAAAATAATGCGAATGCCGGAATCTGAAACAAAAACAGAAAACGCTGGAAAATCTCAGCAGGTCTGACAGCGTCTGTAGAGAGGGAAGAGCGCAAACAAAGGATCAATTTTCCTCCTGATTGCCATCCCACAATCCTTATCAGCAGTGCATGTACAAATGATGGACTTTTGCTCAGGGTGGGGTTGGGCTCGACTGTCATTATGACCCTTCGTCAGAGCTGGGAACATTTTCTCTCCATTTTTTTAAGTGGGTGAAGCAAGAATATAAATCAGCTAACCAGCAAATGCTGGAAAATGTCAGCATCTCTCCCCACAGGTTCTGTCAGGCCTGCTCAGATTTTCCAGCATTTTCTGTTTGTGTTTCTGATTCCAGCATCCGCAGTATTTTGCTTTTATCTTAATATAAACCAGCTAACCAGCAAAATCAAAAGAGGCATAATGGACACTGTCCTGGAGGTGAACAAAAATGATTTTGCCAAAGAAGGGGATGTGGGGAAGAAACAGAGCTTAGGGACATTCAGGATATCAGGGGTCTGTTCTTCTTATTCATCTTAGTCTGGTAGCCTGGAAGTGGGTGGGATGAAGGATAGAGTCCAGGGGTGCTGAACAATGGATTTGTAGGGGTTAAAAAAAATAAAGGAAGTCCCAGGTTTGTTCCTAACTTAGAATCGTAGAGCTTTACAGCATGGAAACAGGCCCTTCGGCCCAACTAGTCCATGCAGCCTTTTTTTTTAAACCCTTAAGCTAGTCCCAACATGTCCTAAGTTGACTGATCCCAGCCCCTGGTGATGGAAGCTGTGCTAGAGTTCACCTCTGTATCCCTTAGAGGAAAATTGGCCAGAATTTTCCTCCTGATTGCCATCCCGCAATCCCTATCAGCAGTGCACGTACAATCAATGGATATTTGCTCAGGCAGGGTTGGACTTGACTGTAACAGCTTGCTTGAATGAACAGCCTGCTGGAGTCAATGATCATGATTCGCTCATGCAGAATGGCTGCTTGGGTGAGACGGTAGAGAATGACTAACATTCATGGAATTGGATCTTCAAAGAGCTGAGCAGAGGATTAGCCAGGGAGAGAATGAGTACAAAAATTTTGGAGACAGAAAGAGTGTAGTGTAAAACAGATGTTACTTTTCTGTTAGAGTTCTAAAATGTGGTTACAAGTTGCGAACTTATACTGATGAAAGGAAGTTACGTCCTCAACAAATACATAGTAAATTTAAGTCCATGACTTCATCTTTCATATACATCATAAATCATTATTCTGCTTCTGATTGAGGTGTCCTAGAATCAGACACAGGTTTGAATCAACAAAACCTATACTAAAGTTACATACTTGATGCATATATTTTGAATGCCAATATGTGCCAATTCAGTTATTGAAAGGAGATATTAGAATATAATTATACTATATTCACAAAAGTGAGAGTAAACTACATATTGTTAGATAAATTATGTCTTAGCTGACACCACCTCTATTACACTTTTACTTATATTCCATTGATGTAATAACTTGAATCCTCCTCAAACTGTGAAATTGCCCATTTTGGAAGGAAGAATGAAAAGGCAGCATATTATCCAAATGGTAAGAGATTACAGAGCTCTGAGATGCAGAAGGATCTGACTGGCTTAGTGCATGAATTGCAAACAGTTGCAGTTACAGCAAATAATTGACAAAGCTGATACAGTGTTATCATTTATTGCAAGGAGAATTGAATACAAAAGTTGGGAGTTAATGCTTCAGTTATACAGAGCATTAATGAGACCACATCTGGAGTACTGTGTACAGTATTGATCTCCTTATTTCAGGAAAGATGTAAATGAGTTGGAAGCAGTTCAGAGAAGATTTATTAGACTGATACCTGGAATGAGTAGGTTGATTTATGAGGGAAGGTTGGATTGGCTATGATTGTATTCACTGGAGTTTAGAAGAGTAAGAGGCAACTTGATTGAAACATAAAAGATCCCGTGGGGTATTTTGACAGAATAAATGCGAAAAGGATGTCTTCTCTTATGGGAGAATCTAGAACCAGGGGTTACTGTTTAAAGATAAGTGGTTGCCCATTTGAGAAGTTTTTTCTCTTCGATAGTCGTGAGTCTTTGGAACACATTTCCTGAAAAGGCAGTGGAAGCTGAGTGTTTGAATATTTTTAAGGCAGAGGTAGATAGATTCTTGATAAACAAAGGGGTGTAAGTTATCCAGAGTAGACAAGAATGTGGAGTTGAGGTTACAATCAGATTAGTCTTGATCTTACTGAATGGCTGAGCAGGTTCGAAGGGCTGAGTGGCCTACTCCTGCTCCTAATTCATTGGCAGGATTTTATGGCCTCGCTCAAGCGAGACAGGAAAATCCCACTCAAGGACAACAACATTTTCAGTGTCTGTCCCTCGCCCACTCTGATTCTGTGGCAGGCGGGGTGGTAGAATTCCGGCACATATGTTCATATATTCCTGTTGCCAAAGCAGTGAATTAGTGGTAGTGCAGGAATTCTACCCACTCATATTAATCACTGTCAATTCTTTGCAATTTCTTGCTGAAGCTTTGCATCAGCATACAGGGTGAACCTGAAGTGATCCTGTTCCTAAGAAGATTCCCATCAACGGGAGGAAAGCAAATTCAATTTGGAAATAGTAGTTAGTACTGCTGCCTCACACTGCGCAGGACTGTGGTCCAACCTTGGATGACTGCCTGTGTGGAGTTTGCACGTTCTCCCTGTGCCTGCGTGGGCGTCCTCTGGTTGCTCTGGTTTCCTCTCACACTCCAAATATGTGCAGCTTAGATTGATTGGCTGTGCTAAATTGCCCCTTAGTGTCAGGGGGATTAGCAGGGTAAATAGGTAGGGTTACAGGGATAGGGCCTGGGTGGGATTGATGTTGGTGCAGGCTTCTTCTGCATTGTAAGTATTCTATGATTCTATGATAGGAACAGGGGAAAGCCATTCAGCACCTCAAACCCACTGACCATTCAACTAGATCATACTGCGGATGCTGGAATCTGAAACAAAAACAGAAAATGCTAGAAAATCTCAGCAGGTCTGACAGCATCTACGGAGAGAGATTAGAGCCATCGTTTTGTGTCTAGATGACCCTTCATCAGAACTGTTATGGCTGATCTGTCTCTTAATTCTATCCACCTTTCTTGGTGCCATAACTCCAAATAATCTTGCCTTCTAAAAATCTCAGTTTTAAAATCTTCAACTGGCCACGTCTTGACTGACCTCTGGGGAGACAGTTTCAGATTTCCACTACAGAACCTTTCTGTGAAGAGGTGCCCCCTGGCCTGACGCAACCCTTCGTTGGCCCAGTTCCAGTTTCAAGATTATGACCCCTTCTTCTGAACCGAAAGAAACAGCACTCTATAAACCCCCATCAGCTTCCCCTAACAACTCAGACATTTCAGTCAGATCACTCATCAATCTTCAACACTCAAGACCTTGCAACATGACCTCACAATTTAATTTTTTCGACTCCCATTTTATTCTGACAAATTTGCCCGCACCACCTCTAAGGTCAACGTATCCGCTTAGAGATGTGGTGCTCAAAATGGATCCAACCAGAGTTTTAGGAGAAAGAAGTCCCTTATCCTCAAGGGCAAAAAGCCACAGAAGAAGGTAATTCAGGCTGCATGGGGGTAGGTGGCAGAGGCAGTTAGTGTAATCTCCATCACCTCACGAACAACCAACAGTGGCTAATAACTTCACATGGGTAGCTAAGTATAGATACTGGAGTTTTAAAAAGGAAAATCTAGCAGTAATTCACCTTTTTTAAAGTTTATTTACTAGTATCACCAGTAGGCTTACAGTAACACTGCAATGAAGTTACTGTGAAAATCCCCTAGTCGCCACACTCCGGTGGCTTTCGGATACACTGAGAGAATGGCCAATGCACCTAACCAGCACGCCTTTCAGACTGTGGGAGGAAACAGGAGCACTCAGAGGAAACACACACAGACACAGGAAGAACATGCAGACTCTGAACAGACAGTGACCTAACCCAGGATTTGAATCCTGGTCCCTGGTGCTGTGAAGCAGCAGTGCTAACTACTGTGTCACCGTATGCCCCAAAAATGGGTTCGTTCAGAGTGGGACTTGAACCCATGACCATGAGGTTAAAAGTTTCATTACTACCGACTGAGCTAGTTAGGCATCCGTACCCAATTTATTTTGTGTTTGAGTTTCAGAGAAACTCATTAACACAAAGAGCAGCAGGAGCAACAACCATCTACATTTAAGTATCACCTTTAATGTGGAAAATGTCACCAAGGCATTTCACAAATGCACCCTCAGCCAAAAAATGGAGGCATTAGTAAGGATGACTGAAAATTGTCTGATGACAAACGAAGTCCATTTGATAGAAATAGATTGGAAAGAAAGGATGTGGGAGAGGGGAGGGAGGCTAACAAATATAATGTAGGTGTTTGTAGTCTCACCCCATGCTCTTGGGGGAGGACATGGGAGTGAGGGAACTGAATGGAGACTCAGAGTGAGTTAATTCATCTATCTCACTAACTGCAATATTTTTTGTTCCTGAAGAGATTTTCTCTCATTTCCAAATTACTACCTTTGTGTCTTAAAAATGTTTGGTATTTCCTACAGCTCCACCCCAAATACCATCTGCAGCCATTGTTGGCTCGTTTCCTCACTCCACCGTCCCATACAATCCACCAGAAAGGAAGAAACTGAAACGGATAAAATGATTAAGTGACAAAGAGACCAAAAAGCTGCAGTTTATGAACATTTGACTTTGTGTCTGTTCCTTCAGGTTCAAAAATTTTGATTCCTGTTATTATTTGATGAACTCCTACATATACATTAACAAGTCAAATGGTTTATGTAAACAAATCACAATATAATTACACATTCTCGCTGATGGATGGGGTGCTTCAGAGCCACCTCTGGTGGGTGGGTGGGTGTGATAAGAGCGTGACAAGTTTCCATTATACTGTGGCTTTGCACATGGGAACTCAAAAGTCAGTCTACAGTCTTTGGGTGAAGCAGGGTTGGAGAATGGAGGAGCTGGAGGGTGGAGGTTAATTGGAGTGGGATACATTTAACCTACATTTTAACGTTATATGTTTATAAATTCCTATGATCACACTGATGAATATTATATTGGAGTTGGTATGCCGTGCACTTCTTGTCCATCACAATTTGTCACAGTCGCTCTGTGTTGCACTGAGAACAATTCTGAAGTAACAAAAGTAGTCATTTGGGAAGGAGAGAAAAATCTCTCCCAGGATAAAAGATTACTGCAGTTAGTGAAATAGATTTTCAACTTTAATGCCAGTGTGTTAGATTTAGGTGGGCAAAAACATTTATCACATAATCAGACAAATCCGTTCAGACTTTCCATTCATTGAAATGAACAGATTACAGATTGCAAGCAGTCTGTACCTAATTGTATGGTTTGACCTGCAATATGCTTATGTTCTAGTTTTAAAAAGGAAAATCTGCCTTGGAAAGTCCCTAACATCTGCACACTGCTTCTGCACACTGTCTGACCGAAAGTTACCCGATTATCCCTGACTACCCTTACCCCCGAGTAAATACTTCACAACCTAACCAACCTCCCCACCTATCTTCGCCAGCCCCTGACTACTTGTACACTCGACTGCTCCCCAACTCTTGATTAACACTCTTACACCCCTACTACTATGCCTCCATATGACTGATTGGCCCCCTCAACTACCCTCCACACACCCCAACAACCCCATCCTCTGAATAACACATATTAGTTATGACCATTACTGGGACCACTGCCTAATCCCAGTTAGGCATGGGCAACAGACAGTCCAACCCACTGTATATACAATACCCACATATACACAATTACATGCCCTGTTTGTGAACACAACTCCTCACTCACCTGGTGAAGGAGCCTGAGACTCCAAAAGCTAGTGCTGCCAAATAAACTGTTGGACTTCAACCTGGTGTTGTGAGACTTTTTACCATCCTCTAAAACATGGAGTTGTCAAACATGGAGATCATCACATTCTCGCATCAGCTGAAATGGATGGGTATATTGCCAGAATGCCCAATTCAAGGCTACCCAAAAAGATGGTCTACTCAGACATATGCCAGGGAGCTCATCCAGGTGGGGGCTAAAGAAAATGCTTCAAAGACAACTTGAACTCTTTGAAGATCTGCTCTATTAAAATCAATGCATGGGAACCTTAATGCCCATTCGTGACCAAAGTGGTGATCAAGGATCAAATATGGCACCAAGAACTTCCAATCAAAAAGAGCGGCCACTGAGAGACAATGGCCAGAGAGAAGGAAAGAGGGGGTAATTGCTTGAACCAACATTTTTCCACCTCTACTGTTCGACAACTGCTGTCCTCTTGCAGGACAGTCTGCAAGGCTGAAATAGAGTCATGTGCAAACCGACATCAAACATCAGCATCTCACTTAAACCCAGCCATTCTCAAGGAAGAATCTTTCTTGAAAAAGGAGATTGCCAAAAACGATATTGATGAGCTTCTGTGGTCCTAGAAGTTATTTTGACCTCATCAGAAGTATCAAGCTCTGTGACTTTCATTGTGTAAAATAGCGTTCACCTAACTGACATGAGTGATGACATGGAAACCTGCGTATGTATTAGTGACAATAACTCAATTAATTCACTGAATTTTAACCATGTAATGAGTAACAAAGATGCCTGAGAAAATGGTATAATAAGGCAGTGAGCAGAGCTGGGTCACTCATGTTGTCAAACCATTAATGCAGGTTGCTCTGAAACAATAGTGGGATTGTTCGATAGGAATTTTCTATTCTACAACATGTTAATTTACTTTTCCAAACAGAATTATTTAATTGAAATTTTCATGATAAATATTAACATGACAATCTATTTCAGATAACTCAAAGTTGCTTTAACTAAACAAAATCCAAACATTTGAATTAGGTGGAGTAAATAGAACAGCCAAGTGAGAAATTGGCCCTTAAATTTAATCATGCAACATTGAACACAGGATAAATTATACTCAGATTGTGACAACAGGAAGTAAGGCTTCTGAACAGGAAGTGAACATTGTTGCAAAACTTAAGTTTTCTGTCTAGCATTTGTGAACTACATTTTAGACTGGAAATGCAAAAATATATACAGAAAACAAACCCAATTTTTCCAACTCTGGTACACTGACATATTTTCCAAAGCCACAAGAGGCAGGATTTTGCTTATTTTAATTAAATTGGGCAAGGTAACAATGTTCCTGAATATGTATGGACATAAATCAGTACGCTAATATCCCCATTTAAGAATGCACCACTAATAATAATCCAATGAGGTTGAAACAAACCAGTTGAGGATTACCATTTGTTAGATGGATATTTCATTATTTCAACTGATTATTACAATGAATGTCCTGCAGTGTCCGCAGTTGCAAAAGGCTTGCAGCGAACAAAGTATGTTCCCTATCCAGGTCCACCTGGCTAAGGCCAAGTCAGTGTAAGAAAGGCAGGATATTGGAGTAACACACCCTGGTGCAGAGTGTAAGGATATTCAAGTGTCTGCCAATCTATTCAACAGCAACAAATAGCATTTATATCGCGACTTAAAGATATCCCACACTGCTTCATGAGAGCACCATCAGACAAAATGTAACACCAAACCATGGAATGAGCTATTTGATCTAGTAATCAATTAGTCAAAGAGGTTTTATGGAACATTTTAAAATCAGGCATGAGAGGTTCAGGTGCAAGAGATAGAACAGGGGAATTCCAGAGCCCCCAGCCTGTAGGCAACTCATGGCCAACAATAGTGGAGCAACAAAAATTGGGAATGCTCAAAAGGGCAAAAATGGGGGAGGAGAGAGAGCTTGTAGGATTGCAAAATCAACTCATTTTTGGATAATTGACTTTGTTCCAACATTTCTCATTCTATACAATAGCAAAAATCAAAATGATCCCCTCCCCCATATCTTCAGAAGATGAAAATGTGCAGAAAAGTTTAGTGAAAATAAATATAATTAACAGAAGATTTGAATGTTATTGGTGTAAAAAAAATGCCTAGATTTGTTCGTCAATAAGTGTGATTGGGTAGAAATACACCCCCTCTCAACCAACCAAATTAAAAAAATCACAAAGAAAGACGGAAAGACAGACTCGCTTCAGAGCAATGAGATTATGGCTGAGCAACTGGTTTCTTCAGAGAATTTCTGGCCTCGTCCCAGAAACTCTGAACATTGTGGGGCACAAGGTGGTTGACACACCTTTTGGAGAGAAGAAAGGCATTCAACATCAAATTGCATATTTGCCATGGCTTCACTTGAATGACTAAAATGATACTTTACCATTTTTTCTCCCAAGCTAAAACTCCCACAATTTACACACTGTAGGAAACGCAAGCGTTCCTTTAACTGGCTTTAAGAGAATTTTACAGGTGTTACGTAATTTGTAAATAATTAGGAGCTAGATTGTTATTTGCATTCATATCCAAAGTGTCTCATTGCTCACTACAGCACTACAGTCCAGTGCCCAGCAATGATGTATCAGTCCACAGTACATTGTGAGATCTGTGAAATAAGTTTGAAGAAAACTGCAGTGTTTTGTGTCTAAAAGTGTGATCATTTTGAAGTTTTAGGGACTACAATGGGGCACCACTTATTCCATAAACTAGGTTTCACTGGAGTTCAGATGAATGAAGGGGGATCCCATAGAGACTTTAAAAATTCTAACAGGTCTAGACAGGGTAGATGCACGGAGGATGTTCCTTATGGTGGGGGAGTCCAGAACCAGGGGTCACAGTCTGAGGATTCGGGGTAGACCATTTAGGACGGAGGTGAGGCGACAGTTCTTCACCCAAAGAGTGGTGAGCCTGTGGAATTCATTACCACAGGAAGTAGTTGGTGTCAAAACATTGAATGTATTAGATATAGGTGGTTAGATATAGCACTTGGGGTGAATGGGATCAAAAGTTATGGGGAGAAAGCTATTGCGTTGGAGATCAGCTATGATTGTAATGAATGGCGGAACAGACTCAAAGGGCCAAATAGCCTCCCCTTACTCCTATCTTTTGCATTTCTATAATTGGGGGATGGAGTCATCTTACTATCATCTTCACTGATGTTAAGGATGCATCAGTCACAGGCCAAAGAACTGAGATGACCTTTTAAATTGGGATGTCATGTTATTTTCAAAGCATTTCAAATTAAGCAAACTTATTAATTAGTGTTGCATTACAATTTATTTGCTTTACAATTTTGTTTAAGTAGGGACAGAGTTAAGGGAGATTCTACCAATAAGCAGTCAGTCATACTTGAACCAAAGGGAAGATAATAAATTCCAATAAACTGGGGACATGTTGCACAGAATTTGCCCCCCAAGATGATCTGAAATGTTATCCTGTAGAAGTAGGAACTTGAAAAAAATAAAAGAACAGAAAGCACTTGGCAGATCAGGGTAGATCTGCGAAGGGAGGAACATAGTTGTGTTTCAGATCGATGGTGAAGAATAATCCGTCATAAAATCTATCGTTAAAAAATGGCTTGAGTGTTGTGCAGGATAATGCCAATGGCGTGGGTTCAATCCTTGTTTTGGAAAGCTTTCCTCCTTGTCTTGCCCTATGCTTGATATGGAATGAAGCTCTTTAGCTTTATAACCACCTGAATCAGAGATGTCCATGGTCAGTGGGTATGTCTAATTACCTTACATAGCAAACAAGGCATCCTCATCCTCAACACCAGTGCCCCACAAGGTTGTGTTCTCAGCTACCTACTATAGTCCTTATACATCTATGATTGTGTGGCCAAATTCCTCTCCAATTCGATTTTCAAGTTTGTTGACAAGACCACCATAGCGGGTCGGATCTCAAACAATGACAAGACAGAGTACAGGAATGAGATGGGAATCTGGTGAACTGGTGCAGCAACAATAATCTCTCCCTCAACATCAACAAAATGGAGATTGTCATTGACTTCAGGAGGACATGCCCTAGCTACATCAACGGAGACGAAGTATAAGGGGTCGAGAGCTTCAAGTTTTTAAGTGTCCAGATCATCAGCAACCCGTCCTGGTCCTCCCATGCTGACACTATAGTTAAGAAAGCCCCCCAATGTCTCTATTTTCTCAGAAGATGAAGGAAATTTGGCATGTCAGCAACAACTCTCACCAACCTTTACAGATATATCATGAAAAGCATTCTTTCTGGTTGTATCAGAGCTGAGTATGGCTTCTGTTCTCCCCAAGACCGCAGGGAACCACAAAAGATTGTGAATATAGCCCAATCCATCATGCAAACCAGCCTCCCATCCATTGACTCTGTCTACATTTCCTGCTGCCTCAGCAAAGCTGCCAGTGTAATTAAGGACCTCAAGCACCCCGGACACTCTCTCTTCCACCTTCTGTCAGGAAGAAGATGCAAACGTCTGTGGTCATGCACCAACCGACACAAAAACAGCTTCTTTCCTGCTACCATCAGACTTTTGAATGGACCCACCTTGCATTAGCTTGATCTTTCTCTACACCCTCGCTATGTCTGTAACACTTTCTGCCTTCTCTCATTTCATTCTCTATGAACGGTATGCTTTGTCTGTACAGCGCGCAAGAAGCAATACTTTTACTGTATGTTAATACATGTAACAATAATAAATCAAATCAAATCAAGGCATGCAAAATGAGCCACGTGGATTATTATATCAAAGCACAGAATAAAGTTACAAAGCCAATGCTCAGAATGGGCTGGGCAAATCCAGATCCGTTCCATTGCTTACTCCAAAAACAAAATTCAAATTGAATCCAATTCATGGTCCCCACAGGTCGGACCAGTATCAAGATAAAGGAAAGAATCTGAAACCAAAACAGAAAATGCTGGAAAAACTCAACAGGTCTGACAGCATCTGCGGAGAGAGAATAGGGCCAACGTTTCGAGTCTGGATGACCCTTTGACAGAAATAAAGTCAAAGACAATAGGATAAGATTTGTACTATGGCAGGTGTTGGGGGGGGGGGGCAGTGGGTGCTGTAATGGGACAAGGGGAACGTAAATGGTGATGATAAAGGTTGAGAAAGGTACTCAGAGCGTCCTTTATGAGATCGGAATGTGTGGATTGCAGAACGAAGGTAAAGATTGTTAGAAGCTTCCTGAGGAATGTAGCATTAGGCCCAGGGGGAGAAGGGGTGGGGTTGAAGACAAGAGAGCGAGATTTCAAGAGTGGAAATATAAAATTAAGCATATGAAGTAATAAAAATGGGACGAATGGGATGAAAAGACGAAATGAATGAAATAAATGGAACTAGGGTGGAGGTGGAGGGGCGAGTTCACGTTCTGAAGTTGTTGAACTCAGTGTTCAGTTGGGAAGGCTGTAAAGTGCCTGAGCCAAAGACCAGCACCAGATGGTCATATCCAAGTGTTTGCACAGTGGTTCGTACTGCTGCCTCACAACACCAGGGACCTGGGTTCAATACCTGGCTTGGATAACTGTGTGGAGTCTGCACTGTGGATTTCCTCCCACAGTCCGAAAGGTGTGCTAAATTCTCCCTCACCGTACCCGAACAGGCGCTGGAGTGTGGTGACTAGGGGATTTTCACAGTAATTTCATTGCAGTGTTAATGTAAGCCTGCTGGTGACACTAGTAAATAAACTTTAGTTATTGATTGTAAACATGACTGGTGGAGGTGCAGCATGGGAACATGCAGTACCAACAGCAGCACCAGCCAGCAACAGCAATCACAACTCCAGCAGCCTCAGCAGCAGCAGCAGCACTCGCTAGCAGCAACTCCAGCAACAGGACCAGCCAGCTCCAGTGACACTGTTGATGACTGACAGCTGGAGCACCAGCCCCAGCCAGCAGCGGCAGTAACAGTAACAATGCTGTTGATTGACAGCTCGAGGAGCAGCCCCAGCCAGCAGCAACAGTAACAATGCTGATGACTGACAGCTTGAGCAGCAGGAGCAGTAACAGTAACAATGCTAATGATTGACAGCTCGAGCAGGCGTCCCAACCAGCAGCAGCAGTAACAGTAACAATGCTGATGATTGACAGCTCGAGCAGCAGTAACAGTAACAATGCTGATGATTGACAGCTCGACCAGCAGCAGCGGTAACAGTAACACTGCTGATGATTGACAGCTGCGGCTCGCGCTGCCCGGTCTCCGCTTCCTGGAGCCCCACATGCTGAAGGCCCCCGTTTGCTTAGTTGGCCCTATCACTGCCTGACAGCCGGAGCTCAGCTCGGGCGACCGGAGGTGAGGGAATTCCCTCTTGTCTCCGGGTTGCGGGTGTTGTAAGTTGCCGTTGTGTGTGTGTGTCTGTGTTTGTTTCTGTTGCCAGTCCGGTGGTTGGTTGTGCGAGGCCCAGGCAGGCGGGCGGACGGGTGGCCCGCGGGTTGCTGTGGGGGAGGGGAGGGCGGCTCGGCGGGGAAGATGTCCGCCACTCTCCTCTCACCCATCGTAGATTATTACAACGATGAGGAGGAGCTGGACAGCGTGGACGAGGAGGACGAGCGCAGTGTCCGGGGCCGCGACTCGGACGAAGGTGAGTTTGGATGGAGGGGGCTGGAAGGCGGGAGGTTGTCGCCGCCTGATGGCCGAGGCCTCATGTAAGAGAAGCGGGGAATGGAGGGGAGGCTGTTCACTGGGAAACCGGCCCCAGGGACCGAGACAGACTCGGGGGTGGGGAGTGCTGCTGCTGCTGTATAAAATGGATGACTTGTTTACATCTTACTTGGAGAAGAAGGAGAGAGCCGGCACAAACTTTCACAACGTCTGCTGGAGGCAGACTGCCAGCAAGCCAACTAAGGCTAAGTTCATTTATTAGTGTCACAAGTAGGCTTACATTAACACTGCAGTGAAGTTACTGTGAAAATCCCCGGGTCGTCACACTCTGGTGCCTGTTAGGGTACACTGAGGGAGAATTTAACATGGCCAATGCACCTAACCACATCTTTCGGACCGTGGGAAGAAACCGGAGGAAACCCACGCAGACACGGGGAGAACGTGCATACTCCACGCAGACAGTGACCCAAGCTGGGAATTGCTCCTGGGTCCCTGGCACTGTGAGGCAGCAATGCTTGCCACTGTGCTAGCTGCACTCCTTGCTCTTTCATGAAATGTTTATTTATAATTTGTGTCACAAGAAGGCTTACATTAATGCTGCAATGAAGTTACTGTAAAAATCCCTGGTTAGATGTACTTTCAGACTCCTTATCATCATGAAATGCACATTTTCTTCCAGGTGTACGTTTTCTTTCAGCTTCTGTCAGTGAAAGGATGTAGGAAAGTCTGAGAGCAGCTTTAGCTCTGGATACGTCACCGAACTGTTGTTGAGCAATTAAAATGTCCTGGGTCTTTCCTTTTGCTTTCCCCTTCTCACAGGCTGAAGTTTAGGGCAGAATTACACGAGCAGTGTTGTTATCTTTCAGGACATTGGTCAAGTATTTGTGGGCCTAGATATTGATTATTCGCTTGTGGCACAGTGGTTAGCAGTACTATGTCACAGCATCAGGGGTCCAGTTTCGATTCCTGGCTTGGGTCACTGTCTATGCGGAGTCTGCACATTCTCCCCATGTTTGTGTGGGATTCCTCCAGGTGCTGTAGTTTCCCCCTACTGTCCAAAAGATGTGCTGGTTAGGTGCATTTGCCACGCTAAATTGTCCCTAAGTGTACCCCAACAGGCGCCGAAGTGCCGTGACTCGGGGATTTTCACGGTAACTTCGTTGCAGTGTAATGTAAGCTTACTTGTGACATTAATAAATAAACTTAAAATTATTGGTGTGACAATGAAGGGAATTGCATGTCACTTGGTGCCTACACCACTATGTAGCAAGGTTTCCTGGACACCAATGAGGATTCAGTTGAATTTCTTCCTCTCTGGCATTGCTTTTTGCATTCATGTAGCATCTTTTGACATAGAAGAATCATAGAATTCCTACAGTGCAGAAGGAGACCATTGGGCCTGTACCAACAAGAATCCCACTTAAGCCCTATCCCTGTAACCCCACATATTTACCCTAGATAACACCCCTCACTAAGGGGCAACTTAGTATGGCCAATCCACCTATCCCGCACATCTTTGGATTGTGGGAGGAAACTGGAGCATCTGGTGCAGACTCCACACGGACAGTCACCCAACACTGTAATTTACATGGCGCTGTGAGGTAGTAGTGCTAACCACTGCCACAGTGTCTTTTAGAAACGTCCAAAATAATTTTATATAAGGTGAATTGCTTTCAAATTGCAGATGTAGGCTAATGTAACTAGTATGTTGACAGCAAGGGTGAATTGTTTGTTTTATTGCCAATAGTCAAGGGGGTAATGTTGGTCAACACTGTCCTACTTTGTAAAAAATGTTGCAGCACTTTTAGTGTCCACTTGAACTGTAAAGACAAGGAAGAAAGACTCTTGCTCAATACAGAGGAGATAGCACTTTGATAATGCAGCATTCTTTCGGTACTGGTAAATTTGCTTACCAGACTAGATGATGGTGGAATAGTAGACATGGAGTAGGAAAAGGAACAAAAGCTGAGAGCAGCAAAAGGCATCTGTATTCATAGTGGAGGAAGAACTCAAAATACCAGCTGTATAAGGAAAACCTTAAAATTCAATCATGGGAAAGAGCTTTTTGAATTTGATGCACAGTTTTTATGACAAGAGAAAACAACAATAGAACATAGAACAGTACGGCACAGAACAGGTCCTTTGGCCCTTGATGTGCTGAGCTATGTCTGAACCCAAGATCAAACTATCCCACTCCCTATCATTCTGGTGTGCTCCATGTGCCTACCCAATAGCCGCTTGAAAGTTCCTAAAGTGTCTGACTTCACTTCACAGCAGGCAGTGCATTCCACACCCCAACCACTTTCTGAGTAAACATAAGAACATATTATAAGAAATAGGAGCAGGAGTAGGCCATCTAGCCCTTCGAGCCTGCCCCGTCATTCAGTAAGGTCATGGCTGATCTGTCGCTGCTCAGTTCCACTTTCCCGCCCTCTCCCCATAACCCTTAATCCCCTCTCTTATCAAAAACCCATCAACCCGCGTCTTAAAAATATTTAGCGAGGCAGCCTCCACCACTTCAACGGGCAGAGAACCGAGTGTAGGGTGTCGAAATTTGCTGATGACACCAAGATTGGGGGAACGGCAAATTGTGCGGAGGGTGTGGAGAGTCTGCGGAAGGATCTAGATAGGCTGGGCGAATGGGCCAGGAAATGGCAAATGGAATTTAATGTTGGCAAGTGTGAGGTGGTCCACTTTGGTAGGAAGAATGGTAGGAAGGACTATTACTTACGTGGCGAAAAACTGCAGCAGGCGACGGTGCAGAGGGACCTCAGGGTCCTTGTGCATGAGTCGCAAAAACCCAGCTTGCAGGTGCAGCAGGTGGTCAGGAAGGCGAATGGGATGCTGGCCTTCATAGCGAGGGGGATTGAATATAAAAGTAGGGAGGTCTTGCTGCAGCTGTATAGGGCATTGGTGAGGCCGCAGCTGGAGTACTGTGTGCAGTTTTGGGCGCCGCACCTGCGCAAAGATATTTTGGCCTTGGAGGGAGTGCAGAGGAGGTTTACTAGGCTGATACCGGAGTTGAGGGGGTTGAGCTATGAGGAGAGGCTGAATAAACTGGGCTTGTACTCGTTAGAGTTTAGAAGAATGAGGGGAGATCTCATTGAGACGTATAAGATGATGAATGGGATGGATAGGATAGAGGTGGAGAGACTCTTCCCGCTCAGAAAAGACAGTAGGACTAGGGGGCACAGCCTCAAGATAAAAGGGGAGCGGTTTAGAACGGAGTTGAGGAGGAACTTCTTCACTCAAAGGGTGGTGAATCTCTGGAATTCTCCCTCCTCCAGATCATCTATATAAATGGTAAAAAGCTGAGGCCCCAGCACCGACCCCTGGGACACTCCACTAGTCACCATCCGCCAATCCGAATAGCACCCGTTGACCCCCACTCTCTGCCTCCTATTTGAAAGAACCTACCTTGGACATCCCTCCTATATCTCCCACCATGAACCTTATAGTTATGCCCCTGGTAACAGCTACGTATACCCGAGGAAATAGTATCTGAGCGTCTGCTCGACTTATCACCTTCATCATCTTATAAACCTTTATTAAGTTGCCACTCATCCTCTTTCGCTGTAAAGAGAAAAGCCCCAGCTCCCTCAACCTTTCCTCATAAGACCTACCCTCCAAACCAGGCAGCATCCTGGTAAATCTCCTCTGCATTCTTTCCAATGCTTCCACATCCTTCTTATAGTGAGGTGACCAGAACTGCACACAGTATTCCACATGTGGTCTCACCAAGGTCCTGTATAGTTGCAGCAAAACCTCATAGCTCTTAAACTCAAACCCCTGTTAATAAATGCTACACACGATAATCTTTCTTCATGGCTTATCCACTTGAGTGCCAACCTTCAGAGATCTGTGGATATGAACCCCAAGATCTCTCTGTTCCTCCACATTCCTCAGAACCCTGCCGTTGACCCTGTAATCCGCATTCAAGTTTGTCCTACTAAAATGAATCACCTCGTACTTATCAGGCTTAAACTCCATCTGCCACTTTTTGGCCCAGCTCTGCATCCTATCAGTGTCTCTTTGCAGCCTACAAGAGCTCTCCACCTCATCCACTACTCCACCAATCTTAGTGTCATCACCAAATCGACTAACCCATCCTTCAGCCCTTTCTTTTAAGTCATTAAAGGTTTCGCAACTCATCCCTTGCCTCCCAAAGTATACTAAGATGTATCCCATCTGGCCCAGGGGACTTATTGACCCTCAGGTTTTTCAAAATTGCTAATATATCTCCCCTCAGAACATTTACCTCCTCCATTCTATCAGCCTGTATTACACTCTCATCCTCCAAAACATGGCCCCTCTCCTTAGCGAATACTGAAGAAAAGTATTCATTCAACGCCTCACCTATCTCTTCGGACTCCATGCACAAGTTCCCACTATTATCCTTGACTGGCCCTAACCTTACCCTGGTCATTTTTTTATTTCTCACGTAAGAGTAAAAAGCTTTGGTGTTTTCCTTGATCTGACCTTCCAAGGACCTCTCATGCCCCCTCCTAGCTCTCCTAAGCCCTTTTTTAAATTAATTCCTTGCTACCTTGTAACCCTGAAGTGACCCAACTAAACCTTGTTTTCTCATCCTTACATATGCTTCATTTTTCCTCTTGACAAGACATTCAACAATACTTGAGATGGACAAATATCCAGGACATGAAGTTGCCTTTTTAAAGGGCTCTTAATTCTGCAATTGTGCCATTGGGTTGGAAAATTGCAAGTATCTCTTCATTATTTAAGAAGAGAGTGTGAAAGAAACTGAGGTACAAACTTTTTAGAGACTTCTGGAGAAAGTACTAGAATCTATCGTTAGTGACAGTGATTGAGCACCTAACTAAATTCAAACTAATCTGAAAGGTCAGCATAGATCATGAATGGTATCCTTATCTGACTATTGTGGTTGATTTTTTTTTATATATAGGTTAATGTTGTAAATAAGGGAGTGTCTATGCATGTTGTTTATATGGACTGACAGAAGATATTTAGTACCGCATGAGTGGTAGCAAGATAGCAAATGCAGAGTTTGGATGCAGCCAATTGACATTGGTAAGAAATTTGTTCTAAATAAAGTTTTTAAAGTTTATTTGCTGGCTTACATTAACATTGCAATGAAGTTACTGTGAAAATCCCATGGTTGCCTATGCAGGTACACTGAGGGAGAATTTAGCATGGCCAGTGCACCTAATCAGCATGTCTTTCAGACTGTGGGAGGAAATCAAAGCACCCAGAGGAACTCAAGCTAGGAATTGAATCTGGGTCTCTGGTGCTGTGCTAATCATTGTGTCACTGTGCCACCCCATAACGAATATGTGCTCTAGTTGGCAGAATACGACAAATTGTTTTCCACTGTGATCTGTATTGGGACCTCAGCTTATCACCGTATTTATCAATAACTTGGATGAATGAATAGAAAGTTGAATATCAAAGTTTGCACAAAGTACCATGTTGCGAGTTACAGTAAGTATTTAGTTTATTTCAATTCACTTCAACATGGGAAAGAGTGAAGTCATCCACTCGGGATCCAAGAAAAACAAATCAGTATTTTCTGAATGGTGTGAAGCTAAGAACTGTGGGGGAGCAAGGAGATTTAAAAGATCGGCAGATTCAGAAAGCTATCAAAATGTCAAGTGGAACGTTGACTTTTGTGTCAAGTTGAGTGGAACACGAGAGAGGGAGTTATGCTTCAGTTGTATAGACCCTAGGAGTACTGTTTCAACTTTTGAACATTGAACTTCAGGAAGGATATATTGGCCTTTTATACCTGTCCAGGAGTGCTGAAACCATGGGATGGCAGCATAAAACTGGAGTTCAGCAGTGGAATGGGTAAGTTAGGAGATTGACAAGGGGATGATATTGAGCTAAGGAAGTGATTAGGACAGAAAACAAGAGAGGTTCTGATGTGGAGCAGTAGCCATGGAGCATATCTGAATTTATTGCTGAGCATTGATCAAACAAGGAGGAAGGGAATGCTTTTAAGATGATTTGTGGGGTCCTGTGCTTAAGCACACAAACATCTCATCCTATCTTGATGCCTAATGTCCAGTCCAGTCAGAAGGATACTGAATGTTGTCCATTTGATTTAAGAATCTATCATAACTGATGCTATCCTTTTTTCACCTGGTATCTATATATTGGATTTTATAACAAAGGTTACCTTGTGGTGATTAGTGTGGACTTCATCTTTGATTTTATTTGATTTGGATTTGACTTATTATTGTCATTTATTATTATACATTGAAAAGTATTATTTCTTGCTCCTATACAGACCAAGCATACTGTTCATAGAGAAGGAAATGAGAGAGTGCAAAATGTAGAGTTACAGTCATAGCTAGGGTGTAGAGAAAGATCAACTTAATGGAAGGTAGGCCCATTCAAAAGTCTGATGGCAGCAGGGAAGAAGCTTGAGTTGGTTGGTGCGTGACCTCAGACTTTTGTATCTTTTTCTCAACGGAAGGTGGAAGAGAGAACGTGCGTGGTGTTCTTAATTATGTTGGCTGCTTTGCCGAGGCAGCGGGAAGAGTAGACAGTCGATGCATGGGAGGCTGGTTTGCGTGATGGATTGGGCTATATTCATGACCTTTTGTAGTTTCTTGCAGTCTTGGACAGAGCAGGGAACCCACACTGGAACAGGGAGAATGTGCAAACTCCATACGGAGTGACCCAAGCCAGGAATTGAACCTGGGTCCCTGGCGCTGTGAGGCAGCAGTGCTAACCACTATGCCACCATGCCAAATTTTGAAGTTTTTATGACCTTTTTTATCTGAGTGAACATAGGAATCAGGAACAGGAGTGGGCTTTTGGCCCCTTGAACCTGCTCTGCCATTTGATAAGGTGATCATGTTCTGATTGTGGCTTCATCTCTATTTTCCTGTTTGCAATCTCTTCCCTTTGACTCCCTTGTCAGTCAAGAATTTACCTAATTCAGCCTTAAAAATATTCAATTACCCTGACTCCATTGTTTTCTGAGCAAGAGAATTCCACAAACTAACAACCTTCTGAGAGAAAATAATTTTTCCTCATCTCTGTATTAAATAGGACACCTCTTATTTTTAAATTGTGTCCCTTTAGTTCTGGTCTCTCCCACAAGGGAAAACATTCTTTCAGCATCCACTGTGTCAATTCCCCTAAGGACCTTGTATGTTTCAATAAGATCCCCTCTCATTCTTTTAAACTCCAGTGGATAGAGGCCCAACCTGTTCAACCTTTCCTCACAAGACACCCTCACCATCCTATAATTAAGTCCAGTGAAGCATCTTTGCACTGCTTGTAGTTAACTATTGCATTTCGCCATTAACGTATGTACAAAATGAACATCATTGTTTATCTACTGATCATCATGATGAGTGTTTGAAATTTATCCACTTTCTTGATCGAAAACCAGGTTAAAGTCCAGCAGGTTTATTTGGTAGCACGAGCTTTTGGAGCGCTGCTCCTTCATCAGGTGAGTGATGAAGGAACAGCACGCTGAAAGCTCGTGCTACGAAATAAACCTGTTGGACTTTAACCTGGTGTTGTGAGACTTCTAACTGTGCCTACCCCGGACCAACGCCAGCAACTCCACGTATAATCAAAAACATCTAATATTTCTATACATGAACCATAGTTGGCATAAAGTAAAAACGTCAAGGACTTCAACTTCTCTCAAGACCTTGAACTTAAACATTATTTGTATTTTGAACTATGCCTCCGTTAGTTAAAAGGAGCTTGCATAATCTGAGCATGAACTCTGTATCGGATACATCAGGAGGAATTTTGAGAGTCCAGTTGGGAGAATATTTATTTTAACAATAATATGTTGATTTGTTTGTTTTCCAAACAAATGCCTTGTAAAAAAAATAGTATACCAAATATTCTGTAGGTCAGACAGCATTTATTAAGTGTTCTGATACAGTCATTGATCTGAAATATTAACTCTGTTCTCTTTCCATCAATCCTGCCTGACCTATTAGGTTGTTCCAGCATTTTGTTTTTATTCAGATTTCCAGAATTGATAATATTTTACTTTTGCCATTGCAGTCTGATGTTGAACAATTAATACAGAAGAATTTTTCAGTAAAAGCCATTCTCTTGCATATAGGAACATTGTCAGTTCCCATCAACATTATTGCCCTTGCATATAAACCAAAGATGCAGTTAACCCCTAAGCTGATTGTAGTCCATTCAGTGAATGTGCTCGCTCAATGGTGTTAACTAGTGAGTTCCAGGATTTTGGCCCTGCGATGGAGGAATGGTAATATGTGTCCAAACCTTAATGGGGTTGTGATTTGGAGGAGAACTTAGAGGCGATAGTGTCCTTGTGCATCTGCCCACATAAGTATCATGTTTGGGATGTGCTGCTGACCTATGCTGCAGTCGAGTCCTTGATGTTTGATCAAAACTTTTCCATCAAGAAGTGTTTTTGTCTACAAAGGAAGAAAGCAGTAAAATGAACTACTTGGGTTGCACTTGTACATATTCTTATGACCAATATTCACAGGGACCTGTGAGCAAATTCACAGTCTTGCTTCCTTGGCTAGTACATGGTTTGTTTCTTATTCAAGAAGATAAACTTCTTGTGCCCACCGCACAGTCTGTTTAAACCCTTATATGATGGACAAAGAATTGCGAGTAGACTTCTTGTTAGTACAACCAATATTTATTTAAAACACAATCAATAATCATCCACCCAACCAACAATAAGTTACATAGAACATAGAACACTACAGCACAAACAGGCTCTTCGGCCCACAAGTTGTGCTGATCATATTCATACTTACCAGGCCATAGAACTATTCCATTAAATCCCATGTACTCATCCAGAAGTCTTTTAAAAGACCCCAGCGAGTTCGCATCTACCACCACCGATGGCAGCTGATTCCAGTCACTCACCATCCTGAGTGAAAAACTTACCCCTAACATCTCCTCTGTACCTGCTCCCCAGCACCTTAAACCTGTGTCCTCTTGTAGCGACCTTTTCAGCCCTGGGAAATAGCCTCCGAGAATCTACCCTATCTATACCTCTCAACATTTTACAAACCTCTATCAGGTCGCCTCTCAACCTTTGTCTCTCCAGGGCGAAGAGACCTAGCTCCCTCAACCTATCTTCATAAAGCATGCCTCCCAATCCAGGCAATATCCTTGTAAATCTCCTCTGCACCCTCTCAATAGCTTCCACATCCTTCCTCTAGTGAGGCGACTAGAACTGCGCACAGTACTCCCAAGTGGGGTCTGACAAGGGTCTTATAAAGTTGCAGCATTACCTCCCGACTCCGAAACTCAATCCCTCGATTAATGAAGGCCAGTACACCATATGCCTTCTTAACCACATCCTCCACCTGCAAGGCCGATTGAAGAGTCCTATGGACCCGGACCCTAAGGTGCTTCTGCTCCTCAACCCTGCGAAGACTCCTACCCTTGATATTGTACTCCTTCATCCCATTGGACCTGCCAAAATGGACCACTACACATTTATCCACGTTGAAGTCCATCTGCCACTTCTCCGCCCAGTCTTGCATCCTATCTATGTCATGCTGCAACTTCTGACATCCCTCCAGACGATTCACAACACCACCAACTTTCGTGTCGTCGGCAAAATTACTAACCCATCCCTCCACTTCCTCATCCAGGTCATTTATGAAAATGACAAACAACAAGGGTCCTAGAACAGATCCCTGGGGCACGCCACTGGTGACCGACCTCCATGCAGAAAAAGACCCATCCACATATACTCTCTGCCTTCTGCAGGCAAGCCAATTCTGGATCCACAAGGCCAAAGCTGCTTGGATCCCATGCCCTCTCACCTTCTCAAGAAGTCTTGCATGGGGGACCTTATCAAACGGCTTGCTGAAGTCCATGTAAACCACACCCACTGCTCTTCCTTCGTCAATGTGTTCAGTCACATTTTCAAAGTTACCTTACAGAAAATACTAAAGTTCAAGTCCAATATTAGACCTTGATTTAACTTTGAGTGCCTGGCAAGTACCCAAGCAGATATTGGCCTTTATGTATGTGCTGGTCTCTGTAGTCCTCTGCTTAGTCTGGTCCTTTGATCTGCTCTGGCGCTTTGGTCTTCCTTCCTTCTCGGGTGTGGTGGTTCTCCTTGAGCTGGTTGTTGCTGGCAGTGGTCACTTGTAACAAAGAACAAAAACAGCCCGGAAAACAGGCCCTTCAGCCCAACGAGCCCGCTCCGCCATTTTAACACTACCAGACCCCCCCTCCACCCATGACCCTAACGTCTTTTTTTTTATGGCCATCCACATTGAGGGAAACTAATTTAGGGACGATTTATTACTGACAATCAGCCTAATAGCACATCTTTGGGGTGTGGGAGGAAACTGGAGCACCCAGAGAAAACCCATGCAAGCACAGGGAGAATGCGCAAACTCCCACAGACACTGGCCCAAATCCATGTGTCTGCACAGCAAACAGTGACAGTCATTGAGCTGTTGTCTTGCCCAGCATCTGGTCCAGTTTAAGCACACACTAACGACATGAAGCACTAGGCCAATCTCGAACAATCAAGAGCAGCCCAAGTACGACCCATCGCGTGTATGCCCCTTGTTGGACAACAAGGTGGACCGACTTAAAACCTGTGAATGAAAAGAGAAAAAACATTATTATCATACCATATCCATTTACCTTACCAGGGACGCCCCAATGCTAATGAACCTTATTTAAAACAATCTCCTATATCCACCCATCTCCAACACACTCATGTGCATGTCTAAATTACCCTTAAACAACTCTAGTGTGCTTGCCTCCACCACCTTACTTGGCAGAGCATTCCATACCCCCACTACCCTCTGTTGAAAAACCTCCCTCTAATATCTGTGTTATACCTCTCCCCCCTCACCTTAAGCCCATGGCCCCTCGTACTGTGTGTCTCTATCATAGGAAATAGCTTACTTCTGTTTACTCTATCTATACCCTTCATAATCTTATATGCCTCTATTAGATCCCCCCCTCAGTCGCCGTCTTTCAAGGGAAAACAGCCCCAGTTTGTTCAATCTTTCCTCATAACGAATTGTAGCTCGTTCGTGGGGTCGGAGACAGAGAGAGCTTCGGTTGTGCAGCAGCTTTTATCCCTCCTTAGTTTTGTGTCCTTTTTGGGTAGGCTCCTGATTCTTGTCAATCAATCAATCAGGACTTGACAACCCTGATCAATAAAGTCTAGTCGTGTGCTGCCACATCAGTCTCTGGGTGTGTCCCCAATGGCCATGCCTGTAGGTGCTGGGGGCATGCAGGACCCACACACCCCTCCTAAATAAGGGGTTATGGCACCCCTATGTCTGGTAAACAACCCAGTTTGACTAGAAAGTCCCTTTTGTCCTGGAGATGTCCCATATCCTGTGCATTCAGTCGTCTGAGCTGCAGCCTGTTTATCTGTCTTTTAAACGTCAGATTTCTTGTTTAGTTCTTGCTTAATTGTCCCAGAGTGCTTTACAAATCACCATTTTAGATGGCCTGTTTGGCCACGAACTTAAAAGGGAGGAATTGTTTCTTACAGGTAAATAATGCAAATGAACTAAATTCTCAGTTCATGGAATGCAAGTGAATCGATTTTATTCAAAATGTTTCAAATATTGATGTGTATATATAGGAAATTTTAAAATGTTTTCCAAAGGTTAAATACTGGGTTATTTGACCTCATTGGAGGCACCTGCATTTAATTTTGCTTTTTGTGGTTAAGTGTTGCGGGGCTGGGGGGTAAATCGTGACACGGGGTTTGTTCCTTTGGCACTGTGGTGGAAAGGTGTTCTTATTTGATGGCCTGGATTTTTGAGTCAGTGGTGAAGCAACTTTGCTGATTTTGAAGAAAGTTAGTGATCTATATGGCATGAATTTCACATTTCCTGCTGCTAGTTTGAAACTGGATAAGAAGTGTCACAACACCAGGTTAAAGTCCATTAACCTGGTGTTGTGAGACTTATTACTGTGTTTACCCCAGTCCAACACCGGCATGTCCACAGTTTGAAACTGGCCATGGGATCACCAGGTATCCAGCAAAATGATGTTATCAAGGTGGGTAAGCAGCCAATCCATTTGAAGTATTCTTACGGAAAAGAACTAGGAAGTAAAATGCATTGATTGTCCTTTACTTTTTATTAAATTAGAATGTCATACATTATTGGAACATAGATACTAAAAGCTGAAATATCACAAACTTTAAAGAACAATGCCAAAATTAATTTTTTATCAGAATGAAAAAAGTCTGGTTTTACACAAATATAAAATGAATTTTCCAGGACCAGAAAGGTTATTTTACATCAGTTGCGACATAGTCTGCCATCGAAAATCCAGTTATATCTCATTAACAAGGTGCAACTTTTTTGGGGGCTTTTTGACAGTGATATTAACGTAGAAAAGTGCAAACATCCTTACCTGAATTCTAATTGATGCAGCCTGGGAGTACTTCAACAGTGTACCTCACTGAGAAGCATATCATTGACAGCAATTTCTGGATTTCCACATTTAGTTGCATGCAAAGTTGCTGTCAGTTTTAAAGGAGTAATGACAACCAATTCTTAATAGTTTTATTGTCATTACAACTGCAAATTCCGGGTCATAATTCTCAAATCAATAAACTTCTTACTTCTATTCACTGTGCACAAAATGCCTGCTGCATCCCCTATGTTACAACAGAAGTTACTTTAAAAAGTGGCTGTAATATGCATTGGGGTGTCATGAATGATTTGATATAAATGCAATATTTTTTCTTCACATTCCCTTTGCCTTTCCTTCCTTTTAACATTGAATATCAGATATCCCAGATTTATTCAGTATGACATAATATAAACACTTGAAAGACAAGAAAGTGAAACTAGTACCAAAAGAGAAAATGCTGTAAAATCTCAACAGGTCTGGCAGCATCTGCACGGAGGAAAAAGAACTGATGTTTGGAGTCCAGAACAAGTGAAACTTGTAAGTTTACTGATTCTTTTAGGACTTTTTGGTCTTTATGTACAACATTGCACCAAAAAGACCAACAGATACTAGATCCCCAAGTAAGTTAGATGCGCAGAAACTGGCATTCAAAGAATGCTGTGAACAATTCAGACTCAGAATTGAGGACCAGCTTCCTCTAAAGAAAACCAGCTGATGTTGTTGAATTATCATTGTTCAACCTTCAAATCATCAGTTCTGAAAGCTGCCCATGATGTCCTGGGAACACAATAAACAGCTGAGGTTGGTTCAGCCAAAGTGATGATCGCATTAAGGAATTGCTCCAGGAACAAAATTCAGCATTTCTAGAAAGGCTGGGGGACAAATATATTTATGCTGGTAAAAAAAAAATCCGTCCATGAGAGCTGCTTGGCATGAAGGAAATAAGCCAGAGAACTATGATTAATATGACATGAGAAATTTTTATGAAGTTTTATGTAGTCTTCCCTTATGCGCCTACATAGCTGTTCTCAGCACTGATGGAAAATCTCGCACTGATGGAGAATCTCACTCTGATGGACAGGGCAATTATCCAAGAGCACTGGGAAAATGTGGTTGCTTCAGAAAAGCTTCCAGTCTCCCCAAATGTGAAAACCCGGAGAGCAAATCCTCTGTTGTGGAGGTCAACAAAACCATCAGATCCATACGGAACAAAAGTTGCAGGCTCAGATAGGATCCAAGGAGAATTTTACAAATCTGGGGACCCCCACTAACTATCAGATTCACACAGTTATAATCACAGAATGTAGATCAACAGATCATTCCTCAGGAGTTCAAGGATGCCACAATTGTCAACTCAAGTAAAGGAACAACACAGAAATCTGTATGTGATAACCACAGAGGAATCTTGCTACTCGTGATGACTGGTAAGATTCTAACGAAAATAGATTGGCAAGCCATGTAGCAGAATGTGCACTGCCGAAAAGGCAGAGAGGCACTTGTATTTGTTGAAGTGTTGGGTGATCTAGGAAATTGGATTAGGAATTGGCTGGCGGGTAGGAGACAGAGGGTGGTGGTTGATGGTAAGTATTCGACATGGAGTTCAGTTACGAGTGGTGTGCCTCAGGGATCTGTTTTGGGGCTACTGCTGTTTGTAATTTTTATAGATGATCTGGATGAGGGTATAGTTGGGTGGATTAGTAAATTTGCTGATGACACCAAAGTCGGAGGTGTGGTAGATAGTGAGGAAGGGTGTCTTAGTCTACAGGGAGACTTGGATAAGTTGCAGAGCTGGGCCGAGAGGTGGAGGATGGAGTTTAATGCGGAAAAGTGTGAGGTAATTCACTTTGGTAGGAATAACGGATGTGTAGAGTATAGGGCTAACGGTAGGACTCTGAATAGTGTGGATGAACAGAGGGATCTAGGTGTATGTGTACATAGATCCCTGAAAGTTGGGAATCAAGTAGATAGGGTTGTTAGGAAGGCATACGGTGTCTTGGCGTTTATTGGTAGGGGGATCGAATTTAGGAGCCGCAGCGTCATGTTGCAACTGTACAAAACTCTGGTGCGGCCGCACTTGGAGTATTGTGTGCAGTTCTGGTCCCCACGTTATAGGAAGGATGTGGAGGCTTTGGAGAGGGTGCAGAGGAGGTTTACCAGGATGTTGCCTGGTATGGAGGGGAGGTCCTATGAGGAGAGACTGAGGGATTTGAGGTTGTTTTCGTTAGAAAGAAGGCGGCTACGAGGGGACCTTATTGAAACATATAAGATGATTAGAGGTTTAGATAGGGTGGACAGTGATAGCCTTTTTCCTCGGATGGAGAAAGCTAGCACGAGGGGGCATAGCTTTAAATTAAGGGGTGGTACTTATAGGACGGATGTCAGGGGTAGGTTCTTTACCCAGAGGGTGGTGAGGGATTGGAATGCCCTGCGTGCTGCAGTCGTAAATGCGCCTAGTTTGGGGGCGTTTAAGAGATCCGTGGATAGGTTTATGGATGGTAAGGGTTTGGTTTAGGTTAGAGGGTCATTGTTTTTTAACTGGTCGGCGCAACATCGTGGGCCGAAGGGCCTGTTCTGCGCTGTAATGTTCTATGTTCTATAAAGATCATATCACAAGAGAAGTGCTGCAAACAATAGATGGGACTCTAAATGTGCCTTTGACTGAATAGAAGGCCTTTGGCACAGTACATAGAGAGGGCTTGTGGGAAGTCTTGGCCAAACATGGATGTCTGGCGAGCTGTAAATCATGATGTGGGTATGCCGGCATTGGACTGGCGTAAACACAGTAAAAACTCTGACAACACCAGGTTTTAGTCCAACCGATTTATTTGATAATTAGAGATTACTGTCTGTGCTTTATATGCTCTGTCTGAGGCCAGAACTCTCCATTCACCTGACAAAGGGACTAACCCGAGAGCTGTAAATCTGCAGGCGTTTCACAACGGAATGAGAACCAGAGTGACTGACTGTGATGAAAACACTGAATTCCTTCATAGGTGTGTGAAGCAGGGGTGTGTCCTGGTTCCTTTGCACTTCAGTATGTTCTTTACTACTGTGCTTTCTGTGGACTTTGCTATTTGTTCTACATTAGATGTATATTCAATCTCTTATCTGTCAACTGAAATCTTCAGTTAGTGTACTGGGGAAGATGACCGCCCTTGTGTCAGACTCTGAGCGTGATCTTCAAAGTATCATGGACTGTTTTCAAAAGTGGTTGATGACTATGGGCTAACATCAAATTAAAGACAGATACTCTACCAACCGTGATCAAATTCTGACTATACCACACTTCCTGTTAACCATCAATGATACAATCCTGAAAGCTGTAGATAACTTCACCTAATTTGGAAACACGATCTCCAAAAGCGTCAGCATTAACCATGAGGAAGCAAATAGAATTGCTCGAGCAAGCTCAGTATTTGTGTGGAGGCAACAAAGTATCAAATTTGCTTTGAAACTGGCAGTGTACAAAGCTGTGATAATACTTATCTACGTGTATGCCTTTGGGACATGGACTACCTATTTCAGGTGTGGACAGAGAAAGAACGGCTACAACAATGATTTAACGACCTTAATGGCATTAGTGGCTTTAAAATGACTATTCTGGCTGAGAGCTAAGCATGCTGGGAAATTTTGGTCAATTTGTAGATTAAAACTAGATGCAGGTTGTAAAGAGGCTCTGGTCTGTGAACTGTGATCTGAAGCTTCTTGTGCTGGCCAGATCAGGGAAGTTGCTTACGTTAACTGAGACAGCATGTCTCCAATTTATGGCTCCTATCTATGGGACATGTCAAATGCACTAAGCACCATGGTTTCATTTGAAAGTAATTTTCACTGGATGTTAAAGCCATGTGATCAATTTCTGGTGCCACAGTTGGCTGGATGATAGAGAATCTTCCAGAAGCATGTGGAGAATTGTGGATAAACAACATGAGTCCTGTGTGTGGCAGTGATAACTTGAAAGAGACCAACCATCGCAACAAAGCTTGTACCCTGCAGAATGCTTCAGAGAGAAGATTGATTCTACAATGAGGATATTTCTTGGTCAAGATTTACCTAAACTCAGTTAAAAAATTAAAATTGATGCTCAGTTAGAGTTAAGTGCAGTCTGAGAGTTAAATAGTTATGGTTGATGTTCAGTTTGAGTTAAAGTTCAGTTAAAGTTAATGAGTTGCAACCGTTTATGTTTGAGTTAGTATGAGAAGTGTTAAGTAAAGAAATGATTGAGCTAGTGTCCTTATTTGACTCATTAAACTAGAATGCTTGGAAGGTGTTTAAATTAAAGCTATAACACAGGCAAATTAAACAGTTGGACAGATTTACATGAGATGCATTCTGAACATCATGAGCTTTAAATGGGAGGAGAAAATGCTTAACAGTTACTTTAAAGAACAGAAATGCCAGGAATAAAAACAATGATCATCGGAGTTCAGCTCCGATGGAGTGGACGTGCAGTCCAGATTGACCATAAAATCTGTAAGACGGTTGTGTATTTAAAACGTGGACACCCACCTGTGAAGTAGGCTAATTAATGTTCAAAGGCTCCTTGAAGGTAAACCTCAGGAAATGTGGCATGTTCACCACAGACTGGGAGACAAATGCATCAAGAACTATCTGGGGGCACTGTGAAGTTATGGTGTGATTTCCTTCAGTCAAGGATACAGGCAGGTTAGAACAGAAGGCAAGCTGGAAAGACTAGGCAGACCCAACAAATCAGACAATTCAACCTTTGCTTGTACTGTGGAAAGCCATTTATGTCTGCACTGGAGCCACACAGTGTTAGAACGTTTAGCAGACAACACTATGCACATAAAAAAATGACTATATTTGATAACAAAGGGAAACTGATGATAGACGGTAAAAATCCAAATAATTTTGAAGCATCAGGTGTGATTATGAATCCACCTATTTGGATGCTAAGAATCCCTCTTTAATATTGCATTATTTAGCTCTTATTCACTTAATGGTTTTGCAGTCAATTCGCATTTCATTTCAAGCAGTTCTCATTTCCATTTTACAGCTTAGTGTAATTTCAGTAATGAACTGAATGAATGTTTCGTTTACCAGCATTAGGTCAGTCACAGGATTAGAGAAAAAGATATGATAGCAGGTTATGCCAATATATTGAAGCTTCTTGGAATGGATTGAGAGGGAAAACATAGTGGATTCTAGGAGAACATAGAACATTCTACAATTGAAACTACAGTTTTCTCACTAAGTAGTGAGTCGGCAAGGAGACAATAAAGCTTGACCATTACTTAGAGGAGCGGGATATCTGTGTAACCAGGGAGACCTGGAGTCACCTTCATTTGCTTAAGGCTCTCAAAGAAGCAGGCCTACCATTAGAAAATAAGGTTAAGATGACAGTGGCAGGATCAGGGAGAGAGGTAGTGCCTGAGAAAGTGCATGTTTGCAGGACTGGGGCAGGAAATGATGACCCCTTTACTGTTGGCATGCAGGTTCTTTGATTTGGGATACTGGTGAAATCATTGTGTACAGATTAGTGTGAAGCAGCAGTAGGTCATAAGAAACGGCTTTATTGAATGGTGAATTCTTTACCCAGCATACATAGCGTCAAAGAAATTGGTCTATCCTTGAGAGCAGTGGAAGCATTCAATCCCATTCCACAAAAGGCAGTTTTTCACAAAACCATTCTTTGTCATTATGTGCTGACCTGCCTGTCCTGTGCTTTAAATTATTTACGCTGTCAATTGTTCCTAATTTGTAAGTGCCCATTTGTACCAGTTTCACTGTATTTACAACAGAACCTTCCTGATTCAAATGATGGGATGTTAACACGTCACAGTTCCTAACACAGTCTTGTCTCCTATATCAACCAAAACCCAAATTAAAAAAGTGATGCAAACTCAGATCCTTCTTTTCTGAGAGAATTTTTTCTGGCACTTGTTAACTCTTTAAACTTCGCTGGAATATATGAATCAAATTGCACTGGTATGCCTTTCAAATAGGTTTCCCGATCTGACTGAACTGTTCATTGCTCAAAGGTCACTCTGAGTTCAACAGTTCTGTGGTGACGGTTTCTAAGTGGCCTTTAATTTCCCACTTAACGGATGAAGTCGGAAGGTTAAAATTATGACAGTATGAAGAAGAATCAATAGTAATCAATGGTATAGAAGGCGATGAGTGTCAGGATTGAACTGTCAGAGGCAGCAGTAGCGGTGGGTACAATTCTGCCTTTTAGAAAGGATTTAAACAGTTACGTGGGCAAGATTGGTATGGAGGGAGACAGGCCAAACGTGGGCAATTGGAACTGGCTTAATGGTAAAAACTGGACGGCATGGATATCTTGGGCTGAAGGGCCTGTTTCCATGCTGTAAACCTTTATGACTCTAATATAGCATTAATGGACTTCAGGACAATCTCATTTACGTGTAAGGGATACAATCCAGATGTTGTCCCTGAAATTGTGCTGGAAGCTGAGCCCTTTCACCAATCTTAAGTTGCTCCCAAGTATTCCCCAATCTCATGTGAATGCAGCCAAAACTAAAATGGGCAGAAATCAGCATGAATAATCAGCGCTTTGGGAAATGCTGAACCTACCAACACTGTGTTTACTTTCGAGTGTTAAAATTAAAGGTTTCAGTGCATTTCATAATAGTTTGACCACATCAGGCACAGGATTTGTATGCAAATACAACTGGACAAGGTGCTCAGCTGAGGTTCACTGAGTCAGAAGGTGGGTTCACATCCCATTTTAGGGCTTGAAGACAAAAATGAAGACTGGCAGTCCAGTTCATGATGTGCTTTTGGATGAGATGTCAAACTAAGGTCTCAACTGTTCTTTTGGACGGATGTCAGAAGACTCCATGGCACCATTTCAAACGAGCGGGGGAGTTTGACCTTGTGATCTCTATAATATGTATCCCTCAAACTACGTTTTAAAAAAAGATTGTCTGGTCGTTATCACATTGCTGTTTGTGAAAGTTTTCTGTGTACAAGATGGCAGTAGCGTTCTTACATTACAACAGTGACTACACTTTGAACATACTTTAGCTGCAAAGCTAATTTTGGGATGCCTGGTAATTGTGGAAGGTGATCTTTCTTTGAGTTTTGACATAATGCAGTTTCCAATAACAAGGAAATGGATAATACAGTGCAGGTCTTAGCAGGATAAGTTTAAAAAAAGCTTTTAAAAAGGGCATGTAAAGAAAAAAGCTGGCAAAATGACTGTTTCCAGCTGATTGAAACTTGACAACCCCAAAAAGTAATTGGAGAGTACTTGAATTTGGGAAGTGGGACACTGGTAGCCTTCAGGGTTGGTTTGTTTGTTTGGACAGCTTTCGTGGATGGATGTCAAAAATCAAGAGATTTAGATGTATTGTAGTTCATCATTAGGCTCAAATTCAGTGAGTATTTAAGCCACGTAACTGCTTTGCATTCAGATTGTGTGTATCCAGTACACCTGTGGAAAGCCCAAGCTTTTGAATTGCTGCTGGAAATCGGTGGGGGGGGGGGGGGGACTATAATTGCCTATTTTGATATTGGTGTCAACCAAGTGTTTTATTTTGGTGTGAAGAGCGTGGCGTGACATATAATAAAGGTACAATTCTAAAGAGTATGTGTGACCAGAAAATGCTGTGTGTTTGTGCATAAATTATTGAAGGTGGCACGTCTGGTTAAAGAGCAGTTCATTAAACACATTATCCTGGGTTTTTTTTTAATCGGGGCATTAAGTACAAAAACAAGGAAATTATGCTGAACTTGAAGAAAACACTGATTTGACCTCAACTGGAGTATTAGATCCAATAAACCACACCAAAAGAAGGCTTTAGAGAGGGTGCAGAAGGGATTTGCAATAATTATTCCAGCGATGAGGAACTTCACTTGGGTACATTCAAGAAATTGGGATTGTTTTACTTGGATAAAAGAAGGTTAAAAGGAGATTTTATAGAGGCGTTTAAAATCTTGAGAGGACTGGACAGAGTAGACAGAAGCTGTTCCCACTGGTAGAAGGATTGACAATTAGAGGTCACTGATTTACAATAATTGACAAAAGCAGTGGAGACATGAGGAGCAATGGAGCCTTTGCGTGTAGCGAGTGGTTCGGATCTGGAATCCACTGCTTGAGAGTATGGTCGAGGCAGGTTCAGTTGAGGCATTCAAGAGGACATCGGACTATGATCTGAAAAGGAAGAATATGAGGTCTTTTGGGAGAGGGTGGAGAATGATAGTAGGCAAATTGCTCCTTCAGACAACTAAATAGTCCTGTGCTACAACTATGATTCTAAATATGATTCTAAGTGTTTGTCCTTTTTAAGATTCTTCTGTTTTTCTCCTAAGTGATTTGATGTTCGCTTGCTTTCCATTCTTTGCTATCCATAGCAAAAATAGGAAGGCAAATTATCATTAATTGAATGGGCTCATTGAGCAAGGTGGATACTCAGTGAGACCTTGGTGCCTTTGTACATCAGCAGCTGAAGGTAATTGCACAGGTACAGCTGACAGTAAAGAAGGCAAATAATATGTTGGCCTTCATAGTGAGAGGATTTGAGTTTTCTTCACATGTATTAGGAATAGGAATGTTTTACTGCAATTGTATAGTGTTGATGAGGCCACATCTGGAGTATTGTATGCAGTTTTGGTATCCTTTTCTGAGGAAGGATATTCTTGCCATAGAGGGAGTGCAGCAAAGGTTCATCAGGCTGATTCCTGGGATGGCAGGCCTGTGTTATGAGGGGAGACTAAGGTTCGGAACATATTTATTGGCGTTTAGAAGAGCGAGAGGAAATTCATAGAAACTTATAAAATTCTAGCAGGATTAGACAGGGTAGATTCAGAAGGAGTGCTCCCAAGTTGAGGGGGGAGGAGTTCCAGAACTAGGATCATAGTTTGAGGATAAAGGATAAACCTTTTAGGACTGAAGTGAAGAGAAATTTCTTCACCCAGGGAGTGGTGAATCTGGAATTCACTGCCTCAAAGTAGTTGAGGCCAAAATGTTGTGTGATTTCAAGGAGGAGTTAAATATAACCCCTAGGATAAAGGATCAGAGGATATGGGTAGGGAAAATAGGATCAGGGTATTGAATTTGATGATTAGCCATGATAATGAATGGCAGAATAGGCTTGTAGAGCTGAATGGTCTACTCTTGCTTTGATTTTCTATGTATGTTTCTATGATTTTAATGGCATTCCATTTCCTTCACATTTGACAGATACAGAGGATGCAAGTGAGACAGATATTGCTAATAAGCAAGATGATGAAGACTACCTGGAGGTGAAAGAGCAGTGAGTATTGTTGCCATGTGATGCAGCTGCCCTGTGCAATACAGACCACAGAGTAAGATATTGCTGTCTTAAAAATCCAGTTCCATCTGTTTCTCCAATAACCACTTGATTTTTGGTTATTTTTTGTGATCAAGTGCTGGCTTTAGTCATTAGCTTTTCTCCTCCATTTCTGGAGCTAAGCCTATTTAATTGTGGATTTTGTTTGTGTCCCTTTGAATTGATGAAATCTCAACAAAATACCCCTTTGCAATGTGAAACAACTGAAGTATACCTATAGAATAAAGCCTGTTCTGCAGATTCAGGAGACTGAAAACTCTATGACCAATTAGGCAGTAACTGCACACAACTTTTGAATGAACTTTCTTATATAGTGACTGATAATTCATCGATATACGGGGTTGGTGTTGTGGGATATTTTGAGGTGGCCAATTATGTTTTAATTTAATGCAAAACTCATGAGACAAGTACCTCTGCATAAAGGAGTAATATTTATTTAAATGAGAGAGAAACAAACAAGCAAACAGCTACCCAGAGGCCATCAAAGTGTTAAGCCGCTCCAAACAGAGCAGCAGAACCTCTCAGATGGTTCTGACATGTATAATCAAAAACAGATCAATTATAGTTTTTCTTATCGATAATTCCCGCCCTTCATTACCTTGAAATCAATTTCATTTATTGTCATACGTCAGAAAAATCTCTAAGTTCCTCAGCCAACCATTTGATATTTAATAGTATGGTGATATCTCTTTGTCCAGCGAGTCTGGATGTTGCCTCCCTTCTTGTCTCTGAGTATTTCTCTGTTACCTGGTAACGTAGGGTCAAAGTGGATGTTCCCGCCGGTTCACTACCAAGCTGAATAGATACGTGGTCCTGCATCCAGGGACATATTTGTCCTTGTGTCTGGACCGTGAACATACCTATTCATTAATGTTACAAAGTATGTTCCCTCATTGGAATCCTCCTGATATGATGACTCCTGACTAGTTGGTTCCTAGACCTCTGGGTTTAAACTATTGGCATTTACCACCATGCCTTTCAGTAACTTTTCTTGGCTAAAATGAACAGTACATTTAAAATATCAGCATATATACTTTGAAATCATAACTACTTGTTTTGATTCTCTCACTGCATTCACATACGTGTAAACTGTGCTCCTGTTAGCTATTAATCTGTTTCAAGAATCATTTAATTCTAGCCAGTAAATAAAAATAGCTTAAATCCAAAAGCTTAAATCTTAATTTCTCTCCACTCATCCTTGATAGTTATCATCACTTGATTGTATGTAATTGCATCTGAATCTTAATCCTCATTAATGCTAAAATGTCATGAAGAGTAATGTCATCTCATATATGTCACTCAATGGATGTCTGTCAGTACATTTTCTTATATGCTGGAGGAGCACTTGGCAGTGTAGTCATCCCTTTGTTCGCCTGGATCGATACCACTGCTGCCGCACTTGTCATTGAGTTTGTTGTTAAGAAACTGCAGCATTTTGAACATTTGCGCAATCACAATAATCATTAGAATGAAAGTGAAGAAAAGCATTATTCCCTTGCACTGTACTTGTCCCTAGTGACCTCGTTCAGCCAGTTGCCCAATACCATAGAGAAAAAGATGTTGATTGTTTAAGTTTCTCAATCTCTTTCCGAATGTGTATAACCAAATTAGTTTTGTTCTCTGAAGTATGTGGTATATATGTGCAACATTTTGGTCCAATTAAAGCACATGTTCCAGTCCTAGTTGCCAAGATGAAGTCTAATGCCATCCGATTCTGTAACACAATAGCACGCACTGTAACCATCTCATCACTTAGCTCCATAAGAGCTGTAGCAGTATCATTGGCAACCTGTTCCAAAGTTAAGATAATGGCTTCAATCTCGATTTTTTTTTTATATGCACATATGGAGTATTATACCAAGGAAATTGTCTAGTCCCACAAGGGCATGTTGTTTTCTCTCCGTTGGAAGCTGGTAAGAATGATAAATATATGGGACTACATATCCAAGATAACATGACCCTTTCCATCCAAAAGTAAAATGGGATGCCTTACTTCCACAAATCCAGTTGGTTCCATTGAGTGTTTTTCCCCCTGAAGCAATATGGAATATTGTAAGATTGTTCATTACTGGGTGGATTCAGACAAATTTGGTTGGTTGCATCTACTGAGCATTGATTGACACTTGCTGGTGCCCAAGTTCCCTCCAGGGCCTTTTTTATTCTCAACAAAATATTCCTTATGGCTCCTATTCTGCTCCACTTGAAATAAGGCTGAGGGCTGGACTGGATGTGTTGAAGATGGGTGAAGAGCTATTCATGTGACCTGGCCCACCTGCACAGGATCTATTTCTATAAAAGTTTACTCTGTCACATTCCTCAGAAAAATCTGTTGTTCTTAACTCTGTGATCTCTAATAGACTGAATAAGCTGATGCCGCACAATTAAATCTGCCCATGATAAAGGCACTGGGTGCAAAAGTATCCTTCCCTCAGCATATATATGAGTGAACATACCCAACACCCAGATAGATCAACAGTTTTTAGCGAATATGTTTGCCATGTACATGTAAGTATTAGTATGCCGTTCTCAATGGACTGTCTGTATTAAACATAGTAAACTCAACAACAAAAGAACAGAAAAGTTTGAGTCATTTTTGATAAGTCTCAATTAATAATTTCAATATCCTTTTCTCCTGGCCGTTTGTTAATGTTAAGAAGATAAACATTCTTTTGCAGAACCATGCTATAATTTTGTCGCCTTTAACTTCTAGTCTTTTAGCTTGACAATCAACCTTGGGGCTTGATTGTTGGTAGTCAATGTTACTACAGATTAGAACATAAGAACATAAGAAATAGGAGCAGGAGTAGGCCATCTAGCCCCTCGAGCCTGCCCCGCCACTCAATAAGATCATGGCTGATCTGTCGTGGCTCAGTTCCACATTCCCACCCTCTCCCCATAACCCTTAATCCCCTCTCTTATCAAAAACCCATCAACCCGCGTCTTAAAAATATTTAGCGAGGTAGCCTCCACCACTTCAACGGGCAGAGAATTCCAGAGATTCACCACCCTTTGAGTGAAGAAGTTCTTCCTCAACTCCGTTCTAAACCGCCCCCCCCCCCTTTATCTTGAGGCTGTGCCCCCTAGTCCTACTGTCCTTTCTGAGCGGCAAGAGTCTCTCCACCTCTATCCTATCCATCCCATTCATCATCTTATACGTCTTAATGAGATCTCCCCTCATTCTTCTAAACTCTTAATGAGTACAAGCCTAATCTATTCAGCCTCTCCTCATAGCTCAACCCCCTCAACTCAGGCATCAGCCTAGTAAACCTCCTCTGCACTCCCTCCAAGGCCAAAATATCCTTGCGTAAGTACGGCGCCCAAAACTGCACACAGTACTCCAGCTGTGGCCTCACCAATGCCCTACACAGCCGCAGCAAGACCTCCCTACTTTTATATTCAATCCCCCTCGCTGTGAAGGCCAGCATCCCATTCGCCTTCCTGACCACCTGCTGCACCTGCAAGCTGGGTTTTTGCGACTCACGCACAAGGACCCCGAGGTTCCTCTGCACCGTCGCCTACTGCAGTTTTTCGCCACGTAAGTAATAATCCTTCCTACCATTATTCCTACCAAAGTGGACCACCTCACACTTGCCAACATTAAATTCCATTTGCCAGCTCCTGGCCCATTCGCCCAGCCTATCTAGATCCTTCCGTAGACTCTCCACACCCTCCGCACAATTTGCCGTTCCACCAATCTTGGTGTCATCAGCAAATTTCGACACCATACACTCGGTTCCCTCCTCCAGATCATCTATATAAATGGTAAAAAGCTGAGGCCCCAGCACCGACCCCTGGGGCACTCCACTAGTCACCAACCGCCAATCCAAATAGCACCCATTGACCCCCACTCTCTGCCTCCTATTTGACAACCAATCCTCTATCCACGCTAACACCCTACCCTCAACTCCATGTCCCCTGACCTTCTGCAATAACCTCTTGTGAGGTACCTTGTCAAACGCCTTCTGAAAATCAAGAAAGACCACATCCACCGGCTCTCCTCTATCCACCGCCCTAGACACATCCTCATAGAACTCCAGTAAATTTGTCAGGCATGACTTCCCTTTAACGAAACCGTGCTGCGTCTGCTCTATCAAGCAATTCCCCTCAAGATGCCTCGCTATTTCCTCCTTGATGATGGATTCTAACATTTTACCTACAACAGACGTTAAACTAACCGGCCTATAATTCCCTGCCTTTTGCCTGGCACCCTTCTTAAACAATGGCGTAACATTAGCCGTTTTCCAATCTGGAAGATAGATTGTAGGTAGTCAATGATACTACAGATTAGGAGGATACAGTAATATTTCACTCTGAATAAATCTATTCCATGTAAAGACTGGCGCAGGTTTTTTCCTTCACTAGTATGCTGAAAACACTGGCTAGCCACACCTGGAGTACTGCATGCAGATCAATATAGTAAAAGTGTGAATGCAGAGAGGAATGGGGAAGGTGTGTGATGAGCATATTGCCTGCACTGGAGAATTTTAATTATGAAAAATATTGGATAGGCTAGGTTTTGTTTGGAGCAAAGGGGATTGAGGGGAGACTTAAAGTATATAAAATTATGAAGATGGACAAGAAGTTTCTCCTTGATTGGAGGGTCCATAACCAGGCATAGGTTTCAGAGCATGAAATAGGAGTTTAGAGGGGAAATCGTTTCTTCCAGAGGGTGGTAAGGATATGAAATGGTGGTAGAGGCAGAAAGCCTAATAACATTTTAAAAACTACTCTGGTGTGCACTTGAAATACAATACCTATGGGGCTAAGGACCAGGAACAGGAAAGTGAGATTGGCTCCTTATTGACCAAAATGGACTCAATGGGTCAAATGACTACCTTTCACACTATAAATTTCACTGCTAATTAGTTCTAACAGCCTTTCACCACAGTGATCTTTTCAGAGCAGGAAAACATTTTTCAAATTACTTGCGTAGTTTCAAGCCATCAACAAAAGTGATCCTGATTAATATTTACAGATTAGAACATTGCAGCTTACATTCCATAACGTAGATCTGAGCTTCCTCATTCTCTGAATATTGTTTGATCACCACATACTGATGAATGTTCCCATGTGTTGGCTGCCCTTGTCCTAGATGCTAGAGGTTGTGACGTTTGAAAAGTTCTGTTGAGGGAGGTTTGGTGAATTGTTGCAGTGCATCTTGTTGATGGTGCACCTTGCTATCGCTGTGTGGAAAGAATGCATGTTTAAGTTGGTAAATAGGATGCCAGTTGATCAGGCTGTTTTGATGGTGTTGAGCTTCTTGAGTGTTGTTGGTGCTGCGTTTAGAACAGGAAAGTGAGGAGTATTCCGTCACTCTCTTGACTAGTGCCTGTTGATGGTGCCAGGCTTTGGGCAGTCAGAAGTCCCAATATTTAGTTGGCTGATCCAGTTATGTTTTTGGCCTGTGGCTACTCCCAAGGTTTTGCTGGACGTAATGCCATGATTGTACTGTTGAATGTCAAGGAGACATAGCTAGATTCTCTCTTGGTGGAGATTATCATTCCCTGGCACTTGTGTGGTGCGAATGTTGTTTGCACTTATCAGCCCAAGCTGAACGTTGATCAGGTCTTGCTACATGCATGCAAGGACTATTTTGTTGTCTGAGAAGTTGGGAGTGGTATTGAATGATGCGAAAACATCAGTGAACATCCACCACCTTGTGTTGGAGGAAAGATGGAGCAGCTCGAGATGGTTAGGCCTTGGACACTGCCATGAAAAACTCTCGCAATGATGTCCTGAGATTGAGATGATGGGCCTCCAATGCCCACAACCCTCTTTCCTTGTACTAACTCTCCAGCCAGTGGAGAGTTTTCACCTTGGCTCCCATTGATTTTAGTATTGCTAGAGTCCTTTGTCACACTCAGTTAAATGCTGCCTTGATGTCTATGATTCTAAGATATGAAAGGAAGTCATCATTCCTTTTTTTAAATCTACCAATGCTGTAATGAGGCCAAGAACTGAGTCGTTATGATGGAACCCAAGTTGAGCATCGGTGAGCAGGTTATTGTGGAGTAAATGCCTCTAAGCACTGTCAATGACATCTTACATTATTTTGTTGATGATTGAGAGTAGACTGATAAGGTGGTAATAGGCTGGATTGAATTGGGCCTACTTTTTGTGGACAAGACAAACCTGGGCAACTTTTTGTACTTTCAAATAGATGCTAGTGTTGCAGCTATATAGAAACAGTTTGGCACAGGATGTGGCTAGTTCTGGAGCACATATGTTCAGCAATTCTGTTGGAAGCCATGGTTTTTGATGTGTCCAGTGCACTCAGCCATTCCTTGATATCACGTAGGAATGAGTTGGACTGACTGAAGAATGGCATTTGTGATGCTGAGGACCTCGAAGAGGCTGAGATGCATCATTTTGTTGAAGTTTATTACATATGCTTCAGCCTGGTCTTTTGCACTCATATGCTGGTCTTTGCCATTGCAGGTTGGAAATGTTCGTTGAGCCATCTCCTCCCATCAGTTATTTTTCTTGTCAATGGCCGTCTGCCACTGGATGTGGCATGATTGCAGAGCTTTGATTCGATTCAGTGGTTGGGGAGATGGCTTAGCTCTGTCTATGGTGTACTACCACCGTTTACCTTAATAGCAGTCTTGTGTGGCTTCATTAGGTAGGTACCTCATTTTCAGGTATGGCTGATGCTGCTCCTGGTTTGCTCTTCTGCTGTCCTCTTGGAACTATGATTGGTCTTTTGGCTTGATGTAATGGTAGAGCGAAGTGTTCATTTGGTCAAGAGGTTACAGATTCTGGTGGAGTATTACTCTGCTGCTTCTGATGGCTCAAAGCACCTCAGGTGGATCTAACTATTCCATTTAACACAATGCTAGTGCCATACAACACAAAGGAGGGTGTCTTCATTATGATAATGGGACTTCATCACCACAGGTGGTGGTCATTCCTATCAATACTGTCAGGAATATATGCATTTTTTTAAAGATTCACTTACGGGATGTGAGCAGCATTGGCGAGGTCAGTCTCCAGTTACCCTTGAAAAGATGATGAAACTGCTGCAAACCTTGAGGCGTAGGTATACCCACAGTGCTATAAGGGAGAGAACTTCAGAATTTTGACCCAGTGACAGTGAAGGAACGGCAATATATTCCCAAGTCAGGAAAGTGAATTAGAGGGAAGCTCCAGGTGGTGGTGTTTCTTGTTCTTCCAGGTAGTAGTTGTTGTGGAAGGTGCTATCCAAGGAACCTTGTAGATAGTACACACTACTGCCATTCATCCAGGCAAATGGAGATTATTTCATCACTCTCCTGTTGTGGAAAGTGAAACAAGAATGTGTTTTTTGCTTGTGGGTTAGGACATATCCAGGGTTGCTGATGGAGGAGTTAGTTGCATTGGGTTTAAGGTCTCATTCAGTGTGTGCAGCAATGTCAGGTTGTTGTTTGATGATACTGAGACAGTTCTTCCAACTTTTGTACAAAGTCACCAGATGTTAGTGAGGAGAAGTTTGCATGAAAGACTGGCTTGGGGGTGTGCTTTTATTCTTTATAATGCCCAGGTTGATGCTGAATTTGTCCCTTTGTTTTCATTCTTCTTTTATTTTCCATAGCAGTTTTTGGCACAATTGAATGGCTTGCTGGGCCATTTCAGAGGCCAGTTAAGACTCAACCAAAGCTGAGTATGTGGAGTCGCATGTTGATTGGGCACGTAAGGACAGCAGAGTTCCTTCCCCAAAGAACATTAGTGAACCAGTTGGATTTTTAATTGCTAGTTGTATTGTCACCATTACTGAGACTTAAAAAAAAATTTCCAGGTTTATTTAATCAATTGAATTTAAATTCTCCCAGCAGCTGTGATGGTAATTAAACTCTGACCTCCAGAACATTAACCCAGGCCTCTGGGTTGTTCATCCAGCAACACCATGGCCGGATTCTCCAACCTTGTCCATGGTTGAGACTCTCCAGTCCTGCTGCTGTGTGTAGAGACTTGGCTGAGTGCCAAATTCTCGCTTCTCACTGACAGCAGTGGCGGCGTACATAACATTGTAGAATTCCGTCCTATTACCATGATTGTACGTGTGTACAAGCATACAGAAGTCTATGATTATGTTGCTGGACAAGTAATCCAGTGACCTGCAGTGATCCAGACAATGTTATTTCAAATTCCACCATGGCATTTTAATTTAGTATTTAAAATCTGAAAATAAAAGTGAATGTGGAGTTATTGGATTTTTTTAAAAACAAAATTTAATTGGTAACTGCAGTCCTGTGTCAGTGTGGCTGACCCTAAATGGCCTTCTGAAGTTGGCTTCCCAGCTACTCCTTCGTATCCATCTAACAGGAGAGTTGTTTTTGTGATTGGAAGCCCGTGACCAGCAGTGTATCACAGGGATCAGCGTTGGGATCCTTGCTGTTTGTTATATACATTAATGACTTGGATGTGAATGTGGAAGTGTGATTAAGTTTGCAGATGAGATGAAAATTGGTGATGTTATTAGTGCAAAGGATAGACTTGATATTGATCAACTGGTTAATTGGATAGAGCAATGGCAGATGGAATTTAATCCTGTTAAGTGTGACGTCATGCATTTGGGAGTTCTAATGAGGGTAGGATATATGCAGTGAACTATAGGTCCCTCTGGAGTATTGAGGAACAAAGGGACCTTGGTGTACAGGTCCACAGATCCCTGGAGGCGGCACCACAGATAGATAGGGTGATGAAGAAGACATATGGAATGCTTGCCTTCATTAACCCAGGCATAGATATAGCAGCAGGGAAGTCTTGATGCAACTTTATAAAACATTGGTTAGGCCACAGCTCGAGTATTGTGTGCAGTTTGGGTTGCCACACTATTGAAAGAGCGTGATTGCCTTGGAGAGGATGCAAAGGAGATTCGTCAGGATGTTGGCTGGGATGGAAAGTTTCAGCTATGAGCAGAGACTGGATAGGCTAGGTTTGCTTTCTCTGGAGCACAGGAGGTGCGGGGTGGGGGGAGGGCAGAATCTGTTAGAGACGTACAAAATTTTGAGAGGTATAGATAGGATAGATCATAAGAATCTTTTCCTCATGGCAAAGGTATCTAAGACCAGAGGGCATAAGTTTAAGGTGAAGAGTAAGTGGTTTTGAGGGGATCTGAAAAACATTTTCACCCAGAGGATGGTGGAAATATGGAATGCGCCATCTGAGATTATGGTGGAGGCAGGTACTCTCTCAATATTTAAGAAGTATCTGGATGCGCACTTAAATTTGCCAAGGCACAGTAGTCTGTGAACCAGGTGCTGATAAATGGGATTAGTGTAAAGTGGTATTTGAAGGGTCTGTTTCTGTGATGTATGACTGACTCTGACAGAATGGCCATAAATGCCAGTCTTGCCAGCATCACTTGCACATCAAGAATGAATAGGAAAATAAATATTTGTAAATACTTTAGAGGTTTGAACATTAGCTACATGGATTTGTAAAGGAATGTGCTTACCAAATATCCAGTAATAAACTGGTAATATTAAGTTAACTTAGAAAAGGCTGAAGTACTGTATTTTGTGCAATGCATAAATTTGGTTTTCATTAAAACTAAAATCTTTCTTTATTAATCTTGATTCATAGGATGTACCAGGAAAAATTAACTTCACTTAAGAGGCAGCTACAGCAGTTGCAGGAAGGTGAGTACCCCTTTTTCTTGCACTTTGGCAAATGAAGTGCATGCACTGGGCAGTTGTGAATTATGGAAAATAAGCTATTTAGTAACTAGAAACTTTGAAAGTCTGTTACACTGATAATTTTAGTCATGATTTAGTTTTCATAATGTTCCACTGGTTCAGTCCTCCGTCAAAAGGTTATGTGTTTAGTCCCATTCTAGAGACTGAATGCTGACATGAGACGTTAAAGCAAGCTGAAACATAGTTTTAACAATTACTCACAATATTCTGAAGCCATCTTTCGAATAAGATATGATATCGAGAACCCAGGTGGACTCAGATGAATCCATTATACTGTTTGAAGAAAAGCTAGGGAGCTCTCCCCGGGCCAGTATTTATCGCTTAATCAACATTAGATTAGACAATTTAGCTATTATCTCATTGTTGTTTGTGCAAATTTCTGTACACCAGTACATGACAGTGGTGATTACATTTCACCTGTAATTCTTTGCTGTAAAGTACTTTTAATATCCCAAGTTGTGAGAAGTGCTTATTAAACGCCCATTCTTTATTCAATCATTTGGTCCCTACACTTGTCAAAAATCATTAAGATAAAATTGGAATGGATATTAGTAAGGTAAAAGAAGAGTGGGAAGAATAACAGGAGGCAATAGTAAGAATGGACAAAGCTAAATACATAGAAAAAATAATTGAAATAAACACAAAGTGATGGAAAAACTCAGGTCTGACAGCATCTGTGGAGACAGTTAGTTTTTTATGCCCTTGTGAAGAGAGGTCAAATATGATGGGTTTTGTACAGTTGAAGAGAGAGGTGCAGCAAACTGGCATGTTAGGGATAGTTAGGGGCTCAGAGAATTTTGACAAGAGTCAGCACTCTCTGAAAGCAAAACAGAAGAACAAGTTACAGACTGACCCTTGTGCAAGGAGGGAGGTTGGGGAAAAAAAATCAGAATAGAGGGCAGAATTCATGGTCTGAAGCTGTTGAATTCAGAAGTTCATAATGCTATAAGGTACCTAATCAAAAGATGAGGTGATGTTCCTCCAGCTTGTTGAAATTCACTGGACAGTAGTAGCAGGCCAAGGGTAGAAAAGTGAGCATGAGAGCATGGTGGTGAATTGAAGTGGCAAGTGACAGGACAGGAAAGGGCATGTTTGGGACCTGCACAAAGGTATTCCGCAAAAGCAGTCACCCAGTGTGCTAAGCCTCCATAATGTACAGGAGAGACTACATTGTGAGCAGTGAATACAGTAGAACAAATTGAAGGGGGTGCAACTGAATCACTGCTTCACCTGAAAGGAGTGTTTGGGGCCTTGGACAGTGAGGAGGGAGGAGGTAAATGGAAAGATGTTACACCAATCGCTGGTAGAGTGGTGAGCACTGCTGCCTCAGTGCCAGGGACTCTGGTTCAATCCTGGCCTTGAGTGGCTGTCTGTGGAGTTTGCACATTCTCGCCATGTCTGTATATGTTCCTCTGGGTGCTCTAGTTTCCTCCCACTGTCCAAAAACATGCAAGTGAGTTGGACTGGCCAGGCTAAATTGTCCCTTAGTGTCCAAAAATGTAGAGGTTAGATGGATTAGCCATGTAAATGTATGGGGTTAGGACAGGATAAGATACTCTGTCAGAGAGTCGATGCATGCTCGATATCTGAATGGCCTCCTGCACTGTAGGGCTTCTATGGAAATAATGTCTGATATTCTCCACAACCTGCAATAATGGTGTATAAAACAAAAAGCCAGAGAGAAAACCCAAGGACAATCAGGAAAAAAAACTGGGAAATCCCACTGACTCGACGTGGTTTTCATTTCTGTTTTGGTGAATTTCCTGTGTAGAAAGTAGCTGGCATGTTGCGAACTCAACAACAGCGACTGAACATTTTTTCAGTGAAGTGCCTTTTTTAAAATTAATTTTTTATGGGATGTGGGCGTCACTGGCTAGACTGACATTTATTGCCAATCCCTAATTGTCCTTGGGAAGGTGGTAGTGAGCTGCTTTTTTGAACTGTTGCAGCCCTGTGGTGTAAGTACACCCACAGTGCTGATAGTTCCAAGATCATGACCAGCGACAGTGAAGGAACGGCAATATGGTTAGGATGGAGAGAGACTTGGAAAGGAACTTCCAGGTGGTGGTGTTTCTTTGTCACCGCCTGAGAAATGTAAATGCCAATTCATCTTTGCATGCCAGTAATGTGACTTGCGTCATCCAGTGTCTGAAATGCTTCATATCTGATGGGCAGAGAAGCAGAGCATAACCGTCCAACATTCACAGGCAGCACTGGATCTTTAAATAAACAGGAGTTGCAAAACTGGTTGCATTTCTATAGTGGGATATTTTATTCAAAGTTCAGTCCAAAATTCAAACTGATGTCCATAGTATATAAAATGGGTTGAACTGCGTTGCAAGGAAATGGTCCATTTCAGGTTATGCCAGAATGATTTGTTAGTTATATGAACTGCGTGATTCTAATCCTATGTTACCGTTCTATGTTTATATTGAATTTTCCTCCAAGTTACTTCTTATGTTGCAAGCATTGGTGATAACGCTTAAAGCAGTTGACATTATGGGGCAGATGGTGGCACAATGATAATGTCACTGAACTAGAAATCCAGGAGTCCAGGCTAATGCTGTGGTGGTGTGGGTCCAAACCCCATCATGGCAGTTGGTGCAATTTAAATTTAGTTAATAAATCTTAAATTAAAAGCTAGTCTCCATAATGGAGACCATGACAACTATCATTGATTCTGATCATAATCCATCTGCAGAAAATCTGCCATCCAATGTGGTTGATTCCCTCTGAAATAGCTTTGCAAGCCATTCAGTTCAAGGTCAATTAGGGCCACAGATGCTGGTCTTACCAGTGATGCCCACATCCTATGAAATAATGAAAAAAAAAACACATGGAACGTAAGAACTAGGAGCAGGAGTAGGCCATCTGGCCCCTCGAGACTGCTTTGCCGTTCAGTAAGATCATGGCTGATCTTTTTGTGGACTCAGCGCCACTTACCCGCCCGCTCACCATTATCCTTAGTTCCTTTACTGTTCAAAAGTTTTTATTCCTTGCCTTGCAACTTTCAATGAGGTAGCCTCAACTGCTTCACTGGGCAGGGAATTCCACAGATTCACAACCCTTTGTGTGAAGAGGTTCCTCCTCAACTCAGTTCTAAATCTGCTTCCCCTTTTTTTGAGGCTATGCCCCTGAGTTCTAGTTTCATTCGCCAGTTGAAACAACTTCCCTGTTTCTACCTTATCTACTCCCTTCATGATCATATATGTTTCTATAAGATCTGCCCTCATTCTTCTGAATTCCACTGAGTATAGCCCCAGTCTATTCAGTCTCTCCTCATAATCCACCCCTCAACTCCGGAATCAACCTAGTGAATCTTCTCTGCATCCCCTCCAGTGCTAGTATATCCTTTCTCAGGAGCCCAAAACTACACATAGGCCTCATCAGCATCTGTGTAGTTGCAACGTAATCTTGCTGTTTTTAAACTCCATCTCTCTAGCAATGAAGGACAAAATTCCATTTACTTTCTTAATTACTTGCTGCACCTGCAACCAGCTCCTTGAGCTAAGAAACCAGAATTTGCTGAAGTGATGAATTACAAAAGAATGCTGCATGTGATATATTAAAATATAAATGAATTCTTGATTGTAGCTATTTCTATCATGTGGTAATATAGGTACATTGCAGGAATATCAGAAACGGATGAAGAAACTAGATCAGCAATACAAAGAAAGAATAAGAAATGCAGGTTAGTTCTTGAATTGCTTTTACCTTAAGGTGACAATGTTTGTTTCAACAATTTTCTCTCCTGTAGTTCCCAATTGTTGATGTGGTTATAGTTCCACAATTACTGACAGCCCTTACTGAGTGGTCATCAGGGTATCACAGCTGAGCATGATGCTGTCATAGCTCAATGTCCAGACTGGCACATATACTTTTCCTGTCTTGAGGTTTAAATTTATACTTTGTATTGACAGAAACTGCTTGTAAGCGGTTCATAATCTCACAGTATTCCTCAAAGAAAAGGCATTAGCTCAAAGATGAGACCTATTATGCATTCTTAACATATTTTTAATAAAATCTCATCAACAAATGGAAAAGCATGTCGACGATAGTTTACTTATTGGTTGGACTTGACCTTGCACATCTAGGTTTTAAATTTGAAGTGGGAAGTTGCTGAGAGTGCAAGCTGACAATGGCACAGTGAGGGCAAGTGGGTGTCTGGGGCGTAAACGAATAAGGCAAACATCCTTTTAACCATTCAGATTGAAGGCTTGTGAATTAAACAAGGATTGAGAAGGAAGTCTAAATGAGATTGAGCATCAAATCAGAAACCAGTTTTTTTTCTTTCTGGAAAACATAGATAAAGGAGGCAGAAAGGAAAGTAAAATACTTTAAGATCTGCAACTATAATTAAATTGAAGAAATGAGAGTCCGCCTGTTCCAGATATTCTATTGCAAAATAGTAATTAACACCTAGCACCAAATGGACAAGAGTTAACTTTGTGTGGCTGTATTAAGTAGTAAACATAAGTACAAGCCATTCGGTGCATTTCAGTAATGAAGCAGAGAGTGAGATTCCTCTTATACAAATCTAACAGAACAGTGCAAATCCAACAGAAACGTTTTGGTTTTCTGCCTTTAACTACAAAATTGGCTTGATGACAGGAGCCAGAGGTGGTTGTAGAGGGCTGTTTTTCAAACTGGAGGCCTGGGACCAGCGGTGTGCCTCAGGGATCAATGCTGGGTACACTGTTGTTTGTCATTTATATTAATGATCTGGATGAGAATATAGGACTGATGTGGAGATGCCGGCGTTTGACTTGGGTAACCCCCATGACTTGCCTGAACTTGCAACATCTCACTGTCCTGTCTGGAGACAATACACATCTCTTTAACCCATGCCTAATGCTATCTCCACTCACATTATCTGCATCTTTAAGACTTGAATAGTAGGTTAGCTGTAAAGACTCACATTCTAATAAGTATTCTGTAAACTGTGTGTGCCTTTATATGCCCTTTTCTGATCAAACTTTCCACACACCTGACGAACAAACTGATTGGACTTTAACCTGGTGTTGTGAGACTTCTTACTGAGAATATAGGATGCATGGCTAGTAAGCTTGCAGATGACACCAAGATTGGCATAGTGGACGGTGGAGAAGGTTTTCTCGGATTGCAACGAGATCTTGATCAATTGGGTCAGTGGGCTGATGAATGGCAGATGAAGTTTAATTTGGATAAATGTGAAGTGATGCATTTTGGTAGACTGAACCAGGGCAGGAGTTACTCAGTTAATGGTAGGGCACTGGGGAGAGTTACAGAACAAAGAGATCTAGGGGTTGAGGTTCATAGCTCCTTGAAAGTGGAGTCACAGTGGACAAAGTGATGAAGAAGGCATTCAGCATGCTTGGTTTCATTGGTCAGAACATTGAATGCAGGAGTTGGGGCATCTTGTTGAAGTTGTACAAGTCATTGGTAAGGCCACACTTGGAATACTGTGTACAGTTCTGATCACCCTATTATAGAAAGGATATTATTAAACTAGAAAGCGTGCAGAAGAGTACTAGGATACTACGGGGACCTGATAGTTTGAGATAGCTGGACTTTTTTCTCTGCAGCGTAGAAGGTTGAGGCGTGGTCTTATAGAGGTCTATAAAATAATGAGGGACATAGATCAGCTAGATAGTCAATATCTTCTCCCATAAGTCTAAGACTAGAGGACATAGTTTTAAGGGGAGAGATACAAAAGTATCCAGAGGGGAAATTTTTTTCATAGAGGGTGGAGAGTGGCTGGAACAAGCTGCCAGAGGTAGTAATAGAGATGGGAACAATCTTGTCTTTTAAAAAGCATTTAGACAGTTACATGGATAAGGTGGGTATAGAGGGATATGGGCCAAATGTGGGCAATTGAGACTAGCTTAGGGGTTTTAAAACAAAAAGGGCGGCATGGACAAGTTGGGCTGTAGAGCCTGTTTCCACGCTGTAAACCTCAATGATTCTATGAACTGTGCATTTGCTGTTCACCTGGAATAGCTGTAACAATTCTGCAACTACCTCTGTTATCTCAATGGCAAATTATGGTCCAGTTTATTTTGGATCTGTTGTCTCCAAAGTTAGGAAGTATTAAACTTTCACATTTAGACATGTCAACTGATAACTGAAATGCAATGCATATAATGAATCCTATTTTTCCCTTTTTCCCAGAGCTTTTTCTGCAACTGGAGGTGAGTTTTTTTTTAATATTTACTCAACTGATTTCCCTTAAAACATAACGATAATTGAATAAAATATGAGTACATTAAGATTGTCCTTTTGATTGATGTCATATGTTCTGTTTGGAAGGACCTAAAATATAGTACAACTTTTTGGATTATAAGTTTGACTTTTTTGGAAAGAGGGCTTAGTTGTTGAGTTCTGAATGAAGATTTTTGATCTCTGCTGGGAGAAAAAGAACATGTATTAAACTTTGGTTGACCACCTGGAAATAAACAAAGAGTATTGCGGGAGCTCTGGTAACAGACTACTTACAACTTTAGTGGCAACGGCAATTGGCATAGCAGGATTTTAAAATATTGAGTATGTGTTTAAAAATTGTGGGTAAATGCTGTTCAAAATGGGGTGTTACAAGCTTAAAGCAATCCAACAAATAGATATGGCACGGTGGCACAGTGACTACCACTGCTGCTTCACACAACACCAGGGACCTGGGTTCCTGAATTGGGTTACTGTTGGTGCTGAGTCTTCATGTTCTCCCCGTGTCTGCATGGGTTTCCTCCCATAGTACGAATGACGTGCTGGTTAGGTGCATTGGCCATGCTAAATTCTCCCTCATTGTACCCGCACAGGTGTCGGAGTGCGGCAACTAGGGGATTTTCACAGGTAACTTCATTGCAGTGTTAATATAAGCCTTTGGTGATCCTAACAAATAAAAAAAGGGAAGGATGAGTTCCAAACTAATCACATGACTCCAGATGTGAATGTAAGCCTTTGGTGACCCTAATAAATAAAAAAAGGGGAAAGATGAGTTCCAAACTAATCACATGACTCATGTGAAAGATGGGACTTCCTAAGGAAAATGTTGTCTGGTGGATCCAGTATAGTATTGGGATATGGCTGCAGCAGGTCATTAGTACAAGGAAAATGATAAAAGATGAATATACTTGAATTATCAATTTGTTTAACTAAAGTATTTTGAATCTGTGATATATATGGATTGTGGATAGATACTTGCGAATCTGCTTCCATATCTCTGTTAGTGTTAGGAAAATGTTAGCTGTTATGTAGTTCCCTCAATTCAAACTTGCAGGTAGTGATGCAATATAATCTGACAAGGTCATTTTAGTTTAAGTTATTGCTGAGATACTTGTATTATTTTAAACAGTTTAGAGTCTTTTTATTTCCTGCAACTTATAAAATCATCTTTTAAAGAAAGAACATATGCATTATAGTCACACTAGACCACAGGCATTGCTAGATTTTAAAAATAAATGAAGGCAAGATCTAGATGTTGATGTCTATCGCAAAGGTTTTAATCTCTTTCAGAAACCAGTTCTACAAGATGGTTGTAAAATGGTTGACATTAATTTTGCTGTAACTTGGCCCTTACACCATCGTTCAAATTGGCTTCTGTTTTCTGATTTGAAAAAGGAAATGCAGCAATGGCAAATAATTATTAACACAATAGCAGAATTATTATAGTGCAGAAGGTGATCATTTGCCCACTAGCCCTCTGAATGAGCAATCCATTTGGCTTCATTTGCTGCCTTCTCTCCATAATGCTGCATGCTCTTCCTTTTGAGATAATAATCCAATTCCCTTTGAATATTTTGATTGAATCTGCCTCCACTACACTCAGGCAGTGCATTCTAGATCATAACCACTTGCTGTGTGAAAAGGTTTTTCTTCATGTCACCATTGTTGCTTTTACTAATTATCTTAAATCTGTGCCCTTTCTTTCTCAATCCTTTTATGAGTGGGAACAGTTTCTTGATGTCTATTCTGTCCAGACCCTTCATGTTTTTGAATAGCGCTAACTGATCTCCTCTCAGCCTCCTCTATTCCCAAGTAAACAGTCCCAACTTCTCCAGTTGATCTTTGTAACTGAAGTTCCTTGTACTTTTGACAATTAATGTGAATCTTTGCTGTAGTCTCTCTGATACCTTCACATCTTTCCAAAAGTGCATTGCCCAGAATCAGTCTCTTTACACAGGTTCAACGTAACCTTGCTCCTTTACCCTCTGTCCCTTCTCTGCGTTGAACTTCACCTGCCATTGTCTTTCATTACATCAACTTGCCTGTGTCTTTTTGAAGTTCCATGCTATTCTTCTCACAGTTCACAATTCTTCCAAGTTTCAAGTCATCCATAAATTTTTAAAGTATGCCCTGTCCACCAAGGTCTACATCAATATATGTCAGGAAGGGCAAGGGTCCCAATACTGACCCCTGGCTTACTGACCCTCCTCCAATCTAAAAAAAAATGTATTAGCATAAATCTTCCTTTCTTGCAATTCAGCCAGCTGCTGCGCCTTTTATTCCATGACCTATTACTTTGCTCACAAGTCTGTTGTGCGGCACTGTGCAAGTGATTTTTGGAAGCCCACGTACATAACATCAACAGTATTACCTCCATCAGCCCTCTCTGTTACCTTGTCAAAAAAATGCCAATGAGTTAGTTAAACATAATTTTGTCATAACAAATTTTGCTAGCATTCCTAAATCTATTGCATTTGTGCAGCTGACTATTAGTTTTGTCCTGAATTATTGTTTCTGGAAGTTTTCTCACCACTGAAGTTAAACTGTTTAGCCTGTGGTTGCTTGGTTTATATTTGCATCCTTTTTTGAACAAGAGTGCACATTAATAATTCTCCAGTCCTTTGGCATCACCCCTTTATTCTAAGGAAAGCTGGAAAATAATAACCAGTGCTGCAGCAAGTTTCACTTTCTTCAGTATCCTTGGATTTATCTTGTATGATCCTAGTGCCTCTTTAGGCACAAACAACCTATTCAATACCCCTATCAATTTTAAATCCTAAAATATTAATCGCCTCCCCCATTCATTCATCTGAGGAACATCTTCCTTTGTAAAGACAATTAATACATCAGTTATTCTCCCCCTTTCCATATGTAAATCCCCTTTGTTGGTCCCTATTTTGCCCCACTCTTTGTACTGTCCTGTTACTATTTATATGTCTATCAAAGACACTGGGATTCCCTTTTATGTTGGCTGTCGGTCTCTTTTCATACTCTCTCTTTGCTTCTCTTATTTGCTTTTTCATTTCTTTGCAGCATCTCTGAGATTCAACTTGGTTCTTGTATATTATTTACCTGCTATCTAGCACAAACTATCTTAACCTCTGTCTCTTTCGTCATCCACTGAGCTGTGGAATTGTTTGCCCTGCCTTTCCTCTTTGTGAGTGTATACCTTGTCTCTTTTTGGACATTTTCTTACTTAAAGGCAGCCTGTCGTTCAGTTACAGTTTTGCCTGCTAATATCTGATTCCTGGCCCAGATCCAGTTTTCCCCCAGTTAAGTTTTCTTACTCGGGATTGCCCTTTGCCATTTTCCACAGTTAACCTGCACATTATGATTCAATGATCACTCTCCGTAAATGTTCTCCTGCCGAGACTTGATCCACTCAGTCTGCTTCATTTCTCAAGAAATGAGTTTGAGCAGTACCTCCTTTCTTGTTGAACTGGAAACATACTGCTGTTCAAAATTTTCCTGACCTCACTCCAGGAATTCTTGCCTTCTCTGTTCTTTGCACTATTAAATATGCTAATTGTACAATAAATTGTATTTGTTTCTCATATTTGAAACATTGCGGCACGTTTGAGTGATATCCGCCGTTGAGTCCTTTTTGCAGTGCACGGCAATTCAAATTGCTCGTTTACAAATTCTAACATACTTGAGTTAGTGTGAACTATTGTATTGCTCAAGATTATGTGATAGTCCTTTATAGTATCAATGCATGCTTTTGATATAAGATACAATGAAAGAGTTTCATTTCAGCACGGCTGTCCCCTCTTTTGTATTACTTTGACAATCTTATGATGTATTCCAGTTCTGTGATTTTTTTTTGATCACCTATCAAATCCTGAGAACTTACAGCCTAAATATGTTGTTACTTTCTCTTGATTTGCGCACACAAAGCTTGTACAAAAACCTCTAAAGGTTTTGATTGGATTATTCTGTCCTTGCTGATTTTTTTCTTTTCTTTCGAAGCCGTTGCAATGAGTCATCAGTATTAGTTTTCTTTCTTTCTTTCCAGACAGAACAAGTGGAAAGAAATTATATTAAAGAGAAAAAGGCAGCAGTGAAGGAATTTGAAGATAAAAAGATTGAGTTGAAAGAGAATTTGATTGCTGAATTAGAAGAAAAGAAAAAGATGATTGAGAACGAGAGACTAACAATGGAACTCACTGGAGGTGTGTAGCAGAAATATTTCCCATTATTTTCAATGTGCCAAGGAAAATTGAGCTGTTAACAAGTAGTTTTGGATTTTGACCAGATTGAATTGTTTGTCCAGTAACAATTGATTTTCGAAATATGTATTGGCTGAAAACTTACCTTAATACGTCATCGAATTTCTTTGTATTGTGCAGCAAAGGATTGCATTCGATGAAGTTCTTCAATAAGACATTAAGAATTTTATTGCAATACTTGGAAACCATGCATTCTGTGCAGTTTGGATTGTTTTACATGTGTTGTGCTGCAGATTTATCCTTTGACAGTCGTTAGTTCTCAACATCAATCACAGCACATTTGTTTACTGTTACAGATTCAATGGAGGTTAAACCAATTATGACCAGGAAGTTGAGAAGGAGACCTAATGATCCTGTTCCAATTCCAGACAAAAGAAGAAAACCTGCACCTGATATCCTTCTTATTAAATAAATATCTACTTTTTGGAATGGTCCAATCACTATTGGCTGTTGTGAAATTAAGGATTAAAAGTTAAAGTTTCAAGTTTATTTATTAGTGTCACCAGTGGGCCTACATTCATGCTGCAATGAAGTTACTGTGAAAATCCCCTAGTCGCCACACTCTGGCACCTGTTCGGGTACATGGAGGGTGAATTTAGCATGGCCAGTGCATTTAACCAGCAAGTCTTTTGGACTGTGAGAGAAAACAAGCACTTGGAGAATACAGGGAGAACGTGCAGACTCCACAGAGACAGTGACCCAAGTCAGGAATCGAACCAGGGTCTCTGGAGGAGATGTCAGGGGTAAGTTTTTCACTGAAGGTGATGGGTGGGTGGAATCGGCCGCCATCGGTGGTGGTGGAAGCGAACCTGTAGGGGTCTTTTAAGAGACTTCTGGATAAGTACATGGGATTTGATGGGATTGAGAGTTATAGATAGGCCTAGTAGGTAGGGATATGATCAGTGCAACTTGTGGGCCGAAGGGCCTGTTTGTGCTGTAGTGTTCTATGTTCTGTGCTCGCTACTGTGCCATTGTGATTATTTGGTATTTTTTAATTATTACAAATGTGTTTGTTGCATTACTAAAATTCAAAACTTCAGTGTTTCAGTTTTTGAAACTTGTTCGTTTCAGACTTTTTTTTATCAAAGTAAGCAAATCCAAATAGTGAAGAATGTCATGGTTATTCATTTTCATATAATTTTTCGACATCAAATGATCTTTTTGAAAACTATTATATTTACCAAACCTGTCAGCACTGAGACCTCTCTGGATTCAGCAGCTTAGCCACTGTCAGCACAGCTACTTGTGTCATTGTTTACATGTGATCCCCATTAACCTTTAACAACTAAGCCACCCAAGTTTGCTATTGGGTAGAATTCCAAACAGATTTAATAACCCCTTTCATGCCTCCATTTTACCCTCAATTGAAGACCCAGAACATGATAATCGTACTTGTGCCAATTTCCCACAGAAAGATTGCTTGTGCAGGAGATTAGTAGAGATCCTGAATCTGGGTTAAATGGGTTTTGAGAATTGAACACAATCAAATGCAGGGTATCATTATATTACACCTTATGATTGGCTAAAACAGAGGAGGACTGGAAATTGTGTCTGGTGACTAGACAAGTGGGAAAAGCAGAAAGGAACAAGGACTTGGAACAGAGTCATTACAACACAGAAGATGGCTGTTTGGCACTTTGTGTCCCCGCTGGCTTTTGTCAGGAGCAATTCATGTATTTCCTCTCTCCCCATATCCCTGTACATTCCTTCCTTTAAGACCTGTTTTCATATAGTGCCTTTCACACCCACTCGATGTCCAAAAGCATTTACTGTCAACAAAATATTTTTTGAAGTGGACTCATCATTGAAATTTAGGAAGCTTGGCAGCCAATTCATGCACCGCAAACTCCTCCTGAAAGCAAAGGGGTCCGCACCAGATAATCTTTGTGATGTTGATTGAGGGGTTAATATTAGCCAGGATGCTGGGGATATCTCTCTTGCTCTTCAAAATTATGCCATGGAATCTTTAGGTTCACCTGAGGTAGCAGACAGGACCTCAATTTAATGTCTCACCTGAAAGACTGCACCTTTGACAGTGCAGCATTTCCACAATACTGCACTGGAGTGTCAACCTAGATTGTTGTTAAGTCCTGGAATGCGACTTAAACCCAAAGCTCAAGACATGAGCATTCTATCTACTGAATTACAACCCACAGTGAGGAAAAAAAGAACAAGTTGCATTATTTCTTCATGTGATCACAGAATATCTTTTATTTTTGTTTTATTGCTATATGTTAAGTCAAGGTGTAGGGAACATATTTTGTGTTTTCCTTAACTGGCAATACCGCAGTTAAATTATTTGTTAACAGATGAACAGATTATGGAGGATCTACGAACTCTCAACAAGGTGATTTACTCGGGCATGTTAGAGATTAAGGGACTAAATTATTATGTTTCACTTTTTTCTAGAAGAAAATTGATAGATGGATAGGACATCTTATGCATTTATGTACTGCTTGATGGAATCTGTGTATACTCTGAAAGGAGAAAATCGTGCCTATTACATTAACGTGTAAAATGCAAAGTGTTATGCAAAGTAGAAAATACATAGGAAGCAAGTGTCAGTAATTTTACAATGAGTTATTCTTACTGCGGTAAATACGTATATACAAGCTGGCCTGTGTAGAAGATCTTTGATCTTCCAGTAATAAACATCTTCCATAGAATGCAAGGCCAATGTGCTAGGCACCAGTTAGTGGTCAAGATGAGAACAATTCTCTTTGTGCTGGTGATTTTTAAATCATGTCAACTCTGCCTGATCTCATTATGATTTTCTAAGTATCCTACTATAACCTTCTTAATAATAGATTGTAGCACTTTTACTGTGACAGATATTAGACTAACTGGCCTATAGTTTCCTGCTTTTTGCCTCCACCCTTTCTTGAATAAAGGTGTTATTTTTGCCAGTTTCCAAGCTGCTGGGACTCTACCAGAATCAAAGAGATCTGGGAAGATTGTAACCAATACCTCTACTATCTCTGCAGCCACTTTTGAGCTCCTTATATTCAGGCCATCAGATCCTGAGGACTTGTCAGGCTTTAGGTGTTGGTATTTCTAGTACTTCTTCCCTGATGATGGTGATTGTTTTTAAGTTCTTCCCCCTCACCTGTTGATTTTCAAGTATCTTTGCAAAGTTTTCTGCAGTGAAGACCAATACAAAATATCTGGTGAATGCTTCTGCCATTTCCTTGTTTTCCATTAGTAATTACCCTGACTCTCTTGTAGAGGACTAACACTCGCTTTAGTTACTCTTTTCATTTTTAACTCTTATTATCTGTGTAGCTAAGTTGACTGGGCAGTTGGTTAGTGATGCAGAGCAATGCCAACAGTGAGGGTTCAATTCCTGTATCAGCTGAGGTTATTCATGAAGGCCTGTCTTCTCAACCTTTCCCCTCATTGAAGGTGTGGTGATCTTCAGGATAAAACACCATTGGTCAACTCTCCCCCTTAAAGGGGAGAGCAGCCTGTGGTCATCAGGGACGATGGTGACTTTAGCTGTTTTTATATTTGTAACTGACTCTCATCAATTTTTTTCTTCAATTGTTTTAATCTTTACTGGTTCTTAAAATCTCCGACCGACCGCTAATTGTAGCTTTTTTTCTTCCTGGCAGACTCTAGTAATTCCCAGAATTATTATCCTGCCCTTTTTATCTTGTTTTCCTTTAACTTACAATATCTCCCTTCACATGATCCCTTTCCCCATCTTTTAGTTTAAAGCCCTGCTACTGCCCTAGTTATACAATTTGCCAGAACACTGGTGTCAGTCAGTTTCAGGTGAAGACCATATCAATGGTCGAGCTCTCACTTTTCTCCCTACCTGCGCCAGTGCCCCATGAATTAAACCCATTTCCCCCACAGAAATCCTTGAGCCACGCATTCAACTCCCTAATCTTATTTACCCTGTGCCAATTAGTTTGTGGCTGAGGTAAGAATCTGGAGATTATTACCTTTGAGGTTCTGCTTTTTTTATTTGATCTCTAGCTGCTTATGCTCCCTAAGCAGAACTGCTTCCCTAGTTCTCCCAAGTCGTTGGCAGTTACGTGGATCACAACAACTAGATCCTCCCCTGCACAGCAAGTTCATCTTCAGTTCCAAGCAGATGTCCTGAACCCTGGCACTGGGCAGAGTAACACACACTTCTGGGCTCTTCTTCTCAGCTACAGAGAATGGTGCCGATCTCCCTGACTATATTGCTCCAATTACCATTATATTCCTGTTTACTTCCCCCAGTTGAATGGTTTTCTGTACAACAGTGCCATAATCAGTTCACTCATTCACCTTACTATAAAAGCAAATTACTGCTTTTGCTGGGAATGTGAAATTCAAAGTAGAGTGCTGAGAAAACTCAGCAGGTCCGGCAGCATTGTGGAGAGAGGAACCGTTAATTTTTCAAGCCCAATATGACACTTCTTTAGAACTGAGTTCCCAGTTTCAAAAAAGAGTCATATTTAACTTGGAATATAACTCTGTTTCTGTCTCCACAGATAGTGCTAGACATTGAGTTTTTCCAGCATTTTCTATTTTCGTATCACTCATCTGTCTTGCAGTCGCTGCTCTCATCTGTGCAAACTGTAAGAACCTCAATTCTGTTGGACCATTGCAAAGACTTATCTTCTACCGCCTTGTACCTGTGCACTCAGTCATGTGTCCCTGACGACTGAAGAAGACTGTAACTTAAGGGGTCTGACTACCTTGAACAAAGTGTCCAGACGACTTTCCCCTTCTCTGATGTATTGCAGTGTCTGAAACTCAGACTCCAGCTCATTAACTCTGAGCTGAAGTTCCTTAAGCCACAGACATTTACTGGAGATGTGTTTGATATGGATCACATTGGCATCCATGAGCCCCACATGCTGCAGATGCAACATGTCATCTGCCCTGCTATCTTGATAATGTGTTAATAAATTTTATTTTTAATTAATTTGTAAATAATGAGCACTACAATAAGCTTTCCTACTGCCAGTAAATCATAGTATTACAAATGAAACCTTATAGTTGCTAATAAATTACCAGAGTTTTGGTACATAAATGAGAGAAATGCACACCCACCAGTCAACTTGCCTGTTTCATTGTGATGCCATACTTTGCATTTTCTCAATGCAGTCAGTCCACAGATTAGCCTAGCTCTCTTAAAATGAACTCTCTGTGCTCTTCTCCGACGAAATCTCTGCCACTTTCCACATGGTTGCTAAAATAAATTGGTATTGCCTAAATACAAGGTTTAGTCAGCAAGATAGTTTGGATATTTTAACTATTTTGTTTCAGCAATGGTAAGCGATTACTAATGAATAAGAAAATACCCCTAATGCAGTGACATAAATGTAAATGCATGTTCCCACTTGTTAGTTAATTGCTGAAGGTGATAGGGTTTTGAAAAAGTTTGATGCTCAAGGAGAGTAATTTTTTTTTCCTTTTCATTCCCTACAGCTCAAATCTCCAAAAAGACCAGGTAGTTATCCTTCTTCTAATCGTTTCCCACGTGGTTCCAGAATCATTCTTTCCAAAATAATTCTTCCAAGAGAAAACCAGAGAATTTGAAACAACAGTTAATGCAGTCTATACTGTAACCGTATGCATGTTTTATTTGGGCAGCATCTCCATCTTCTCCTGAGCACCTTCCCAGCACTCCTGCTGAATCGCCAGCACAGAGATATGAAGCACGAATAGAGGACGGAAAGTTGTATTATGATAAGAGATGGTGAGTTAGGTTTTTTTTCTATTCACCACTTACTGCTGTGGCATAAGGATTGGTCACTTGATTAATAGATGCATTCTTGATGTTCTACAGCTTTATATGTGAGATATAAACTTGGAGTGCTTTTGGTCATTGATTCTTGAATTTGCTGAATGACCAAGCAAATATTCTGAATTCTCGTTGTTTGTCCCATTGCTGGACTGTAATAATCTATATTTTAAACTTTGGAAGATCATAGCTAAATTCTAATGTTCTGTGTTAATTCCTGTAAAAATAATTAACCTTGTCCCTTTAAATTGGATAACATTTAAAAAATCTGATGCTTTCTGTGTGTAAACTTCAAAGGCCACTAGATGGTGGTATAAGCCCAGTATTTCCAAACTTTCAACATGAGCATCTTTAGCTGCTGTGTAGCCTTAAAATTCTTTGAAACAATTGTCCGAAAATACCTTTGTTGTTTTCTCTAAGAATATTGATTATGTGTGCAACATTCTGCCAATATATGCTTCTTGATCAAATGTTTAAATTGTCTGGTCCAGTTTTATATGCAAGTTTCTAAAAAAAAAAATTGGAAATTATTAAAACATCAACATAGGAACAAAATGACTGTTTTAAGGGTGATATTCTTGACATGGAGGTTATGTAATTGGTTGTCTAAACCGGAGGTTGTCTGGAAGATATGTATATGGCCTGGAGAAAAGGCACAAGCTGTCTCATTACATCCCCTCCATAAATAAAATGAAAAGTAGATGTTTTCTTTTTCCATCTGCCATAATTCATTTTCCTGATAGAACATAAATATGTCTATTCTGCCAAAATTCTCAAAGTAGATGCCTGTATCTATGAGTCACTGTTACTTATTTAAATAAGTACTCAAGATTTATTTATCCAAATCATTATGAATGGATTTCATTGTCTATTTTACACTTTCCTTAAACATTTTGAGTAGGGTTCTTTGCTCTCTCTGCAATGTGTTTTGCAGTGGTGGAGGTGGCCCCGCTATTGGCTGGTAGGCTTTCCCATTGTTCGCACCTTCTGCCGCTGGGGTGCCTGCAGGACTGGAAGATCCTATCGCCTGGAACAGCTGAAAAATTTCAGCCTATATTTATATGGTGCAAATTCAGCATCCAACTATATTTCCCTTGTGGGTTGTGAGAGAGGCTTGGTTTGAGGGCTGCACAACATTGATCCTTTTCCACTCTAAATTGCTTTCAAATTTAACTTGTTCTGCTGACTGTTGCATTTTCACAGATAAAGTGGTGTTGTCAGCTTAATTTTCAAATGGCAATGCTGGAACTTGGGGTCTATCAGAAGTATGTATGTGGTGATACTATGCTATTAATATATTTTATGTTTAAGGTGGCATCTGCTTCAAGATTCAGTGTTTTGTTCCAGTCAGGTAATCTGGAGGGAGATTCTGGAAAGCAGGATAATTACTTATTTTAGCCATATAAGAAGGCTTAAGGAATTTTTGTTTACTAAAGAGGAGGAAGTTTCTTGATAAAAGTAATAGAAGAGTGAGCTAGGTATACAGAGTCATTTACTCATGTGATACTGGAAATAGGAGGTTTGTTACTGAGAAAAACAACTTTCTAAGTTCAGTTGCTGGAGAGAGCTGTTTAAAGATAGAAGCCTACTAGCAGTTCTCTCTCCCTCTATACAAAATCTCCCTGGAAACTCCAAAGCTGTTAAGAGGTGTAAGCAAGTATGCCTGGATTTGCTAACTATTTTTAAAGTGGGGTATAAGGCTATTAGAGAAATAATGCTTCATTGGAACTGAATAGTGATAAGTTAGAGTTTTTTCTTCATATTTATAGATTGTTCAATGGTTAAGAGTTAAACTGTTTCATTTTGTTAGAGTTACAATTGAACTGTATTATGACTAAAGCTTGTTTTGATAAAGATCCCTAGTTTGTCAGTAATTCACATTTATGGTGGAGTAGAAAAGTTATTGGGGTCTGGTCTGATTCATAATATACTCTGAATTTTCTGATCTGGCACCCTAACTTGTATGCTGACATTGTATGTAGATAATGGGTTATTTGGGAGTGCAAAATTGCCCATGAGAACAACCTTACAGGTGAAGTTACTTTTATGCTTGTTGGGCAAATAAATTTGGATGTTGACCAACCCATCAAGTCCTGACCCTGCAAATATCCTCCTGATATAAGACACTAATTATACTTTTGCAATTACAGCTAAGCAATTCTAAATGCTCCAAACTAATACTGTAAGGGCTAACTGAATAAGTAGATACAATAAACAGATGTACCAAGCATACTGAGTTGTCCTTGCACACATGCAGTTGTTTGGAAACCTTTTGTGTTAGATCTCACTTTATCCTGCTCATTCCTTTGGTAATCTTCAAGTTGTAACTCTGCTCCGTTTCCATTTGGGGGCAGCAAATGACTTTTCTTTTCTTAACCTGTAGTCAACTTTCAGGTATTGATTCGGATGTCTTTTAAGAATTGTGTGCTTGTTCCCTGCAATTTTCAGGTTTTTCGTACAATAAAGATGTTGATTTACTTTAACTTGGATCTCCATGTCAGAAACAACATGTGAGATAGCCCACTTATAGCAGAAAGCTCTTTCCCTGTAAACCTTCCTCCTCAAAGTAAGCATCAGGTCTACTAAACCTTTCACTATCTTTCTTCAAGTTTGCTTTTGTCTGCAGTTCTGTTTGTGGGATTCTGACTGCTCGTTTCTGGTTTTGAGTCCTTGAGTAACTTGCTTGTATTGTGGCTGGACATCTAAGTCATGCTTTTGTGATGTTGCTCCAGTCCCCACCCTGTGCAGCATTGTGACACTCTTTATTAGGTCTTCCCACTTTACCTTCATTACTCTTGAGCATTATATGTGAAAACTCAACATGCCTATTTCACTAATGAGGTTGAAATAGCTAAGGATAAAATTGCAAGGGATTTGTTTAATAGCCTTAGACGGGACACTCAATGAATCCAACCAGTGGAGAGCTATATTCTTCAAGAACGTTGAATTGTCTAGCCAAAATAGAATTCAGATGAGAAGATACAATAAAATTAATATTACAGGCATAAAACTGCTCCTGTAACGTAGCTTTATTACTGTAATATTTTTCAGTAATAAAGTTGCGAATGGAATAGTTACTAAGTTGGCCGACCTGAGAAAGTAATAGTTTTCTTGGAAAATTAGCAGTCCAAAGGTTAATTGTCAATGCCGTGTAAGGTAAGGTAAAGTTATCTGCTCTTTGTTGGGAGCAAAACATAGCAAAATGTAGGCTATGCAGCCTCTGAACCCTGAATTAAATCATGACTGATGTACACTTTAACTCTGTTTACCTGTCTTTGATCTCTATCCCTTGATAATCTTGCCTGATAAAAATCAAAAATTTTCATTGACCCTAATTCCACAACTTTTTGAGAGAGAAAATTCCACATCTCCCTTACTGTATTTCACTCCACAGTTGTCTTGTTCTAATTTCTAAGGTTGTTACGTCTGGTTTTTGATTTCACCATCACAGGGAATAGCTGATATGTTTTGCTCTATTGTATCTTTTTTAAATAGTTCATTAACTCACCCCTTAACTGTCTACACTTAGAGGAATGCAAATCAAATTCATGTAGCCGTCTAACCCTTTAAATTTACACATATTTCTGGTACCTAGTCCAAGGACGTTTTATCAATCCTGAGGCACAGTACCCAGAACTGAATGCAGTCGATCTCCAGGTGAGGTCTGACTAAGGCTTTGTATAAATGAAGCATCTCCTTATTTATTCCCTCCAAAACTCTTAGCAGGCTGCATAGCAACCCCTTAATAATCATGTTAATTCATTTCAAATTTTCATAGAATCTCTACAGTGTAGAAGTAGGCTATTCGGCCCATCAAGCCTGCACTGACAACAATCCCATCCAGACTCTATCCCTGTAACCCCACATGTTTACCCTGCTAATCACCCCAACACTAAGGGGTAATTTAGCATGGCCAATCAACCTGCCCGCACATCTTTTGGAGTGTGGAAGGAAACCAGAGCACCCAGAGGAAACCTATGTAGACATGGGGCGAATGTGCAAATTCCACACACAGTCAGCCAAGGCTGGGATTGAACCTGGTCCCTGGTGCTGAGAGAGAGCAGTGCTAACGACAGTGCCACCGCGTTGTCCATTTCATTATATTTCCTGCAAAACATTTGATTTGGGTTTGACTTTAGAAGTGCCCTGGTTTTAGATCACTGAAGTTCTTATGCATGCTGCTTTAAGGCATAGATTGAGAATTGAAAGATGGATGTTCCAAATATCAAGGGCACCAAACTAACAATATTTGCAGAATGCCTGCTATGAGTCAGACTTGTGGTATTGTTACCAGTAAGTCATTACACAGCTTGAAAACAAAACCCAAGATTTTGAAGCATTTGATGAAGTATGAGGCTACTGTTAATCATTGTAAATTGCCCTTTGAATTTCCACTGACAAAATTTGAAGAGAGGACTTTAAGTCATTCTCAAAACCTTGGCATCCCTGTATCATTGTGTGAAATTGAATGAAATCTAAGCCTTAAGTAGAAGTATTGTAGTTTCACAAAGATAACTCCACTGTATGGGTGGTCTAGAGAGAGACACAAACACATCTGTTTCAGTGTTGCTGGTGTTCCAATGAATGATAGCATGTAGTGGGACGAAGGCAGGTTTTTATCCATATATTCTTAATTTCACCTACATCAGAGGAACAGGATAAAGTTTGTAAGCCAGTCTAATTTGCATTTAGCTGGAGGCTGGCAATGGCTTAATTCAGAGAGTTTTACTCTGTTATCTCCTTTTGATGTTGGAGGTTGGGAATGTGGAAGAATCTCAAGGGTAGTCATTTAACATTAGCTCAATTTAGCTACTTAAAAACATGCACTGTTTTTTGATGAAGAAATGAAGAACTTCTGGTCCATCTCTGGCTTTGAGCCTTTGAGTAGCTTCCTTGTATTGTGACTAGATATCTAAGGTGCTCTATGATATTACACTTCACCCACCTTGTGCAGCTCTGTAACATTCTTTATTGGGCCCTCTCATTTTTTTCATTATTCTTAAGCATTGAGTATGAAAACTAAACTATCAATGCATGTGTTCCATTAATAGAATTGAAAAAGCAAAGGATGAAATTCAAAGGGACTTAATAGTTTTAAGTACATTTTTGAATTTTAATATTCCCAGAAATGTAAAATTACTTATCTAAAACACTACTTACCTGAACTGACAGAGGCTGAGGCAGATACTTCCCATGCCTGTGCTTGCTTTTAAATATGTTCCCTCAATAAATGGTACCATTTATGTGAAGGATGATTAATTTTGGTTTTTACTTTTGTTAAACTCAATCATGTAGGACACTAGGCTGACATCTGTTTCTGCAATCAAACTTCGAAAAGAACGAGGCAAAATGAGCCTTGTATTTAGATGCACTCTAAAATATTCAATCACTGAGACATGTTTAAAGTGCATTTACCGTTGTCATTTTGGCATACAAGCAGCAATGAATTGAATAACCAGCTCATTTTTTTTTTATGGTAGCCGAGGGGAAATGTTGGCAAGAGAGTGCAAATCCTCACTGCCCTTGATCTGAGGAAGCAGAATAGACAAACAGAGTCTTTGATTTAACATCCCATCCAAAGGAACTGTTCCTATGACAGTGCAGCACTTTCTCAGTAATTAAATCAGCCCTGGAAGTGAGGCATGAAAAAGGTTTCAGTTGAAAGCAATAATTCGAGATATGCTTACAAATGTTACCATTCCTTCTCTAGGTATCATAAAAGTCAAGCTATTTATCTGGAATCCAAGGATAACACGAAGATCAGCTGTGTAATTAGCTCAGTTGGAACAAATGAGGTACTGTTTCTTTTTCTAACCAGTGTGTTGCGATGTTTTAACATTCTGGCAGATATTTTAATTTTGGGTATTTTATCTTTAAAGCATAATCTGGTAACTTAACTTAAACATTCACTTTCTCCACCACTGACCCACAGTGGCAGCAATGTGTACCATATACAAGATGCACTGCAGCAACTTATCAAGGCACCTTTGACAGCACTGTCTAAACCTGTGACCTTTTTTCACCTAAAAGGACAAGGGCAGCAGATGCATGGGAATTCCACCAACAAAGTTCTTTTTCAAGCCCCACACCTTCCTGACTTGGAACAATATTACCGTTCCATCAATCAGTGGATCAAAATCCTGCAACACCCTCCCTAACAGCTCTATGGATGTACCTGCCGTAGATGGTCGGTAGTGGTTCAAGACGGCAGCTCACAACCATCTTATCTAAAAGCAGTTAGGGCCGGTGAATAAATGCTGGCCTAGCCGGTGACATCCACATCCTGCGAAAGTATTTTTAAACATCAAAATGATTTACAGTTGGAAAACAAATCTTGAATCTTATTATGTACCTTTAATCCATATAAATAATTACATCAATTTTACAGTCAAAATTCAATAAGACATTTCCCTTATACAGCAAAATCCATAAATAGACTGGTATCACGTTTTTAAAGTCCTCACTTTAATCAATAGATCTTATTTATTTATTAATTGACCTAATTTTATTGACCATTTCCACCTAGTGTTGTTTTAAATATTTCACATCTTTTTCATTTCACATTACTAGGTTTGGAAATAGTTTTGAATGCGTGTAAACTTACTCCACTGTTCAGTTCTTCTATAAAATATATTAATTCAGATTAGCATGACACTTGCTGTTCAGTTTCATTGCTGTTTTGTGATTCAGAAACGCATCTTGATGTAATTGGTATGCAGAGTAGGCTTTCGTAGCAGGATCTTGTTTGCTGGAACAAAACTCTGATGTAATCAGCTGAAATGATTATTGTTGATTACACATAAGAAAGCATCATATTCAGACGCTGATACAATACGTTTTTGAGCTTGATTACTTTGTATGTTTGTGTGAGTTTTTCAATGTAATGATCAAAGTTTAATGCTTCTGTGTTTTCTAACCTATTAAAGTCATTGGGATGAAAATCATGACCAGTGAGCACAGATTTGAAAATCCCTGCCTAGTATCTGTTCCTATTTGCTGTACCAATCTCTGTTGAGAGCTAAAGAAGAGCACACTTGTCTCTTGAGTCAGACAGTTGTGGGTTAAACTCCCAATTCAGAGACTTTAGCATAAAATCTAGGTTGATACTTCAGTGTAGCACCTGGTTTGGTTAAGGCGTTAAATCATGTGTTATCCGGGTACAGTAACATAATGGTGATATTACTGGATCAGTAATGCAGAGGCCTTGACTACTAAACCAGAGGCATGTGTTCAGAAGCTACAATTCTAGCTTGCGAGTTGAATAACTTGTATAGCAATTTTAACATAATCACCTTGAGATGCTGTATTATCAGGATCATTGTTTTAAAAAAAAGAATGACACTGGACCACATAAATAGATATTGGGTCAGATAGCCAAGCTTTGTCAAAGAGAGAGGTTTTATGGAGTGAATTAAAAGAGGAAAGGAAGGTAGAAAGGTTACGAAAGAGTCCAAGTTATGGACCTAGGCGACTGAAAACATGGCCACCAGTGGTGGAGCAATTAAAATTGGTGATGCACAAGAGACCAGAGTAGATGAGGGCAGGTATCTTGGAGGGTTGTGAAGCTGGAGGAGATTACAAGTTAGGGGAGGGGTGAGGTAATAGAAGAATTTAAAGCTAAGGATGAGAATTCTTGTTGCTTGATCAGAAGCCAATGTAGGTCAATGAATATGGGTGATAGGGGAACGAGACTTGCTGCTAGTTAAGATAAGGGCAGCTAGTTCTAGATGATCTGTAGTGTACAGAGGATAGAATGTAGGAAACCTGTCGGGAGTGTGGTGGAATAGTTGTCTAGCGGTAACAAAGACATGATTGAGGATTTGAACAAAGGGTAAGGAGTGACTTGGACATAGTTTGACAATGTTATGGAGGTGGAAATAAATGGACTGGTTTAGTCATGGGAAGAAAATGTGTTCGGAAGCTCATCTTGGGATCAAATGTGACACCTAGGTAGAAACAGACTGTTGCCAGCAAGAGGGCTCAAGTTGATAGTTAGGTACCCGAGTATGAAACTGAGACCCGAAATAATGGTTTCAGTCTTCCTGATATTTAATTGGAGGAAATATTTACTCATTCAGTACTGGATGTTGGACAAACTGTCTGTCTTAGCAACAGTGGAGGAGTCAAGAGTGGTGGCAGTGAGGAAGATATGGATGCCATCAATACACACAAAGAAAAGAATGCCATGCTATCCAATGAACTCACCAAGGCACAACACGTAGATAAGAAATACGAGGGGGATTAGGTAGATAGAAATGGAGCCTCCCATCCAACTAGATAAGAGTGAAGAAGTGTTCAATGAGGCTTAACCGTGTCAAAGGCTGCAGACGGGTTGAGAAGAACCAGAAGGGAAAGTTTACTTCTGTCACACTCGCATAGGAATTCTTGTAATTAAATAAATCTGGATCAAAAAGCTGGTAAAAGTAATGATGACTCTGAATCCAGATTGGGTTATTGGAAAATCTCAACTAGTTCATAATGCCTTTTAGGTTAGGAAACCTGCTATCCTTATTCCAACAGGTCCCCGTGACTCCAGACCTGTATCGGTGTAGTTGATTCTTAGTTGTCCTGAGAAATGGCCCTAGCAAACCACTAAGGTGACTTACTACCTTCTCTTTGAGGGGAGTTAAAGGTGGACAATAAACACTGGTCTTGCCACATCCCAGAAATAAATAATATAGTAGAAAGAGGCCATATTTGCCCTCTGACAGCACTATTCAAAGGCCTGCTGCCTTGACCAATATTTATCCCTCTATCAGTATCACCGAAAACAGAAATAGCACGTCTTTATCTCATTCTTACTTCATGGAGCCTTGTTTTTGAAAATTGATCGCCATGTTTTCCCACATCAGAACAGTGACTTTCTTTTTGGGGATGGCGGGTGGGGGTAATGTGGGGGAAGAGTTTTCATGAACTGACTGGATTTTCCACAGACCTTTAGGAGTTTGCTACAAAAATCTGATGTCTGATTCATTTAAATAGAGCAGATATAAATTGTGCAGAACTACGAAAAAAAATCTAGCGTTTAAATAATAAGGGCTGATGCTTGCAAGTTGAATTGTTGGGAGCAACGTAAGACAGAGTGACAGCAATATTTCATCTCTTAGTAGTTGAACGATACATTGGAAAGTTCAGTTTTATTTTTGAATGTATTAAGTTTTATCTGCGCGTTCTGGGGTTCTTGCATTCCTAGCTATAATATCTTAGAATTTGTTTTTTTACTTGGATGTTCTAATATTCTAGCAATTTTAAAGATTTCATTTTTCTACTGCCAGCTAAATACCCTGGATCTAAGCACGCATGTTCAATTTAAAACAGAAAATGCTGAAAACATTCAGCAACTCTGTTTCTCTCCACAGAGGATGCCATAAGTTAACGTTTCAGAGCTGTGACCTCTCATCAAAGAACTGGGAAAAGTTAGAGAAGTAATAGGTTTTGAGGAAGGATTGGATGGGACAAAGACAAAAGGAAGACCTGTGGTGGCCTGGAGAGTTAGTCTTCCAGCATGGCAAGCAAAGTAGCAAAGAACCAAAAGATGAACCTAGAGCAGCTGTGTTGCTGACTGAAGAAAGAATAAAACATGCAAAGGGAAAGGAAACAAAATGGAGCACAGATGATGATCTGAAGTTGTTGAACTCAGCAGAAGTCCAAAAGTCTATAATGTGCCTAATCATTGAGGTGCTTTTCTTATGTTGAGATGCACTTCAATGAGTTGACCAAGGACATAAATGACACAAAAGCAAAGTGAAGAATTAAAATCAAGTAGAAAAAGTTATCTAATGTTGATTCCAATTTCTACTTTTAGTTTCACAAGATCCACCTGACTTGTTCCTCCCCCTCCTTGACTTCTGTCTCTCTTTCTGGGATTTCTTTTTTTATTCATCTGTGGGATGTGGACGTCACTGGCTGGCCAGCATTTATTGTGCAACCCTGGTTGCCAGAGGATAATTGAGAGTCGGTCATGTTGCTGTGACTCTGGAGTCACATGTAGGCCAGATGAGGCAAATTTCCTTCCCTAAAGGACATGAGTGAATTAGAAGGGTTTTTCTGAAAATTAGCAATGGCTTTATGGTCATCAGTAGATTCGTATTTCCAGATTTTTTAAATTGAATTCAAATTCCACCATCTGCCATGGTGGGATTCAAACGGGCCCCCAGAGCATTAGCTGAGTTTCTGGATTAATAGTCTAGCGATAATACCACTAGGCCTTCGTCTCCGCAGGATCGATCTCAGTTTATATTCCCCTGACTCCCTCAACTTCATTTTCTCACACTCTACACCCTGTATTGATTCCATTCCATTCCATTCTCCCAGTTCTTCCATCTCCATTGCATCTGTTTTGTTGATGCAACCTTCCATTATGTTTTTTTTATATTTATTCGAAGGAAGTAGGCTTTGCTGGCTAGGCCAGCATTCATTATTAATCCCTAATTACCTTTGAGAAGGTGATGGTGAGTTACCTTCTTGAACTGCAGTCCCTGAGTTGTAATTCATCCCCAGTGCTGTTAGGGAGGGTATCTGTGCCCCTGAGTTTTTTTCCCAACTGAGGAATCCACTCTGCTATGGTTGAAAGGCTGTCAACCATATCTGCCACATTTCCCGCACTTCTGCTCTCACCCCTTCCCCTATCTCCTAGAATCACAGTGAGGTTTCCCTTGTCCTTGTTCTCCACCCCACCAGTCTCAGTATTTAACAGATCATTTTCTGCCATTTCTGCTACCTCCAGTGGGAAGTCACCACCAAAAACATCCTTATTACGTAAGGACTGTTCCTTCCGTGACACCCTTCCATCCTGAGTCCAACTCTGTTGAATTTCTGAGTTTTCGCAGTTCTGATGAAGGTTTACAGGCCTGAAGCATTAACTCTGATTCTCCCCACAGATACTGTGATAACCTGCTGAGTGTTTCCAGAATTTTCTGTTTATTTCAAATTTCCAGCGTCCAAAGTATTCTGATTATCCATGTATGCTTAATCTTATGTGATAGCAACTTTTTAAAAAAACTTTTTTAACCTATCAGACATTGTATTTAATTTTAAAACTTTGCATTTTTGGCTTATTCATATCTATTGATCCAGTTGTATTTTTGTTTCTCTCAGATATGGGTGAGGAAGACAAGTGATAGCACAAAGATGCGTATATATCTGGGACAGCTACATAGAGGAGTATTCATTTTACGGAGACGATCTGCTGCCTAGCACTCTTGCCAAAACACGTTGGAGACTGAGACCTTGCTGTTGTCTCTCTGCCCAGAGAGTGAATCCTCCCTGGTTTTTGTATGGAAATCTGTATTAATACAAGCAAACTTAGTGACAGACTGGAGAACGTGTAATTTGAAGACTCTTTCCAATGCCAGTTCTGACGATTGTGTATATTTTTAAGAATAAAATGCGTCTTTTCAAGGATTTTCTTTATTTTCATCATCCTCCAAGATGAAGTTGACCATTCTTTATGGCTGCAAACCGCCAGTTTGTGGATTGTTACATTTATTCTGAACAACAAGATGACAAGCAGTTTTGCTTCATTGCTGGACAATCTGGGAGATCTGAATCTGAACAATTCAGTCACTTTTTTTTGCGAGGAATATGTTTTGTACATGCTGTTTATTTTGTAATAGAATACTTTACCATAGTCACTATTGGACACAGGCCAAAAACATGTATTTTTTTTTTGTTTTAAAAAGTGTATTAAATAACCTTGTTTCTTTGAACAAATCAACCTGAGTTTGTTTTATAGTTTTCTGTAACCTTTAATAAAACTGAAAAAGGTGGTGGAAGCCTGATTTTGGTTAACACTGTGTTATGATCTACATTACCAAGTTGTTCTCTCTTTTTCCTATAAATTAGTATTTCATAGCCTTTAATATTGGAGCAGAATCCAGTCAAATGCTGCTCTAATTTCATTCTATTAACCTGATTGTCGGTGTGCAAACTATATTTTGAAGCTGTCCCTAAGAACACTCATGGTAAATGACAGGTGATTCAATAAGCTTAGAGCTTCCTCTGTTTGGTTTGACTTTCAAGAAGGTTTTGAAATACTTGAAGCATTTTGCTACTGCAGAAACAACATTCGGGAGATTAGATTAAATAAAAAAAACCTTTTGTAAGCACACACAAGTGATCCCTAAAAACTAGTAATGAATGCATTATCTCTGTATAACTGCTGTGCAAAAAGCATCCGTTGGAGCTTTTGCTGTTGCTTCCACTTTCCTTGCTATCATTTAATTCTGCAATTGAATGGAGGCGTTATTGAGTTGGGAAAATCGAATTGTGGGCTTTAGACATTATTTGACAAATAGGATTTAGCAGCAGTATCATCCAAGTAAGACATTTGATGCACGAACCTCATTTTGGGAAATAAACCTAAAGTAAACTTAGTTTTTGTTTTGCTTCAACCTCTAGAAAGAACTTGAAAGCATATTAGCTTTCTTACTAGGATGATACTGCTGCTAATTCCTATTTATCAAAAGCAAAATAATGTTAAGTCTGAAATCATTTGAATTCTCCATGCATGATAAGGGAATTCAATTGATTATATGTCCAACAAAACTTGTTCATTTGGCTGGGTACGTACTCTAAAAGCCCACAGTTTATTACTAGTTGTGTTGCTCAAATTGTTTTTTTTATCAATGTGATGGCATCATTTTCATAAATGTCCATTTAGACTTTTTTTATATGACGTAGGAGATTGGAATTGCTGTACATATATGGCCCATGGTAAACCTTTGAGTTACAGATGCAATTATTGGCAAATAATGGAGGGATACCATGCTACATCAATACAATGAATAATACAATTAAAACTGCAACTGCATTTATTCGTCTTTAGCAATCAAAATAAAAAGTTTTTGCACTGCACATACTATTCTTTACAGTCTATTTTTGACTACAACAAAGGAATTTGTTCTTTATTTTTGAAATGGTGTGTCAAACAAGATGCCTGCTAACTTTGGAGATGTTGCTGTTTTTTAAGTCATTGACATTTTTACTGATGTTTTGTCAGATAAAGGTATCTCAAGAAATTGATATATTGCTTATGAATCCCAAATAATTCAACCAGAACATAATACAATAGTGAATACTTTGCCTATGGGTTTTTTCTAGTTAAAAACTGCATTTTTTCTAAAGTTTAACAATATTACCAACATGTATGAAAAGTTGCCATTTAAGTTTATATCCTTGCATCTAATTTAAATACTGTTCAACCATGTGGGGTTATTGACATAGTGTATTATTTCACTGTGTAGATAAAAATTGAAATGACCATTTTAAAAAATGCCTGCATTAAATAGCGCCTTTCATGTCCTCTGGGCATTCCAAAGTGCTTCACAGCCAAAGTCATTGACTTAAGACATTAAGTCTCTTCTAGTTGCTACTCGGCCTGATCAATGATTTCTGGCTTTTTTGTTTTTTTTTAATTGCTTTTGAAGTATGATCACTGTTGCAAGTAGACAGATGTGGCATGAAATAAATGATGCGGAGGTGCTGACATTGGACTGGGATGGGCACAGAAGTCTTACACCAGATTAAACATGATTCCAAATTAACAGGTTTATTTGGAATCATGAGGTTTTGGAGCACTGCCCCTTCATCCATTCATCCCGCTCCTGAAGGAGCAGCACTCTGAAAGCTCGTGATTCCAAATAAACCAGTTGGACTTCAACCTGATGTTGTGAGACTTCTTACTATGAAATAACTGATCAGTTAATCTGTTTGAAGATGACATTGGTTCAGCGATAGTTGTAAGCCAGGACTCTGAAACTACCCAAACCAAAGCAAAATGCTCCAGATTCTGAAAATGTTTGCTAAAGACAGACTTTTGGAAACACTCAGTACAGGCATCATCTGTGGTGAGAAAAATAGTTAATGCTTCAGACTTTAGGTTTATAACTCAAAATCATCTTTGAATAGTGGGTAAATATGGGTAAATCTCATTTTAATATCTATCTCCAGCAAAACAGGAATTCCTCAGACTAGATTGTGCTGAAGTTCTGAGATAATGCTATCACTGGGTCAAGCTTATGGCACGATGGTTAGCACAGCTGCCTCACAGTGCCAGAAACCTGGGTTCGATTCCCAGCTTGGGTCACTGTGGAGTCTGCATGTTCTCCCTATGCATGTGTTTCTTCTGGGTGCTGTGGTTTCCTTCCACACTCCGAAATATGTATTGGTTAGATGCGTTGGTCATGCTAAACTCTCTCTCTGTACCAGAACAGGTGTCGGAGTATGGCAACTTGGGGATTTTCGCAGTAACTGCAATGTTAATGTAATCCTACTTGTGACAATAATGAATAAACTTTAAACTTGCAATTGTAATGACAATCAACCAGAATTACTACTGCTTGTTCTGGCTATTGATTATGGGGATTTTTTTTATTTCTACAGTTGTACTGGCATTATATTATATTTACAGATTACCTGTACTGCTGTAGATAGCATATAAATTTTGGCTATGATCTATTAGCACCGTTTGTTTAAATGCGGATCTTAATAAGTGCAGAAAAATAAATCCCATCTGTCCCTGGAGTAGTATCAGTTAAATGCCCCAATTTTTGTTGGGCTACTAGTTTCTATTATGTATTTGTGACTAACTAGCGCTGATAAAGCACTCTGAGAAACATGCAGGTGTTCCTGGCACCATTAGTTGGTACCATTAGTCAGTACCAATAAAAATGGTTTAATGTTGCAAGAGTTAGTATATTGAAACACAAGGAAACTGATGCCTGAAGTAGTTCTGTGGCAATTCCAAATACCAGATGGACTGTAGCAATTCAAGGTGACTCTCAACCACCTGCAAGGAAAATTGGGGATAAACAATAAATGCTGGCCATGCTAACAAACTCATCTTGCGAATATATTTTATAAGTCAGTAATTACAAGGTAGAGAACTGCGTGTATTCAGAATTTTTAATTTTAATCAGTATCATTAATACTGATTATTTTGCTCAGTTTTAAAATTCAAATCTGTATGGCATTGTCCCTCCCATTGTCAGCAACCTCCGGCCTTTCGACCCTCTTAAGGAATACATTTCTTTAATTTTGACCTTCTGCCACCTCCACAATTGCTGGCTGTGGTTTAAGCTTTGGATTCCCCCCTCACCCCCCCATAAATTTCTGCTACTTTCCCTGATCATTTACGACCCTGGTTACAGTTGACCTCTTGGTGTTAGTTAGCTCAGTTGACTGGACAGCTGGCTTGTGATGCAGAGCAACGCCAGCAGCATGGGTTCAATTGCTGTCCCAGCTGAGGTTCTTCACGGATGCCTGCCTTCTAAATCTTGTCTCTTGCCTGAGGCATGGTGATCCTTAAGTTAAAATCACCACCAATCAGCTCTCCTCCTCAATCTGGGACAACAACCTTATCTTTAGGGTGGCACACTGGCATTGCTGTTTTACAGCACCAGGGATTCTATGTTCTTTGGTCAAGCTGTTTGTCCCAAACATCTCTCTGGGTCAGTGTCAGTTTTTGTCTAATTACCCTTATGAAGCTCACTTTCCATTGTTAAAGCTGCTATATTGAGGTGCGAGTTGATGCTTTCTTTACTAGGCTGGAATTATGTTTTCAGAAATTACAGTTTATGCTGCATACTATTGAGTATGCAGGATCTTAAGACAGTTTGAATTGTAGACCTTGTTAACCCCTCCATCTGCACTGGACAACACAAATGGGAGGGTAATTCTGAAAACTAGAGAAACTGGGGTTCTTTTTGTTAGAGGAGAGAATGTAAAGAGATGATGTGATATCAAAATTATAAGGGTTTTGATAAAGCAAATGAAAGACAGAAAGACTTGCATACAAAGTGCCTTTCAAGATCCAAAGGACGTCCCAAAGCACTTGATAGCCAGTGGAAAGCTTTGGAAAAGAAGTTGTCACTAATATAGGAAATGGGAAAAACCTACTTCCTTTTGGTCAGTGAAATCTTAACTAGAGGCCGTAAATTTAAGATTGCCAAGAGAATAGAGCTTATGAATATATTTTATACTAATGTTATTGGGATATGTAAAATCCTACCAGAAACAGTGCTAGAGCAGAATTGATAAGCATATTTACAAAACAAATGGTGCAATATTTGAGAAATAAACATTTAAAAAGCAGGGTAATGGGACTGAGTGAATAGTGCTTTTAGACGTTTGATGGAGGATAGGATCTCCTTGTTGTAAAGTTTTTAAAAAGTCCGCACTCAACTGGGTACCATTCAGTATCTCAATCAGCAATGATTTTGATATATATTACCTACTAATGAGGTTGACCCTGACATTTCTGCTTTCAAATTTTTCTAATTTGACAACACCTTATTCATAAATTTGAGAGATTGCAGAAAATATAGGTGGACATTACTTTTAAATCAGTTGGAATATTTTGCACGGAATCACAGAATCATTGTGGTGCAGAAGGGAGGCCATTTAGCCCATTGTTTGTACCAGCTCTCTGAATAAGCAACTCACCTAGTACCTTTCCCAGTAACCCTGGAAAGTCTTCCTTTTCAGATAATTGTGTAAAACCCTTTTGAATGCTTCAATTGAACCTGCCTCTCAGTCTACTAAGGTCTCTTTGCTGCAAAAAAGTTTCCCCTGTGTCACTTATTTTACTAATGCTAATTACTTTCAATCCCTACTCTCTCATTCTCGATCCTTTCACTCGAATGGGACTAGTTCTCCCTACATACTCTGTCCAGATGCCTCATGATTTTGAACACCTCTATCAAATCTCCTCTTGGCCTCCTTGAAGGAAAACAATCCCAACTTTTCCAGTCCATTTTCATAACTGAAGTTCCTTAATTCCTGGAACCATTCTCATGAAACGTTTCTATAGTGCGACGCCAAGAACTGGATGCGATGCTCTAGCTAAGGCTGACCTCGTGACTTTTATGAATTCAACATAACCTTCTTGCTCTTGTACTCTATATGCGGAGATGCCGGCATTGGACTGGGGTAATAGAAGTCTGACAACACCAGGTTAAAGTCCAACCAATTTATTTGATAGTAAACTCACAAGCTTTCGGGGTTTGCCCATTCATCAGGTGAATGGAGAGTTCTGGCCTCAGACAGTAATCTGATTCCGTAATCTGTAAACTGTCTGTGCTGTTATACGCTCTGTCTGAGGCCAGAACTCTCCATTCACCTGACGAAGGGGCAAACCCTGAAAGCTTGTGAGTTTACTATCAAATAAATTGGTTGGACTTTAACCTGGTGTTGTCAGGCTTCTTACTGCTTGTACTCTATACCCATATTAATAAAGCCCAGGACAATATAAGTTTTATTAACTACTCTGTCAGGCTGTCTTGCTGCTTCCAATGATTTATGTAGATCTATGCTGATCCCTCTGCTCCTGTACCCCCTTTAGAGTTATACCCTGTAGCTTATATTATCTGTCCATGTGCTTCCTACAAAAATGGATCACTTTACACTTCTCTATACTGAACTTCAGCAGTGATCACTGATGATGTTTAACTTGATTGCATCTTTCAGTTTCAAAACAGCAGCTCCTGGTAAAAATTGTTGAATGAATTCAAAATCGTTGGTTGGAAGAAAAGGGTCAACAGTAAATCTTTGAAAGACAGGGTATCCTTAATGTGCAATTACTTTAAATGACAATGAAACACGCTAATCTAATCGAGGAGATCGCATTTGTCTTGATTCAGAATAAGTAATTAGGATTAATGGAGCTTTGAACCAGACGGCATGGGGGTATGTTAAACAGCCCAAACTGACAGATCATAATTGTCTTTCTTGATGTTTATAGATTGTCAATGTGCATGCTGCTTACCTGCCTCTAAGACAAAGTTTCAACTTGTTTTATGATTATAAATATCTCATATGTTCAAGCTATATAGCTTTGTTTAACTGCGGCATGTGCTGGCAAAATGCAGCTTTATGTATGCGCTTGTAAATCCTGCAAAGATGTTATTGGTCCATTAGGAAATGCAGATCAATGCTTCTTAAAAGCATTCCTTTTATCTCTGGTTGTGCAGGAAGCTTTTAAGTGACCTCATAGATGTTTTCTTTATTCAAACCTCCCATTGTCTTTCCTGTATTTCGGGAAGATTTCATTATGAAATTTTAAAATAGGAAGGAACTTGTTACAACATTAATTGTACAACCCTTTTCCATAGCTGCAATTTAAAAGTTTGGCTTTTTTTTTTGAAAAAGAATTTTCTTCAGGGGAAACATTTCAATTGAATCAGTTACTTAGGCAGTGTCATAATTATGGGTTCTCTGTGTTGCATGTTCTTTATGGTGGCTCATTGATGAGATAGGACACAGAACACTACAGCACAAACAGGGCCTTCGGCCCACAAGTTGCGCCGATCATATCCCTACCTACCAGGCCTATCTATAACACTCAATCCCATTAAATCCATTAGATCTCAAGGCTTGGGCATTTAAACATAAATGCATTTATTAATAGGCTTTACGTATTTATAGTTCCAAGTGTAGCCTTGCATGGTGTCACTCACCAGGTAGGATAGCTACTTAGTTCTGTTCTAGACTGTTCTCTGACCACGTGACTGCAGTCATCACACTGGCTGGTGCTACTCAGCAGCCCATATTAACCCTTGCTCTGCTGAGCACCTTTCATAATGCATGCAGACACATCCTCACAACCCCTCTACTTTTCAAAAACATTCCTCCTTCCTAACAGAGAACGCAAGACAATGTTTTTTTCCCTATCAGAATACAAAATGGTCTTATGTCTTGGCAGTTCTTTGACATCTGGGCCTGTCATGTGTGAAGGAATTGTAGTAGTACTCAGTTCTATAAGCACTGCACTGCTTAGTTTCTTCTATAAATTTCTTCTTCAAGCTTGAATTCTCCTGATTCAATTCTCACTGGACTGCTTTTTATTTTCTAGTTGCTTTGCATAGAGTTCAGTTTATTTGCATTGTCTCATGAAGTTCTCATTCTCCTTAACTTCATTTTGCACATTTTTGCAACTAATTTTCTGCTAAGTTTGAAATCAAATGAAATGGCAGACAGCAATGTCTTTTCTGAAACTTTAATTCTTTTTGCTGGTTCCTCGATGTTCAATAATTTCTAGATTCTCCTGAGGGAAATCATGTTCTCACTGGACATCTACATTTCAAAAATGGATCCTGCCTTTCCACGTGTCTTAATATCAACCGAACCCTTCTGGCTTCACCCTGGGCCAGGTCTGACTTTGGTGAAGTGTTGACTTCTTTCTATTCTATATTTTTCTCACTGCCTGCCATTTGGTGCCCTCCATCTGGGGTGGTTTGTCGTCGGTCATTTGGTGTCTTTTTCATTGCCCTCATTTTGTTCATTGCTTCCCCCCCTGCCCCCTCACCTTCTGGGGTCTTTCATTGCCCCCTCACCTTCTGGGGTCTTTCATTGCACCCCACCCACCCTTACTCTGGGGTCTTCCATTGCCCTCTTTGTGGGAATGTCTGTTTCCCCATTTTTGTGGTCTTTCTTGTCTTTGGACCTTTTATTGAGAGTTGCCACCTTCTCCAATTTTCCCATCCGTAGTCCATTTGTTTCTCGTGATTGTCACTTTGACTGTGTGTCCACTTTAAATGTGTTACCTCTTGATAAATGTATTGCTACTTTAAGACTTCCACCTTTTTTTCACTGTTGTTAGCAGCTGATGGTTGTGTCTGTGTTTCTCCAAACCCGATGGTGTTTTGGCAGGAATGTGGTTGCTCTTTCTGAATTTTTAAAATATTTTTCCTTTTCAAAAGGAAGGTAATCGCAGTGATCTCAGCTTTTTTTAATCTTTCCTGGTTGTTTGGAGAGGTTTTTTTTTGAATGAGCTATTATTTTGGTTCTATTGGGGCATTTTTTTTACACTTAACTGTGGCACCACTTTCTGCGGCTCTGTTTTTTTTTAAACTTGCGGAAACTTTTTTTTACTAAGTTTTTTTAAAATTTAAAGCCACAGTTCTTCCAGCGACCCTCTCCGCATGGTTATTTTTTCTTTCGACTTTAATTAGGCTGGAATTTTACCTCCCATCCACTATGGGAATTCAAGCGCGCGAGGGGCAGATAATGGGAAGGTCTGTTGACCTTGAGAGTTAAAGTTTATTTATTAGTCACAACTAAGTTTGTATTAATAAAGCAATGAAGTTGCTGTGAAAATCCCCTAGTTGCCACACTTTAGGCCTTGTTCTCTCTCTCTCACTCACACACACAGACACACGCCAACACGAGCATGTAGTTTATATGTTTCTGGGAGGACTAGCTGCTTTCCTGTGTAATTTATGATGAGTGAAAATAACGGAGCTGACTTTCACAAAGTGTGATAGGATCATGTTCCAGGAAATGCCAACTGTATACTTCTGAATACTTTATCGTTTGAGGTATGGCACGAACGATCAAAATGTTAAGTGTTTAGCATTCTGGTGAAGCAGGATTAAAAGGAATTAATAATTAGAATTGACATAGTTCAGTCTGCGTTTTTAAAATCATGCATGCTGAATTTATTTGTACGTAAGTGCACAGATTTTGTGTTATTAAATATCAAAATTTGAGGCACGTGGGGAAGCAGAGTTGCTTGGAGGTTTAGCAGTGCCTGGATTTCAGGCAGAGGAGCTGGGACCACCAGTGGTGGGGTGTAATGACAGTTTGACAAGTCTGCATAAGCAGATGCAATTTTTTTATTATCTTACGTTAAAATGCCTCTGAATCTGGCCAGCTTTAGGCAATGTGATGTCTTTACGCTCCTGCAGATTTTACATCATTATGTGCAGTATGAAACTGCAAAGCTGTTCTTAAAAAAAAATCTTCAACTGACGTCTTAAGCTGACCTGTCCCCTACCTATTCCCCCCTGCGTTCTCAATTATTGATTTCCTCGCCCAAAATGTGTGCACCCACCCCCTCTGCCAGAAGGATGCATCGATAGATGACCTGTTTCTGGACCTGTGTGATTCTTGGCTGCTTTCCGGAGGAAGAATGGCAGTGATGCAGTAGAATGAAGGTGAAGGAGTCATTCTGCTTATTCTCAGGCGATGACCTCAACTAAAAATCTTCATGTAACCTTGTGGAGAATCTGCAACAATCACTGTTACATAATACTGCCCTTGTTCCTAATCAAATAGGCTCTGATTATTAATGATATTCATTTTTTGTTTGAGACTGTATGAAAGGATGCCACTTTACTGATTGAGCTAATTATTATAAGAAAATAATGGTGTGTTGAAATTTCTTTGCATTACAGATCATGGCAGAATTTAAATATGTGGTTATGAAAGTTGTTTTGATATTCAAATTACGTCTGATCATTAAATTGTTCTGCATGGATACAGTTCTTATGATCCGAGGAATAAAGCCATATAAAACGTTATTTTTAATGATGAGGACCAGTTTGATCACAAAATTACACTGCAGTCTCAGACCTAGAATGTGATTTCCCTCAAGAATTGTATTATCGACAGTGTTGGAGGTGGGAAACTGTTAGGTTTCAGTACCATGCATATTTCTTTCCTTCCTTAAATCATGCCAGAATTTTTGGGCTTCATACATATTTATTTAAAAAAAAATGGTTTCACCCAGTCTGTGCGTACAAAGCCAGCTACTACAGGGGAAAATCCTTCACACTGGAGTTTTTGGTCATTTATTAGCTCTCGTTTAATCCTAGCTGCTGTTCATAATTTTCAGAATTGCTAGTGTAAGGGAGCATTACTTACAATGATAGAGTCCCTACAGTACAGAAAGAGGCCATTTGGCCCATCAAGTCTGTCTGACCACAAGGCCACCCAGGCCCTATTCCTGTAACCCTCATTTACCTTGCCAATCCCCCTGACATTAGGGACAGTTTAGCATGCCGCTCAACCTTGCCTGCACATCTTTGGAGTGTGGGGGGAAACTAGAGCACCTGGGGGAAACCCAGATATGGGGAGAATGTGCAGACCCCACACAGATAGTGACCTGAGGCTGGAATTGAACCCGTGTCCCTGGTGCCTGTGAGGAAGCATTGCTAACCACTATACCTTTATGTTGAGGAAGAACAGATTGAGATGCACAATTAATTGTTCCAGTGATCTCACTTCAGTCGCAGTCAAATCTGTATTTAGGCATCTTCAAAAAGAAAACCCCAAATGTTTTATGCATAAAATAAAATAGCCTAATTGTCTGGCATTTAGATTGCAGCAAGCAAAACTGTAAAATGTTTTAAATAGCATATTTCTCTCCATCTGGAACATAATTTATGCTCTAGATGTTGAGTTCACTGGGTTTGCATAGGATTTATCGTGAGTTCTTGTGTGTTAACCATTTCTGTGCCAAAAGAAGTTATTTTGAGAAGTGGAGACTTTGTTGAAGCACCCTGTGGCAATAAAAACATCCAGAGGTTCACGATGAAAGTCATGATATTTTAGAAGTAGATGTGTCCAAGAAGTCTTTAGGCATCTAACTAAACCAGTTAGAGACTCTCTTCACCAGACATAAGCCTTCCCCTTGACAGGATTAAATCTTCTCCATTTATAATAGACTACACTAGAATCATACAACCTTGACAGTGTAGAAGGTGGCTACTTGGCCCATTGAACCTGCACTGACAACAATCCGACCCAGGTCCTATCCCCGTCTTGTGGGGAAGTTTCGAAAGATCGCCAATTGTGTCTTAAACTAAGACGATGCAAAACTTGCAAGGCAAATATCTCATGCACTGTACAAAGTTTATTTAACATAAAACTTAGAACAAGACAATAAAGTGTACAACTGAACTAGTCTCACGAAGGGTTAATTAGCTCCATAAGCAGAGTGAAAGAATCTCTCTGAAAGAACTGAATTACAGCGTCAAATACAGATCAGTTATACCTTTTCCTAATCAATAATTCAGCCTTTTATTAGCTTAGAATCAATTCTATTTAACAGTTATACATCAATACAAATCTCTGTCAAGTACCTCAGCCAACCATAAGATACTTAATAGTATGATGATATCTTATTCATCCAACTGATTCCAGACATATTCTCCTCTCTTGGCACTAACTACATTCCTGTTGCCTGGTAACGACAGACACTACCACAAGGTCAAAATGGACATTCCCAATGGCTCACTGACAAGTTGAATAGACACATATCCCAGCATCCAGGGGCTTATCTATTCTTGTGTCTGGGCAATGAATGCATCTATTCATTAATATTGCATAATATGCCCCCTCTCAGGAATTACATCCAATAAGACTTTCTCACTAACCCGTTCCCAGAGATTTGGCTTTAAACTATTAACTTTTATCACCATGTCTTTCAGTAACCTTGCTTGACTAATATGTACAATACATTAAAAATACAGTTAAAATTATGTTTTAAAATCATAATTATTTGTTTTGGTTCATTTATTCTATGCACATATGTATATGCTGGCTGTGTTAGCTTGCCCAATAATGATTTAACTCTTTACTGATCCCTTGTCCACTGTAAGACTGCATTCTACCTGTAAATCTTATGAGATGGTTAAAAGTCCCTTCCCGTAATCCCACATATTTACTCTGCTAATCTCCCTGATGCTAAGGGGCAATTTACTATGACCAATCAACCTAATCTGCACATTGGATTGTGAAAGGAAACTGGAGCAGCCAGAGGAAACCCATGCAGACATGGGGAGAACATACAAATTGCACACAGACTGTGACCCAAGGCCAGGCTTGAACCTAGTCCCTGGTGCTGTGAGGCAGCAGTGCTAAACATTGTGTCACTCTACCACCCCAAACTAAACTTCTCCCCTTCAGGCAATTGAACCCAGTAATTAGGAATTGTCTTGGAATTTCTGTGGCTATTTAGACAAAGGTTATGTCATGAGTGGGAGCAGCTCCAAGGCCTACCCTATGGAAAAGAGCTAGATTTGATATTTGAAGTTGCAGATTGATAGGTATCTAATTTAGTTTACATACCCAATTCTCTGGTATTAAGGCCCAATAAGCATGCTAGTATAAGTGTTCGAAAATAAGTTTGTTCATGATTCCATTGTCTACCTTAACACTTAGTGTAACATAGGCCAGAATTTTATGTTATGGCATATAATGGTTCAGGCAATATTCCCAGGCATGGACCTTTAGACAGTTCCCTAAAAGAAGCTGAATGTTTTTTAAAATGAAAACTCTTTTCGTTTTCTTCTTTTAGGATGCAACATAAATTGAGTATTAAGATTATTTATGAGTGCCACAAATAGGCTTACATTAACAATGCAATGAATTTAGTGTGAAAATCCCCCCAGTCACCACACTCTGGCACCTGTTCAGGTACACTGAGGGTGAATGTAGCATTGCCAATGCACCCTAACCAGCACATCTTTGGACTGTGGGAAAAAAACTGAAGCATGTGGAGGAAACCCATGGAGACATGGGGAGAATGTGCAGACTCCACACAGACGGTGATCCAAGCTGGGAATTGAACCCGGGTCCCCGGCAATGTGCCTTACAGCACCAAGTGGATACAACTGCTCCCTGCACTTCATGATCATACCTTTTTAAGGTCCTGACCAATAGTCCTCCCTGAGCCTGCATCCCCCCAAAATAGATTAATTTTCCTTCTTTTTATTTCTTGTTTTCTGCAGCTTGCTGTCGTTAAAATCTGCTGCAGCATTTGCCCACAATGACTACATTGCTAAAATTAATTAATTGGATGTGAAATAATTTGGGACACCCTGAGGGTGTGATGAGGTTGTTGCCGTTTGAATATATATATTTTCTTTATTCCTGACTGCTATGATGTCGATTGACCTTTTTCTCAAAGCCTTCACGATTTCACTCAATTTTTCTTAACTGCGTGTTTCTAGTTATCAGCCTGCACTCCTCTCCCCCGAGTGTCGTAAATATTCATAAAATAGACACTGATAAAACCCTCAAGTTTTAAACCTATTTGTGTCCTGGTAATTAATGTAACATTAATACATATGCTCTAGACATTTCCAACTAGATTTGTTGTCAAAGTCACCACAGACTGGGGTCTCTCTGTGTCAGAAGCAAGCTACAGATGTTCTTCTTTGTACACAATCAAAACATCTGTTCAAACACAGAACCTTCATGTCCATGTGATAAGCTGGTTTCGAGCACGTTATGGAGACTTCACAGCTGCTCCTATTCTTAACTATTCGACCTTTTAACTAAGCAAAGAGCTTTCGTATCTGTATATCTGCAAATTTTCCATGCTTCGTGTTATTATCAGCGGAATATTTTATGGAATAAACAATGTTTCGTGGAGCTGCTGCCTAAATGCTTTTCAATCTTCCAATTAAACATTTCACTAAGCTAAATGACAGACAGAGTCACCCTGAGAGTGTATTTACATACATCTCATCAGTAAGGGAGTGGGAACAAAATACGAAGGTTATAAACAAAGGAGAAGGGTGAGCATGGCATCTAGATTTTCAAAATGAAGCATTATTATGTCACTGCATGGACTCTCAAGCAGACAGGTCTTTACATGAAGGATTTTATTTGAGACATTTTTGACTGTTGGAAGGAAGGGATCAGTGTTCTGAGAAATTTGGTCTGAGTAAGGCAAAGGATAAATGATGCAAGCCTTCATCAGAGCTCCGATGAAGGGTCATCTAGACATGAAACATTGGCTCTACTCTTTCTTCACAGATGCTGTCAGACCTGCATTTTTCTGCTTTTGTTTCAGATTCCAACACCTGCAGTATTTTACGTTTATTAAAGGATAAACGATCTTCTAGAATGGCGGCTAAAGAGAAAGGTTACTGATCCCTAACTGCATCATGACAAAACTATGGGTGTTGTCCAGGGTGCTAACTAAATTTGGGTGTCCGGTCTGGGACCGACACCACTTTGGTTCCTGGGAGAAGTTCTTCTCATAATTGCTGCAACTGAGGCAGCCAAATAAAGAGCAGCACAGCCTCCTTGGAAAGCAAGCGAATATCAAAGATGGAGAGAAAGCAAGAGGTGAGGGAATACTGAGCCAACAACTCACCCAAAACAGTTTGCATTATCCTGTCCTATTTGTAGTAGAACATTCCACGTGCTGATCAGCCTCTCTCTGTCTCTGTCTCCCAACAAACCACACACACACTCACCCTCTTTCTGTCTCTCCCAACAAACCACACACACACTCACCCTCTTTCTGTCTCTCCCAACAAACCCCACACACACTCACCCACTCTCTCTCCCCAACCACACACACACTCACCCTCTCTCTCTCCCAACAAACCCCACACACACTCACCCTCTCTCTCTCCCCAGCCAACCACACACACACTCACCCTCTCTCTCTCCCAATAAACCACACACACACTCACCCTCTCTCTCTCCCCAGCCACACACACACACTCACCCTCTCTCTCTCTCCCAACAAACCACACACACACTCACCCTCTCTCTCTCCCAACAAACCCCACACACACTCACCCTCTCTCTCTCCCCAGCCACACACACACTCACCCTCTCTCTCTCCCAACAAACCCCACACACACTCACCCTCTCTCTCTCCCCAGCCACACACACACTCACCCTCTCTCTCTCCCAATAAACCACACACACACTCACCCTCTCTCTCTCCTCAACCACACACACACTCACCCTCTCTCTCTCCCCAACCCCACACACACTCACCCTCTCTCTCTCCCCAACCACACACACACTCACCCTCTCTCTCTCCCCAGCCACACACACACTCACCCTCTCTCTCTCCCAATAAACCACACACACACTCACCCTCTCTCTCTCCCAACAAACCACACACACACTCACCCTCTCTCTCTCCTCAACCACACACACACTCACCCTCTCTCTCTCCCAACAAACCCCACACACACTCACCCTCTCTCTCTCCCCAACCAACCACACACACACTCACCCTCTCTCTCTCTCCTCAACCACACACACACTCACCCTCTCTCTCTCCCAATAAACCACACACACACTCACCCTCTCTCTCTCCCAACAAACCACACACACACTCACCCTCTCTCTCTCCTCAACCACACACACACTCACCCTCTCTCTCTCCTCAACCACACACACACTCACCCTCTCTCTCTCCCAATAAACCACACACACACTCACCCTCTCTCTCTCCCCAACCAACCACACACACACTCACCCTCTCTCTCTCCCAATAAACCACACACACACTCACCCTCTCTCTCCCCAACCAACCACACACACACTCACCCTCTCTCTCTCCTCAACCACACACACACTCACCCTCTCTCTCTCCCAATAAACCACACACACACTCACCCTCTCTCTCTCCTCAACCACACACACACTCACCCTCTCTCTCTCCCAATAAACCACACACACACTCACCCTCTCTCTCTCCCAATAAACCACACACACACTCACCCTCTCTCTCTCCCAACAAACCCCACACACACTCACCCTCTCTCTCTCCCCAGCCACACACACACTCACCCTCTCTCTCTCCCAATAAACCCCACACACACTCACCCTCTCTCTCTCCCCAGCCACACACACACTCACCCTCTCTCTCTCCCAATAAACCACACACACACTCACCCTCTCTCTCTCCCAATAAACCACACACACACTCACCCTCTCTCTCTCCCAATAAACCACACACACACTCACCCTCTCTCTCTCCCAACAAACCCCACACACACTCACCCTCTCTCTCTCCCCAGCCACACACACACTCACCCTCTCTCTCTCCCAATAAACCACACACACACTCACCCTCTCTCTCTCCCAATAAACCACACACACACTCACCCTCTCTCTCTCCTCAACCACACACACACTCACCCTCTCTCTCTCCCAATAAACCACACACACACTCACCCTCTCTCTCTCCCCAACCAACCACACACACACTCACCCTCTCTCTCTCCCCAACCACACACACACTCACCCTCTCTCTCTCCCCAACCACACACACACTCACCCTCTCTCTCTCCCCAACCAACCACACACACACTCACCCTCTCTCTCTCCCCAACCAACCACACACACACTCACCCTCTCTCTCTCCCCAACCACACACACACTCACCCTCTCTCTCTCCCCAACCACACACACACTCACCCTCTCTCTCTCCCCAACCACACACACACACTCACCCTCTCTCTCCCCCAACAAACCACACACACACTCACTCTTTCTCTCTCCCAACCACACAAATACCCACCCACCCCTCTCTCCCAACCACAAACACACACATCACACATCTCCCCATCTCTCTCTCTCTCACTTTCCACACACGAACTATCTCTATCCCCTCCAGCCAGCTTTGTAGTCTGTGCCTTGTAGAGGAGAATGTCCTTAACTCTGCATCCCCTCCCCCCACCGTCCCACCACCTCCCAGTCCCGTCGCCTCTGGACTTCAAGCTCTCGTTTGTTGTGAGTGATCGTGCCCTGCATAAGTACAGGTGAATTGGCTGTGAGTACTATGGATGAAAGAGCAGTTCAGAGACAAGTTGCCTATTGTATGTGCTAAGCCCTCCTCAGTAAGAGATTAAGACGCCACTTGTTCAAAGTTTTACATGAGATGGTGAGCTTACCTGGCTGGCAGACATGCAGTGCTGATGGCCTATCTGCTGGTCATCTGTGACATGCCGCTGGGTAAATCTTAGACTGCCTGAGGCCCTTATAAGAGTGCATTTGGAATGTGTAGAAGTTTCACCTACCCTGGTGAGATGCATCACATCCTTCAAGCTTTTCCTATAGGAGCGTCCTTTTCCGTTGGCCATCTGCACTGGCCTCTGTGGTGACCCCCTCCCAGGCTGGCATGGTCAAGTGGGAGGACCTCACTCTCCCAGCCTGAGGAGAGTGGACCTTTCTTGGACGGTCTGGAGAGGAGAATCATCAGGAAAGCCTTGCTGAGACGTGGAGAGTTTGGTTCCTTTAGGCACCATTGAGAAACTGAGTGACGCAACACACTGGGCCTGCAGTGAGCGATGTGAAAAGAACGATAGTAGACATTAAGAACATAGCCAGAAGGTTTATTACTGTAGCACATATGATTTGGATGCAAGGAATTTCTACGCACTTTAACAAATCATGACTTTTTTTGTTTTAATTTAATATTCTCCTCATTGTGCCCCACTCAAAGGTGTGCACAGAATGACACACATGGACAGAACTTTACTATCCTGCCCACCGTGGGAATTGGAGTGGCTGAGGGGCGAACCACGGAATGGTCTGTTGACCTCAGGTGGGATTTTATGGTTTCAGGTTTTAATTCCATCTATCCTATTCCTACTTTTTTCCAGAACCCCCAGACCTTTCACACCCTGCCATCAACCCACCCTATCCCATTACAAACAGGACCCCTCCTTTACCAAGCCCTGAGGGCTGCCTGTGCTACAAAACTGCACTACCCCATCCCAGTTCTAGCAACCTTCATTGTTGCCAAGCATATAAATCTTCCTTTGTGCTTCTATGTAAACCCTCTCCACTCAACCTGAACACCAATACCTTCCAAATTAACTCTTCTATACTACTGGCAGCTATCTCCAGCTTCATTCACCTTTCCTATTATTTTGCTTTGAATCGGGTAATTATAGAAATATTGAGACAAAATGGTTAAAGAGTATGTTATGACAAAGGTTATTGGTTTATCAAGCACTCCAGCCTTAAGACTCAGCAAGCAGCATCCTCTCTTTAGACTCTTGATTCCTGTATAAAGGGCTTCCTCCCACCACTCTTGCGTGTCCACTCTTTGCTCCAGCACTGTTGACAGAACCTCCTATTACTAATACCCTCCACTTTTGAATTCCCTATCTTAAAAGTTATTTCTGCTTCACTGCCCACCTTCAACAGCCTCCCTGAAACCTATCTTACCAATCTTGGTCATGTACCATCACCACCCTGATGCCAGATCGACCCACTGGTGAGATAGATGTTTGGTGTGTTTTCCTGTTTTAAAGGTGCTTTACAATGACCATTTCAGAAAACAATGAACATTTAATGTTGTAGTACTTGATGTGCATCATGCTTAGCCTGATAGTATCCAATATCAAAGTGGTTTTTGTTATGGTACTGAACTAGAATCCCAGACTAGTCCCCAACAATATTTCTATTTAGGCATAAATGTGAGGAAAAGATACTTCCTTCCAGGATTGATTCCAATGACAAAGTAAGGATTTTTAAAAAATAAAACAAACTTTATCTAATGACGCAGTTTAAATCTAACTCCAACAGATGAAGCAGATTAACTGTTAACAACTGACCAACATGTAAAAGTAAAAGGAAGCAATTTTACTTCTTACTTATGACTGTTGCAGTTCCAAATAAGCAACATTCCTCTTAAAGCTTTAAGTGCCACTTTAAATACAGTTAGCAAACATAAATATACTTGCTATAAAAGACTATCATCAGCCTTGAAGCTTTCGGAGAAAAATGAGTTTTAGTCAAACTTTGATCTTCAGCAGACTCCCAGCAACTCTAAAGCAGCAAAAGCTCCTTTCTCTCTGCTACAGTTTGTTACGTGACCCTGTCAATCAACTTTAATGAGAAATCCCAGGGGAACGTCTTGTACAAACAAGAGTCAATTAGCTCTATCTAAGTAACAAATTCTGAGCTGAAAATGAATTATTTATCTTGCTTTCACAGCCTTGAGCTAAATATTTTCCAGACACACAGGTTACTGGCAGAATAAATCTAAAATTTTAAACATTCCCCTTAAAGAGAGAAGAAAAAACATTTTAAATGTTTATATTAATTGCACTTGTATCATCACATCATGTTATAGATGTGTTGTTTTTAAATGTAGGCAGTGGACAAATGTTGGCAATGTGATATAATAGGAAGCTGTGTAAGAAATGACCAAATGTCAAATTCTGGGCCTGGCAATAATAAATATTGTCAACATTCCTACATTATGTACTCAGTGGAATCTAGGCGCAGCTTCAGCCTTTGAAAGCTATTTAGTTCATCTATTGAACCAAAATAAGCTTCACAGAGAATGGTTGTTCGAATAGATCCCAGGCTTTGCAGCCTTACTTCCGGAACAGAATATTTGCTGGCGATTTCACACCAGAATTCTGAAACTGCATCTCAAAGTTTTAAATAGCAGTAATCAACAAGGTGGCCCTTTAGGGAACAATTTCAGGACTCCTGGTGGGGGGTGGGGATGAGTGGAACCTCATCAGAATTTCTCAAAGTGTCAGCTTCAGGCAGAAAACAGGAGTGAAACTCTCCAGTTCTGCAGACCAGTTTTCTCTCCGGATTTTGAGCCTTTCAGTGAAAAATGAGTAGGTGCGGTTTATGCCTTCACTTTGGAGAGGCAGGGCCTCATAGACTTGAAAAGACTGACTCCACTGAGACTGAGGCACCAAGTGACATTGCTGGGGAGAAAAACCGTGCTGGCAATCCTGTGCACAAAATCCCACCCATGTAGTCAATTTGCACCCATTACCTTCCGATCACACTTACTTTGTGTTTTCAATGTCTCCAGTGTTTCTACCTCCTTTTGAAAGTTAAAATAAAACTTTGGCAGGTGTTTAAAAAGATTATACAAATCTTTCAGAATGGGTAGCGAGAGCCTATAAGCCCCTGTAATATTTTAATTGTATCAATGATCACACTTTCAGAATTAGATTTTCTACCTTCTAATTATTCACCTTCCCGAATAATTATCAGAACTTTTGTGTGACTTAATACTATTTGTTACTAACATCAATCAAGTTCAGTCTTCTATGTGGAGTCTCCTAACCCCCAAAAAAGATTGAATTCAAAGCACACTGTTTTGATTGGACTTATCAACACGGCTAGAGTACCAAGATTAAAATGTGGAGATTTTCAAATATCCACTAATTACCACTGAATGTGCAAACATTGTACAATTGGGGCACTTCTAAAGAAGCATTCAGAATTATAGTTATTCATATTTAATTCATATTTAATATCTATGGCATCCAATCGAGTGTTACTGCCTTTGTTAGCATTAAGAAGCTCTGCACCTAGTGATTGTCTTGATGTGGATTGTCTTGATGTAGTGATTTGTCTGCCATAGCAAAGTATGTCTACAGGTGCAGGTGTGAGATACTGACAGGTAGTTAGAGAACGCCTCATTTAAAAACCTCAGGTATATGGGAATTTGCCTGCAGAAAGCCTATTTATCACCCCCGAAAGAGCTGCACAAGGGATAAAATAAAGAGCAAAACAATCATTCAAAGGACCTTGAAAACCAAAGTGGCAGCAGAACAAAGAGAAAAGCAGTGCAATACCCTTTAAGGGTATTTCCATACACAGCTTAGTGCCTTGTAGCCCTAGATGACCATTATATATGGCATAAGGAGCACCATGTCAGAAATTTGTATACATAGCATGTTTGGTGAGGGTCCAGCCAGTTCCTTTGCCAGTGGAAATGTGCATTGACTGCAACCTAGGCTGGCACAGTGGCACAGTGGTTAGCACTGCTGCCTCACAGTGCTAGGGGCCTGGGTTCAATTCCCAGCTTGGGTCATTGTCTGTGTGGAATCTGGATGCTCTCACCGTGTTTATGTGAGCTTCCTCCGGGTACTGCAGTTTCCTCCCACAGTCTGAAAGGTTTGTTGGTTAGGTGCATTGGCCATGCTAGTTTCATCTTCAGTGTGCCTGAACAGGCACCGGAATGTGGCAACTTGGGGATTTTTACAGTAACTTTATTGCAGTGTTAATGTAAGCCCACTGGCAGCAATAAATAAACTTTAGGGTGAATGTCTGCCAAATTTCCTGCTTTGGTGCACACAAGCTGTGCCAATGAAAGTTGGCCTTCTACACTCCCTTTAGCTACTCTGGACTAAATTTTGTCAGGATCAGAGAACCTTGGCTGCCATAAACTAAACAGAGAACTCAAATCGATCTTTAAACTCAAGGTTAATGTGGTCTGATGGAACATCCATTGGGGTTTAGTCACTGCCTTTTCAGAGTCATTATCGTGGATCTTGCAGATCCAGTACTCTTAATCAAAGGTCAATGTCATATTAGCTGTGAAAAATGATGCATTCAGTTAAATGGCGCACAGGTTAAAGACATCTCCCCATATTTGTGTCATTTGTTTCTTTCCCCAAGTGAAATATAATTGTAATCATGGAATCTATTATATTTGGAAAGTTGAAAAGTCCTTTTGCTCAACTTTACAATACTGTGCGTCCCAAGTATGGAAGTAATGCATTTGAGATACAGAATCTCCTTTTCTTCAGACTATTTCTGGCTCTCTCTATCCACACTGTTTACATCCAAACAACAGAATTATTAAGAAAAATGTAGATTGGTTAGTTTGAAGCAACGTTATTTAATTGCTGTTATACTGTTATGAATTGAAAAGAATTTTGTATAATCTGAAATCTGTATAAATGAACAGTCCCAAAAAACTGACATCTGTAAAGCAATGAACACATTTTTTATTATTAATTTGTGGGACATGGGTGTCTCTGGCTGGCCAGCATTTATTGCCCATTCCTAGTTGCCTGAGGGCAGTTGAGAGTCAACCACATTGCTGTGGCTCTGGAGTTACATGTAGGCCAGACCAGGTAAGGATGGCAGATTTCCTTCCCTAAAGGAAATCAGTGAACCGGATGGGTTTTTCCTCACAATCGACAATGGTTTCATCGTCTTCTGTAGATTCTTAATTCCAGATTTTTTTTCATGGAGTTCAAATTCCATCATCTGCTGTGGTGGGATTCGAACCTGGGTCTCCAGAACATTAGCTGAGTTTCTGGATTAATAGTCACTGCTCTCTACGGAAACACCCAATTGGCTTATGTTGCAAAATACACAAGGGGCACTCTGTAATTGCTGATTACAGCCTTTAATACACCAAGCACTTTTACATCTTTATACATGGGATGTAGCTGGGCACCACACTTGAAAATGTATTTGAAACTGAATGTAAAGGTTACGTTGACCGATGGATGTTACTAAATTCCTTTTTCTCTATTTTAAAAATATTTGTTCATGGAATGTGGGTGTCGCTGGCCAGACCAACATTTATTGCCCAACGCTAATTCCCTTGAGACGGTGCAGTCCCTCTGGTGTAGGTACACCCACAGTGTTATTAGGGAGGAAGTTCCAGGATTTAGACTCAGCAACACTGAAAGGGCAGTGATATATTCCGGGGTAAGGATAGAGTGTGGCTTGGAGGAGAAGTTGGTGTTTCCATGTTGGAATTATCCCATGCCCCCTGTCAATGGGTTCAATGGTGAGCGGGGGTAAAATTTGGCAAGAGTCCAATAATTGGTGTCCGCCATGACTGATCAGTGGTAGGTGTCTGTAATATGCTGCTAGGCTTGGTGGCAGAGGCAGATACGATAGGAGTGTTTAAGGGGCTTTTAGATATGTACATGAATATGCAAGGAATAGAGGGATATGGACCAAGGGCAGGCAGAAGGGATTGGTTTAATTTGGCATCATATTTGACACAACATCATGGGCTGAAGGACCTGTTCCTGTGCTATACTGTTCTATGTTTTATGGTCTATATGTTCTATATAGAACATATATAGAATGTATATATATTCATGTACATGTATATATATATACATGTATATATATTCATATATACATTCATATATATGTATATACATACATATACACATATGTATATGTATAGACATATACACATACATTTATATATGTATATGTATATACGTATACATATGTGTATATATGTATGTACATATACATGCCCCCTCCCCCTCCCTTACCAGTGACTTAACAGAAATTCTGATGTTCAATGTTAGCAGCCTCATTGTAATAAATTTGAGTCTCATTATCAGGCCTCTATGCCTGATCAAACCCCTGCTGTTAGATTGTCCACTCACATTGGTGTGAGGGCATGCCAGCATGAATTATGACTGGGTCTCCCATGGCATGCAACTGGTAGGTATATCCATTGAAGGAGCCCAGGTGAGTGCAGTGCTCAAGGGTAAGAGGGATATGCCTCTACAATATCCAGGCACTGTCTGGGCACTGCCCCAGCACTGCCCACTGAACTGCCTGGGGACTGCCCCAGGGACTACCTGGGCACTTCCTCCTGGAGGAGTTGGTTTCCCATGCACTGTCTCCCATGCACTGTCCCCCAGCACTGTCCAGGCGCTGCCCCATGACTTTGCCCCTGGCATTGCCCCCAACACTACTTGGGTGTTGCCCTGGCACTGCCCCAGCACTGTCCCCTGGCACTGTCCTTTGTCACTACCCCCCTCCCCCACCCCCCAGCAGATGGTGTTGGTGAGAGAGAAAGGTTGCCAGGATACTTAAGAAATGAGTGCACAGCATCTTCACCTGAGCTGTGGCACAATGTTCTCAGTTGAACATCTCATCTGTAAGTTACCACTTTTGATTGGACAGCACTCACTGAGCACTGCAGTAAACGGTCTAACAAGCTCATGAGTTCAAGAATTTCATGGGGATGGTGACTAACAAATTACCTGTCTCAGAGGGAAGGCTGATACAAACTGAGACAATTGACTGACATACTGTTAAGTAGGATTGGTCTGTCAGAGAGCCATTTTAACATGAATTAGGATAGAATTTCTCCAACATTCATTGCTTACTGGAGGAAATTCTGGCTTTATTAATGTTGAAAGTTGAACAATGCTTTTTTGCTATTATATCTAGGCTCTCAAATTAGAGATTGGTATTTCCTTCATTTTCTTGTGGAAGTGAAATAGATCACTGTAGATAATCCACTTTGTAATCATGATAAATTTTTCCATAACCTCAGTACATTATAGAAAGCATGCCCCTCAATCTTAAACCATTAATGTATTAGCTGATTCTGCACTAGTTGTAGTGTTCCCTTTTACAGCAAATGTGTTGAAAGCATCATTACGACCAGTTTGGAATTTATTTCCTGCACTGTTAATTATCGGTTATGTTTCTTGCCAGAGCCATTCGCAGTTAATTAAACATGCAATTAAGGGGTAAATGTGTGGAAAAAACTGTCACAAATTTTTTTTCATCACAACTTGCATTTTAAAGTATCATTTAAATATTATCAAGTTCAATTTGCTTGTGAGTTTCATTTGATCAGATCCAGAGTAACTATGATTAATTCTTGGACAGGAAAAGACTCACTGGTTTATCAATCTGCTTGTCCCACTCTCAAAATGGCTGGACCATCATGGCTAGATACTTCCCCCCACCGCTATGTAATCTCCTGGGACAGATTTACCATGAAGAGAAAAGCTAATTTGGGAAATTTATTCAAACTAATCTCGGGTGATCAAAGGCAGCATAGGAGATGACGTGGACCATTAGAACTGTAGATCTGACGTTGGCTTTAGCTAAGTTGTTTGAAGGGACCATAAGGAAAACAAAATGCTTTAGATTGAGAAGACCATCATGGACACTCAACATGACTTTTGGACAAGATATTTGAGTCTTAGCAATATGCTAGAATTGTTCGAGTAACACCATCTACTTGGGATTTGGAAAATGCCTTTTATTATTTCACTATAGATTACTTACAATACAATATTTGTGGAAGTTGCAAGAACAGTTTAAAGATGGGCTGTATTCATTGAAACATGTTACAAACCAGTGTGGATCTGCTTGGACTAGTGACACGGCGGGATTGATGTTCGAGTCATTCCTTTTTATTATCTTCAAAAATAGACATAGGTATGGACTTGGGGTGAATGGTCCCTAAATTCGTCAATTATACAAAAATGTGCAAATGTTGGGACTGCAAAAGGGGGAAAAATTGATCTAGATTTGCCAGGCATTTGGGCATTTGATATCTCACAGAGACAGGGTAATATCTAACACACTCTCCCTCTCTTCACTTTTAATGACTCAAAGGCTGGAATTTTACCAGCACATCCGCCCCGATTCTGGGGCTGGGCGAGGCTCGGAAAATGGCATTCTTCGCTGGCCTCAGGCGGGATTGTACGAGTCTTAGGTGGATGTACAGGTAAAACTCTACCCAAAATGTTGGCTGTGTTTTCTCTCATTACGGATGCTGTCGAGTTTTTCCACCATTCTCTGTTCTTGTTTCAGGTTCTGGGATCTGCAATATTTCACTTATTTTGGGTGCGATACCGCCATTTGAGAGGATCTAACTCCCACTGTACTTACCCTTATGTGGCACATAACTAAAACCAATTAAAAGAGTAAAGAATCAAAATGGTGATTATACAGTGAAAGAGTTCAATATAGAGGGAAATTCAAATAAGCAGATGGGATGGGGGCAAGCAGACAACATTTGGGGAGAGAGAAACATTCTGCATGAGTTTCTCTTATCTCTCTATCCCTGTGTATTGGTTGCTGTAAGCCTCACAATGCCACCCACAGAAGAATGGTGTGTATTAATGTTCCTACAGTCTGCAGCAATGTGCCACTAACATATCCCTGATGTTGACAGGTTAAGAATATGCACCAGCAATTCGACTGTGTTTAGACAGGAAGGATTTCAAGATTTTACCTTTACAATCACTTACTAGTGAAACTGTCTAAATCTAGTCAGTCATGCTGACATTCAAACTCACTTTTGCACTGTGACTGTCATAACATTCAGCCTCCTATATACTTTCCGTATGAATTGGTGCAGCGATTCTCTGTCTGAAGGCTGAGGCCGAGGTGTCCCTGATTTTGCACGTTGGAATATTCTTTAACATCAAGCCAGCAAGGTGAAAGAAGTGAAAAGTGTGAGTGTAGATTGAGCCACTGCACTCTCACGGCAGCCTCCACGTCAGTGCAGGTAGGATCAGGGATATCAGTGGGTGGGGGGTGTGAGGATAGATCTAAAATGAAGTAGATAGTCATTGATTTTAGGAAGCGGAGGACATGTCCTATCTACATCATTGGGGATGAAGTGGAAATAGTCAAGAGCTTCAAGTCTCTGGGGCTGGGATTCTCCCAAAACAATTCTAAGTTCCCAATCTGCATGAAAACTGGAATAACTCCCATTGTTTTTTTAGTGTGATCCCCAGAATGAATCGCCCACGCTCTGTGAGAATGCAGCCCCGACCCCAGACTGGATGGCCAGTCCCGATCACCTCTACCCTCCCTCTTCCAAAGCTACAAGTGCAGAGTGGGGTTGGGGTACCCCACCCCGCTCCCCAGTTGGCTCCTCCTCAGTAGGTCCTGCCCTTCTGGCTCCACTCCTTGGCACTGCTCATGCCTGGTGGGCTGTATCAAAGTGCCCCTTGGGCGTTGCCAGGGTGCATCACAGAGTGATATGGCTCCTGCTCTGTCCAAGACCGTAAGAACCTACAAAGGGTTGTGAACGAAGCCCAGTCCATCACTCAAACCAGCCTCCATCCATTGACCCTGATCCCAATTTTGCCATTGTGTTCTGCCCATTTTCAGACATGAGAACTAAAGTCAGGCATGAGGCAAGTAGTGCGATCTGCACCCGCCTCTACGCTGCTTCCCCCTTTACCAAGGGCTGAAAATGACTGTTGTTGGGAATGCGGCCAAAATGGGCGCGACGTCAATTTAAATGTATTTGCATGCATTGGAATTAAACTTAATGGGCTGCATGCCCAAACTTACTGGCACTTCCCCCTTTACCACCATGTTCACCCGTCCAGATTTGGCACGAAACAGGCATAGTTTCTGGTGCTCCAGCTCCTGAGGAGGTAAGGTCAAAGCTTCAGATGCTTCAGATTGGTTGGGGTAGGGGACGGAGGGAAATGGGTTAGATGGCACTCTGACTTAGATCGGTGGTGGGGAGGGGAGCGAATTGGGTGATGGTTCCACTTAGGTCAGTAGTTGGGGTGGGGGGAGGTTGGGGGTATCCTCTGCCACTCTGCCTCTGCTCAGTGAGGGGAAGAGGGGGTTCGCTGCCACTCTGCCTGCGATCAGTTGGGGGGGCAGGGGCCTGCAATCAGTCTGGGTTGCGGAGGTGTGGACGGATAAGAGGGTCATTAATGTTGTGGGGATGAGGCACTGTCTATGGGGGCTGGGGGTGGAGACATTATCCAGCCCGAGAGCAATGTGGTGAGGTGGGGGGATTTTCTATTTGTTTTACTGTGCGTGCGCAGTTGGAGGCGCCGATCAGAGATGCAGCGTTTCGGGTATGTTAAGCCCTGCCCACAGGCTTGTGCAGCGTAATTCAGAATCGCTGCTATTTCTCCAGGCAGAGTGCATATGGGCGCGCCTGAGATCAGGTCTAAAACTCGGACCTGAAACACTCCCAGTTTCAAGTCTGCCCAATACTTAGAATGAAAATGATAAAATAGGGCCCTCTGTCTACACTTCCCACTGTCTTGGAAAAGCAGCCAGGATAATCATGGACCCCAGACTCTCTTCCAACTTCTTCCATCGGGAAAAAGATACAAAAGTCTGAGGTCACATACCAACCACTTTAAGAACACCTTCTTCCCTGCTGCTATCAGACTTTTAAATAGGCCTACCTTATACTAAGTTAATCTTTCTCTATATCCTAGCTCTGACTGTAACACTACATCCTGCATCCTCTCCTATGTTTTGTCTATATAGCATGCAAGAAACAATACTTTTCACTGTATACTAATACATGTGTCTTTAATAAATCAAATCGAATCTCAGGCCAGGCTGGAGTGTGAGAGACAAGGATGGGGGAACTAGAGATCAGGATGGCGAGTGTGGTGGGGGGTGGGGTGGGGGGGTGGTGTGGGGGTGATATAAATTGTGCTGGGGGTTAGTGGCCAGCCTGCAGTACTAGTAGTAGCAGTGAGTTAACTTTGATGTTGCATTGCTGCCTCAAACCAGCTGAGGCTGCAATAACACTAGGTCAAATCTACATCCCCCACTCATTTGAATAATTGTTTGAAGCTACCAACTGAGCTCCGCGCCCATGCAGGCAGCAAGGCCAATGAGGCATGTAGCATTTCTGACCATCTAAGTTAAAGGGATGTGCTTCTAAGCTAAACAGCAGCACGGTGGCACAGTGGTTAGCACTGCTGCCTCACAATGCCAGGGGCCCAGGTTCGATTCCTGGCTTCAGGCACTGCCTGTACGGAGTCTGCATGTTCTCCACGTATCTGCGTGGGTTTCCTCTGAGTGCTCCCACAATCCAAAGGTGTGCGGGTTAGGTGGATTGGTCACGGTAAATTGCCCCCTAGTGTCGGAGGGACTAGCTGGGGTAAATGCAGTGGTTGAATAAAAAAGTAAATTAAACTTTCCATTAGGCCGCGTTGCTTGTGAGGGTGTTGGAGATTCACACAGAGTATTTGCTGGTGTCCAGTTTCAGACTGGACCTTTGCTTTAACATGCCTGGCTCACTCATGATGAGTCTGGGTCATGCAAAGGGCTTCAAATTTCTACTTGGAGAGCATTGTGCGAAACCTCCCAAAATTCCCCTGACTTCTTTGAGAGCAATAAACTCCAAATAATATGAGGACAGCCACCAAAGGCACGATGAAAATGGCTGCTTAATGTTTCCGTTTTTAAAGATTTGCCAAAGTGTCTGGAGAAGTCATGATAAATGTAATTTTGGGATGTTTTGCCCCTTTGAGAGAATGGGTCAGGTGACATTGGGGAACTTGGGCTGATTGTGCAACTGTAAAGACATTTAATAAACTGCTCCCATTGTACCCACTGATCTCCTGGTCTTTGTACAGTTGATAATTAAATGCAAACATAATAGAAATTATCTCAAGAAAGGAGAAAATGTTCAGAAAGATGCATATACATTTTGTACAATTTTAAGTGATTATTTAATTTTTTCCCACGTTTCAGGTGCCTAAACTCTCATCTCCAATATTAAGCCCGACCTTAACGTCCCCATTAAAGTTTATTTCAGGTGTTGAATATACCATGTGGAGAATGTTGCTTTACAAAGCACCATGCCACCCTATAAAGCAACCTTTATCGGGTGGCATAGTGGTTAGCACTGCTGCCTCACAGCACCCGGGACCTGGGTTGATTCCTGGTTTAGGACACTGCTGTATGCACATTCTCTCCATATCTGCATGGATTTCCTCCGGATGCTCCGGTTTCCTTCCACAGTCCAAATATGTGCTGGTTAGGTGGATTGGCCGTGCTAAAATTGCGCCTTAGTGTCAGGGGGAGTAGCTAGGGTAAATGCATGGGGTTATGGAGATAAGTGTTGGGTGGGACAGTGGTCAGTGCAGACTCAATGGGTCGAATGGCCTCCTTCTGTGCTATAAAATGCATTCTGCACTAATTTGTAGCTAGTTAAAAAGATAGAAGATTGTATGAAAATTAATTTTTGATGGCATCGATATTCCTCCCATAATTACAGCACCCTCCATATTTTGTGTATTTAAAAGTTGATAAATATTCTGTGATAAAGATATTCTTTGAGCAACTTCCTCCTATATGATCATTTACATTAGTGGTCCAAGTTTCAATGTCCCCCAAAACATCCTTTATTTTATCTCTTCCATATTTCCAAAGTTCATTTTCAGAGTAGGCCGTTATAAAAACATGTTAGAAGTAAAAAGCAACAGAGCAGCAATATATCACAATCATTATCCTTGCACCATCAATATATTTGCTAAAGCATCTTATTTTGGTGTCCATGTCTTCGCCAAGCTGTTTCATGGTGTGATTTAGTTTATCAAAATGTTCCCAGTCTGAGATAGATGTTGTCAGCTCAGGCTCAATAACTGCAGGCACTCCCACAAATCCAAAGAAACTGCTGGGCTCCAGCTGAGTGGAAGAACTCCCTGCAGCAAAGCCTCGATAATGCTGTCAGGGGAAGATTGACAAGACACATTAGTGGAATTGGCAGTTCTGTAAGCTGGGTTCTGAGTTGCAACCGGGGAGCAGAGCTGTTCTGACCTTGGCAGCTACATGACTTTTCAATTAAGGTAATTCCTTAACGTGCGCGAGCCCAAATGCACAGCTTGGACCGAATCCTAAAAACACTGGAGACTTGCTTAAATAGTAGACTACAGTAGATTTTTTATGCTGGAGATGAAGACTTAAGTGACCTTCATCGCAAGCTGGATGACTCCGAGCCAATCCATTGAATCTGAGTATGTTTTGTCGAATCCATCCTCTCCATCTCCAGGCGTAGTCTAGAGGTGGGGTCGCAAGGTAGTTTTTCACTTACTACCTTTCACGGACACTCATTGATATTCCCCCAGGATTCCACTTCGGATTATTTTGTCAGGTACAGCAAGCCAGAAACCTTCTGGAGGTTATGTTGCTCCAGAACACTTATCTTTTCTTTGGAGGCTCTTATTCTGACCTGGGTAGAAATGATGAGGGTTTCCTGGTGGTACCTGGTTGCCTCCAACAGGAAAGGTGGTGGAGCTGGTGAAAAAGTGCACTTTTTTTTGTTCATGGGAAAAGGATGGTGGCAACTTTAATGGACCAGTTGGTTTGTACCAATTTCCTCTTGCCAGAGCTAAGGGGCATTGGTTATATGAGATGTTTTGTTATTAAATTTATGTTTCTGTTGGGAAAAAGATTCAAAAGTCTGTGATCACATACCAACTGACTCAAGAGTAGCTTAGAATCATAAAATCGCTACAGTGCAGAAGGCGACCATTTGGCCCATCGAGCCTGCACTGACAACAATCTGACCCAGGCCCTATCCCTGTAACCCCACATATTTACCTTACTAATCTCCCTGACACTAAGAGGAAATTTAGCATGGCCAATCTACTTACCTACACATCTTCGGACTGTGCAAGGAAACTGGAGCATCCAGAGGATACGTATGCAGACACAGGAAAAAATGTGCAAATTCCACACAGTCACCCGAGGTCAGGGCTGAACCCGGATACCTGGTGCTGTGAGGCAGCAGTGCTAACCACTGTGCTACTGTGCTACCTCCATTCCTGCTGTCATCAGACTGTTGAATGGAGCTATTAAGCTGATCTTTCTCTAAACCTGTGCTATGACTGCAATACTATATTCTGTGCCCTCTTCTTTCCTCCTGCCTTATGCAATCTATGAACAGCATACTTTGTCTTTGTAACGTGCAAGAAACAATACTTTTCACTGTATCTCAATACTTGACAATAATAAATCAAATCAGATCAAATTAGGAAATAGCCAAACATCCTGGGTGGGATTTTATGTCCTTGTTTGTCCTGAAACCGTAAAATCCTGCCACGGACCTTCCCATTGTCCGCCCTCGCCTGCTCCACTCTTGTGGCAGAGACGGGGGTAAAATTCCAGCCCAAGAAACATCAGGTGAAAAATTGGGATCTTTTTGTCCATTTTTGGAAGGCCTTATTTTGTTCCACGCATAAAGGCAATTTTAGACGAGGGCAAGGATCGCATTATCAGTCACTGTGAAGGTGCAGGAGATGATGAACTTTTGTGTATCCGGCTCTTTCCAAGCTGAATACAGTTTGCCCTCCACTGTTTGTGTAAGGGAAGTCACAGTGGCTCTGCTTTCAACAACAATTAATTCTCTCCTCACCAGAGAGCATCAGACAGAGTAAGTGTGCAGTTTCACTAACACATTGCTGTCTTCCTTCAAATAGGTTTGTGCAAAATCCAATTGATGTTTTGGATTTTCAAATGTGGCAGCTGTTTACTGCATGGAGTGTGCTTGGGTGAGTTTTCATTTCATGAAGGATATTTGGAGGAAGTGTACTGTTGAAAGCCAAACAAGCTGTTCAATCATTGTAATGAGAGTAGGATCATTGTAATGGGATCATTGTATTGAAATAGGATCATCGTAATGTGATAATTGTAATGAGAGTAGGATCATTGTAATGGGATCATTGTATTGAAATAGGATCATCGTAATGTGATAATTGTAATGAGAATAGGATCATTGTAATGAGAGTAAATAAAATATCCTGCTAATTTCTCCTGATACTGGGGGGACGTTTATCATGGCCAATCAGCCTAACCCGCATATCTTTGGATTTGCTACATTTGTCAATCTAACGGTTTTTAAACTTTATTTATTAGCGTCAGAAGGCGGCACGGTAGCACAGTGTTTAACACTGCTGCTTCACAGCTTCAGGGGCCTCAGTTCGATTCCTGGCCTGGGTCACTGTCTATGTGGAGTTTGCACATTCTCATCATGTCTGCGTGGGTTTCCTCCGGGTGCTCCGGTTTCCTCCCACAGTCCAAAGATGTGCAGGTTGGGTTGATCGGCTGTGCTAAAAATTGCCCCTAAGATGCAAGGGTTAGAGGGATTCGTGGGTAAATATGTACAGATGTGGGGGTAGGGCCTGGGTGGGATTGTGGTTGATGCAGACTCAATGGGCCGAATGGCCTCCTTCTATACTGTAGAGTTTCTATGAAAATAAGATAGTAACACCTGATAAGTACTTGGTTGGTATGATCAGTATTATTGTGCAGTCTGATGCCCAACGTTTCAGGGCAATAGCTGCATTCTACCATAATACAACCATATATAGTTGAATCTAGTTGTAATGGAATAATGTGATAATATTTATTAAGCACAGCAAGATATTCCACCTTATAACAGCAATCCATTAGAAGCAATAATGCGTCCTTCAGAATATTCTAGGGTATTTATTTATTCATTATTTATTAGTGTCACAAGTAGGCCTACATTAACACTGCAATGAAGTTACTGTGTGAGAACTCGTTAGTCGCCACATTCCAGTACCCGTTCGGGACACTGAGGGAGGACTTAGCATGGTCAATGTACGTCTTTCAGATTGTGGGAAGAAACCAGAGCACCCGGAGGAAACCCATGCAGATACAGGGAAAATGTGCAGAATTTGCACAATCACCCAAGCCAGGAATTGAACCGGGTCCCTGGCGCTGTGAGGCAGCAGTACTAACCACTGTGCCACCATGAATTTGATTTAATTTAGTCGAATGCTTACTCTGCTATACAGGCACTTCCCTTGACCTTTTTAGCCAAGTTAGCAAATTGAGCTGTATTGAGTAATATCACTGTTAACAGGACATGTTGAGTTTATTTTGAGGACATTTGAGTCCATCTTATTTCGAGATGGAGACAGAAACAAGAAAGACACATGAAGGAAGAGATGCAGACCTATTAAGATGTGTGCGTGGAGATGTTGCTAAATAAACTAATTGCTGAGGCACTTTGGCTTGTCGTTTCAGCAGAGTAGGTCAAATCTTGGTGTCACCTTTAACCCGGATTAGGTGGGGGGGGTGGAGCGGGGAGAGAGAAAATGCACTCATTGGCTTAACCCTGAAGCTTACTTTAACCACTGGGCTCCATTTAATGATGCTGGTCCACGGGTGGGAGACAGCGAGCAGCTCTCTTCGCAAGAGGACATGGGACACTTGGCTGCCCACTAACTTGTGGTGGATTGTGGGCCAGGAATATTGGCCAGGACTTGTGGAAGGGAATGAGGAGCTGTCGCAGGAAGTGGAGCTTGCAACTTTCATTCTGGAGCTTGGAGGAACACTGTGTGTGAGACAGTTTGCAATTGGAACAAGGGAAGTTACCTTTGGAGGCCTTTGAAACATTTTTGTCATAGTTTTTCTGGTATAATCTTCCGTTTCTCCCATATTTTCGAATTTTTAGTGATCTTTACTTTTCAGAAATTTACAGAAAGGAATTCACGTGTGGCAGTGTTTTCGCCACCGAACCTCCCCCTGGAAATATCTCCTTGAAACCAGCATCTGCTCCGGTGAGTTGTCCCAGTGCCATTTAATACTCGGAGGAACCAATCAGATGGTGAAAAATGTCTGTCTGTTCCCAGCAGTGCCACAGGGAGCGGTGGGCACTGCCAGAACTCTACCAGTCCCCAGCAAAATGGAGTCCTAGAGCTGTATTAGAATTAACTCGCTGGAGGTGGGCGGAGGGAGGGGATTGTTTCTCAGAAGCGAAAGCCTGGGAGATGATGGGGCTGGGGCCATGGTGCTCAGGTTGAGGGGCTCCCAGATGGGGGCAGACCGTGGATCAGGGCCTCCACATGAAATCAGGGGTCTGTGGGAGGAGGCAGTCCGCCATCTTTCCCGCCTGGGTCTTCCTGGCCATTGCAAAGTTTCTCATGCTGGCTAAAAAATTGTGGCTGGATGGAAAGTGACTTCAATTGGCGTGAGGGTGAATTGGCCGCCCAAGGCCATGCCTTCCACCATTAAATCACGGCCAGGTAAGGGCGGGGAAGGTAGATAGGTGGTGGGAAAGGCACACATGGAATTCTACAGGCCTTAAAATTCAACCCAATGATTTTCTTTTCAACCTTAAGTTGTTTGTTTTTAATGTGTTTAAAATATATCAAATTTACAAAAGAAGGCATGTTAAGGATTCATATTCAGATCCTTCTATTGAGTTTTGCGTCTCTAACTTCTTCAGCATTGGAGGACTCGGGGAGGAGGTGGCCTAGTGGTATTATTAATCCAATGTTCTGTGGACACGGGTTCGAATCCTGCCACGGCAGTTGCTGGAATTTGAATTCAATAAAAAATATTTGGAGTTAAGAATCTAAAGTTAACCATCGATCAATTGTTGGAAAAACCCATCTGGCTAATGACTTTTAGGGAAGGAAATCTGCCATCCTTACGTGGTCTGGCCTACATGCAGCTCCAGAACCACAGCAATGTGATTGACTTTCAGCTGCCCTCTAAAGGCAACTAAGGATGGGCAATAAATGCTGACCAGCCGGCGATGCCCATGTCCCATGAATGAATAAAAAATTCAATTGTTCAATTTCTGGCCTCTTGCACATTCCTAATTTCCCTTCCTCTGCCCATTTTTGAATGTGTCTTTAGTTGCCTTGGTCCTAAGCTCAGGAAATCCCTCCCTCTGCCTCTCCATACCCCTCTGCTGCTTTAAAACAATCCTTCAACTCTCTGTAGCCAAACTTTTGGAGACCTGTCCTGATATCTGCCAATGTGACTAGGTGAGAAATAATCTTTTTCAAATAAAGACAGTCTTTCTGCTGGCTGATGGTGTGAATTCCATTTGTATTCTTTCTGGTTATATCACAGCTTGGTATGGCTCCTTCTCTGCCCTTGACTGCAAAAAACTACAAAGGGTCATGAGCAAAGCCCTGTCAAACCAGCCTCCCACCAATCGACACTGTCTACACTTCTGACTGCCTCAGAAAAGCAGCCAGCATAATTAAGGATCCCACGCACCCCGGACATTCTCTCTTCCACCTTCTTTGGGAAAAAGATACAAAAGTCTGGGGTCACGTACCAACTGACTCAAGAACAGTTTCTTCCCTGCTGCCATTAGACTTTTGAATGGACCTAAGTTGATCTTTCTCTACATCCCAGCTATGACTATAACACTACATTCTGCACTCTCTCCTTTCCTACTCTATGAATGGTATGCTTTGTCTATATAGTGCACAAGAAACAATACTTTTCACTGTATATTAATACATGTGACAATAATAAATCAAATCAAAAACTCAAACCATTCATTTGCATCTTATGAATGCTTATTATAACATCTTCCTGCTGGAGTACTACCAGGCTATTCAAACTTGCGTCACCACAGTGAGAAAGTATGTTGGCCTGAAACCTGGTCGCTAAAGAGTAGCGTGTACAAGACAGTGCTCTGTTCACCACAGACTTCGAGATGGGTGCGACATGAAAAGCCTAACTGCTATCCTGCTGCACTGTTCCTGATGCGTAGTAGGACAGACTGTGTTCCTGCCCTCCATCTTCATGCCAGGCAGTCCTCAGTGACAGCACCGTGCAGCTGGACACATTGACCTTCCTGTGTCACCGATCCCTGGAGAGGGAGCATGTGGTGACCGCGGGCACAGTCGACGCCTTCCGTGCCCATTGGGCGCCGCTGGGGCTGAGGTGCATTATAGACCCTGACAATCACATTTTGATTTGATGTGTCTTAAGTTTCCTTTGTACTTTTGTTTTTGTTTGGGCCGTTCCCCTTCCTTTTGGGGAGCCGCCCCTTTTACTTTGTCCTCATGTAATTTGAGTTTGTCTACTTGGTTTGACCCAAAAGATCCCTCCTGTGTCACTGAGTCAGATCAGTACAGGGCATGGGAATGGGGAGTAGAGGGATCTCCTTCCCCCTGGTCCAACACAGTAGTGCCTAACTAGGTAGCACTGTGCTACGGGACTCAGGCAGCTACTGCAACAAAGTTTGACTGGGAGTGGGTTGTGAGGTGAGGGGGACAAACAGTAGGGGGCAATGTGGAAGGAGGTGCAAGGACAAGGGCTCATGATGGCAGACAGAGGGGCAAAGAAGTGGATGAAGAAAATAAAGAGTAGAAAGCAGAGGTAAGACTGACGGGAGTGAAACTGGACCCTGATAAAGCAACAAGAAATGCAGAATAACCAAGGGCTCAAAGGGATAGCGTGTGTATTAATGAAAAGGGATACACGTAGATACAGATTGCAGGGGTGGGTGCTTGTTAGTGTGGAACATCAGGGTTGCTTCATATGAACGCTAAACAGGTTGGGGCTGTGGGACTTTGAGAAGGTCACTGTTGTTTTTTTGTCCTCTTTGGAAATGGCATCTATGTTAAAGCTCCTGTTTTAAGTTCAAGGTCTGGCAGACAGGAGTCAGGGAGTGCAGACATTCCTGCTGTGAAATGGAAAGGGGTCACAGATGATCGAAGACTGGGGCCATGTGGACCTCACAACCTGAAGTCAGAGATGATTAGTTGACAATGCAGAAGTTCAGCGGTCCTGTAGCAGGAGCAACGATTGGGAGCATGGTGTATCCTTGCTGCAGGGAGGGGGAAGGGCTGTGTGCTCCACAGGAGGAAAGGCACAGCTTGGTGTGCAGGGCAGTCTTACAGTCAATGACCCTCAGTTTGGCGGGTTCTGTATTTTTCTTTATTCGTTTGTGGGACAGCATTTATTGCCCATCCCTGGTTGCCCTTGAGAAGGTGGTGGTGAGCTGCCTTCTTGAATTGCTGCAGTCCATGCTGACCCACAGTGCCATCAGGGAAGGAATTCCAGGATTTTGACCCAGCGACTGTGAAGGAACGGCGATATATTTCCACATATATTGGGCTGCAGGGGGTACGGTGATGGTCACAGCAGGCATCTGCAGCTTGTAGGAAGAGAACACGATACGTTTGTGGTGGGCAGGGGGGGGGAGTTATTTGAAGCTAGTAAGTGGGGGGGAGGTTAGCGGGACAAACCTGTGCATAATTAATGAGGTTCCAAGTGCTGAATATGCGACGGGCTCCTGCCATTCTGATCGGAGAGACAGGGGCCGTGGGAGCTGCCTGTCACCGTCTCACTTAGTCTGAAAATGGGAAACTTCCACCCTCCGTTCAGGGAGTGTGATTTATTGAGGACCATGGGTTGGCCTTGGAATATTCAATAATTACAGCTCAATCATTGAGCCTGCCAGTTTTACTTAGCCAAGATTGCCAAAATATCCCTCAGATTCATTGTCTTTAGACTACCATAAACAGACAGCTATTCACTGAGTTTCCCCTCAAATAGAATATGGATAAATTGATTTTATCGATGTCTGTGTGAAAACTTTTTCTCTCAGAAGTTGTCACCTGTCATAGGAAGCTTTTCATCAAGATTTTATCGGATATTCTCATTACTTTAGCACAGTACCTCTCTCCCTCCCTGAAATGGCAAAATCTTCTCAATACAAATAAAACTTTGAAGCCTGTTTCTAAAACAGTTGCATTGCTATTGATCTTTCACACATGGAGGCTGAATGTCCTCGCTGTATTTTGTGAAGCACTTAAATATAAAACATTTCACTTTGATCGTCTTGAATGGTATTTATCTTAAACTAAATGACCATAATAAGATTTGCTTTTGAAATTGCTGAAAGCTTTTAGTTACGTCTTAATGTAAAACCGACGTCTTAATGTAGAACTGCAAACTGGAGAGCAAAAGTGAAATTTGTCCTTGAGGACAGAGCTTAGCTTGAAAATGTTGACACGCTACACAACACAGAGTATCTCCTGGACTGAAGCAGGTTGAGAGACAAAATGGAAGTAGTCTACGCTACTGAGGTACCAGCTTAGATGATTTGAAACTTGACACAGTGTCATGTTGCTAAATCTGAGATCTCACCTCATGATGAGGAAGCTCTCCAGAATATTTCAAAGTTACTTAGCTCTTATCAAAAGAAGAGCGGCACAATGGCCTAGTGGTTAGCACTGCTGCCTCACAGTGCCAGGGACCTGTGCTCGATTCCCGGTTTGATTTACTGTCTGTGTGGAGTGTGTGTGTTTCCCCATGCCTGTGTGGGTTTACTCCATGTGCTCTGGTTTCCACAAAGATGTGCAGGTTAGGTGGATTGGCCATGCTAAATTGCCCCTGAGGGTCAGGAGGAATTGTGGTTAATTGTCCCTGTGGGCCTGAGTGGGATTATGGTTGCTGCAGACTCAATGGGCCGAATGGCCTCCTTCTGCACTGTAGGATTCTATGAAAACATTAGAAGCTATGTTGTGGTGAGTGGCAAATGAAAGATTGAAGAAGATTTGTGTTTAAGTTTGTCTGTTTATGAAAATATTAATCCATAATGGTAAAATTAAAATCTTCAACATTGTCCAAAGAAATTGCTTCCTGCTCTCACTATCTTTGCAATTGCATCTGCTTTTATTGCCATCTCCTGAACATTCCACACCATGGCCATTTGTGCATTTGCTCCCTGACCCATCAATATCGACCCTGGGATTGTCCTCCTACTCTTAGAGGCACCATAGTGGTTAGCACTGCTGCCTCATAACTCCATGGACCGGGATCGGTTACCAGCTTGGGTCACTGTCTGTGTGGAGTCTGCACATTCTCCCCGTGTCTGCATGGGTTTCCTCCTTCTGCACTGTATGGTTTCCATGTGTGTTAAATTCCCAAACTCTCCAGCTTTAAAAATCTTTCTAAAAGTTGAGAGTAAAGTTTTATTTGCCTCTCCAGTGCTTTCTTCTTTCTTGGCTCAATATCTGCTCTCCCCTTCACTCACCCCATTTCTGACTAGTTCCTCGGGCTATTTCTTTATCTTTGCCTTTTGCATTTGCCCTTTTGCTAATATGGATGTGCAAATTAGATGCATAAGCAGTCCAGAATCCCTGGCATTTATGTTTCTATTGGGCGGCACGGTAGCACAGTGGTTAGCACTGCTGCTTCACAGCACCAGGGACCTGGGTTCGATTCCCGGCTTGGATCACTGCCTGTGTGGAGTTTGCACATTCTCCTTGTGCCTGCGTGGGTTTCCTCTGGGTGCTCTGGTTTCCTCCCACAGTCCAAAGACGTGCGGGTTAGGTTGATTGGCCATGCTAAATTGCCCCTTAGTGTCCTGAGATGCGTAGGTTAGAGGGATTAGTGGGTAAATATGGGGGTAGGGCCTGGGTGGGATTGCGGTCGGTGCAGACTCGACAGGCCCAATGGCCTCTTTCTGCAGTGTAGGGTTTCTATTTAATGTTACTTCCAGGAAAGCAACTTACACACAGCTAAATGAGGTCTTTCCTTCTCATGCACTGGCTGTTCAGAGGGAGGTATGGTGTGGGAGTTCAGGCTCATGAACTATTCTTCAAACTGTTAGATGTTGTTGACTTTGCAGCAAAGAGGATAATTTGTATAGTCACTAAATAGCTGACGAGTTTGTGTTTTGGGGCCTTAGGTATCCATTAACAAGGTTTCTCCTTGGTATCTTGCAATATGGCGGCTCTACAACAACCATGCTGATCCCAGCTTAAAAACTCAAGCGACCCTTCCTGTAAGGTTCTAACTATATTAGAGGTTGTGGGGTTTAACAGAAAAAGGAAAGACTTTATTTTGCACACGTAGATCCAAACTGAAACTCCACGGATTTTATTGAAAGCTGCCTTCTGCTGTGCAGAATACAAAGGTGAAAGTCAAACAGCAGCCTAATGACATCATTATAAAACCATGTGATCAGCTCTTAAAACAACCTGCAGCCCGTTTAAATATATAACGCCATCAAACAGTGTTTCCACAGCATTCATAATACTCCACAGACATCAAACACTGTCATTCATAGGTACTCAGCTCCTTTGTACAGAATTCCTCTTTTTTTGTTGTCTGACAAAAGGAATTATTATTTTATTGCAAGATAAAAATCCATCGGGTTTTGACATTCCAGATCACAACAAAACAAGCAGTGTGCCGGGTCTCTTAGTCAATCTTTATAAATTGAGTAAGACTGAAGATAGAGATTTGTGGTGTATGGTTTGCGAGCTGAATCCTTCTCACTGTACACACATCAGGCGCACATTTTATTCACACAACTGAATCTAAATTCATGAACTTTGAAGTGGCAGTGGACTCAACTGCAGCTAAGGTACAGCAATTGTGCAGAAAGTAATCATCAGCGTTGTGGCATCTGGGAAAATGATAGCTGAGGAAATGTAGAACTGATATTATCGGCTTCCAGATGCTGTTACCGGGGATGGTAACCGAGGTGGATGGATTAAATTCCACCTTGAATAAGGTGCCCAATAATCTCCCCTTGGCAACCTATAATCCCTGAAATGTCCACCATAATAAACCCTCTGTGCTTACCCGCCCCTAGCAACACAGAGTTGGCTCTCTGCTGAAGCTAGACTATTGATTCCCACCTACAGATCAAAAGTCAGTGAGATAACTTTGAATGGGATTCACACAAGGACACAAGAAATAGAAGCAAGAGTAGGACACCAGGCCCTTCAAGCCTGCCCCGTATGATATTTGCTGATCTATGCCGGCCTCAACTGATTTTCTATGTCATTTCTCCATTGCCCTCTATTCCTCTGTGGAAAGGGTGGAATATGCCCTGTAGTGACGTACAAAGATATTGATAAGCAGCAGCCTTTAGGACTACATTTTCTGCCAAGCCATCTTTTTTTACCAACTATCTGCATTTCCTAATTAAAAAATTGTCTGTTTTCAACTTTTAGTACATTGTAATACCATTAATTTGATGGCAGTAGAGCAGAGTACAATTAAAAGTATCGAAGTTATTTTTGCATTAGTGTAACTCACAATTGTCATTTCCATTGAATAACAGAGAATGGGGTATTCATTCAATATTGTCTTTAATCAGAGACAGAAACCTCGATTTTATTTGCCAATGGGTGCAGATAGGTGGCAGGTAGAAGTTCTTCTGGCCTCAGATATTCTCGCCACCAGGTTTTTGATTTGATTTAATTTATTATTGTCATGTATATTGGGATACAGTAAAATGTATTGGCTCTGATCTTGTCACCAGGGTCTGAGTACAATTTTAACCCAAGGATTAACTGGGGAAACTATTTTAAAAATAAGAACATAAGAAATAGGAGCAGGAGTAGGCCATCTAGCCCTTCGAGCCTGCCCCGCCATTCAATAAGATCATGGCTGATCTGAAGTGGATCAGTTCCACTTTCCCGCTTCCTCCCCATAACCCTTAATTCCCCTGTCTATCAGACACCCATCTACCCGTGACTTAAATATATTCAGTGAGGCAGCCTCCACCACTTCAACGGGCAGAGAATTCCAGAGATTCACCACCCTTTGAGTGAAGAAGTTCCTCCTCAACTCTGATCTAAACTGCCCCCCACTTATCTTGAGGCTGTGCCCTCTAGTCCTGCTATCCTTTCTAAGCGGGAAGAATCTCTCTACCTCTACCCTATGCATCCCCTTCATTATCTTGTACGTCTCTATAAGATCCCCCCTCAGCCTTCTAAACTCCAACGAGTACAGACCCAGTCTATTTAGTCTCTCTTCATAGGCTAACCCCCTCATCTCCGGTACCAGCCCAGTGAACCTCCTCTGCACTCCCTCCAAGGCCAATGTATCCTTGTCTTGGCAGCCTTGCCAGGCCAACCTGCAACCCCGGACATACTGGGCTGGATTTTATGGCTGCCTGTGCCCTAAAACTGGAAAATCTCGCCCCAGGTCAATGGGCCACAGCATGATCCTCGCCCCCAGCTCGCTATGATTCCTGTGACGAGTGGGATGGGAAAATTCTGCCCCACTCTCTCCCCTCTTCATCCATCGGGAAAAGATACAAAAGTGTGAACCTCCTTCTACACTCTAGCCATGACTGTAACACTATAATCTGAGACCACTCCCCTATCCGTTCCCTTTTAAGATCAGGTACGGTGTCTCAATTCAGGTATCCAAAAACCAGTAATGTCCGAAAACTGGATATTTTTATAAGCTGCCATGCATGGGATTTAATTCTTATTCAGTGGACTTCAGGTGCTTAGAGAGGTGTGACTGACCCTTGAGCCCGCCTAACCCAGCTTGGCCTGATCCGCTCGACCTGACCCGAAAACTGGCAAGATCCAAAATCCAGCATGGGCTCAGTCCCCAGGCTGCCTGTTTTGAGACTCTGTACCATATATATCTCATTCCCTTGTGAAAGTTACTCTTGGATTTGTTTACATTACCCTTTCAAGCAGTGAATCTCACTGAGGACAAACAAACTCTCATTTCCTTTGTAATGACAATGATCTTAAATCTGCGTTCTTAAGTTATTCACATTTTTATTACATTTTTAACACCTCCTGTCAGATCCTCCTTGTGGCATATATCAGGAGTGTGGGCAGACAGTCAGTGACTGACTCCTGCGGGACGGTGTGTGGAAATGTTCAATAAGCACGCAGCCTGGACGTTTCATCCACTTCAGTGGGCGAGCACCTAACCTCCATCTGGTGACTCTCCTCAGAAGCCGGGCACTCAATGGGGGAGTCTGTGCGAAGGCCGATGGGGGCCCCAATGGGGGTGGGGTGGCGGGGGTTTCAAGGTCCAGGAGCCGCAGCTCTTGCTGGTGAGAATGTGATTTACGATCTGTCCACCCCTCACCAGTGGCGCCATTGATTTGAATGTATTTAAAGTTTATTTATTATTGTCACAAGTAGGCTGACATTCACACTGCAATGAAGTTACTGTGAAAATCCCCGAGTCGCCTCACTCTGGCTCCTGTTCGGGTACACTGAGGGAGAATTTATCACGGCCAAGCACGTCCTTTGGAGGAAACCGGAGCACCCGGAGGAAACACGTGCAGACACTGGGAAAAGCGTGCAGATTCCGCACAGACGGTGACCAAGCTGGGAATCAAACCTGGGTCCCAGTATTATTAACCCACCCCCCTCACCAGATATTAATACACCCCGCTGTTTAGTGATGACCTCCGATGGCTTGATGGGGGAGGTTGGGTTCCAGTTCAGATTGTGTGTTGGGAGGGAGGGACTTGAAGAACTCATGATAAAGATGGGGAGAAGGGGTTGACTTCAACTGGGGTGGGGAGGAGATCCTCTGGGACCTTCTTGGTGGGCTGGGGGGAGGTTCACTCAGGTTATGAATGGGGCACCCTTTAAAGACAGTGCCCTGATCTCTGAACAGCCGGGTTTTGCTGGTGTGTTTAGCCTCGCTGTCCCCCCCTCCCATATGGTGGAGTGAAACACACCCCCTCGATACTTTATGCAGCATGTTGTAAGGTCTGGGGAGAAATCCAAACTGTTTCTCTGGTAGAAACATGCCAGTTTTCTCACTGGAAGCAACACTGCCATTTTTTGATAAGGTTTAGCCCAGTATTAAGAGAGGAATCCTGGTGCCCCACAGATAGAGCTGTCTGTGAATGATCTCCAATCAAACCTTGCCGTTTATAAGCTTTGCCTCACTCTCATATACTCAGCACTGCTGCAAACTCACACTCATACTTTATAGATTGCACACAGGGCTAGCTATTCAACCATGACAGCCTCATCAGCCAAACACCCAACACCCAATGACACATTTCCCTCTCTCTTTTGCACAAGAAGGGGATTCATTACCAGAGGCGTCAGGAGTTAACCAGAGGCAATGTCCAGGGAGGAGACAGTGCTGCTCATTATTGGGATGCCCATTGCTGAGATAAAACCCAGTGGAGGAGCTGAACTCTCATTTCCAAAACTCCTTCTCACACCCCATTGCACCCACACTTCCTTCTCATTTAAAAGCTGCAGATGTTAGAAGCACACAGATCTTACTGCCCCCACCTCCCCCCTCCCACTCACACACCTGGATACTCCATCACCATCACTGAATCCCCCACTGTCAACATCCTTGGGTTACCATTGACCAGAAACTCATCTGAACTCACCACATAAACACAATGGCTACAAGGTCAGGATCCTGAGTGGATTCTTCTAGGGAGGGTGCACCATGCCTGGCCACTCTGCAGACATCATGGATCACCAAATGCAATGGTCACTGGAACCAGAGCAGAGGAGCTGGCCCCCTGGTCCAGAGCACCCTGAGAGGAGCCCATGGAGATAACAGGCAGCTTGTCTGCCAGAGTGAGACATGTCTGCACCTCCCTGTTCATCACTGATAGATGGACACTGGGCTGAGAGAGTAGGTGCCTCATCCATTGGCAGTAATCTCCTGAGTTCAAAGGCAGTGTTTTGGGGTTTGCAAGTCCGAGTGCACTCCTAGGAAGCCATGACTCTGCTCCTGGAGCTGCCTCTCAATGAGAATCACTGCAGTGTGCTCAGTGCTTTGGGTCATTCCAGCACTCACAGTCCCCATGGATTCCTCCGTGGCAGAGAAACAGATCCTCAGGGTTCTCCGTTAGACATTCCCACGCATCCCACTGGGTACCCAGTATCTGCCACTTGATGGACATCGCCAGAGGCTCATCACCTACTTCAGATTCAGTATGGTCCTTGTCTTCAGCAGTCCTCCTCCAACTGGTAGTGCTCTGGGCACTCTCTGCTTCTCTCCTCTGGTGAATGCGATATGCCCTGGAAATCTCTCCTAAAAAGGGTGATTTACAAAAGTTTCAATGGGTGTACAGTGCCAATATCAGCAATGTGGTGAACAATTACTTCATAACACCTCCAGAGGTCTCCGATTCATTCTTCTTCAATGGGCTGATGAATTCTCACATTTACTTGGTATCCACTTGCAGGTTGTGACGCAACTCAGCATGATGGCACAGTGGTTAGCACTGCTGTCTCACAGTGCCAGGGACCCAGGTTCGATTCCTGGCTTTGGGTCACTGTCTGTGCAGAGTCTGCACCTTCTGTTTGTATATGCATAGGTTTCCTCCAGGTGCTCCGGTTTCCTCCCACAGTCCAAAAGACATGCTGGTTAGGTACATTGGCCATACTAAATTCCCCCTCAATGTACCTGAACAGGCGACGAAGGGATTTTCACAGTAACTTCATTGCAGTGTTAATATAAACCTACTTGTGACAGTGATAAATAAACTTTAAAACTCATAAATTCAATAATTCCACGTAATTCACTCTGTGATTAAATGACATTAAAAAATTAAGCATCTTGCAATCTGTTGCATCTAAGGCTGATGTATTCCAGATAGATGGTTTGTGAAATGATCTTCAGGGGTAGCTCATGGTCCTTAGCCTGTCATTTGCAGAATGTAATCTGCTGGATATACCTCACATGATGAAGCTTAGTTGTTTTATTCTCCTCACTATAAATTATACATTTATTGCAAATGCATTAAAATGAATGGATGCTGAATTTTTAATTTTCAAACCTCATTTCCTCTCAGTGTTTGATATTTCAAATAAAGCAAATATGAACCTGCTCATTCCTTGAGTTTTCTCCGCTTTGTGATTTGAAGCAGTTAAAAAAAAAACAAAAAATATAAGCCCAGCAAGAAGTCTCATAACACCAGGTTAAAATCCTACAGGTTTATTTGGAATCACGAGCGTTCGGAGCCTGCTCCTTCAAAGGTGCAGCCAGTGTGTCACCATGTCACTTCAGAAAGTTTATTAAAGAGTCTTGTGAAGAGATTGATAGAGTTTAATTAAAGTACAATAGCAGAGTCTGATAAATCTTGTTTTTCCTTGGTAAAATGTTCAATAAAGTTGGGTTGGACTTTCACCTGACTCTTGTCCCCTTTGTCTATCTCATTGTGTAACACACCTGAGTTAAAAAGGGTTACTAGTCAGGATTAGTCAGGGTGCATTTACCCACCTTTCACTTTGTTTTACCCACCTTTGAGGGTAGAAATTCCTCCTGATCTGTCTTAAATTGGTGCCTCTTTATTCTGAGACTGTGCCCTCTGGACCTAAACTCTCCCATGAAGGGAAACGTCATCTCAGCATTTACCCTGTCAAGCCCCTTAAGAATCCTATATGTTTGAATAAGATCACCTTTCATTCTTCTGAATTCCAATGAGTACAGTTGCAACCTGTTTAATCTTTCCTCATAAGACAATCCCTCTATACTGGATCATTCTAATGAACCTTCTCTGAACTTCTTCCACTGAAAAAGTATCTTTCCTTATGTATAGGGACCAGAACTGCTCACAGTACTCCAGATGTGGTCTCACCAGTACCTTGTACAGTCGCAGAAAGACTTAACTACTTTACTCTCTAACCCTCTTGAAATAAGTGCCAATATCCCATTAGCCTTCCTGACTACCTGCTGCATCTGTGTGCTAGCTTTCTGTGTTTCGTAAACAAGCTCCCCTAAGACTCTTTGTACTGTGTCTTTCTGCACTTTTTCTCCATTTGAATAGTACTCTGTTCTTTTATTCTCCTTGCCAAAATGAACAACTTTACACTTTCCCACATTATACTCCATTTGCCAACTTTTTGTCCACTTACTTAACATATCAATATCTCCTTGTAAACTGTATCCCTCTCGCAACTCGCCTTTCCACCTACTTTTGTGTCGTTTGTGAATTTGGTGATAGTAAATTCACTTCCTTCCTCCAAGTAATTAACATATGTTGTAAACAGTTGCGGTGCCGGCGCTGATTCCTACGGAACCTCATTGGTTACAGGTTGCCAACTTGTAAAAGAACCCCTTATCCCCACTCACTGTTTCCTGCCATTAGCCAATTCTGTATCCACACCAATATTCCACCTCCAACACCGTGGGCTCTTATCTTATGACTTAACCTTTTATTAGGTGTCTTGTCAAACACCTTTTGGAAATCCAAATACAACACATCCACTGGTTCCCCTCTATCCACTCTGAAAAGGAGGTGGTGTAAAGCACAATCCACACAAGGCAAGGACTATATGATGGATGGCTAGTCCTGTGAACAAGAATGCTCTACAACACTTTCTTGGTATGACAAATTATCTTTCTAAATTCATCCCACGTTATAGTGAGGTTGCTGGACCTCTTCATCGACTTCACCATCAGGACATTGAAGGTGCTAGAAAGAGCATCACACAACAGTCTTCAACCGACTCAAACAAGTACCCGCAGCCCCAGCAATACTGCAGTATGTAGATGTTTCAGCACCCATACTCATATCAGCAAACAGCTCCCAGCATGGACCTGGCGCAGTCTGTAAACAGAATGGCAGATGTTTGCTTCAAGGGCCCTCACTAACACTGAGACACGCTATGCACAGATCAGGAAGGAACTTCTGGTTCTAGTCTTTGCCTGTTATAAGTTTCATGACCTCATATATGGTTGTCCTGCAACTGTTGAAATCATCAGGCAGTATCTTAAAGAAGCCTTTTCACACTGCGCCTCCATGGCTGTAGTGCATGATGCTAAAGCTGCAATGTTACAATCTCAGCAAGGTCCACAAATGTGGTAAGGAGCTGTCCTTGGCTAATACCCTCTAAAGAGCCTTCTTACCCACTACAGATCAGGCAGATTGTGAAGAAGACATAGACGTCATGACAGTAGGGATGTTGTCCTCTTGTCGAATACAGAAACTCAAAGATGTCTTACATGCAGACAAGTGCACAATGTCAGCATGAAATCTTGGCCAGAATCGTCAAGGGATCTTCCCCACAATCATAGAATCATAGAAACCCTGCACTGCGAAAGAGGCCACTTGGCCCATCGAGTCTGCACCGACCACAATCCCACCCAGGCCTTACCCCCATATCCCTCCATATTTACCCACTAATCCCTCTAAGCAACGCATCTCAGGACCCTAAGGGACAATTTTTAGCAAGGCCAATCAACCTAACCTGCACATCATTGGACTGTGGGAGGAAACCAAAGCACTTGGAGGAAACCCACGCAGACTTGAGGAGAATGTGCAAACTCCACACAGACAGTGATCCAAGCTGGGAATTGAACCCAGGTCCCTGGAGCTGTGATGCAGCAGTGCTAACCACTGTGCTACCATGCCACCCTAAAAGATGTTGGGGTGGTACCGGAATTTGAACCTGGGTCCTCATGCTGCCAAAGCATGAGTCACCATCGCTCTGCACATTCTTCACCATCAGAGGTGAGCTGATGTGTTGTAGTGGAGACTTTTCCTGCTTCTTGACTGTGATAGAGAGACTCAACAAAGTTCGTTCCAACAAAATAACTTGTCTTTATTTACAAAACACTGCATGCAGTATTGGCAAATGGTTCAGAGAGCCATCCTTACGACTTGCTAATTCTTCCTCAAGTCCACCCTTACATAAAGAATCAGTTCAGTATTTAGACATAATCATTATCAGTTTGTGTGACCAGAGCTTACTGAGGAATTAGATCAGTAATAGCATCATAAGCAGCGTCATAAATCATGATGTAGCCTGCAGACCTCCTAGACCTCTTTGTCTCATCAGTCATATCTTTATCTCATCCTTTGATAGAACAGAGGAAGGTCGGTGACTCCTTCATCCCTGACCTTATCTTGTCTTACTCATACAGCCTTAGGTTTTGTGGAGTCAGCCTTATTAGGTCTTGACCTTTTCCAGTCTTATTCATGTCTTAGGTTATGCGGAGTCAGTTTTCCTTATCTTGTACTAAATAGTTGACCAATTTTCCCATCATGCCACTACTTCATTTGTACAACTTCACAACTGTACAGGATGGCCTGATACTGCAAGGCCAGTAATTCATCATCTTTACTGCTCTTCAGAAGTGCTACTAAGAACCTAAGAACTTCATCAGAGGCACCACAGGTTTGGAAGCAACTAGATACAGGGCCAAGGAATCACTGCACTGGCCCTCCATGTGTACAGAAATGGAAAGGGAAATCTCCAAATGTGCATCACACAATACTAAAGATGCATTAAGCAAAAGAATCGTTGCATTTACAGTAAGTCCTGGAGCCGTCATGGTTTTTCACAGCAGTTGATATCTTCGAATGAATGGAATAACATTTAGCCTTAGTTGTATTACATGTGATTTGAACTTGACAACCTGCCAAACATGACAAGTACTACAGTCATCATCAAACTCAAGAGATGCTTCATCACACAAGGCATTCCTCAAAGACTCATGACAGACAACACTTTCCAACTGGTCTCCACGGACTTCTGGAATTTTGCACACCCGTGGGACTTTGAGCATATCATGAGCAGCCCCCTATATCCACAGTCACACAGTCTGGTGGAACAGGGGGCTCACTCAGCCAAATATCTTCTAGGGAAATCTACCAGGGTCTGATGCCAGTGATGACTGATAGTGACAACGCTGGGAGGAGAGAGAGAGAGTGAGAGAGAAAGAGAGTGAGAGAGAGAGGATGGGGGGGATGCAGGCTTTGGTCGGGGCAGGCAGCGGTGGGAGCCACCGAGATCTCTGTGGTCGAGAGGGGAGTTGGTAATTTTTTCTGCTGATCAGGCATCCTTTAAAAATGGCTCCCTGGCCTCAGTGCAGCCAAGTTTTGCCGGTGTGTTTAGGACTCGCCCCTCAACGTAGCAGGGTGAAACCTCCCTTCCTGTTGGTTTGTGTCTCATTGTAAAATAGAAAAAAAAATGGGTGATCAGAGAGAATCCAGGAGGACGTAATACTCAAAGGTGGCATGGCAACAAAGAAAGGAGTATAGGCTCATGGAAGGCAGGTGTGTTAGTGACAATGCGGATCAATATAATTGGCCAGGATTCTCCAACTCTGCCCGAGGTTGGGATTCTCCAGTCCCGCTGCTGTGAATGGAGATTTGGTTCTCGCTGGCATACAAAATTGGAGAATTCTGGTCATCGTCTATCACAAGCCTTATATAATCAGAGAGGGTAGCACCAAGAAAATGTAGCTGTTAGGAGAGGCAGATTATGGATTCCATTTTCTTTTTATATTCATTCAAGGGAAGCGGGTGTCGTTAGCTAGGCGTTAGCCCCAGTTCCCTCAACGTTTCCTCATAAGACCTACCCCCCAAACCAGGCAGCTTGTGGCAGCTTTTTCACTTGTTCGTCGGGAAGTCAGGAAAGCTTTCACAACATTGCATCCACTGCTAATCCCTATCTCTCATTGCTCTTGCGAAAGTGGTAGCCTTCTTGAACCGCTGCATCCCATGTAGTGTAGGTGCATCCGCAGTGCTGTTGGGGAGAGAGCTCCAGGTTGTTGACCCAATGACAGTAAAGGAACAGCAATACATTTCGCAAGACAGGATGGTGAGTGGCTTGGAGGGGAGCTTCCAGGTGGGGGGTGTTTCACTCACACTGGAGATTTCACACCAATCATTTGTTAGCCCATTGAGCTATGGTTGTGCACCCCCTACTGTGAGAGGCATTAATTAAAGAATAATTTACTTAATGGAAATATTACATAATCTCACGCATGCAGTGCATGTTCAATGATATTTCACCAAATTATTCTTCAGTCTGTTTTTTTTTCCCCTCAAATGAAGTCAGGAGCTGGGAAGTGCATTTCACATTTATTGAGAGTGAAAAGCCTGGCTGGCTCAATTTAATCAATCCACTCTCCTGATCTCAACCAAAGGACTGAAACACCTTTTAGAAGTGTTACCCTGGGCATTGGAAGTGACTTGTGAGATATTGGGGAAATGTGTGAATTCCTCGCAGAAACTGGTGAGATGGGCTGTTAAAGTGGCGTGTGAGACTTACCTACTGGCCTCACACATCAATCCTACCAACTGTAATTTTAACTTGTAAGCACCAAGGAAACATCAGGGTCCTTGGTTCAAAGTTCAAAAACAGGGGCAGCACGGTGGCACAGTGGTTATCACAGCTGCCTCACAGAGCCAGGGACCCGGGTTTGAGTCCCAGCTTGGAGGACTGTCAGTGTAGAGTTTGCACATTCTCCCCGTGTCTGTGTGGGTTTCCTCTGGGTGCTCCGGTTTCCTCCCACAATCCGAAAGACGTACTGGTTAGGAGCATTGGCCATGCTAAATTCTCCCTCAGTGTACCTGAACAGGCGCCAGAGTGTGGCCATCAGTGGATTTTGATAGTAACTTCATTGCAGTGTTAATGTGAGCCTACTTGTGACTATTAAATAAACTTTAAAACTTTACATTCAGGCTCCAAAGAACTCATTGTAGCCCAGCTACCCAGGTTTGTGTGGTGAAGATTTGATGGCTTCTCTATCAAGACAAATCTGTTGGGAAGTGAATCAAGGTCTTGAATGGACAGTCATTGTCAGTTTTATGAGTGCAGTGTTGTGGGGGGACAGGGGGTTGCTTCTTTGGACCCCGCAAGGGACACTTAGCCTTCCCTTGCCTTGGGTTTTCCCACCCTCCTGCTTCAGTATGACCCCCATCCAGGTCCCACTCCTGACTGCCTACCGTAGTGGTGGAAAGAAAGTACCTGATCCCTGGTGATGGTGCCCAGCACTGAACAGTCACCTTAGAACAGTGCAGCACAGTACAGGCCCTCGATGTTGTGCCAAGCTATGTCCAAACCCAAGATCAAGCTGTCCCACTCCCTATCATTCTGGTGTGCTCCACGTGCCTATCCAATAACTGCTTGAAAGTTCCTAAAGTGTCCGACTTCACTATCACAGCAGGCAGTGCATTCCACACCCCAACCACTCTCTGAGTAAAGAATCTACCTCGAACATTCCTCTTTAATCTTTCATCTTGAACCTTATAGTTATGCTCCCTAGTGACAGCTACATCCACCCGAGGAAATAGTCTCTGAATGTCCACTCTATCAATCCCCCTTATCATCTTATAAACCTCTATTAAGTTGCCTCTCATCCTCCTCCATTCTAAAGGGAAAAGCCCCAGTTCCCTCAACCTTTCCTCATAAGACCTCCCCTCCAAACCAGGCAGCTTGTGGCAGCTTTTTCACTTGTTCATCGGGAAGTCAGGAAAGCTTTCACAACATTGCATCCACTGCCAATCCCATCACTGGGACACATTCCCTCCCCGGCAAAACATTGTGGCAGGACTTTTCTGTTTGTTCACGCCCCATCACCGCTGCAAGTGAGGATGGAGGATTTTGGGATCGGAAAATCCTGCAGGCATGAACGGCCGGAAAATTCCGACCAAAGACATGAACCAGTTTGTTTCAGACTGGGATCAGTTGGCGATGTGAAATCGGTCAGTTAGTGAGGCTCTGGGAAATGCGGCATTTAAATGAGAAATTTAGTTCTGCTTTCAGCAAGGGTGGGAAAGATGGGTGAAATATCAACTCTCTCTCACGGGCTGCAGTGGTAATATGGTATTTAATATGTACATGTTACAGTGCGTGAGAAATTATATGAATTTTAAATTGTAAAATATTCCTGAGCAGCCTTTTATTGATGTGGTAATAATGTTGGTGGTGCCTCCAGTGAGTAGGTTTCAGGATGTATTTTGCTGTGGGTGCTCCATTCTTTCTTTGCTGTTGAATTTTTCGTGCGCATCAGAATGAGGAGCGTTGGTGCTAGGGAAGGGAACGCTCCCTCACTTTTATTACTTTGTGTTAGCATCAAGCATTCCAGGTCAGGTCAGGTTCCGCACTGCTCAATGTGGACAGTTCTGGTTGTTTCTGTTTTGTAGTGAAATCATAAATCCGTTCTTTACCCTTGTGCGTACAATTTCTCTATAAAAAAAATCTTCCCCCATTTGCCTTAACCTCAGAAAAACATCCATTATTGAACTATGAGAATAACCGAAGACAAAAAGGACTTGTACTCGCATAAGGAGCAAGGTTTTCTGGCCTTCTTGCAGTTGGGAGACAGCACGACGACGGTGGGATCTTCTGGTTCTGTTGCTGTCAATGAGATTTCACATTGAATCCACCCCAAACCATCAGAAAACCCCGGGCTGGAGTGCATAGTCGGCGGGGCTGGAAGATCCAGCTGGCGTGAATGGCCTGAAAATTCCAGCCAATATTTTTCACGACCTCAACATGTTCCAGTGTGCTTCACAGCCAACGAATTACTCCCTTCTTGAAAGATGCGGCACGGTGGTGAGCACTGCTGCCTCACAGCACCAGGGACCCAGGTTCGATTCCAGACTCGGATGACTCTGTCTCTGGAGTTTGCACATTCTCCCCATGCCTATGTGGGTTTCCTCAGGGTGCTCAGGTTTCCTCCCACTGTCTAAAGATGTGCAGGTTGGGTTGATTGGTTGTGCTAAATTGTCCCTTAGTGTCGGGGTAGGGGGGGGTAGTGGATAAGTAGGGTAAATGAGAGGGTAAAAGCACATTACTGCAGATGCTGAAATCTGAAACTAAAAGAGAAAATGCTGGAAATTCTCAGCAGGTCTGGCAGCATCTGTAAGGAGAGGGAAAAAGCTGACGTTTTGAGTAGATGGCCCTTTGTCAAAACTGACACATGTGGTTGCAGGAATAAGGTCTGGGTGGGATAGTTGGCTGTGCAGTCTCAATGGGCCGAGTGGCCTCCTTCTAAACTGTAGGGATTCTAAGATGCTACATATCCATTGCTGTTGGTGAATGAAGCAGCTATTTGCAAATCGTTTACTGACCGTTTATCCCATTACCCTTTCCCTAATTTGCACAAATAGAAATGAGATAGTTGCTTTCATGGTGTTGGTTTATAGAGCTTGCGAGTGCAAAATGTGGCCCTTCAGCCCACCCTGTCTGCACTGGCCATCAAGCACCTATCTATACTTCACTCGGCAACTGGCTCCTCCCACAGCAACTGGATCCTAGACTTCCTAACCCACAGACCACAATCAGTAAGGATAGGCAACATCACCATCATCCTCAACACCGGTGCTCTGCAAGGCTGTCTCCTCAGCCCCTTACTATACTTTATACACCTCTGACTGAGTAGCCAAATTCCCCTCCAACTCGATTTTCACATTTGACGATGACACCACCATTGTGGGTCAGATCTCAAACAATGACAAGACACAGTATCGGAAAGAGATAGAGAATTTGGTGAACTGACGTGACGGCAATAATCTCTCCCTCAATGTCAACAAAACAAAGGAGATAGTCACCAACATCCGGAAGCGTAATGGAGGGCATGCCTCTCTCTACATTGATGGGGATGAAGTAGAAATGGTTGAGAGCTTCAAGTATTTAGGTGTCCCGATCACCAGAACCTGTCCTGGTCCCTGTATGCGGATGCTACAGTTAAGTAGTAAGAAGTCTTACAACACCAGGTTAAAGTCCAAAAGGTTTATTTGGTAGCACAAGCCACTAGCTTTTAGAACGCTGCTCTTTCATCAGGTGAATGGGAATTCTGTTCACAAACAGGGCATATAAAGACACAAACTCAATTTACAGAATAATGGTTGGAATGTGAGTCTTTACAGGTAATCAAGTCTTAAAGATACAGACAATGTGAGTGGAGAGAGGGTTAAGCATAGGTTAAAGAGATGTGTATTGTCTCCAGCCAGGTCGATTAGTGAGATTTTGCAAGCCCAGGCAAATTATGGGAGTTACAGATAGTGTGATATGAGCCCAAGATCCCGGCTGAGGCCGTCCTCATGTGTGCGGAACTTGGCTATCAGTTTCTACTCTGTCACCACAGTGCATGTGCTGTCCCATTGGAATGTCACCAAAGCTTCACATTAACATGTTGGGGTCAAATTTCTAATGTAAAAAAAAATTAAATGTTTATTTATAAGTACAAATAGGCTTACGTTAATTCTGCAATGAAGATACTGTGAAAGTTCCCTATGTTGCCACACTCTGGCACTTGTTCAGATACAGTGAGGGAGAATTTAGCATGGCCAATCCATCTAACTAGCACATCTTTGGACTGTGGGGGGAAACCCGCAAAGACATGGGGAGAATGTACAAACTCTACATAGACAACCTGAGAATCGAACCCGGTTCCCTCACAATGTGAGGCAGCAGTGCTAACAGTGATCAACTTTACATAAGCTAGGTCCTTTCAAAAGTCTGATGGCAACAGGGACGAAGCTATTCTTCAGTTAGTTGGTACATGACCTCAGACTTTTGTATCTTTCTCCTGATGGAAGAAGGCGGAAGGGAGAATGTCTTGGGTACATGGGGTGTTTAATTACACTGGTTGCTTTTCCGAGGCAGCAGGAAGTGCAGACAGTCAATGGATGGGAGGCCGATTTGCGTGATGGACTGGGCTACAGCGGCAACACCTCAAACGCTTCCAGTTGGGTTTGAAGTGCTTTGAGGATGTTCCATGACCACAATAGAAATGCAAGTCTCTTCTCCCTTTGAGCTGCTGGTGGGTCTGAGTCCACGTGTATCTGGAGACGGTAGTAGGCAATATCTTCAAGGAAGAAAAGAGATCAATTTCTGCTGAAGTAATGAAAATGCTGGTTTTGAAATACAATGCATCAGGCTCCTAACACATGCCATTTATCTTGTCTGCCATAGACTCCCTTCACTTGCTGTGGTTAGCAAGTTGGTTGAGTGAACACTGATTTACCTCTAAGTATTTCAAAGTAACCATCAGTTTCTTTTATATTATAGCACCTGAGCCATGTAATCAGCGTGCAGGAGCGCAGCAACATCGCATTAAAATGTAAATGCGGGCCTGCATCAGTTGCGGATGATAATGTTTCCTCGCTGGATGATTTGCATCCTAGTATGTTTGATTACAAAGCGCTGTACCCACTTAGTCATCTGTCACTGGTCAGCTGAATGAGACAACAGTCAGGAAATGAGCTTTCTTCTTCAGGCTAAGTGAGTGCAGAGGTGATAGTTCTAATAGGAGTCTGGTACTCAACTTTTTGCAGTCTTCAACATATATTAGGGAGAATATTTTTGAAGTCTGTGCAGTGAAAGTGCATTAGGCTTGATGGAAAGAGAAATAATTTTGCATTAAGCATGATTTGCATATAATTGCATGATCACATATGAAGGTTAATGGATATTTATTTTGGTCAGATATCCTTCTCTGATGTATTATTTGAAGAGGGTTTTGTATTAACTAGAAAAGTTAGTGTCAGAACCTCTGTGCTTTTTATTGAATAAGGAATAAACGATATTAACTCCACAACTAAGCTATGTACTGAGCAAACATCTCTTATTTAAATGCTGCCTCGGGGAGGACAAATTAACATACGAAGTTAATGAATATCACAGAATCATTGAATCCCTACAGTGCAGGAGGAGGCTATTTGGCTCAGTGACAACAGTCCCACCCAGGCCTTATCCCTGTAATCCCATGTATTTACCTTGCTAATCCCCCTGACAGTAAGGCTGAGATTTTCCGACCATTCCAAGACCGGAAAGTTCCACTCGAGGTCAATGGACCTTTGCGTGATCTGTATCCTGCCCGCTACGATTGCCATGCTGGGCAGGATGGGAAATATCCATCCGAAGAATGGCCAATCAACCTAACCCGCACATCTTTGGACTGTGAGAGGAAACCGGAGCACCCGGATCCCTTAAGGGGAAGGGAATATTAGTAGGGTGGTGAAAAAGGCATGTGGGACCCTTGCCTTTATCAATCAAGGCATAGATTACAAAAGTAGGGAAGTCATGTTGGAGTTGTATAGAACTTTGATGAGGCCACAGCTAGGGTGCTGTGCCCAGTTCTTCTCACCACATTATAGGGAGGATGTGATTGCATTGGAGGGGGTGCAGAGGAGATTCAGCTGGATGTTGCCTGGGATGGAACATTTAAGTTATGAAGAGAGGTTGGATAATCCTAGGTTGTTTTTGCTGGAGAAGGGAAGACTGAAGTGAGTCTTGATCAAGGTGTACAAAATTATGAGGGGCAGGAACAAATTGGATAAGGAGCTAAGCTGTCCCCTTAGCTGAAGGAACAGTCACGAGGGGATATAGGTTCAAGGCGAGGGGCAGGGAGTTTAGGGGGGAATGTGAGAGAGAACTTCTTAACCCAGAGGGCGGTAGAGGTGGGCTATCTCACATCCTTTAAAAAGTATCTGGATGAGCACTTGGCACATCATAACATTCAGGGCTTTGGGGCCAAGTGTTGACAGATGGGATTAGCTGGAAGTTCAGGTGGTTCTCGCGAATTGGTTCGATGGATCGAAGGGCCTCTTCTGCACTGTATGATTCTATGGCCACTGCTCCAAAGGGGTACCTTTGACCCTTAGGTTTGTGACACAGAGTCACTGTATTTAACACTGAGTTAAAGGCTTTTGAAAAATCCAAGAAAATTGCACCACACCATTGGCCTTTGTCAGCTATCGCAGTCATATCTTCTATGAGCTACACAAACCCCCAGGGATAAAGCCAAACTGATTGTTCCCAGTAAGACCACACTCCTTCCAATACATCCAGATGGTCTCTATAACACAACATCCCATTAATTTTTCACTGTGGCAAGACAAACTGATTGGCTGATTATTATCAGCATCCTTTTCGCCCCCTTTTTTGAATAGATAGAACAAGAGCAGGTTTCCATTCTTTAGGGCTGGAATTCTCCGGCTGTTCATGCTGGCAGGATTTTCCAATCCTGCCAGTAGCACAGTCTCGCCCGTGGGTTTTCCGCTGGCATGGGGTGACAGCGACGGGAGCAGAGAATCCCGCCATGAGCAAACATCGCGCCACCTCCCGCCAATGGGAAGTGTATGGCTAGGAGGCCCGAGGATCTCGTCCATGGTGACCCTCCATCTTCTAAACAGGGTTTAAAGAGCAGACAAAACAAATGCAATAAAAGAACTCACCCCCTTTTCACACCATCATAAAATACTTTATCTAGCCCAGGAGAGCCAAAATTCTTGCATCTGGTTAGCCTTTGGTTCATAGAATTTCCATAGAATCCTGACAGTGCAGAAGGAGGCCATTCGGCCCATTGAGTCTGCGTCAACCACAATCCCACCCAAGCCCTATAATCGTAACCCCACATCTATACCCTGCTAATCCCCCTGACACTAGGATCAATTTAACATGGCCAATCGACCTACCTGCACATCTTTGGACTATTGACAATCATTAGGAGTGAAGTATATGGGCTCCAATCGGTCAGTTGTAACATTGAGAGGCAACCGAGACTTGATTTATATCTTTGACAGTGCAGACTGCTGATAAAAATCACCAAATATCCAGGGATTATCAGTGACTCTCCCAATTACTAGATTAAATAGTGGGTCAGAAAGGTTGGTTAGCTTTCGTTTGGACTTCACATAGTTCCAGAATGGATTAACGTCCCCACTTTATTTATTATTAGTGTCACAAGTAGGCTTACATTCACACTGCAATGAAGTTACTGTGAAAATCTCCGAGTTGCCACATTCCGGCACCTATTTGGGCACGCTGAGGGAGAATTTATCATGGCCAATGCATCTAAGCAGTGCGTCTTTCGGACTGTGGGAGGAAACTGGAGCACCCAGAGGAAAGCCACGTGGCCGTGGGGAGAATGTACAGACTCTACATAGATAGTTACCTCAGCCAGGACTCGAACCTGGGCAGCAGTGCTAACCACTGTGCCACCATGCCACTTTTTGCAACTGTGCATTCAAAATTCGCATTATAGATTTAAGATTGTGAGCAGATCTATTAAGAATAATCCGATTTTCTTCTACAATAAAAACAGAAAATGCTGGAAAATCTCAGCAGGTCTGACAGTATTTTTGAAGAGAAAATAGAGCCAATGTTTCAAGTCTGGATGACCCTTCGTCAGATTTTCTTCTATTCTGTGCGCTCCTGAAGTTAACTCAGCTAACCGGTGTCCCTCTACATCTCTTACTTGCTCTGTTTCCCAGAGTGGTTTTAATCTGTGACACCATTTTCTTGTTGGAACTCTTTCTCCAAGAGCTTCACGATTCGCAGATCAATATTGAGTTCAGGCATCATTGATTGTGTCACATGCGTGAAGTACAATCTTCCTTTTTCAAAAGATACAGAATATAATCCAAAATCATCATTCACGTAGTCAAGTTTGGAAAATTTAACACCTTGTAGCCTGATGTCCAAGTTAAGGTTGATCGCTGTGATGTTGTGATCAAGTGGTTCCAAGGATCTTATTAGAAACAACATGAGCCGGAACAGAAATGAAAACCAGATCAAAGCAGTTCAAAAGGGGTGCAGGTTAGGTGGATTAGCCATGGTAAATGTGAAAGGTGAGAGGAATCGGGAAGGTTGGGGAACGGGGCTTGGCTGGGAATGGGTGAGATGCTCTTTCAGAGTTGATGTAGACTTGATGGGCTGAATGGCCTCTTTTTGCACTGTTGGGATTCTATGGTTCTATTACAGCATCTTCCCAAGTCACTTGATGATTTTCTATATAAATCCACCATCAAGAGTTACACCAATAAGGTTGTTGTTTTGTGGTGTACTCTGAAAGGTCTTCCAATCAGTAACAGGTAGATTAAAACCACCCGCAACTATTGTAAAATCTGTTTTTTGATCACCTGCTGCACCAAGTAGATTCTGAAGGGTGATACCACTTTCTTGTGTTGAATTAGGCTGTTGGTAAACCGCTCCGAGTGTCATTGTAATAATATTAGGGCGAGTAACAGTGGCCCAAGTTGAAACTTCAAGACTAGCCTCATTCATCTGTAAATAAGACAATGAGATAAAACCCTTTCTGACACAAAGCAACACCCCTCCACCACGTTGATCAGTTCGATCCTTTCAAAAGGAAGAATAATATGTCTTCACAAACCTGTCAGAAGCAGTGACAGGCGAACCATCCACCTTCTGAGTAATATTGGCTTGTTGTAGAATTTAGTGGAGTCTACAGTGGAAGGAAGCTTCAGAGAACTCAGGAGTTAGAATCATAGAACAAAATTCCTACAGTGCAGAAGAGGCTGTTCTGCCCATTGGCCGGAATTTTATCTCCACTGTCCGCCATGGGAATCAGAGTGGGTGAGGGGTGGATGATGGGAAGGTCCATTGACCTGGGGCAGGATTTTACAGGTTTGGGGTGAGCGAGGCCATTAAATCCCACCCATTGAGTCTGCACTGACTTCCTGGCAGAGTATCTTACCCAGGCCCTCTCCCCTGCCCTACCCCTGCCATCCCGCACATTCAGCATGGCCAATCCACCTAACCTGCACATCTTTCGGAAACCCGGAGAACCCGTAGGAAACCCGCACATACGAGGGGGGGAAGATGCAAATCCAGACAGATAGTCACCCAAGGCTGGAATAGAACCTGGGTCCCTGGAGCTGTGAGGCAGCAGCGCTAACCATCGTGATGCCTATGGTTTGGTCACTACTATAAAAGCAGCTTTCAATTCAGTCATAAATTACGAATATTAATAACAAACATTTTCAAAGCCCTGTCAACATTTACTTGTTTCCCCTACCAGTCGTAGGCCCTTTCCAAGAGTGATCACAAATCCATTTTCCAGCATTCCCTTGACAATATTTCAAAATCTGTCCATCATCGCGTACCTTTCCTTCTGATCTTGATCTCGTACCCTTCTGTTGCATTCATACAGGAAGTTTACCATTCTTTGCAAAAACAGTTTGCACCTCTCTCGACCGGCTGGGGCACACATGAACGTTAGGGAGATTAGCTTGGTCAAGCTTTGGCAGCACCTGTGCTCGCTTCGACAGAACATATACTACAATTGGAACGATACAGAGGAGATTAGCATGGCCCCTGCGCAAGGATGACACGCAAATTCGTGAAGCGTTCCTTATTGTTAGCTCTCGGTGTTAAAAGGATCAAGGGGTATGGAGGAGAAGGAGGGATCTGGATATTGAATTTGATGATCAGCCATGATCAAAATGAACGGTGGAGCAGGCTCGAAGGGCCGAATGGCCTACTCCTGCTCCTATTTCCTATGTTTCAAGAACAAGCATGGAACGCCTGAACATCAAACTGGGTTGGAAAAGTGGCTTTAAGTAGTTGAAAGTAATTTCCAGATCTTTTTCGCAGGTGTCCCAATCATTGTTAGTTTTGACTACAAATCCAATTTACCACATAATTCAGATGAATAACCCATGTCCAGTTCATTTTCCTCAACTTTGGTAATAATACCGTCACATTCCCGGGAAGCTGAGTGAATCGAACTCTGTAAAACGGACACAGAAGACTGAGGTGCCTCAACTTCCTAGTTAGACCAGGCAGTTTGCACAGCCTGTAATTTTGATGACAAATCTTCAACCATCTTTGAAAGAGCATCAATTTGCTTAACCAGATTGGGAGCGTTCTGCTGTCACTGAGCACCCAGCAGTGACAGAGACGGAATCCGGTAAAGTGGTGATAAAAACCTTTACAAAAATAATGCCAAGATGACTAGGCATAGTTTTTCTGTTTCTGGACAAAACAAAATTGTAGAACCTGTTTGTACCTTTCTTAAAGCTACCTTTCCAACACAGTTTGATGCTCGGCTATTCCGTGCTTGTTTTAGAAACTAGAAGCAGGAGTGCAGCAATCAGCCCTTTGAACCTACTCCGCCATTCATTATGATCATGGCTGATCATCGAGTTCAATATCCTGATACCCCCCACTGCTCCTCCATATCCTCCACTGGAGGATAGCAAATGTTGTCCCCTTGTTCAAGAAGGGGAGTAGAGACCATCCTGGGAATTATAGACTAGTGAGCCTTACTTCTGTTGTGGGCAAAGTTTTGGAAAGAATTATAAGAGATAGGATTTATAATCATCTAGAGAGAAATAAATTGATTAGGGATAGTCAATGCGGTTTTGTGAAGGGTAGGTCGTTCCTCACAAACCTTATCGAGTTCTTTGAAAAGGTGACCAAAGAGGTGGATAAGGGTAAGGTGTATATGGATTTTAGCAAAGCATTTGATAAGGTTCCCCATGGTAGGCTACTGCAGAAAATGCAGATGCATGGGATTGAGGGTGATTTAGCAGTTTGGATCAGGAATTGGCTAGCTGATAGAAGACAGAGGGTGGTGGTTGATGGGAAATATTCAAACTGGAGTTCAGTTACTAGTGGTGTGCCTCAGGGATCTGTTTTGGGGCCACTGCTGTTTGTCATTTTTATAAATGACCTAGATAAGGGTGTAGAAGGATGGGTTAGTAAATTTACTGACGACACCAAAGTCGGAGGAGTTGTAGATAGTGAGGATGGATGTTACAGTTTCCAGAGGGACATAGATAAGCTGCAGAGCTGGGCTGAGAGGTGGCAGATGGAGTTTAATACGGAAAAGTGTGAGGTGATTCACTTTGGTAAGAATAACAGGAGTACAGAATATGGCGCTAATGGAAGGACTCTTAGTAGTGTTGACGAGTAGAGAGATCTCGGGGTACATGTGCATAGTCCCTGAAAGTTGGCACCCAGGTTGATAAGGTTGTTAAGAAGGCGTACGGTGTGTTAGCTTTTATTGGTAGGGGGATTGAATTTTGGAGCCGTGAAGTCGTGTGACAACTGTACAAAACTCTGGTGCGGCCGCACTTGGAGTATTGCGTACAGTTCTGGTTGCCGCATTATAAGAAAGATGTGGAAGCATTGGAAAGGGTGCAGAGGAGGTTTACCAGGATGTTGCCTGGTATGGTGGGAAGGTCTTATGAGGAAAGGCTGAGGGACTTGAGGTTATTTTCATTGGAGAGAAGAAGGTTACAAGGTGACCTGGTTGAGGCATTTAAGATGATCAAAGGATTGGATAGGGTGGACAGTGACAGCCTTTTACCTCGGATGGTGATGGCTAACACAAGGGGACATAGCTTTAAATTAAGGAGTGGTAATTATAGGACGGATGTCAGAGGTAGGTTCTTTACTCAGAGGGTAGTAAGGTCGTGGAATGCCCTGCCTGCAGCAGTTGTGGACTCGCCAACTTTAAGGGCGTTCAAATGGTCAGTGGATAGGCATATGGATAACATTGGAATAGTTTAGGTTAGAAGTTCATTAGATTGGTTCCACTGGTCGGTGCAACATTGAGGGCCGAAGGGCCTGTACTGCGCTGTAATGTTCTATGTTCCAAGTTCTATATCCTTTGATCCCTTTAGCCCTTAGAGCTAACAGTCTGCGGGCTATCCGTATCACCAATAAAATGGTAAGCACATCTATTCCAAATCCAAAAATTACAAGGTTTCGAAGGGCAATTAATTCACCTTTCACTAAAATCTTTCTTTGATCTGCAGGATTTCTAGTAGCACTGCACATCTGCCTGCCCGCCACACCTGGCACTTTTAATGACATTTCTGGGAGAACTGCTGTAAATATTAGATAGAAACTAAAGCAGAATATTCACACACACACACACACACACACACACACACACACACACACACACACACACACACACACACACACACACACACACCAAAGACTTCATATTTCAGGGGTACAACTCTCCATATCCCTGTCTCATTTTATCTCAAAGAGAACTCGGTGACAGTAGATGAAATAAAATCCCTTGCACCCGGTTATATTACCTTCCTTCCACTACAGATTTCTCTAATTCTACAACAAGCCAATATTGCTCAGAAGGTGGGTGATTTGCCTGTCACCAGTTCTGACAAGTTAAAAAGTTACAGAGCAGAAGAAAGCGTAGGAATAACTTTGAATCTCTATGCTCTCTGCAAAGGTTATGCTCAGATGAAGAGTTGCAAGCGAATTTTACATGACAGTTACAGTTAATGAAGGCGCCTCTGTCTGGCGAACCATTTTGAGTTTTATTCTGCATATATTCTGTAAACTTCATGGTGCATAAACATTAGATTTACTGGAGATTTGGCTGACTGTCTATTGTTCGCTAACCCCCTCAAGGAAGGAAATCTGCCATCCTTTTTGATGTTACCTACATGTGACTCTGGACCCATTGCCATGGTGGGATTATGAATATATTGTCTGAATTCTCCTCTCATTCACCTCGCATGCATTTGCTGGGATTGGTGGCCACAGAGGTAGGCCACAAGCCCTCCTGTGGAGGAGTTCTCTCTCTGTACTGATGGGCTGACAGTTGTGACTAAGTTTGCTTTCTCAATTTTCTCAACGCTGCAGAGAGAACCTCCATTTAGAGGCACCAAGGATTCAAACTAAAATAAAAGCAAAATATCGCGGACGCTGGAAATCTGAAGCAACTAAAGACTCGGAACGTTAACTCTGTTTCTCTCTCCACACATGCTGCCAGACTTGCTGAGTTGAACCAGCTATTTTGTGTTTTTATTTTAAATTTAAACTGCAAGTTATAATGAAATTAGGCACCCAGCCTATGGGTGCATCTATGAGCAGTATGGTGAGCTTTGGTTGGTAGCAGTAATTATTATTGTCTGTATGTATACTGCTCACATTTCACTTGGCGACTAGGGCTATTGTGTATTGCATCCATTTTGAGGCCTAATGAACTTACAGCCTATAACGTGCGGTCTGTTTATTGACCAAAACTGTAGCAATTGCCAAACATAGCATGTCCAATGTCAGGTCTGGGTTGATTATCACTGCATCATTGTTGTGAGCACTGATGGACAGAAACAATACCCCATCCCGTTTCTCTAGGCATCACCATTAATACAACCCTCATATACAGACAGCAACTTGTCAAAACGGTAGAAGAAATTATAACTTAGTAAATCAGCCGGTTCTTTATGGAGATTACAGGCCAAGACCTTCAGTGCCACTGCTCTTGCCATCACTTACTCAACTGCTGAATATTGCACCCCAGCTTAGAACACCAAACTGAAAGAAATCTCACAGCACCAGCTTAAAGTCCAACAGGTTTATTTATAGCAAACACCAAGCTTACCAATGTACAACTCAACTCAAAAACATCCAGGCTTCAGCTGTGGGGCTGTCCAAATAATGACACACATTTCTGCTGACTAAGGGTTCTGGCTCTAACGAAGGGTCATCCAGTCTCGAAACACTGGCTTTATTCTCTCCCACCAATGCTGTCAGACCTGCTGAGATTTTCCAGCGTTTTCTGTTTTTGTTGTCCACTAACTAAAATTGAAGGCGGGTTTAAAGAGCTCCAGTTAGCTAATGACAAGACTATTAACCACCTCTGTGATTATTGCACACATTAGATAAATAAGTAAGAATAGTAAGTGGCTGCCTCACAACACTAGCGACCCAGGTTCAATTCCCAGCTGGGTCACTGTCTGTGCGGAGTCTGCATGTTCTCCCCATGTCAGCGTGGGTTTCCTCTGGGTGCTCTGGTTTCCTCCCACAGTCTGAAAGACATGCTGGTTAAGTGCATTGGCCATGCTAAATTTTCCCTCAGTGTACTTGAACAGATGCTGGAGTGTGGCGACAAGGGGATTTTCATAGCAACTTCATTGCAGTGTTAATGTGACCCTATTTGTGACACTAATAAATAAATAAACTTAAAGTATAGTTGTAAGTTTTTTCATTGCTGTGTATTAGCCCAGGGATCACAGGCTAACTAGAAAAGTGCACTGAGGGAGTGCTGTCATTCTGTAACTTGGTGCTGTTTCATACTTGGGGAATCGAGCTGCTTTTATTTCTAAGTTTTTATTGGTAGCAATTGTTTTTAAATATTCTGATTCCTTTAAGTGAGATGACAATCAATGCGGTTCATTTGGAAATGAGTATAAATAAATAAAAATAATTTCATATATGCATGATAGAACAAAGAACAACACAGCACGGGAAACAGGCCCTTTGGCCCAACAAGCCCGCGCCACCATTTTAACATTATGAGTTCCCTCTTCCACCCATGACTCTTGTCTACGCTTATGGCACTCCACATTGGAAACCAGATTGAGGGAAGACTAATTTAGGGACAATTTGTACACCAATCAGCACATCTTTGGGGTGTGGGAGGAAACTGGAGCACCCGGAGAAAACCCACGCAAGCACGGGGAGAATGCGCAAACTCCCACAGACACTGGCCCAAATCCATGTATCTGCGCAGCAAACAGTGATAGTCACTGAGCTGTCGTTGTTGCCCATCAGCTGGTCCTGTTTAAGCATACACTAACGACGTGAAGCACTAGGCTACTCTCGAAATATCCAAGAGCAGCCCTCGTACGACCCACCGCGTGTATGCCCCTTGTTGGACAACAAGGCGGAACGAAGCACCTGTGGATTAAAAGAGAAAAACATCAATAACTCTATCAGCACATGAGGGCTGTGACACTCTCTCAACACCATGAAATGATCTTGTCAGGTCCAGAGGAATTAGCAATACATCCAGAACAAATTGTTAAATTGACACCAGAATATCCTCATGTAGCCGAATAATCTGAATTTACTGTTGAGAGATACAACTTGACTCCTGTCAACAGCAATTTATATAGCAGTGGGAACTCGCAAAATGTCCCAAAGTGCTTCACAGAAAGGTTATCAAACAAGATTTGACACTTATAGAATAGAATCCCTACAGTGCGGAAGAAGGCCATTCGGCCCATCAAGTCTGCACTGACAGCAATCCCACCCAGGCCCTTTCCCTGGAACCCCCACGTACTTATCCTGCATTTCTCCTGACACTAAGGGGCAATTTAGCACTGCCAATCAACCTAATCTGCACATCTTTGGAGTGTCGGAGCAACCTAGAGGAAACTCACGCAGACACGGGGAGAATGTGCAACCATCATACAGACAGTGACCCAACGCCGGAATTGAACCCATGTTCCTGGCATTGCGAGGCAGCAGTGCTAACCACTGTGCCACCGGGCCAGATTTTCCGGCTTTTCCTGCTGGCAGAATCTTCTAGTACTATCAAAGGCGGCCCACTATGGTGGGAACCTCCCCGAAGGCGTGAACCATGTAAAGTGTCAGATTTGGCAAGAGTGGAAGATCTCACTGGCAGTGTGTTAGGGTTAGGGTTGGAAGATATTGCAAAGTTAGGGAGGGGAGAGGCCATGGGCAATTGCAATATTTTATACTAATTTGTGCCTAGTCTGCAATAAAGTTGGGAATCAGCCGCAGTGAATTTAGAAAACCAAGGTGAGAAAGATAATGTTCTATATCTCAAGTAATCACCTGAAAGTGTAAGCAAAGAGGAAAATTAAGAAATAGTGAGCTAATAAGGCCAGGCGAAAATTAAGAGAGTTTTCATAGAATAAAAGGTGTGTAGGGAAAAGGGAAAGTTTTTTTTTGCTTCCAGATACTAGGACCTGCCTGCAAAAATAGAAATGCTGGAAAATCCCAGCAGATCTGTCAGCATCTGTGGAGAGAGAAAAGAGCCAATGTTTCGAGTCTGGATGATCCTTTGAAGGGTCATCCAGATGTGGGGGGGAACCTGGCCTCTATTTTTTAAATTTTCTTTGGATATTTTCACCCAAACATTGGAGTCTGTGGGAGAAAAAAAGGGTTATTTGACTGAAGTTGAGAATCACCCGTTTGCTTAACGGAGATTCTGTTCACTTCACAGCAGGTCTGGGAAGATGCTACGTTGCGAGATTAGACACATTGGGTGCAACAATATTGGAGGTACGTGGTCATGTAATGACTCTTCCAGGGAATATGTCCAACCTGAGTTAGTGACTCTTAAACATGCACAATGTTCACAGCTTTGGAAAGGACTGGTGCTGAAATACTATCATTTGAAATAAGATAACAGAACATCAGCATTAAAGTAGTGAACCCAGGAATGCAGGCGAGGAGTATTTATGTTTGTTATATAATTTTTAAAAGAACTTGAATCTAACAAGCTAAATTAAAGGAGCCAAGCTTAAAATCTGTGAACATCCACTCATCTGAGGCCTGCCTGAGGAGCTGCCTGTACAAGCTGTATTTATTTTCTACTTGAAGTAATTCTTTATAAAAATCAATTTTATTGACCGGATCTCTCCCTGTTACTTGCAGGATCATCATTCTCTCTAAACAGTTCAGCTATCTCATCACTCATTCAGTTTAGTGTGAGGACATTAGAACCTATATGTTTATTTATTCCAAAAATAAGGCAATTTAAAAAGTTTCTGACAAATGGAACTTGTTGCTGAAAAGTTGGAAGGTAGTTTAGGTAGGTCAAGGTTAAAATTATAAAGCTAAATCTCCCAGCACCCTGCACTGTCAGTGGTATCTAATGTCCAGTGGCACAAAAGTACCACTGGACATGAATGCTGGCAGTCCAGCATTTATTACCCATCCCTAGCTGCCCTTGAACTGAGTGGCTTGCTAGGCCATTATAGAGGGCAGTTGAGAGTCAACCTTTGGAGTCACATGCGGGCCAGACCAGGTAAGGATGGCAAATTTCCTTCCCTAAAGGACATTAATGAACCAGATGGAGTTTTCCGACAATCAACAATGATTTCATGGTCATCAGTAGATTCTTAATTCCATATAAGAACATAAGAAATAGGAGCAGGAGTAGGCCATCTGGCCCTTCGAGCCTGCCCCGCCATTCAATAAGATCATGGCTGATCTGTCGTGGCTCAGTTCCACTTTCCGGCCCTCTCCCCATAACCCTTAATCCCCTCTCTTATCAAAAACCCATCAACCCGCTTCTTGAAAATATTTAGCGAGGCAGCCTCCACCACTTCAATGGGTAGAGAATTCCAGAGATTCACCACCCTTTGAGTGAAGAAGTTCCTCCTCAACTCCGTTCTAAAACGGCCCCCCTTTATCTTGAGGCTGTGCCCCCTAGTCCTACTGTCTTTTTTCAGTGGGAAGAGTCTCTCCACCTCTATCCTATCCATCCCATTCATCATCTTATACGTCTCATTGAGATCTCCCCTCATTCTTCTAAACTCCAACGAGTACAAGCCTAGTTTATTCAGCCTCTCCTCATAGTTCAACCCCCTCAACTCCGGTATCAGCCTAGTAAACCTCCTCTGCACTCCCTCCAAGGCCAAAATATCTTTGCGCAGGTGCGGTGCCCAAAACTGCACACAGTACTCCAGCTGCGGCCTCACCAATGCCCTATACAGCTGCAGCAAGACCTCCCTACTTTTATATTCAATCCCCTTCTCTATGAAGGCCAGCATCCCATTCGCCTTCCTGACCACCTGCTGCACCTGCAAGCTGGGTTTTTGCGACTCATGCACAAGGACCCCGAGGTCCCTCTGCACCGTCGCCTGCTGCAGTTTTTCGCCCCGTAAGTAATAGTCCTTCCTACCATTCTTCCTACCAAAGTGGACCACCTCACACTTGCCAACATTAAATTCCATTTGCCATTTCCTGGCCCATTCGCCCAGCCTATCTAGATCCTTCTGCAGACTCTCCACACCCTCCGCACAATTTGCCGTTCCCCCAATCTTGGTGTCATCAGCAAATTTCGACACCCTACACTCGGTTCCCTCCTCCAGATCATCTATATAAATGGTAAAAAGCTGAGGCCCCAGCACCGACCCCTGGGGCACTCCACTAGTCACCATATGCTTTTTATTGAATTCAAATTCCACCATCTGCTAAGGTGGGATTCGAACCTGGGTCCCCAGAGTATTAGCAGAGTTTCTGGATTAATAGTTTACCCATAATCCCACCAGGCCATCACCTCCCCAACTCCTGGGAGACCATCACTTTGAACTGATCCAGATGATGGTAGAGTCCAGGGGAAGGTTCGCAGCATTTTGAGACCAAACAATGACGAAATGAAGAGGGAAAGTGAGAGTGGTTAAAAGAACACACCAAGTCTCGGACTAAGAATACAGACTAGACATATCACAAGATGACAAATCCACTACAGATCATAAAGTCTACAGATTCCAAGTTAGCTTCATTAGCCATCTTAAGGCTCGTGGAAAATAATTAATCTCACTAGCCAGGGATAGACAATAATAATAATCATAACTGGAAGACATTTGGGTGACTTTCTGCCAGTGGATAGAAAATGTAGTGATTTTCCAGTAAATATTGTCCAAATAGCAATTCTCTGCTATTGGAATACAGCCTCACAAAATGTATTTTACATACATGATAGTTGCTGCATGTTTTTAACAGTGTTTGACTTGAGAATGGTCACTAGAAATCCTTCATGATTCACATGGTAAAGGAACTGAATGGATGCTCAGTCCAGACTAGGAAGAAGCATAGAATCGTAGAATCCCTACACAACAGAAGGAGGCTATTTGGTCCATCGAGCCTGTAATAATCCAGGTCAGAATCTCCAAGGTATTTTGTGAAGTCAACCTAGATCATAAGTTTTGCGTTTTGAATTTGGTTACAGTAAGCAAGAGATGTTTTACTTCAGGTATGATTCAAATGATTCACCAGGGAGCTTTTATGAAACAAAGAGTCTATGCTTAAAATTGTAATTTCAAGAATACAATTAACACAGATAAAGAAAATTAGCAATCGCATTTACCAATTACAAATGAGAAAAAAAAATGATATTGTATAAACCTTGGCAACTAAATGGTTCCAATACAACCAAGCATCTTATAAACATACACCTGCCCCAGGTTTAGCACTGAAAATAAGAATGCTCACCTGACTTTGCAGTTCAGCAATACCTGCTGTGAATTTGGATGGAGAAATGAAATTCTGGCTCCCCTGTTCGGGAAATCTCATGACCTTGAAGTGGAGATAATGTAACTGCTCTCCTCTAGCTTTTAGCCAGCAAACCACTTACAGCAAAGTTTTCACTCTAGGATGGCAAGAAAACTGCTTCCAACTTTGCAGAATTGCTAATAACAGGGAGAGAAACAAGCACACTACCTTCAACCAGGAGCCCAAGCACACCTTTTAACTGAAACAACAGCCAGCAGCCAAACTGAAAGTAAAAGAACTCTTGCCACTTGACCTGTCAATCTTCTCACTAACAATTCAAAAAGGTTGTAAACTTGTAAAACTCCAGGACGTCACATTAGGCCTACATTGAAACAAATTCCCATTGAAACCATTGAAACAGCAATAATAGGACTTTAAATCAGGCACTAACGTGCCAATAATAAAATAAAACAGGCTTGCTTACAAACTGCAGAGAACATGATTAAAAATACATTTCTTAAAGGCACAGTAACTTCACAAGCCTGCACCAACAACAATCCCACCCAGGCCATACTCCCGTAATCCCATGCATTTACTCTGATAGTCCTCCTGACACTAACGGTCAATTTACCATGGCCAATCAACCTAACCTGCACATCGTTGGAGTGTAGGAGGAAACCGGAGCACCCAGAGGAAACCCACGCAGACACAGGGAGAACGCGCAAACTCCACACAGACAGAGACCTGAGGTCAGAATTGAACGCGGGTCCCTGGCACTGTGAGGAAGCAGTGCTAACCTCTGTGCTGCCTGCCCCTGCTGCCCCAGGTTTGATTTCCTGGCTTGTATGGAGGTAATGTTAGACAGAGTGTTGGGTTAAGCTTTTTTCCCTCTGCATGCGGAAAGGGAAAGTCACTGATGCTGTCATCCTGATGCCTGTTGGTCAATAGCTCCTGCTCGGAAATGTAGCTGTGTAGGCAATATGTGGGAATAGGACCCAGGCAAGTTGCAATGCTTCCTCACAGCTTAGTATCTTACTGAGCTGAATGACACTATAGAAAAATGAGAGTCATAGTGGTCTATAACTGCAAGAAAGGAGACATTTGGCTCATTGAGCTCTCCATTGAGAAATCCAATCAATCCCACTCCCTGTTCTATTGAAGAGTGAACACATGAGTGAGAATGATATCCAAGTAGCTTTAGGAGAAAACTGGAGGAAAATGTGACTCAGAGTGTGGAGTAAATGGTTATCTGAGAGTGGAGTTTATACTGCTCTTGGCACAAATACAAGGCATAACCAATCCCACACAATTCTTAGTTCATTGATTTTTCAATGTTCAGTATCACTTGTGACTCCTCAGATACTGAAGCAATCGATGCTAATATGCAGCAAGGCCTGGGCACATTCAGGTTCGGGCTGACAAGTGGCAAGTAGCATTTGTGTCAGGTAATGACCATCTCCAACAAGAAAGAATCCTTCCATGCCACTTGTCATTCAATTGATGAATCACCTACTATCAGCATCCGAGGGGTTAACACTGACAAGGAACTGAACTGGAGCAGCCACATAAATACTGTGGCTACAAGAACAGGTTAGAGTCTCGGGATTCTTTGGTGAGTAACTCATCTCCTGATTCCCCAAAGCCTGTCCACCACCTACAAGGTTCAAGTTAGGAGTGTGCTGGAATATCCTCCACTCGCCTTGATGACTGTGGCTCCAACAACACTCAAGAAACTCAACAACGTCCATTACAAAGCAATCTGCCTGATTGGCATTCCATTCACTAATTTAAATATTCACTTTCTCCAATACCAATACACAGTGGCTGTGGTGTGTACTATATACAACTTTTCCTACATCAACTCATCAAGGCTCCTTGGAAGTGCTTTGCAAGCCAGTGATTGTTATAGAACATAGAACATAGAACACTACAGCACAAACAGGCCCTTCGGCCCACGAGTTGCACCGATCACATCAACACCTACCAACCTACAGACCTATCTATAACCCTCAATCTCATTAAACCCCATATACTCATCCAGAAGTCTTTTAAAAGACCCCAGCGAGTTCGCCTCCACCACCACCGACGGCAGCCGATTCCATTCACTCACCACCCTCTGAGTGAAAAACTTACCCCTAACATCACTTCTGAACTTCCCTCCTTGCACCTTAAATCTGTGTCCTCTCGTAGCAACCATTTCAACCCGGGGAAATAGCCTCTGAGAGTCCACCCTATCTATTCCTCTCAACATTTTGTAAACCTCTATCAGGTCGCCTCTCAACCTTCGTCTCTCCAGGGAAAAGAGTCCCAGCTCCCTCAACCTAACTTCATAAGGCATGCCTCCCAGTCCAGGCAACATCCTTGTAAATCTCCTCTGTACCCTCTCAATAGCTTCTACATCTTTCCTATAGTGAGGCGACCAGAACTGCGCACAATACTCTAAATGAGGCCTGACAAGGGTCTTATAAAGTTGCATCTAGAAGGACAAAGGCGGCAGATGCACAGGGTCCTATCGCTATCAGGGTGACTTTACCTCACTCTGTTGGTTCTCTAATGAGTTTTCTGTTCCTCTCCACCCTGGTGAGTATTGTGTAACTTGCCTTCTGTCTATGGCCATTCACTATATGCAACTTATCTGCGCATGTGACTGTAAAACTATGCACTTGAGATTTGTTGCCGATTCTCTTCAATTACTGTGTTGCTGAGAGAAGACAAAACAGGGACAGCAGAAAAAGGGTTAATTTAAAGATGGTTCCATTAATAGCCTAAGGAAGAGGTGTCCTAGTTAAAATGTCTTGAATTTAATATCCTCCTTATGTTAAAACTCCCACAAGTATCATTATACAGGGCGCTATGGTGGCACAGTGGTTAGCGCTGCTGCCTCACAGAACCAGGGATGCAGGTTTGATTCCTGGCTTGGGTCGCTATCTGTGCAGAGTCTGCATGTTCTCTCCATGTCTGCGTGGGTTTCCTCCTGGTGCTCCAGTTTCCTCCCACAATCCGAAAGATGTGCTGGTTAGGTGCGTTGACTGTGCTAAATTCTCCCTCAGTGTACTGGAACAGGCTCTAGAATTTGATGACTAGGGGATTTTCACAGTGACTTTATTGCAGTGTTAATGTAAGCCTACTTACATTAATGAATAAAAAAAAATTTTAAGCAGATGGTATTTTGTAGCTTTTGCAAAGGGGGGAGGAATCATGGATGGAATTACAGTGCATCATATGTTAGGATTCTATGTAAAACTTAACAAAATATAGATAAAGAGGAAAGTTGCAAACTGGTTCTAGCATTCCTTTTTGTTCATTTAATGGTGTTCAGATAAAGATAAAGGTTCATATATGATATCTGTAACCTTCGGTTGGCTCAGAAAAAAATCTATTTTCTAAATAGTCTGGTTACCCGATATTTATGGGCAGCTATGAATGGCTTTGGTCAGACTTTGATAAAACCAGTGCTACAGTGAATAAAATGTATTTCAGTCGTGAGAGAGACGTGCATGAAGAAAAGAGAAGTAGCCACTACAGACGTGCCCCTGTTATGATGATCAGTTACACGGCGAGGCGGTTAGCAGTTGTATGAAATGATCTATGCGGACTTGAGGTAAAAGCCTTTGTCTCATACGCATTAGTCTGGAGAAATCCTAAATCCTCCAACAATAGTGGACTATTCTAAATGGTATGTGCCATGAAAATCAAACAGATGAACTCAATACCATTAAAAAGTCATTTGCTACCTAGGCAACAACAGGTTGGAATAATAGGAATGTGGGAAACAAATTCCCCAATGGCTCCTTCAGCGTGCTTGTATTATAGGAGGATAACATAGAAAAAATTCCTACAGTGCAGAAGGAGGCCATTTGGCCCATCAACTCTGCACCAACAACAATCCTATCTCTGTAACCCTGCTAGCCCCTCTGAAATTAAGGGGCAATTTATCATGGTCAATCAACCTAAATACCTTTAGACTGTGGGAGGAAACACACACAGACACAGGGAGAACATGTAAACTGCACACAGACAGCCACCCATGCCTGGAATTGAACCCGGGTCTCTGGCTCTGTGAGGCAGCAGTGCTGACCACTGTGCCACTGTGCTGCTGTAACTATGATGGGCTTTAATGGAGAATGGAGCAGGCAGCAGGACTAAGCAGATTCCTACGGCCTGAGAATCATTCTCAAAGTATTTGTATCCCTGCCCTGTATTATAATTTCATGCAATAAATGAGATGTGTTGCAATCTTCTCTTCAACATAAACAGACAAATCACACAACAGAAGTTCGTGATACAATAACTTGGGTTCTTTATTCAAAGTTGGAACTGTATCATTGAACCCTACGGTGCACCGAGTCTGCACCGAACACAATCCCACTCAGGCCCTATCCCCGTATATTTTACCCACTAATCCCTCTGACCTACACATCCCAGGACACTAAGGGGCCATTTTTTTAGCTTGGCCAATCAACCTAACCCGCACATCTTTGGACTTTGGGAGGAAACTGGAGTACCCGGAGGAAACCCATGCAGACACGAGGAGAATGTGCAAACTCCACACAGACAGTGACCCGAGCAGGGAATCGAACCCAGGTCCCTGGAGCTGTGAAGCAGCAGTGCTAACCATTGTGGTGCTGTGCCACCTGTATGTCAGTAATTTCTACTGGGAGGCTAGATATGTGCAACTGATTCCTCCTGTTGATGCTTGGAAGATTGGCTTAAAATCATGGGACTAATACATCACAGCCTGTTGAAGTTGTACCTATGAATTGATCAATGGAGTTTGCCAGTTGTTGCTTAAAAGGCATGAATTCCAGATGGTGTATTCAAGATCAATATACTTTGCTTCACTCACTCTTGAGCTTCAAGTGTTGGCCATATTTTATTTGGGTTTTTAAACTGGCCCTCAGAAAATCTGACATGTTCAGTCCCTGGAGGCTGTCATTGCTTATAACAATTTTAAATTTTATGGCTTGTTTATCTGAGATCAGGAAAACGCAGCTGTCCATCAGGATGTCTGCTGCCTTCCCACTGAGTGCTAGAAATTTTGTGGTCAACTTTTTTGATTTTGTTTTGATTTGATTTGATTTGATGTATTATTATCACATGTATTGTTTCTTGCACGCTTTACAGACAAAGCATAATGTTCGTAGAGAAGGAAACGAGAGGGTGCAGAGTGTAGTGTTACAGTTGTAGCTAGGGTGTAGAGAAAGATCAATTTAATGCAAGGTAGGTCCATTCAAAAGTCTGATGGCAGCTGTTCTTGTGTCAATTGGTACGTGACCTCAGACTTTTGTTTCTTTTTCCAGATGGAAGAAGGTGGAAGAGAGAACGTCTGGGATTTGTGGGGTCCTTAATTACGCTGGCTGCTTTGCTGAGGCAGCTGGAAGTGTAGACAGGGTCAGTGGATGGGAGGCTGGTTTGCGCGATGGATTGGGCCTCGTTCACAACCTTGTGACTTTTGGAAGGATTATTAGGACTTTATCTGAAACAAGCACAACTGTCTGGGCTGTTTGGCTCTCTGAGTTACCATCACATTAGTTGGTCAGAATATGTTGCTTGACCACAATAGTGGCACTGTTGAGTTATTTCTGGTTTTTCCTTGGTTAACTGTAAGCCACACCTACAAAACAATGATTCAGGCTTAAAGAAGGCTTAATAGTCAGCACTTTTAAACTCTATTTTAAAATTATTAAGAACAAAAGAACAACACAGCACAGGAAACAGGCCCTTTGGCCCTACAAGCCTGCGCCGCCCATTTTAACACTCAGTGAGTGCCTCATTCCAATCCTCCTCCTACCTACGACTTTTGTCTACACCTCTTGGACTGCACAATAAAGGGGTGCAAATTTAGAGAATTATATGTGCGCCAGATTAAGGGAGGTCTAATTTAGGGACGATTTGTTAACACCAATCAGCCTAAAAGCACGTTTTTGGGGTGTGGGAGGGAACTGGAGCACCCGGAGAAAACCCATGCAAGCACGGGGAGAATGTGCAAACTCCCACACACACCGACCCAAGTCGGAGATCCGACCCGGGTCCCTGTATCTGCACAGCACACAGTGATAGTCACTGAGTTGTTATGTTGCCTGTCAGTTGGTCCAGTTTAAGCATACACTAAAGACGTGAAGCACTAGGCAACTCTCGAAGCCTGGATTTTGCAGCCCTCTCTACCCCGTATGTTATTTCAAGGGTGGGGCATGTAAAATATCGACCATTTTACCGTCCACCCGGTCCCCATAACACAAGAGGGACAGGTGGGTAAGGCACTAACTAGCCTACCCACAGACCTATTGAGGGCCTTAAGTGGTTACTTTTTGTCCATGTAAGACCCTCAATCTGTCTTCATTGCCATAATACCCTGGGCAGTGGCAGGCAGGTGAAGAAGCTATTAACAAATTGTGTCAAAATATGGGAAGGAAGATGGGACATATTATTGAACGTGTGCCTATGTTCTTTGGGGACAGCCCTCAAAGATGCTCCCTAATCCTTTGTGTCTTCTCACCTGGTCTTCAAAACACATTGTCTCTCCCCCTCCCTGGAGGTCTGGATATATTCCTGCTGATAAATACCTGGATGCATCTGGGTCCAGGGCCCATCTTTGATCTCTGACAACTTCCTAGTTTGAGCAGCACCCACTACTGTAGAATGAAGGAACCATAACTGCTGCTAAATATTAACCTGTATGAAGGTCGCATATCAGCTTCCCACTGAGGGACTGAACTCCCTTTCAGCTCATGGAAGTTGCCGAGTTCAGGTGAGATGTGCGCAATGTTTATGAAGTCAAAGAATCTTACAGTGCAGATGGAGGCCATTCAGCCCATCGAGTCTGCACCGACCACAATCCCATCCAGGCCTTATCCCCACAAACACCAGCCAGTCCCCCTGACACTGAAGGGTAATTTAGCAGTGAGACCCTTCACCATGGAGAAGCCAACAATCCCTGTGCTTACTCCTGCTTCTTGTTTCTGGCAATGAGAATGGTGAGAGCCTCGGTGATCTCCCGTCAACAGCAATGCACAGCAAGATGTCACTTACATTTCAGGATGTGGCTGAAAGGAGCCAGACACTTACAGGTTAACAGGCATCCTGACAGTCACAGGCAGTACCAACCTGTCCTGCCCTGACATGATGTGGGTATGCCGGTGTTGGACTGGGGTAAACACAGTAAAAAGTCTGACAACACCAGGTTTTAGTCCAACCGATTTATTTGATAGTAAACTCACAAGCTTTCGGGTTAGTCCCTTCGTCAGGTGAATGGAGAATTCTGGCCTCAGACAGAGCATATAAAGCACAGACAGTTTACAGATTACTGATTAGAATGCGAATCCTTACACCTAACCTGCTGTTCAAGTCCTGAAGCGGCCGACAATGTGAGTGGAAGGAGCACTGATCACAGGTTACAGAGATGTGTATTGTCTCCAGACAGTACAGTAAGTGAGGTTTTGCAAACCCAGGCAAGTCACGGGGGTTACAGATAGTGCGACATGAACCCAAGATCCCTGTTGAGACCGTCCTCATGTGTGTGGAACTTGGCTATCAGTCTCTGTTCAGCGACTCTGCGCTGTCGTGTGTCATGAAGGCCGCCTTGGAGAATGCTTACCCGAAGTCGCTGAACAGAGACTGATAGCCAAGTTCCGCACACATGAGGACGGTCTCAACAGGGATCTTGCGTTCATGTCGCACTATCTGTAACCCCCATGACTTGCCTGGGTTTGCAAAACCTCACTTACTGTACTGTCTGGAGACAATACACATCTCTTTAAACTGTGATCAGTGCTCCTTCCACTCACATTATCAGCCACTTCAGGACTTGAACAGCAGGTTAGGTGTAAAGATTCGCATTCTAATCAGTAATCTGTAAACTGTCTGTGCTTTATATGCTCTGTCTGAGGCCAGAATTCTCCATTCACCTGACGAAGGGGCTAACCCGAAAGCTTGTGAGTTTACTATCAAATAAATCGGTTGGACTAAAACCTGGTGTTGTCAGACTTTTTACTGTGTCTGCCCTGACGTTGCAGTTGTGATTAGAGTAGCAGCAGACAAACTTAAGTCAAGATCTTTTTGCAAAGTGAAGATTAGTTAGTACTGAAACTAAGAGAATTGTTACCTAAAGATCTTCTGTGGATATAGCCTTTGGTGAGAGCTCGGTTCTCCTCCACTCCTCTCTTCCAGCAGCTTATTCTGCTTCTCACCATTCTCCTCAACCCACCTGTTATTTCCCTGTGAGGGGTGGACTTCGGCTGGGGTTTAGATACTGAAAGGGTTAATAATCACACAAGTTTAAAAATCACACAAGCTGCAAGCTGAACCTCAGTCACACAGGGAAAGCTATGTGCGAATGACAGGTCTGGATTAACAGTGCATTAACTCTGCAATGAAGTTACTGTGAAGATCCCCTAGTCACCACACTCTGGTGTCTGTTTGGACTGAAGGAGAAATTAGCATGGCCAATACACCTAATCAGCATGTCTTTCGGACTGTGAGAGGAAACCGGAGCACCTGGAGGAAACCCACGCAGACACTGGGAGAATGTGAAGTCTCTGCACAGACAGTGACCCAACTGGGTCCCTGGCACTGCGTGGCAGCAGTGCTAACCACTGTGCCACAGTGTCGCCATCTGAAATTTCATCGGTGTATCTTCCTTTGCTATCCTGTGTGAAGCTGTTTTTATCTTGCGTATACTGATTCCAGCAATACAAAACTACATTTAAAAAATTCAGCACAGGCAAAAATCCATATTTGTTTGTCTTGCTTTGATTTAAAACTTGTGCCTTGGCATCACTTAATCGCATTTCCTCAGCTTTCAATTTAAAAGTGAGATGATATTATCCAATGGCCATGAAAGTTGAGACGCAGAAATGGCTTGCTCCAGAATATAGGCCAGGTAGAATTACCAGCTTCTCCATCCTCCCATCCCCAGCCCGCTCCCGGACTCTAAAGTCTAGCCTACCCCAGCTCTGGTTACGACCACTCACTCTCTTCCCACTCAGGGTTGCAGAGAACAGCCCCCCCCCACCTCCTTCCCCACAAGGGAGCCCGGTTACAGCTTTCTGCCAATGGGGGACATTGCCAGTCTGGTACTTTGGCTGGATATCACAGGCAGAAATCTGAGCCAAAAGCAAATGTTATTGAGGTCTGGCCATTAGGTTAGTCAGATCCTCTGTGTCTGCGTCCTCTGCGACTCTTCTGGGTCCTTTCACCTTCCTTGGCACCTTGTCAGCAGGCACTGAGGTCAAAGTGTTCAAATACTATTCCTCTTACTCGGAAATACCAAATAATTTGAATCTAGTGTACATTTGCTCTGTGGCCTTTCCCGTCTTGTTGTTTGTAAATGTCAGTTCAGTTGTATGTAATCCCTTCATTGACGCAAATCTCTGAAATTTAAAGCAAGGTGATGTTCCACTCTCCAGCAGTTTGTCACACTGTGTTTTGGTTTCTAATATTTTTTCAGATTGAACTCTTCAAATGCAGACAATAAAAATATAACAAAACTTACTCCATCTGATAAATCAAAGAAAGAGTTTAATAAAGAAACTTTATTACTCCAAACCTGGAGCCTCACCCTGGGCCACTCCAAGCTCACGACAATTCTAAACAGGTTCTAGTATCTAGTGAGTCAGCTGGTCAGCTGACCATCACATCATTCTGTGATTGGTTCCATGGTTTACTGAATTAGCTGACCCTTACAGCTTGTTACCATTGGCCACATCACATCCAATACAAAGCTGTCACCGGATACGTTCTACCATCTAACACCACCCACCTGTCTGCGACCTGTACACACCTGACTGCCGCAACTCACCTGTATCTGACTAAAATGAATACCCGGTCAATCAGTGAGTAAAATGACAACTGAAGGCAACCGAACATTGGGTCAGAGTCAGTGCAGACTCGATGGGCTGAGTGGCCTCCTTCTGCACTGAAGGGATTCTATGATTCTATGAACTGAAAATCACCAGAAAGGGACAGAGAGAGATAGTGGGAGGAATTTGAAATCTGCAATAAAATAGAAACGATGTTCCAACTCTGCAGTTAAAGAGGTGGAATGCCCCCATCCCGCCTGCCATGGGAATCATAGCGGGCAGGGGTGGTCCATTGACCTTGGGCGGGATTTCCGGCCTTGGGGTGGGTGCGGCCAGAAAATCCCACCCAATGAGTTTGTGGTGGTGGAAGGTCACTGGGTGGAATTCCGCATACCCCCCCACCCCTCGTACCATGTATTCTGCCTCCACCCCTCATGCCATGTTTCCTGGTTCCCTGTGCCATGTTTTCCGAACCGCCTGCACCAGGGCAGATCGAGTGGGATCACCTTCTGATCTCGTCGGCAGGAATGTCAGGCCTAGTTAACATCCTGGGCGGAATTTTACCGGCACATCCGCCCGAGTTCTTACGATCCCGCCTGAGGAGGATGGAGAATGCCGTCCTCTGAGCCTTGTCCACCCCCGGAATTGGGACGAGCGTGCCGGAGAAGTCTAGCCCCTATCTTTCTCTGTCAGGCACTGGGTAACCTGTTGTCCTTCACCATTGGTTTGTATGTTTGGTTTAAAATGTAGGCAGAATTCTTGTGCTGACAGCATCTACATCTTAATCATTGAAGGAAATCAGCAGAAAGATGTGGCATATTAAATTCCCTGGCCTTTTTATTTGATGCGTAGTTATTGGAGATGATCCAAATACAAGGCTGTAAAACCCTATCATGAGGTGCTGAATAATTTAAAAGAACTGCTTAACAATTAACATTTTAATGTGGCTCGTTGAGCCCCAGCACTCTGTTATATGAATGATTTTTCTAATCTGTTGGATGAATTATTGCACCATTTGTTATTGATAAGCAGATATGTGGGCAAATGCAAAACTGTCCATTTTGGCAGGTAGAACAAAATAGAAGCATATGATCTAAATGGTGAGAGATTGCAGTTACAGAGGGATCTGGGTGTCCTAGTGCATGAATTACAAAATGCTGGTATACAGTTAGAGCATCAAATAGGAAAGCTAATAGAATGTTATCGTTTATTGTGAAGGGATTTGATTACAAAGGTAGGAGGTTATGCTTCAGTTGGATAAGGCATTAGTGAGACCGCATCTGGATACTGTGTACATTATTGGTCTCCTTATTTAATGAAGGATATAAGTGCATTGGAAGCAGTTCAGAGGCCTACTAGACGACTACCTGGAATGGCTGGGTTGTCTTGTGAGGGAAGGTTGGAGAGGCTGGGCTTGTATCTGCTGGAGTTTAGAAGAGCAAGAGGTGCCTAGATTGAAACATGTAAGATCGTGAGGGGTGTTGATAGGCTGGATGTGGAAAGGATGTTTCTGCAAAATCCGGCCCGAGATCGATGGATCTTTGCATGGTCCTGTCCCACCTGCTATGATTCCTATGTTGGGTGGGATGAGAAGATTCCACCCCTGAACTGGGGGGTCACTAAGCAGTTGCTCCTTCAAGACAGCGATGAAGAGAATATTTTCCTCTCAGAGGGTTTAGGGTCTTTGAAACTTTCTTCCTCAAAAGGTGGTAGAAGTTGTCTTTGAATATTTTTAAGACTGTGTGAGGTAGGTCTTTGACGGGTAAGGGGGTGAAAGGTTCACAGATTCATAGAATCCTACAGTGGAGAAGAAGGCCATTCAGCCCATTGAGTCTGCCCCGACCACAATCCCACCCAGGCTCTATTCCTACAGCCCGACATATTTACTCTGCTAATCCCCTGACACTAAGGGACAATTTATCATGGCCAATCAACCTAACCCGCACATCTTTGGACTGTGGGCAGAAACCAGAGCACCAGGAGGAAACCCATGCAGACACGGGGAGAATGTGGAAACTCCACATAGACAGTGACCCGAGGCTGGAATTGAACCCGGGTCCCCGATGCTGTGAGGCAGCAGTGCCTCCAACTGTGCCACTGTTATCAGGGGTAGATGGGAATGTGGAGTTGAAGTTACAATCAGGTCATTCATGATCATATTGAATGGTGAGATAGGCCTAAGGGGCCATGTGGCCTTCTCTTTCTCCTAATTCATATGTTTGTATGGATGATCATATATCTACATACATTACAATAGGCACTTCGAGTTTAATCCTGAAACATGCATGAGGAGTTAATGGGAAAAGTCTGTAGATTTTCTGTGCCAAAGTACCATCGAGCAGACTTAATTGAAGACACAAGCCATATTTTGACTTGTATCAGGACACCAGAAAAGATTTCAGCTAAAGGTCCTGCAAAAACTTTGAAGTTAAGGGATTTACTGAGAATGCCCCAAATGCTGGAATTCAGGTGAAATGGTACGCACATTTCAATTTGAGTCTTACACTGCTGTTCACAGAAACTTTGGAAGATTTCTATATCATAAATATTGACTCTCATCTCTGCCTCTGGGATCAAATTTCATTTCTAAGCCCGTGCTTTAATGCAAGTTGTGAGCATTGTTGATAATGATTCTTCTGAACCAGGAAAGGTCAATGATAAGAACATTTCCATCACAGGTTCTGAGGCTGGAAGATTTATTGCAGACTATTGCTGCAAGCTGATTGCTATCCCTCAAGGATGCTTATTTTTCTTTATTTCCTTCCCAGATAATGCCAGCTGACCTTCATGTTTGCTGGGTATACCTTGCAGCAAGTTAGCACTCTTCAGCTTCTTGCACATGAGAGCTTATCTCGCTGCTTTCTCCTCACCGGTCCTGCTTCATGTTGAAATTCCAGCCTATTCTCTCTGGTCACCTCAGTACTGAATAATGGCCCCTTGTGTAATCGCTCAGAAACAGGCACACGTAAAATCAAGCTGCAAATCGACATGCACTCTGCACTAATGAGGGTCGGTTTTAGAATCGCAGCTCATTAGGATCATTTCCACAGCGAACACCACGAGGTAATTGATTGAAAGGCGTAACAAAATTCCCGTTTGTTATTGCGACGTGTTGCTGCACAACTTGAGAAATGGAAGACGGGCTCACTCTGAGTAACTCCTGGAGTTAGTAGGAAGAACCGTGTTTACGTACAATGCTTCATGTTGGTGAAACACTAGAAGCACTTGGCAAGAGTGGAGTATTTTAGGAGCCTGGTGATTGTTTGTCTCGCAAACGTCTGAATTGTGTGATTGTGAAGATCACAGGAAACCCATCTTAGTGAGAACTGGTGAAAAATCAAGGGAAAAGCTAGATTCTTGGTAAGTAAGGTGGTGAAAGGTTCATAGAATCCCTACAATGTATAAGGAGGCCATTTTCCCCACCAAGTCTGCACATTACAATCGCAGTAAGAAGTCTCACAACACCAGGTTAAAGTCCAACAAGTTTATTTGATAGTAAACACACAAGCTTTCGGGGTTTATTCCTTCATCAGGTGAATGATAAGATGAAGGGGCAAACCCCGAAAACTTGTGGGTTTACTATCAAATAAACCTGTTGGTCTTTAACCTGGTGTTGTGTTTACCCCAGTCCAATGCCGGCATCTCTGCATCATCATTGCAACCCCACCCAGGCCCTATCCCCACAAACCCATGCATTTATCCTAACTGGCCCCCCTGACACTAAGGAGCAATTTTAACATGGCCAAATCACCTAACGCACACATCTTTGGACTGTGGGAGGAAACCGGAGCACCCGGAGGAAACCCACGCAGACCTGAGGAGAATGTGCAAACTCCACGCAGTGACCCAAGCCAGGAATCAAACCTGGGTCCCTGGCGCTGTGAGACAGTAGTGCTGACCACTGTGCCACCCTGAAAAGAATCATACCTTAGCAGTTTGTGACCATGTTATCAGCCAAAGCATTTGCATAGTGAGTCAGTTGTAATGTTGCTTTTTAAAAAGCATAGTATATTCCTGCAAGTTTTATGAAGAAAGTTCTCCAAAATTAGATAGTCATGATGGCACTGATAGAGCCTTGATGCTGCTTCCTTATGAACAGTGACTAATAAGCAGTTTGGTGGTTTGTTTCTATAATTGTGATGGAATCCTCTCCGCTTGCCTGGATGAACGCAGCTCCAGCAGCACTCAAGAAGCTCAACACCATCCAGGACAAAGCAGCCCTCCTGTTTTCTATCCATTCCACAAATACTCACTCCTTCCACCACCAACAAACAATGGCAGCAGTGTGTGTACAGCCTGCGGGAACTCACCAAAGTTTCTGAGACAACATCTTCCAAACCCACCACCACTGTCATCTAGAAAGACAAGAGCAACAGGTACCTGGGACCATCCCCCACCCGGAGGTCCCCCTCCAAGTTACTGATCATCCTGACTTGGAAATGTACCACTGTTGCTGGGTCAAAATCCTGGAACTCCCTTCCAGAGTGTACCTACACAACAGAGACTGCACCAGTTCAAGAAGGGAGCACACCTTCACCTTCTCAACAACAATTAGGTATGGCCAGTAATGGCTACATACTGTAAGATGACTATTGAAAAACTAAGCATGTCAGATGCATCTCATGAGACTAGTAATTTCAGTTGCAGCATATTTAGCAAACATTGCTGAGCCGGTGGATGTATTTCTTGAGTTGAGTTGATTTGATTTGATTTATTATTGTCACATTATTAGTATACAGTGAAAAGTATTGTTTCTTGAGCACTATACCGACAAAGCATACTGTACATAGAGAAGGAAACGAGAGAGCGCAGAATGTGGTGTTACAGCCATAGCTAGGGTGTAGAGAAAGATCAACTTAATGCGAGGTAGGTCCATTCAAAAGTCTGATGGCAGCAGGAAAGAAATTGTTTTTGAGTTGTTGATATCTGACTTCAGACTTTTGTATTTTTTTCCTGGTGGAAGAAGGTGAACGAGAGAATGTCCGGGGTGCGTGAGTTCGTTAATTATGCTGCCTGCTTTTCCGAGCAGCGGGAAGTTTAGACAGAGTCAATGGATGGGAAGCTGGTTTGAATGATGGGCTGAGGTTTAATCATGACCTTTTGTGGTTTTATGTGGTCTTGGGCAGAGCAGGAGACATGCCAAGCTGTGATACAACTGGAAAGAATGCTTTCTGTGGTGCATCTGTAAAAGTTGGTGAGAGTTGTAATGGACATGCCAAATTTCCTTAGTCTCCTGAGGAAGTAGAGGCATTGGTGGGCTTTCTTAACTATAGTGTCAGCATGGGGGGGGACCAGGACAGGTTGTTGGTAATCTGGACACCAAAAACATGAAGCCCACTTTAACCACATTGATGTTGTACCTGTCTGACAGACAGGTGTGGGAGGCCTAATGAATCCCTCTCTGGCTGAGAACAAAATATACAATTTATTCCTGGCAAATGCCGATAAGGAGACTGACTGCAGTAAAATTCGGTAGCACCTCGTTAGAATAGCGGGATGGATTTAAGGGTGGGCAGTGGACTTAGGAGCTGCACTGACAAATCAGGTTTCCTAATTCATATCTCTGATGGTAAAATTATGGGCCCGTCAGTTTCCAAAGCTCCCTCAATCGGAAGGGTCCTGTGCCAGGAGGGCAAAGTGCAATTACTACCACAGATGAGCTAAACTGCCGGGTCTACAGTGCTCTCCTGTCAGGGCAGACATAGTACTCCGTAGATGGATAGAAGTATCCAGACGAAGAGCTGCACTCACCCACATTTTAAACACTGGCTGACTTTTAATGTTAATTCCATTTTGCTTTGCAGCTAGCTCTTTGTTGTGAATTAAAAATGAAGTTTAGTCAGTTCAGAATTTTGATCTTCTGGAACCAGATGTAGGGCTAGCTTTGTTCAAGTACAAAATCCCCTGGTCAATATGAAACCAAAGTAGCCTCATGCTTCCTCTTTCCAAGGAGACATTCAGCTAGAATAATGGGCAGAGGGTGGTGAGGGGGGTGTTATACTGTATATTTTACAGCGTTGCTAAACTTAACAGTTGTTCATTGCAATTTATCTATTTGAGAACAATGATTCTTACAGTGAATCACCGGAGCAGAGACATCAGTGGAGCCTGTTGCTAGGAGAATTTGGAGGATGGGATGAATATGTGTGAGGGATGAGTTTATTGTGCCGAGCAAGAAATTATGTGGTCTGAGATTTTCACATGATGTTTTAGCATAAATTACTTTTGCTGCAGAGTGGCCATGGATGGGAATTGAATGCCCCAGGGAATTCAGGGATTTAGGAAGGATAGGCACAAAGGAAAGGGTGGGAGGTAGTTATTGCTGGTTAAAGAAGAAATTAATACAGTATTCAGAAAGGATTAAAAAAAGGGGCATGGACAGACTGGATAGTCAGAAGCTTTTTCCTAGGGTGGAAGAGTCAATTACTAGGGGGCACAGATTTAAGGTGAAAGGGGCAAAGTTTAAAGGAGATGTACAAGGCAAGTTTTTTCACAGAGGGTGGTGGGTGCCTAGAACTTGCTGCCAGGAGAAATAGTGGAAGCGGATACAATAGCAACTTTTTAAGGGGTGTCCTGACAAGTACATGAATAGGATGGGAATAGAGGGATATCAGTCTGGGAAACCTCAACCAGAAAAAGACGTGTTTATTTAGTGCATTTCAATGCCTTGGGTTGTCCCAAAGTGCTTTCCAGTCAAGAGATGTTATTTGAAGTGTAATAATTATTTATAATGCTGGCAAGTGGCCAATTTGCAAAGTGCAAGAAGAGACAAACAGCAATAAGTTAATCACCAGATAAATTGATTTTAGTGATATGGCCTATTTCTGCTTCTATTTTCTATGTTCTAATGTATTCAAGTCTCTGGTGTGGGTTTCGAATCCTGGACTTTTTGACTCAAGGGGCAGGAGTTTCCCTCCCGAGGTCAATGGACCTTTGCACGGTCATACAATTCCACCCCCCTCCCCCCTCGTCCCGGCTCTGTCTGCTACGATTCTTATGGCATAAGAACATAAGAAATAGGAGCAGGAGTAGGCCATCTAGCCCTTCGAGCCTGCCCCGCCATTCATTAAGATCATGGCTGATCTGAAGTGGCTCAGTTCCACTTTCCCGCTTTCTCCCCATAACCCTTAATCCCCTTGCCTACCAAAAACCTATCTACCCGCGTCTTAAATATATTTAGCAAGGTAGCCTCCACCATTTCAACGGGCAGAGAATTCCAGAGATTCACCACCCTTTGAGTGAAGAAGTTCCTCCTCAACTCTGTTCTAAACTGCCCCCCCCTCTTATCTTGAGGCTGTGCCCTCTAGTCCTGGCAGACGGGATGGGAATATTCCCCCAAGGTTAGAGAGTATCACTGAACTCAAGTAAGAAATAAACATCAGAAATTGCCAAGGGATTTTGCTGATTTTACCTGAGTGCAGACCTTGCTCGTTAAATCACTGTCCTATTGCTTATATGAATTAGACTCTCAATCCCAAGTAATATATTTCTTGACTGCAGCTGAGTTTCTACCTAAGCACACTTTTTACTCAAATCCTCTTGCTATGAAGGCCAGCATGCCATTAGCTTTCCTCAGTGCCTGCTGTACCTGCACACTCGCCTTCAATGACTGTTACACCATGACACCCAGATCACCTTCCCCTATTCCTAAACTGCCACCATTTAAATAATCCTCTTTCTTCTTGTTTTTGTCACCAAAATGGATAACCTCACATTTATCTACATTATATTGCATTTGCCAAGTATTTGTCCACTCAGCTAGTCATTCTGCAGCTTTTGGCATCCTTTTCACAGCAGACACTGTCACCCAGCTTAGTGTCGTCTGCAAATTTGGAGATATTGCATTCAATTCCTTCATCCAAATCATTAATGTATATTGTGAATAACAGCGGTCTCAGCATTGAACCCGGCGGTACCCTACTAGTTACTGCCTGCTACTCTGAAAAGTTGTCTACCTGATACGCTGCAGGAAACGATGTCCTGAGGCCTGGTACATTGGGGAGACCGTGCAGACGCTATGACAACGGATGAATGAACACCGCTTGACAATCACTCGGCAAGACTGTTCTCTTCCTGTTGGCGAACATTTCAGCAGTCACGGGCATTCGGCCTTTGATCTTCGGGTAAACATTCTCCAAGGCGGCCTTCGTGACACATGACAGCGCAGAGTTGCTGAGCAGAGACTGATAGCCAAGTTCCGCACACATGAAGACGGCCTCAACCGGGATCTTGGGTTCATGTCGCACTATCTGTAAACCCAATGACTTGCCCAAGCTTGCAACATCTCACTTCCTGTCCTGTCTGGAGACAATACACATCTCTTTAACCTATACTTAATGCTATCTCCACTCACATTGTCTGCACCTTTGAGACTTGATTAGCTGTAAATACTCGCATTCCAATCAGTATTCTGTAAACTGAGTGTGTGCCTTTATATACCCTGTTTGTGATCAGAACTCCCCACTCACCTGATGAAGGAGCAGCAAATGGTGTTTACTACCAAATAAACCTGTTGGACTTTAACTTGGTGTTGTGACACTTCTTACTCTGAAAAGGACCCATTTATTTACACTCTCTGGTTCCTGTTTGCCAATGAGTTCTCTATCCACGTCAATATATTACCCCCTGTACCAGGAGCTTTAACTTTGCTAACTAATCTCATGTGTAGGATCTTGTCAAAAGCCTTTTGGAAGTCCATACATAACATCCACTGGTTCACCCTTGTCCAGAGCTATGCAGATTTGAGATGTTATCTCTGTTTCTCTCTCCACATGTGCTACCAGACCTGCTGAACTTTTTGTGTATTTTCTGTCTTTTTATTTTATATTAAAAATGAAATCAGCTTGGTCGTAGTATCAAATAATCATTTCAATAGCAATCTGTAGCACAAACGTAGCAAGTACCACCTGAGCGGATACTTCACTTAAAGAGGCAGCTGGATTTAGCCTCTGTGAATCACACAATTAGATTGAATGTTGCTGAAAGTTTTGTATTTTCTCTGTTAGAGCTTTTTCTCACTATTCTCTCAGAGATTACCGATTTTATTTGAAGAAGGCTGCAGGTTCACCCTAGGCGGTCACAGTAGAAGGCTGCCTCACTCTCTGGTTTCCTTGTGTGGATAGAGCTGCACAGGCACTTCCTTTGTCCAAAGTATTGACTTATTTTCTTCAGTAAGTCGACAAATAGAGCTCAAAAATAACCTATTAAATTGCCGCGTGTTTTTCTGAGATTGCATGCAGAACAGGTCGCAGGTACATACCGGTCATTGAGGTTATTCCATTCACCTTTGTTCATCTCTTCTGTAGAGTCTGACAGTCTCCACAACGCAATACAACTCTTTCCTGAATGGCTTTTTTGCACCTGGACTTCATTTTCTTGTTTTTGGGGCAACGTTCCTTTTGGGAGATGGACAATACTGGATCAGTTACTTGATGTACATCTCTCCCAGTTTTCATTTCCATCCATAATCTCACACTTCTGATAGAAAATCAGGAAGACTAAATGAAAAAGGAAAAGTTCAGAGTCAGCTTATCTGAGCCCTGCGTTTCTTGCTGTTGGAGTTTCCATTTATCATATAGTCGCTCGCTGTCTATCTTATGATGCTGAGATGATTAAATAGGATTTAAATCACCTGCCCATTGGTGCACATCGTAACTAAGTAAATCACCTGCCCATTGGTGCACATCGTAACTAAGTACCTCTGCTGCTGTGGAGATTGAAATAGTTGGCACTAAGGTCAGCCAAGAAGATGTGCTTTTGTGCCTTAGGGCACAATCTTACTGGAGAATAAAAAATTGCTTCACGACCTGCTATCCTCCCAGTCCTGTTTTGTGGCACAGTAGTTAGCACTGCTGCCTCACAGTGCCAGGGAACTGGGTTCAATTCCTGGCCTGGGTCACTGTTTGTGTGGAGTTTGTACATTCTCCCTATGTCTGTGTGGGTTTTCTCTGGGTGCTCCAGTTTCCTCCTACAGTCCAAAGACCTGCTGGTTAGGTGCATTGGCCATGCTAAAGTGTACCTGAACAGGTGCTGGAGTGTGCCAATGACGGGATTTTCACAGTAAATTCATTGCAGTGTTAATGTAAGCCTACTTTTGACATTAATAAATAAATTTTACTTTGCTGGCGAGATCGGCTTTGCGCCTAGAAAGGGCGTGAAACCTATTTATATAAACGCAAGATGCCTGCACAGCATCTTCCGGCTTCCTGGAATCTGGTGGGGGTGTGGTTGGGGGTTCACCAGGGAACTGGGTCAGTAGTAGGATGTCACCTGGTTCGCTGTCTGATCTGATGTTAGGAATGGGTTAACTGCAACCTCCCACCTTAGGCCTAATTTGTATGTTAATTGTTTAATAGTACTCACCGGGGATACATAGAGGGGTTACAGGTGGCGCTGGGTGTTGGGTGCATGTATGTAAAGTTGTAAATGAGTGAATTTATGAAAAAGTTGGACTTGCGTCATCTTTTATTACTGGAGTGTAACCGCGAGGCTTAACACCTGATAGAGGTGCACTGGGCAATGGTGCCCCGAGCAGCCTGAAGGAGGCTTCACCGGCGTGCTTAGGCTTCACTCACTGGCAGGAAGATTGCAGGGCCAAACTCGCCCAGTTAAGCACAGAAGACTCCTGTTTCCAGACTTTTATGGCACCTTTTTTGGGAAGATCGCCCCCTAAGTGTCATCTAGAAGCGGTGCATGTTTGAGAAAACACCTGCAATGATGGAATTTTATTCACAAAACAGCCACAGAACTTATAAGGTGAAGACACCGGCATTGGATTGGGGTGGGCACAGTAAGAAGTTTCACAACACCAGGTTAAAGTCCAACAAGTTTATTTGAAACCACCAGCTTACGGAGCATTGCTCCTTCTCCACTCACCTGGTCGATGAAGGAGCAGCACTCCGAAAGCTCGTGATTCCAAATAAACCTGAAGGAATTTAACCTGGTGTTGTGAGACTTCTTATAGAAATTATAGAAAGAGGACACCATTGGCCAACCCCACTGTGACAGATCTTTATACTGGCCTGCCTCCTGCTTTGCGAGGGTGGCCTGAGATCTATGCTGTATCATTCTATGAATTCAGCAGTGAGACTGCAGACATCTGTACCTGTGCCACGTGGAACAGAAAACACGACCAATTGTCAAAAAATGTCGTTGCGTGGACCATACGAATGTGGTCATGTGCCTCGGGAAGCTGACAAAATATCAGGGAAAAGCATCTGATGTCAAAATTGAGCGCTAAGGTCAGCCGTGAAGGTGAACTTGAAGGAGTCTGGCCTGATCTTTTCAATGTACAATTAAATTACATGCAGGCCTTTCAAAATGAGCTACAGGTGTCAGGCAAATTAACTTGAGCGTTTTATTGTACATAAAATTTCTGCTGTAAATCCAAAACAAAGGGAAGTATCAAAGTTGGTTAAGAACTAATTGAATATGTAGAATAAGGAGACAGGTGAGAAGGTTATAAATGAGCATGATTTGTACGTTGAATAAAAAGGTTAATTTCTGTAACTTTTATCTGTTCCTGACAGAGTTGTGTGAAGGTTTTGATTGGCTGTAGCTTTGACTCCAGAAAATGGTGGAATTTACTTATGGTTTCATTGGTGAGGTTCAGGTGTCTCACACAGTGAAGTCAAAATAGTTCATAAAAGCAAAGAATCCTTATGGTGCAGAAGGAGGCCTTTTGGAGTCTGCACCAACTCAGAGCAGCTTATCCTGTAACCCCTCACAACCCCCTATCCTTGGGATGCCAAGGGGCAATTTAACATGGCCAATCCACCTAGCCTGCATATTTTTGGACTGTGAGAGGAAACCGGAACAGCTGGAGGAAACCCACGTGGAAACAGGGAGAATAGACAGTCGCCCAAGGCTGGAATTGAACCCGGGTCCCTGGCGGTGCAAGGACCTCTTACTGTGTTTACCCCAGTCCAACGCCGGCATCTCCACATCATGGCAGCAGTGCTAACCACTGTGCTCCTGTGCTAACCTTAGTTCTGCTGCCTAAAACAGTCATGATGTGGGTATGCCGGCGTTGGACTGGCGTAAACACTGTAAAAAGTCTGACAACACCAGGTTTTAGTCCAACCTATTTATTTGATAATATACTCACAAGCTTTCGGGGTTAGCCCCTTCGTCAGGTGAATGGAGAGTTCTGGCCTTAGACAGAGCACATAAAGCACAGACAGTTTAGAGATTACTGATTAGAATGCGAATCCCTACACCTAACCTGCTGTTCAAGACCTGAAGTGGCTGATAATGTGAGTGGAAGGAACACTGATCACAGTTTAAAGAGATGTGTATTGTCTCCAGACAGCACAGTAAGTGAGGTTCTGCAAACCCAGGCAAGCCACGGGGGCCACAGACAGTGCGACATGAACCCACATTATCAGCCACTTCAGGTCTTGAACAGCAGGTTAGGTGTAGGGATTCGCATTCTAATCAGTAATCTCTAAACTGTCTGTGCTTTATGTGCTCTGTCTGAGGCCAGAACTCTCCATTCACCTGACGAAGGGGCTAACCCCGAAAGCTTGCGAGTATATTATCAAATAAATAGGTTGGACTAAAACCTGGTGTTGTCAGACTTTTTACAGCCTAAAACAGACACAGTGTGTGGAACAATGGCAAGAGTCTCTATAGCCCCTGACCTCCCTGCTGCTCCTCCCCTTTCTCCCAACATAGTTATACCCAGTGTCTTTGTTGCCGTGGAGATTGAGATGGTTGTACTGCTCCTCACAATACCCTTTGTTCTTTACCAGGTTGGACCTCTGCTGATTCTCTCTGCTGCTTTAGTGCAGGCGCCATTAATGTTGAGCGAACTGGAGAATGAATAAACTTATACGTTTGCCACTAATTGGTGTCTAACAAGCCAAATTCCTTAATCGTGCATCTGTGCAATAAAGTATATTTAAACAAAAATAATTCTCTGCAGAAATGTTAGGGCTGTGGGTGAAAATTTGGGCCTGTTTGGTTTCCAGTAAGGATTTAAAATAATGATGAATGGTAGACAGAAGAAAGGCATAATGGATGAATGCTTAACATAGATGTCCTCTCATAATTTGAAAGACGTGCTGGCTAGTTGCATCGGCCATGCTAAATTCCCCCTCAGTATACCTGAACAGGTGCCAGCAGTGTGGCGACTAGTGGATTTTCACAGTAACTTCATTGCAGTGTTAATGTAAGCCTTCCCCCTTGTGACACTAATAAATAAACTTAAACTCTCTCATTATTTAAATGTCTGTTAACAAGCAGGTGACAACAGGAGACTGAATGAACTAATCACGACAAAACTTAAGTTGAAATTTTCGCAGGTTAATGTGCGTTGCTTTTAATGCGGGGAACTCCATCCTCTTAGCAGTTGAGATATGTATGTATTTTAATTTTCAGTGCTACAGATAATACAAATGCTATTTTCCCTTCTGTGACTGTGGAGCTGTTTATGGGCTGTTTATCATTAGAATTCCCCGCTGCCCTGTACAGTTTCAATAACTCGGGAGATAATCGCTGTGTTTCTTTCCCCCCTTTGTTGTCAATTTTCTGGATTACATGCCAGAAATGACATACAAATGTGCCGCAGCATATTCTAATGAAATGCAAATCATGCATTTCCCAGTTTTTGCACCGGGGCGATGCAGGTCATTAGGAATGATCCCGCTGTTGTGTTGGAGGGAGAATTGGGACCCATGCTCTGTTCCGTGTCCTGATGATCACACAGGGTTGGCATTATGCAAATTTTTTTCCCGTGGCTTCCCGATGGTATTCCTACTTACATTCACGGCCTGCCGATGGAATATGACTGATTCTATGGAATTCTGCTGGAAAGTGATTGAGGGTAGTTCTTTAAACGCACACATTTTCTATAAGAGCCCACTCAATTTTCTGCCACAATCACTTTTGAACCATCTGCCGTGATACCAGAAGCAGCAGGCTAAGGTTAAATGCCCACACAAGCAGAGGCTCGAAGGGGAGCCATGATAGTTTGATACAGTAAGTAGGCCGGATTTTTTTTTTGTCAGGGAGATGCTTTGCCGCGGATAAAATATGTGGAGAATAACTTAGAGCGAAGTGGCAGAATGTCACAAAACTGTATTGCCGAGTATCAGAGAAAAGTGGCTCACCTGCATCGAAAGGCAGAGGAATGAATGCCAATTAACTGCCGAGGGCTGGAGGCCACCCTCCGAAACCTGTTCCGAGCTGGTCTCCTGATCCTCCTCTTCCTCCTCAAAGCAGAAGAGGAAAGCTCAAGGGAGACCTTTCTGCTTTCTAAGGCCCATGAAATGTAAAAATGTTCACCAAAGTCCATGCAGAAACTTTAACAATCTTAAAGATTAAATATAGTTTTAAAACCTGAACAGAAACCTCAGAAATGTTATAAATATTATAAAAACTCAGAGACAATTAAAATCTATTCTAAATAACATAATTAAAAATCTTACTTATCACATTCTCAGACATCTGAAACAACTTCAATCAACTGATTGAATACAGACACTGGGATGCATTAGGGGTAGGGGGGAGGTGGGAGGGTGAGTTACTTCCGCACATTGGTTGTAATTTTCCAGCTGAACTCGCCCCAAGGTTGGAAATTCCCACCCAACGTCAATAGACCTTTGCATGGTTCACCCCCGCCCGCTACACTTCCTATGGCGGGTGGGAAGGGAAAATTCTATCCCTTGTTCCAGACGTCTGTCACACCCCTTAGGAATGGGCGGCTCAGTGACACAGTGGTTAGCACTGCTGCCTCACAGCCCCAGGGACCTGGGTTCGATTCTCGGTCTTGGATGACTGTGTGGCATCTGCATGTCCTCCCCATGTCCCCATGGATTTCCTCCCAGTGCTCCGGTTTCCTCCCACAGTCTGAAAGACATACTGGTTAGGTGCATTGGCCATGCCAAACTCTCCCTCAGTGTACCTGAATAGGCGCTGGAGCTGTGGCAGTAGGGGATTTTCACTGTAACTTCACTGCAATGTTAATGTAAGCCTACTGGTGACACTAATAAATAAACTTTACTTTACTTTATAGGGTCTTTGTTGGTTAGTGGGCAAGGGCAGGAGGGTGTGAGTGCGAGTGAGGAAGATAAGGTTATTGAGAAGTTAGAAGTGGAGGAGCCTCAGCCCAGGCAATTGTCCAACAGGTTTTCGCAGCTTGTATGGATGAAAGTGAGGACTGCAGGCTGGGTGAGTGAACTGACCAGGGTGCTACAGTATAGGAAGCTACTGAAGCAGGAAGAGTCGTCAGGAATGGAAGAGGTGGTCAAGAAGGCGTATGGTGTACTGGCCTTCATTAATTGAGGGATTGAGTTTAGGAGTTGGGAGGTAATGCTGCAACTTTATAAGACCCTTGTCAGGCCTCATTTGGAGTACTGTGCGCAGTTCTGGTCGCCTCACTATAGGAAAGATGTAGAAGCTATTGAGAGAGTACAGAGGAGATTTACAAGGATGTTGCCTGGACTGGGAGGCATGCCTTATGAAGTTAGGTTGAGGGAGCTGGGTCTCTTTTCCCTGGAGAGACGAAGGTTGAGAGGCGATCTGATAGAGGTTTATAAAATGTTGAGAGGAATGGATAGGGTGGATTCTCAGAGGCTATTTCCCTGGGTTGAAATGGTCGCTACGAGAGGACACAGATTTAAGGTGCGGGGAGGAAAGTACAGAAGTGATGTTAGGGGTAAGTTTTTCACTCAGAGGGTGGTGAGTGAATGGAATCGGCTGCCGTCAGCGGTGGTGGTGGTGAACTCGCTGGGGTCTTTTAAAAGACTTCTGGATGAGTATATGGGGTTTTATGGGATTGGGGGTTATAGATAGGTGTTGATGTGATCGGCGCAACTCGTGGGCCGAAGGGCCTGTTTGTGCTGTAGTGTTCTATGTTCTATGAATAATAATATTCAGGGGGAAAACACAGTAGCCAAGAGTGAGAGCCCAGTAGGATGTCTTGCCTGCTGAGCGTTAGGTTTCTGCACTGAGTTGGCCAGAACATGATGTGGAGATGCTGGCATTGGACTGAGGTAAACACAGTAAAAAGTCTCACAACACCAGGTTAAAGCCCAACCAGTTTATCTGATAGAAAATCCACAAGCTTTTGGAAATACTGTTTCTTCGTCAGGTCTGTGTCACACACCTTCGTCACATGCCTGACGAAGAAACAGCGTTTCCAAAAGCTTGTGGGTTTACTATCAAATAAACTGGTTGGGCTTTAACCTGGTGATGTGAGACTTTTTACTCGGAGAGAAACATGCAGCTGGGGGAGGAGGGATCTAATTATAATAGTACATGTGAGTACTAATGATAGTTAGGAGTAGCAAAAGAATTCTGCTTGGGGAATATAAGCAGCAAGGAGCTAAATTACAAAGCAGAACTTCAAAGGTATCATAATCTCTTATTACCCGAGGCACAGTAAAATTGGCATAGGGTGAATAAGATTACAGAGCTGAATGCCAGGCTCAAAAACTAGCGTGAGAGAAATGAGGTTTGACTCATGGGGTATTGGCAGCAATACTGTTGGGAAAGTCTTCACCTGAGTGTCCAAAGAAGTGTAGGCTAGGGGGAACTAACAGTGTAAATACTTGGGGTTACAGGGTTAGGGTCTAGATGCTGGGGCAAGTGCTTTGGTGAACGAATAACAAGGGTGGTAGAGGGGTCTTTCAACTGAATAGTTGGGGGGAAGGAATATGTGAGAAATTGTAATAAATCAGAGGAAAACAACAAGGGAATAGGGCAAGGATTTGAGTAACGATAACCAGAGCGTGGTCACAAGGAACAGAACATATAAACTTAGAGCTTTAGCAGATAAGGCCAAAGATTGCAAAAGATGGTAAAAAGATAGAGCTAAAGGCTCTGTTTCTGAATGCATACAGCATTCATAACAGAATACAATAATTGTTAGCACACATAGGAATAAATACGCATATGCCCTAATAGCATTACAGAGATATGGTTGCAAGGTGACCAAGACTAGGACCTGCATACTGAAGGGTATTCAACATTTCAAAAAAGACAGGAAACTGGGAGATGTAGTGGGATAGTGATGTTAATTAAACAATACATTGCAACAATAAGGAGAGATAACCTTAGCTAAAAAGAACAAAATGTAAATTTAGTTCTGATCGAGACAAGGTAAAGGAAAGGTAAGGGTCATTTGTAGGAATAGTTTATAGGTCTCCTAACAGTAGTAACACTGTAGGGCAGAGTATACAGGAAGAAATAAATTGGGTGCATAAGAAAGATACTGCAATAACCATAGGTGACTTTGAAGACAACTTAGAAAATGAGCTCAGAGTGTATTTGGGATAATTTCTTAGAGCAATACATTCTAGTGCCAACCAAGGAACAGGTTATTTTAGAGCTGGTAATGTGCAATGAGACAGGATTAGTCAATAACCCCATGGTGAAGAAGCCTTTAGGCAACTGTGATATTACAACATTATAGAATTTCACACGCAGAATTTCTTCCCACCATCGCTGCCAGAGAATTTGGCGCTCAGCTAAAACTCCATTCGCAGCAGCAGCAGGACTGGAGAATCCCAGTTACGAGCAAAGTCAAGGAATCCTGGTCTATAAAGCAGCAAAGAATGACTAAAAAATAATCAAAAGGGGAAAACTAAAGGATGAGAGAAAGCTAACTTGAACAGTTAGCAAGAGTTTCAGCAAGAATAACAAAAGCGAGTGTTGATGATCCAGCGAGTGACAATTATTAATGGAAATGACAGAACCATTGAACAGATTTTTCATAGAATCCCTACAGTGCAGAAGGAGACCATTCAGCCCATCGAGTCTGCATTGACCACAATCCCACCCAGGCCCGAGCCCCATGACTCCATGCGTGTAACTAGCCATTCCCCCTGACACCAAGGAGCAAATTTAGCATAGCCAATCCACACATCATTGGAGTGTTGGAGAAAACTCATGCAGACACAGGGAGAATGTGCAAACTCCACACACACAGTGACCCAAGGCGGGAATCGAACCCAGCTCCCTGGCATTGTGAGGCAGCAGTGCTAACCGCTGTGCCACCGTGCCACCCATTTTTGTGTCTGTCTTCTGTGCAGAAGACTTAGAAAACTTCCCATAGCTACTTGAAAACCAGTTGAAGCTAGCTACCTAATAGATGAGCTGCAACTGCTCCCAGAGAGTTTGTTTATCCCTGTTTAATGGAGCAAGATTACAAATCCCTGCAGTAACGTATGTGACAACAAAGATAGAGAAACTATTTCCTCTCAGAGGGTCATTAGTCAATGAAGTTTGATTCCCCAGGGAGGATTGGAAGCTGGGTCAGTGAATTTATTGAAGGCTGTGATGGGTGGATTTTTGATTGACAACAAGTTTGTCAACGGTAATGGGGACAGACAGGAGAGTGGAGCTGAGACCACAATCTAATCAGCCATTATCATATTGAAAAGCTATAAGGCCATAAGACATAGGAACAGAATTAGGCCATTCAGCCTACTGCATCTTCTACACCATTCAATCATGGTTGATAAATTTCTCAACCCCATTCTCCCATCATTTCCCCACAATCTTCGATCTCTTTACCAATGAAGAACCTCAAGACTGAGTGGTCTCAGTAAGCCGAATGGCCTACGCTTTCTCCTAAATCCTGCCTTCCATTTTTGCAATGTTGTCACTGCACGAGTGACTGCAGTGGAAATTTGCAGTCTACCCCAAGAGGTTCAATACCTTTGTTTCTTCCTCAGCGAAAATCGCAATTTACAAACAAGGTGGACATGGAGATAAAGTGTAGCATATAGAAGCATGCTCCCTCCGATTGTACTGGTGTTTGAAGCACAAAATGCCTCATTTTATACCTTCTGCATGTAGCAGACTTTAATCTGCCTCCTTTCACTTGATTGGCTTCCTTCTGCTACCTGACTGTACACAATATTCACTAATTTTCCACTTCCAGGCTGACCCTGTATTATTCTGCATGCTGCCTTATTCCCTTATTGGTCCACTCTCATCCCCTATTGAATCTTCATGTGAAAATTGCAAAGGGAAAGTTGCATCTTTAATAACTAGGGGCAGCACAGTGATTAGCACTGCTGCCTCACAGCTCCAAGGACCCAGGTTCGATGCCGGCCTTGGCTGATTGGTCTTTGTGGAGTCTGCAGAGTTTGTACGTTCTGCCTGTATCTGCATGTTAGGTGGATTGGCCATGCTAAAGTTGTGCGGGTTAGGTGGATTGTCCATGCTAAAGTTGTGCGGGTTAGGTGGATTGTCCATGCTAAAGTTGTGCGGGTTAGGTGGATTGTCCATGCTAAAGTTGTCCTTAGTGTTAGGGGAATCAGCAGGGTAAATATATGGGGTTATGGGGATAGGGCCTGGGTGGGATTATTGTTAGTGCAGGCTCGATGGGCTGAATGGCCTCCTTCTGCATTGTAGGGATTTTGTGATTCTATGATTCTTCAGTCATTCAAATTTCTGGCAGAATTTTCCAGTCATGAAGCCCAATTTACAATATTATGGCTCAATTGATAAGCATCTTGCAGTTTTTTTTAGTTCTCTATTCTAAGCTAGCTTTCTAACTAACTTTCTGTTAAGCTGATTTTTTTTATCTTCCTTCTTCAATCAGGCTGATTTTCTAATTTTGCCGTTGCCTCTCTGTTTCTTCCTTAACCCCCATTCTTCAATGGGATCATTGGAAAGCCAGCTCCAATCCACTGACTTCTGGATTTTCCTGAGGTGGGACACAACGTGTGTTTGTTTTTAATGCCATGGAGACGTGCAGAGATGATACACCAGTTTCTATGTGTGCAAAGCTGTATTTGCAATGCTTTTGGCTGCAGTCAGCCTCAGCTCAGTGTCTCTCTCTGAGAACCACACCCAGGCTTAGCCAATCAAATCATGTGCAGTCAACAGACACGAATAATCAAACACCTAACAATTGAACAATACGTTCAAGTGTAGGATCAAGCCCAAGGTCAAGAGTAATGCCTACTTTTGTCAGCTACAATCCAATATGTCTCACTTGTGAGACCGTGAATTGGATTCAGTTTAAAGTGTTTTAGAATTTATTTATTAGAATCGCAAGTAGACTTACATTAACACTGCAGTGAAGTTACTGTGAAAATCCCCTAGTTGCCACACTCGGACGCCTGTTTGGGTCCACTGAGGGAGAATTTAGCACGGCACGTCTTCTGGATTGTGGGAGGAAACCGGAGCACCCAGAGGAAACCCATGCAGACACGGGACAATGAGCAGATTCCGGACAGACAGTGACCCAAGCCGGGGATTGAACCTGGACCCCTGGCGCTGTGAGGCAGCAATGCTAACCGCCGTGCTGCCCCAGTTAGTTGAATTGAATTGGTTTTTGGGGCAAGCAATGAGATGGATTAAGAGCTGGCCCAGTCTAGGCTGTGCCTTGGCTCTGTAACTTTAAGAATAGAGTAAAAATTCAAAGAAACAATTGGACGTTACAGGGTGGGTGACAAATCCACTCCCAGGAAGTGAGTTGACATTTTAAATATCTCAGAGGTTGGATGCTTCCAATTTTAATCCGATTTGCAGTTTTAACATTTGGCCTCAGGGATGATGGAAGATGCTGTGAGGCAAGGGCAGCCTGAAGGAAAAGAATCATACCTTTACAGCGCTCCTTGTGGGTCGGGGGGCAGGCACATCTCCTTCTATTTGCCAAGTTCCCCCACCAACTGATACCTTCCACACACAAACTCTCCCAGCAGGATTCAAACGTTTGGGATCAGATCTCTGCAGCTCCCTGTCTCCTTCTCCCACTCTGCTCCCATAGTTGGAGATTGCATGCCCACTGGAATTGAACCTTCTCTTGAGATTCAGGATTGTACCTCGCTGTGGGATCAGGATTTGAATTCTGTCCAATGTTATGGATTGAAGTTGGCCCTTGCCACCAGACTAGGAATTAGAAGTCTCTTTTGAGGTTCTGTTCTCTTTGGGATCAGATAGAATTACAGAATCAGAACACTGCACCAAGATTGGCAATAAGATCCCCACCTTGGAATCAAATTCCTCCCCCCCGATCCTTGCCTCCAATCAACCCCACCATGCCCCTGTAGGCTAGCACCATTCTATAGCCCCTCCCCCCAGGCCCCCATACCCCCACAATAGCTTTGAGGTTAGACCTCCCAGTACAAATGGCTGGGGTCTTAGATTTTCCTGTAGTCTCCTTCTGAGATTGCCCAGCCAAACTGAAAGGCCAGCTTGTCAGTCAACCTTAGGGTAAGTAACCAACCAATCAGGGCTAGAGATTGCGAACTGTAGAGTTAAAACCTGGGCTCCCCAGGCAACCCTTTCATTCAATGATTCAGTGAAAAGTTCCTCCAGACATTCTCTGGTGATCTTGGTCCTCTGAGAACCTTATTCTTGTGGAAGTTATCAAACCAGAAGAATAGATACAGATGAGAAACACCATTCAATCTGCCCGAATTAACTCATCTAGAAAGGCCCTGTATTCATATCAGCATGTGTTCCAAACAATTTGTAAAATGAGTTGAGGTCTTTGCCTTTATGCTCTGCAATGAAAATCCGTTCTGTTTGTTGGTTGTTCTTTGTATGAAGAACTTTCTGATACTGATTCTAAACTTGCCACTTTCCAGTTTGAATCCTGTCTGCTTGTTCTGCTGGAAGGGTTTCATTTGAAGTAATGTTGTACATCTACTTGTTTATAGAGCTCCTTAAACTCCATCACTGAACAGCTATTTGATCACCCTTCCTAATGGCTCCTTCTTTGGCAGAATGTCAATTTTCTCCGATTAAATTCTAATGACTCACCTTGGGATGTTGCCATAATGTGATCAAGTCTATTGGTGCTTGCCACTATTTATGGGTAAATGCTACAGCCACTTCAGACAAGGTGAAAACACACAGTCAGAAATGAATATTCACAACTTGCTGTCTGAGTTGTGCCTTTCCGCCTATGACTACACAGAAAAACATATCACCCTCCTTCTCTCAGTATTATTGCAGCAGCTTGCTGTGCTTTCCAATATTACAGAATTCTACAGTGCAGAAGGAGGCCACTCGGCCCATCGAGTCTGCACCGACCACAATCCCACCCAAGCCCTATCCCCTTAACCCCATGCGTTTACCCTAGCTAATCCCCCTGACACTAAGAGGTAAATCAGCATGACCAATCCACCTGACCAGCACATCTTTGGACAGTGGGAGGAAACCGGAGCACCCAGAGGAAACCCATGCAGACACAGAGAGAACATGTAAACTCCACACAGACAGTGACCCAAGCTGGGCATTGAACCCAAGTTCCTGGCGCTGTGAAGCAGCGGTGCTAACCATTGTGCCACTGTGCCACTAACCACCTATGAACTGACAATTAAACACATCACAGAGAGTTAAAGTCAAAATACTGCAGATGCTGGAATCCGAAAAGAGAACAAAAAATGCTGGAAAATCTCAGCAGGTCTGACAGCATCCATGGAGAGAGAACAGAGCCAGCATTTTGAGTCTATATTGGTCATCCAGACTCAATACCGGCTCTATTCTCTCTCCACAGATGCTTTCAGTCCTGCTGAGATTTTCCAACATTTTCTGTTTTTGACACAGAGAGTTAAGTCAAGTCATTACAAGAGAAAGTAACTTCTTCACAATGTTAATAACTGCCAGTCAACTCTTCAAAATTAATTATTATATAAAGGGTCATTCCATCAAATCTTGATTTTTCTCAGAGATTTTAAAAACGTTAAATTTGAACTTCAATTTTTCTTCTGCATTTCCTTTCTGTTTCTTTTTCACTCCGTTAATCCAGTCCTCTTTCCCTCTCTTTAGTTCTCCGCACCTGGTTTGATAATTGTAGTAGGGCAAAACTCAGGGAGTATGGGCTGCAGCAGGAGAGGAGAGTATAGAAAGGGTTAAACAGGCTGTACTGCAGGCAGACAGGACAAAATATCAATAATTATATTTCAGACGACATGAAAACAGTTACCCCCGGATGGAATTGCTCCAATGCTACAACAACCATTTGAAAATTGATGTCACTTATCAAGGCTCCAAAAGATCGAGAGGAACCATTGTGCCTCTAAAAACGTAATCAAGTATTCAGGACATGGGAGAATTAACACCCCATTGAAACCACTTTGACAAACACAACGGCTTGATATTATAAACAGGTAGACAGGAGATGTCCAGAAAATGATTAAGACTAAAACACACAAGACAATGGAACCACACAATGCGATCAAAAACTGAACTGTAACCAGTTCAAACTAACAATATGATAACCTGATGGAAATGTAATGTTTCCTAATGTAAATAAAGAGGTATAAGAATCTGTAAGAACTAGTAATCATTAGAGTATCTCAGAAGCAAGTTACAGTTCTACTCTCCCTGATGCACATTGAATCAAGCCATTTTTGTTGAAGCTTTACACAATCTCGGAAGACTCAGTTCACTCATTCGCTTCTGCAACAAAGAATTCATCCCCTTTAAATTATTCTCCTTCTCAATCCTTTGTATTTTCTTCCCAATCCTTAAGTCTCTTATTTACGGTGTTGAGTGTCCTCTTTCACTCACTGCACAGTTATTAACTAGTAGTTTCAGCAACATTGAAAAACGCAGGAGTAATTTGAACTAACAGCAGATGGCTGCTGTGGCACAATCTGACCCAATGGGTGGAATTTAATGCTTTCCTCTGAGGTAAGTTTGGAGGGTCAGAGTGCATTTAATGGAGGATGCTGAGTGGGGATCATGGCCACATTTCTGTGCTGATTAAGTCTAGGATGGGAAGGCTCATGGATAGCCAACCTGCCATGTCCCCACTTTAATTGCATTGAATGCTCATTTCAGGACCTCATCCAGACGCTACTCAATCAGCAGTGGCAGGTGAGGCCGTTATACATGGAGAATCAGAGAAGCAAACCTTGCTGTGTTTGCTTGTGCACCATCCTCCTTCCTCACCTCCCGCACTCGGTATCTGATTGAGGGACTGGGCACTGGATTCGATTCCCAGCTTGGGTCACTGTCTGTGCGGAATTTGCATGTTCGCCCCATGTCTGCGTGGGTTTTCTCTGGGTGCTCTGGTTTCCTGCCACAGTCCAAAGATGTGTGGGTTAGGTGGATTGGCCATGTTAAATTGCCCTTTAATGTCACGGGGTCTAGCAGGGTAAATATTTTGGGTTATAGGGATAGAGCCTGGGTGAGATTGTGATCGATGCAGAATCTATGGGCCAAATGGCCTCCTTCTGCACTGTAGGGATTCTATGAACTCTAACCTATCCTTGCTCACCTGTGGTCTGGATCCCTCAGTCATCGTCACTATTACATTGTCACTGCGCCCAAAGGTGTTGCCCGCAATGGATAACTGCTGGTTTCGGATTGCCCGGCAGTTCTTGGTGGTGAGATTTCCACCTCCTGGGTCCTTAATCCTGGAGAAGTCCTGTTCAATATGAGGCAACATAGGACAGCCACCAGCTGGAGAGTCTTGGGGGGGGAGATCACTGTCCACTGTGTTTAAATACCCAGCAATGTTACTTTATTTTGCTCCCCCGAACCATCTCCTAATACCAATCACAATCTTGTGAACTGACCTTTAATGCGGGAGACGTTAAATAAACACTTGTTCAGCCATCTGTAGGTTATCACCTGGGTATGGTTTTTCATCATCTATACTTTGTTTTATTTACAGTCTAGTCCCAAGATATAACCTGATCTTCAAGTTTTTAAATTCCATATAAATCAAAGCTGTCATAGCAGTGTAATAACATCAAAAATGATTCTTCTGTTCACGTTTCAGGGTGGCTTTCAGCTGTATGGTGGCACAGTGGTTAACACTGCTGTCTCACAGTGCCAGGGACCCGGGTCCAAATCCAGACTCAGGTCACTGTCTGTGTGGAGTTCGTACATTCTCTCCATATCTGCGTGGGTTTTTTCCAAGTGCTCTGGTTTCCTCCCACACTCCAAAGAAGCGCGGGTTATCATAGAATCATAGAACCCTACAGTGTGGAAAGAGGCCCTTTGGCCCATCGAGTCTGCACCAACCACAATCCCACCCAGGGCTTACCCCCATATCCCTACACATTTACCCACTAATCCCTCTAACCTGCGCATCCCAGGACACTAAGGGGCAATTTTAGCACGGCCAATCAACCTAACCCGCACATCTTTGGGAGGATACCAGAGCACTGGAGGAAACCCACGCAGACACGAGAAGAATGTGCAAACTCCACACAGACAGTGACCCGAGCCAGGAATCGAACCCAGGACCCTGGAGCTGTGAAGCAGCAGCACTAATCACTGTGCTACCGTGCCGGTTCATTGGTCATGCTAAGTTACCCCTTAGTGCTGGGGGGAATTAGGAGGGTAAATGGTTGGGGAAAGGGATGGCTGTCAATGCAGGATCGATGGGCCAAATGGTTTCCTTCTGCACTGTCGGGATTCTATGACTCACCTCACCTTATACAAAACAGAGCGGTTTAAAATATCATTCAGTTTACACTAGGCTACCTAATAACTATGGGTAGCAATGCATCAATGTGCTCAAAAGTCACAAATGAGATTAATCATTCCTTTCCCAAGCTTTCAGTAAATTATACATTGCTAATTGAAATTGAAAATTAACTATGAATCGAATGCTGGTGGGAAAGGATTGAGTTGGATGCCTGGTGAAGACTAAAACAATGGCAATCTCATGTAAGCCTTTCATACTTAGAATGGATTTACAAGTTACAACAGCCTCTCCTGATTAGAATAATTGAACACAAATAAATACTGATAAAAACACAACTAGTTTGCCACACAGTATTAGGCTCCAATGAGGAATTTGCTTTGGATCAGGATTTCTGGATAATGGGAGTGAATGGAAATGGTAAATTGGAATGTTTCGCTTGGCTAACAATTGTATTGGACAGGTATGCGTTTACCAAGGGAAAGATAATTTATATTGTATGTATTCTGTCGTAATTTTGTTCTTTTATAACATTGTACTGAGTTCGGGTTCTGGCTCAGTGAACCAGGATAGTAGAACAGCTGTAATCCGCTAACAATTGCATCCTGCATCAAGACACTGGGGCAGATTTTTCTGTTATTATATCTGTGTATTCGAGAGCCTGCTGCACACAGAAGAGAAATACATTTCTAGAGTGGAGTCTGTGAATATTTAATGTATAGAGAATCAAATGGGCTCTCTTTCTGGGATAACATACTTCCGAATTTTCGCTTGGATTATACAAGGCACCAGAACCAGGAACAAAACAGAAAATGCTAGAAAATCTCAGCTGGTCTGACAGCATCGGCAGAGAAGGAATAGAGCCAATGTTTCATGGATGAGAGGGGTGTGGAGAAATATAGTCCAAGTGCAGGTCAGTGGGACTAGGCAAAAAATGGTTCGGCACAGACAAGAAGGGCCAAAAGGCCTGTTTCTGAGCTGTAATTTTCTATGGTTTCTATGGTCTGGATCTGCGATTTTCCAACATTTTCTGTTTTTGTTTCGGATTCCAGCATCCGCAATATTTTGCTTTTACCAGATCCAAGAAATTTTGCCCCATCGTTTTTAAGTGTGTATAACTTAGAGTGGCGATGCCAATAACAAGATAACAGATGTAAAGGGAGGTTGGATGGATTTGGGTTGTTTTCTCTGGAGCAGAGAAGGCCGAGGGGCGACCTACTGAAGTGTTGAAGATTATGTGGAGTGGAGAGGGAGCAGCTGATCCACTTTGTTGAAGACTCAGTTACGAGGGGACGCAAGTTAAAAGTGAGGGTGGGAGGTGTAGGGGAGGATGTGAGAAAAAATGTTTTTATTCAGAGGGTGGTGAGGGTCTGGAATGCGTTGCCTGGGAAGGTGGTGGAGGTGGGATGCCTCGCTGACACATCATAACATTCAAGGCTATGGGCCAAGTGCTGGAAAGTGGGATTAGGTGGGCAGGTCAGGGCCTTTCATACATCGGTGCAGACTTGATGGGCCAAAGGGCCTCTTCTGCACTGTGGGATTCTGTAAGATTTGTTTTTCTGACTGGCAGGAATGTCCTTGCTGACGTATCTCAGGCATGCACGAAATTGGGCAAGGGATCCATTTGGGTGGATCTCTGAATCTTGCTAAGGTGAAGTTTCTGATCGGTCATTTAAAAAGAACTAAGGTACCTTCACAGAGCTTGATTTAAATGGTAGCATTAATTTTGATGGAGAAGGAAATTAGAACGCGTGGCATTTCTGATTTTTTTTTCACTCGTGATACATTGCAGACTCCATTCCCACGTGTAAATTTGGCAAGACCCCCGGCAATGTTTCAGGAAGTGAATCCCCAAAGATGTATTTCCGATTGTGGTCATCTACCGTAGAACTCCAACAGGGCAGAAAGAGGCTTTTTGGCCCATCAAGTCTGTACCAACTCTCTGAAAGTGCAACTGACCCAGACCCACCCCATAGCCCTATTCTCATTAACCCTAGGCATTTACCATGGCTAAGAGCCAATAGACGAGAGGCTGGTTTGCTTGATGGACTACGTCACGAAGATGCTGCCTCTGACAGAGTGGCTCTCCCCTCGGTACTACCCAAAAACATTGACCTAGGTTGCGTGCTTAGGCCTAGGGATTAGTTTATGAGAATGGTTCCAGCTTCGAGGGGCTGACGTTCACGTGGATTGTGGGGAGAAGCCGGGAGTTATTCCTGGTGGAGAGAAGCTTAAGAAGAGGTTTGCTAGAGGTGATTAAAATCATGAAGGGTTTAAATAGAGCAGACAGAGAGAGACTGTTCGCATTGGTGGAAGAATTGAGAATTCCAGGACACCGACTGAAGATGATTAGCAGAAAAAGCAAAGGCGACACGAAGAAATCCTTTCTATGCAGCGAGTGGTTAGGATCTGAGATGCACACTGCCCGAGAGTGTAGTGCAAATGGATTCAATCATGACTTTCCAAGGGAACTGGGATAAGTACCCGAGCAGAATACAAATTGCAAGGTCTCCGGGAAAGGACAGGAGAATGGGACTAGCTGAGTTGATCTTGTAGAGAGTTGGCACAGACACAATGGGCTGAATCGCCTCCTCCTGTTCTATTACCATTCAATGTGGAGTTTGCATGTTCTCCCTGTGTCTGCATGGCTTTCCTCTGCGTTCTCCGGCTTGCTCCCACACTCTAAAGATGTGTGTGCATGTCTGATTGATTGGCCATGCTAAATTGCTGCTTAGTGTCGAAGGAACTAAATAGAGTAAATACACTGGGTTCCGGGATAGGGTGGGATTGTTGTCAGTGCAGGTTTGATAGGCCGAATGGCCTCCTTCTGCACTGTAGGGATTCTATGATTCTACAACTCTGATTTATAAACGTAACAGGAATTTTTTTCTCTCAGTGTGTAGTGAATCTTTGGAACTCTCTTCTACCAAACGCAGTGGAAGCAGAGTCTTTGATGAATGTTTTGAGATCGAGCTAGATAGATTCCTAATCAACGAGGGTGGTGGAGGGTTATTGGGATTGGCGGGTGGTTAGAGTCAGATCAATCATGATCTTATTCAATGGGGGACAGGATTGAAGGGTTGAATGGCCTACTCTTGCTCCAAACTTGTATGTTTGTAGTTAAATGACCAAAAGGGATGGGGGTACAAGGCAAAAGTGATTAGTAATAGGATAGTAAAAGAATCAGAAAGTTCCAGAGGAGTAGAAAATGATAAAACAAAATCATTGCCAGAACTGATATCTGAGACAAAAGAAGCAGAGTTTATGGTCTGAATTTGTTGAACTCAATGTTGTGTCCAGAAGGTTATAATGTGTCTAACTGTAGGATGAGGTGTTGTTCCTCGACTTTTGTACAACTTCATTTATAGGAGGACGAGGTTAGAGAGGTTAGAGTGAGCGTGGCAGAGAATTAACATGACAAGCAACCCCAACATTTGGGGTCAGGCTCGGAGACTGAACGGAGATGCTCAGCAAAGTATAGGCCCATGACATCCTCATGCCAAGCTATCAGGTGACTGCAGATCCAACTATGTATGGGGAGGCGATGGCCTAGTGGTGTTATCGCAAAACTATTAATCCAGAAACTCGGCTAACGCTCTGGGGACTCATGTTCGAATCCCGCCATAGCAGGTGGTGGAATTTGAATTCCATAAAAATATCTGGAATTAAGAATCTATTGATGACCATGAAACCATCGTCCGTTGTTGGAAAAACCCATCTGGTTCACTGATGTCTTCTAGGGAAGGAAATCTGTCATCCTGATTTGGTCTGGCCTTCATATTACCCCAGAGCCACAGCCACCTGGTTGACTCTCAGTTGCCCTCGGGCAACCAGGGATGGGCAATAAATGCTGGCCAGCCAGTGGTGCCCATGCTCCACCAATGAATAATAGAGTAATGGCTATTTGTGGGGTACCAGTTAGAATTGCCTGTGCACAAGGAGGTGGCCAAAGCATTTCAATTCCAATAATAAGAATAATTTATTTCAGCCTTGCTGAAAAAATGGACATTGATTGAGTTAGCAGCATTTTTTAAACTGAGGCAAAATGAAAATAAGGATTGTGATAAAGATCAACATGGATTTTTCTAAAAGCGTAACTAGTTTTAGAATGAAAGCAAAGATGATGCTGAAGGTCAGAACAGATTCTTTGAAGCCTAATTGCAGAAATTCCTAACACAGATGAAACGCCTTCCTCTGACACGAGCTGAAATTATATTTCCGACTAATATGTATTAGTTTTAACAGCCGAAAGAGAATTAGCATTGTAATGAAGTTCTGCAGCTTTGAAGCTTTGGCACAATTAACAAGGCTTTGATACACATCTGGGCTCAGACTGGACCCCCGCCATTTAAAATCTCCATCTTGGGAATGTCAGCATTGACATCTATTATTGTGATTGCCAGCAACATTTATTAACACTAACAGCTGTCATGTTAATTCTTCAGTGGAGACGCACGTCTTAAAGCTTTAGCGTAGAGAAAGCTGGAAGTTAATGATACAGCCCCGCCATAGAAGGAAAAGAAAGCAAACAACCGCAAAAATTTGCTTGTCATTGGTCTGTCCTCACAGGCACAGTGGTTAGCACTGCTGTCTCACAGCGCCAGGGGCCAGGGTTCAATTCTGGCCTCAGGGCACTGTCTGTGTGGAGTTTGCACATTCTCCCCGTCTCGGCATGGGTTTCCTTTGGGTGCTCCGGTTTCCTCCCACAGTCCAAAGATGTATGGGTTAGGGTGATTGACCCTGCTAAATTGCCCCTTAGTGTCAAGGGGTTAGCAAGGGTAAATATGTGGGGTTTTGGGGATAGGGCTAGGGAGGGATTGTGGTTGGTATGGGCTCGATGGGCTAAATGCCATCCTTCTGCACTATAGGGATTCTATGATCACAGAATCACTGGACGATAAAATAGAATGAACCTTCTTGGATCTGCGTTATTGGAACTGTTCAATTAGTCCCACTCCCCTCTTAATTCCCCATTTTTCCTTTTCAAGCATGTATTCATTTTCCTTTCAAAGATCCCTATTGAATCTATATCCCTAGCACCAAGCCTCTTTCCTCTTCAGGTTGGCCAGATGGCTTTTGCAATGCTGATCTTCCTGTTCTTTTAGTTGCTGCTGGAGCTGAGGAGGAGGAGCAGGAGGATGAATTAACGGTGGAGGAGGCCCAGGCCTTACTACTCTCAGGAATAAAGATGGCCGCTGGAGGCAGGATGTAGGGCTCAGTAATGTTGTGGAGAGGGGAGTCTCCAATGTTCGTGGGAGGGGAGGGAAAGGCTGTATCTGGCCTGGAGTTTTCTGTCAGTGGAGCTTTTCCTTTGCATGCACAGTTTGTGGCTCCAATCTGAGCTGCAGGTTGCCTGGCGAAGTAAGCCCCGCCCACTGCCTCTAACAGCTAGAAACGGTCGAACCCATAGTTTCAAAAATGGACTGCATAAAATTCAGCATGAAAACACACCTGAAAAACAGGAAGTCTCCCGTTTTCACGCTAGCTGGACACTTTGAAAAAAATCTTGTAAAATTCCACCCATAAAGTTTCTGAACAACATTTTAATTAATTTGGAGTATGTATAAAAACTTGGTTGGAGGTTAATAACCTTATCATAATGTACATCTTGAGCATTGCTGGTGGTTACATGTGAATGGCTAGCGCCGGTTCTGGGGTGACACGGTAGCACAGTGGTTAGCACTGCTGCTTCACAGCTCTAGGGACCCGGGTTCGATTCCTGGCTCGGGTCACTGTCTGTGTGGAGTTTGCACATTCTCCTCGTGTCTGCGTGTGTTTCCTCCGGGTGCTCCGGTTTCCTCCCACAGTCCAAAGATGTGCGGGTTAGATTTATTGGCCATGCTAAAATTGCTTCTTAGTGCCCTGAGGTGCGTAGGTTAGCGGGATTAGGGGGTAAATGTGTAGGGATATTGGGGTTAGGGCCTGGGTGGGATTGTGGTCGGTGCAGCATCGATGGGCCGAATGGCCTCTTTCTGCACTGTAGAGTTCTATGATTCTAAGTTAAGGGCTCCTGTCTGCTGGAAAGGGAGAATTTATAAATCACTGAGCGCTTCCTGTCTGAGGTGATCCATCTTACCCACTGCCCAGTGGCAGCTGCTACCTCTATAAACTGTGCACTTGTAAAAAGGAGTGATCCAGTCATGTTGGATCTGGTTTTATTTTCGGCTTATTGTTTAACCTGCGGTCATGTTTCCCCTAATCTTATAAAGCAGTATGTTTTCGAGACTCAAATTCCTGCACGGTGCCAGCATGGGCAGTCTGGCAACCCACTAACCTGAAATGATTTTGACATTATAGGTATTGCTTTAAGGGATCAAACCATTAACAAGGGCCTGAGTGGCATAAGCTCTATAAAGGCCATTGCATCTTCTTACGTGCACTTCAGAAAATCGGGCTTGCATATTAATGTTTTAGAATAAAAAGATTCTACCTTGATCATCGGATGCATTTTCCTGCTCATTTTGCTATTCAAAGACAGTAGCGGAGGTTACAGCTAAACAAAACAAAAGCAGAACAAATCCTCCAAACTCTGCAAAGATGTTTGTGTTACTTTGCAACAAGAAATGAATCATTCATTCTTGAAAGAAAAAATCCTGACGCAAGTCACAATTACATTTCATCTTCTTTAATTTCCATTCCTTTCCTGCGGGCAGTTCAGTGATAGTGGGATAATACTTCTTATCTAGTCTGTGAAATGATCTCGACTACCTTGCAGTGGACAGGTTTGGATTCCTACATTAAAAGGACTGTCAATCTCTTTGACGCTGTACACTGAATGTAGATGTGACTTGCCAGCCTATTAATATTCCAAGGACCTGCCACTATCTCTGATCTTAAGAGGCTATAAAGCACATGAAAAAAAATCTCTTAAAATTTATGTTGCCACTCTTTACTTGTCAGAATCCATAGAACGGTGAACTCTCCTTCAGCCGTAACTCAATTTTCAATTTTAGAAATTTGAATCTGTCCTTTACAGCAAATTATTTGCACTCATTACTCATGTAAGATATTACCAAGGGGGCTTCTCAGATATCCCCCGAAAACATAAGAACATAAGAAATAGGAGCAGGAGTAGGCCATCTAGCCCTTCGAGCCTGCCCCGCCATTCAATAAGATCATGGCTGATCTGTCGTGACTCAGTTCCACATTCCCGCCCTCTCCCCATAACCCTTAATCCCCTCGCTTATCAAAAACCCATCAACCCGCGTCTTAAAAATATTTAGCGAGGTAGCCTCCACCACTTCAACGGGCGGAGAATTCCAGAGATTCACCACCCTTTGAGTGAAGAAGTTCCTCCTCAACTCTGTTCTAAACCGCCCCCCCTTTATCTTGAGGCTGTGCCCCCTAGTCCTACTGTCCTTTCTGAGCGGCAAGAGTCTCTCCACCTCTATCCTATCCATCCCATTCATCATCTTATATGTCTCAATGAGATCTCCCCTCATTCTTCTAAACTCTAACGAGTACAAGCCTAGTTTATTCAGCCTCTCCTCATAGCTCAACCCCCTCAACTCCGGTATCAGCCTAGTAAACCTCCTCTGCACTCCCTCCAAGGCCAAACAGGCGTGGGGGTCGCGTTACACAGTTGACCTGTGCCTCTTGATTGAAATGCAGACAGCGTGTAAAGTTCACACTAGCTGCTTACTTAAATGATCACTCCCTCCAACTGGTGCTAACCATGCCGTTTGTTGCCAGGATACAGAGGGCCAATGTCATGTCTGCCTAACGCAACTTAAAAGTTAGCTGACTGTCATGCCCTGTGAAGGCACGTTCTATTCATAACTTCCAACATGCATGGGGTGAATCATTGAATCACAGAATCCCTACAGTGCAGAAGGAAGCTATGTTGGCCCATTGCACCAGCAACAATCCCACCCAGATCCTATCCCTGTAACCCCACTTTAAAGTTTAAAGTTTGTTTATTAGTCACAAGGAAGGCTTACATTAATGCTGCAATGAAGTTACTGTGGTCGCCACAGTCCAGCACCTGTTTGGGTCAATGCACCGAACTGGCACGCCTTTCAGAATGTGGGAGGAAACCGGGGCACCCCGAGGAAACCCACACAGGTACAGGGAGAATGTACAAACTCCACACAGACAGTGACCCAAGCCGGGAATCGAGCCCAGGTCCCTGGCGTTGCGAGGCAGTAGTGCTAACCATTGTGCTACTCACCTATTAATCCTTCTAATCCCCCTACACTAAAGGACAATTTAGCATGGCCAATTCCCCTAACCCACACATCTTTGGATTGCGAGATGAAACCTGAGCACTTGGAGGAAACCCACCCAGATACAGGGAGTATGTGCAAACTCAAACTCCCGAGGCCAGAATCGAACCTGGGACACTGGCGCTGTGAGGCAGCAGTGCTAACCGCTGTGCCACCGTGATGTGTGTATACAATTTTTCAGAATTATCTTTCTTTTAAAAATGGACGCTGACGAGACTGTTTCAGGTGGCTGCTGAGGTCAGATGACTTTTGCAATTTCAGCCTCAAATCTTCTGGAAAGTTCTTTCTTGAATGTCCAGTGAATCGACACACCCAAGTGGAACCTATTGGAGGGATTTCAATCTGATAATTATTGCCCAAAATCAACAGACCTCCAAATTCCCTGGGTGAATTTTCCTGTTCTGCCCACCACAGGGATCGTAGTCGGTGAGTGGTGAACCATGGAAATTTATTGGGGCAGGATTTTCCAGTTTTGGGGCAAACTCAGCCTGAAAACCCCACCCCCTGTCTCCAAGTCAACACATAACGAAACAGAGCTGACAAGACCAGTTATCCACAAATTAAATGTGAAAGACAACCATCTATCTTCTATTATGCAGTAATTACTTTAGATTTCCAAACCATGCTGTTTATACAATAACAGTATTGATCATAGCAATCATAGAACCCTACAGCGCAGAATGAGGCAATTCGGCCCATCGAGTCTGCACTGACCACAATCCCACCCAGGCCCTACCCCCATATCCGTACATATCTTACCCACTAATCCCTCTAACCTACGCATCTATGGTCAATTTAGCATGGCCAATCAACCTAACCCGCACATCTTTGGACTTTGGATCATGTGACAGAAACTGGTTTGAGATAGTGGGCCTGAATTTCTGTGGAGGGGCAATCGGAGTCAGGTTCTCACTCCACTCCTAATTTCCTGCATTGAAATCTATCTCGTGGGGGAGGTAGGATCTCACTGGGATGGGGTTTGCATAGTTAATCGATGTGCAAATGTTGGATGGTCAGTTGGGAGTTATCTCTTGGGTTATGGATCAAGGTTGGCCATGGTGTTTGGTTCGGTGGCTGGTGGGATGTGTGTCTGGTGGTCAGTGAGGGGTTCAGTCAGGGGGTGTGGCTTGAGATTTTGGTGGTTGGGGGCTGGCCACTGGGGGTGGGTTGGGTGGTCGGGGTTGTCGGTGGGGGGGGGGGTCGGTTGTTGGCAGTGATGATATAGTCAGTGGGGGGAGGGGGTGGTCAGTTGGGATCCCCTGAGGTAAGCTTGGGGAGTGCTGGTGTAGGGTCAGTACTATAATTCTCTTGGTTGTCAGAGTCGGGGGGGGTGGTGTGGGGTCTGTACTATAATCCCCTGGGGGTCAGGGTTGGAGGGCATGGGAGATGTGGGGGGGCTGGTGGTGGTCAGTGTTATAATTCTCTGGAGTTTGGAGTTTTATTTCCTTTAACTTTTCTAATGATTAAGGAAGACAGTTGAAATAATCCAAAATTGTACTCTCATATGGTTCTGATTGCTGGACAATTACCCAAGGGAAGCTTGGCCTTCCTGGGCAATTACAAGACAATCCTTACTGGGGGCCTCTGATCAGGGGCCTGGTGGTAGGGACATGGCTGGGCAGTGTCGATGGGTAGTGCCAATCTGGCAGTGCCCATCTGGCACCCTGGCACTGCTCACCAGCTGTGACAGAGGCAGTGTCTAGTGGGTGGGACCTGAGTGGAGGGAGCCTGAATTGAGGAGCGGTGGGAGGGAGGGAACTCTGCAGTGGTGGCAACTGGGGCTGGAAGGGTGGAATTCAGCCGATAGGGAGGATAGGAGGGGACTCTGCACACAGGGGCAATTGGTAGGGGAAGGTGGAACTCTGCAGACGCGGGCGATTGGCAAGGGAAGGTGGAGCTCCACAGACAGGGATGATCAGCAGGGGGTGGCAATGTGCATGGGAAGGGTGTGGGGATGGCGGGGGGGTAGTGTGGCAGGACATCTCCCAGTGCACTGGGAGATTGGAGCACTTGCACACTGGCGCCCCAGGAGCTCAGCAGCTGGTTCCACCAGTGGGTTCAGGTTCTGTGCCCTACCCCTGGCCGATAGTGGGCAGAGCATTTAATCTCACCCCAATTGGCCTTCATCCATCAATAAAGGAGCAATCATCAGACTGCCTTGAGGTTGCCATCAACGGCTATCCTGATGACCTTCCCAAGATGTTCGAAATGAGGAACCCAACCAACTGCTGTCTAGTAGCAAAGCCCCAGGAGCTCGAGATATCCCAGCCAAAGTCTACACAGCTGTGGGTCGATGCCAGGTCGGGGAACTTACTGAGCTCTGTTAGTCTCTGTCAGAGAAAAGAACTGTCCCACAGGAACACAAAAATGCCTCCATTGTTCCCCTGCACAAAGAAACTTAGCAGTCAGAGAGGAATATCACTTCTCCCCCCATCACCAATAACAGCATCTCCTGGATGATGGTGAATCTTCTGAGTCTCTCTCAGTCATCATTGAAGTTAACCAGGGCTCTGTGATAACCCACTCCAACATGCTTTCACCTGCCATGCTCTCCATCTTCTTCTACATTCTGGTATCTGAGTCAGACATTGTATGGATAGGAAGCTGGTGAATCTGAGACCAAGCCAGGCCAATGACATAGCATTAACCTATTTGCCAATGATTGCAGTAGCTGCTGATTCTGAGCTGGACGTGCAACATAAGATGATCTTGTTCTCCAGTAGATTGAAGAAGTTCAGCTTTGCGACCAGCATAAAAAAAAGATTGTAGTTACGCGCCAACCCGTTCTTTGGAAAATCTTATCCCAAACCAAAGGTTTCAGTCCGTGACCAGAACCTGTCGGCAGTGGAAAAGTTCACTTATCTCGACAGCACACTCTCTCTCTCGAGCTGTCTAATTGACATTAGACTTGTGAGTCAATGTGACGTGAATGGCATTTGATGCTTTTCAACATTTAAGCTGTATTTGCTCTGGATATACATAAACATAGGCAAAATGAGTCATGTGAGGGCATTGTATTAATGAACCGAATGCTGTAACTATTCAACCAGTGGAGGGATTGACAAATATTGACTTAATACAAAAAAGCTACCAGTGTTGGCTGGAGTGTAATCACTTGTAGACAGGCATTTTGGAGTGTAATCACTTGTAGACAGGCATTTTGTGCTGGAATAGTTGCTTGTTCCATTACCCAAAAATAAAATCAATACACGTGGGTAAGCTAGCCTCCAATTTCCAGCATGTGGCTTTTTCAAGATGTTGATTTCACAGGAACAGAAGAATACATGAATTAGGAGCAGAATTAGGCAAATTCAGCCCTTCGAGCCTGCTCCACCATTCAACTAAATCATGGCTGACCTCTCCCTGGTCTCAAATCCACCCCTCCACCCGGTCCCAATATCCCTCTTTCCTTTTTTTATTAGAAATGTGTCTATCTCCCTCTTTGGGCTGGGAGAGGAAACCAGAGCAGCTGGAGGAAACCCACGCAGACATGGGGAGAATGCACAGACTCTACACAGGCCCAAGCCAGGAATTGAACCTGGGTCTCTGGCGCTGTGAGGCAGCAGGGCTAACCACTGTGCCACCCTGGGATATGTAGATTAGTGGGGTAAATGTGTGGGATTGCAGAATACGGCCTGGGTGGGATTATTGTCGGTACAGACTCAATCTGCGCTGCCGGGATTCTATGATTGTATGATACCTCGATCAGATCCCCTTTCATCCTTCTAAACTCCAGCGAGTATTAGCCCAAACTGTTTAATCTCTCCTCATATGTCAACCCCTTCATCCCTGGAATCAGGAATGAACATGTGTCAGCCATCGTGCACATTTCATTGCAATCAGAATCCTCGCTTTCTTGACACTTGTGTTGGTGAAAGACACGGGGCTGCAGAGTACAGAATTGCAAGGCTGAGTATAACTTACCAATTTATTTGCAGGTTGAGATTGAAATTCATCTAACGTGTGCTATTGCTGTCTAAAGTTGGCAATATAACCACCCCCAAATCTCATCATTAACATGAGCTAAGGATCGTTCCTCAAGATTGCTTTGCATGCTCCAATTTCAGGTGACTGAAGGTACTGTAAGTAAAACACACTCAGAGAGACACACACACACACACACACACACACACACACACACATACACACACGATGATTGAGAGCGACAACGATTTTCGAGATACTAAGTGGTGGTAGTTTTCACCTAACGCTAACCAGGAATGGAGCTGTGTCTTTGTATGTATGAATACATTATCTTCTGAGAGAGTTGTGTAACAACGCTCTGAGTAAACATGAAAAGAATAGATATAATTAGAATTCCTCAGCTTTTCCTTTGCGTGTCTTTGACTTTAAACTGGCACTGAGTACCACAAGGAAACTTACCTTGCTGACAGGAATGTAAATCGAGTTATTCACAGATACGCTCAGACAACTGTATCTTTTTTTTATCAAGAAGCTGACAGATTTTACTCTTGTTGTTTAAGAACAAAATGATGTTACAGCACTTGCCTCAGCTTAAAGGCAGCAGAGGGTGTTGGGAACTTTTGTATTGCTGTATATAATTTTAATTATAAACTGATTTGCATGCATAATTAATGTGGAGCTTGTGCTTGGCGAACAGATGCCAGTTGCTAATTTGATTATTCTGTGTCTGATGCAATGCAACTCCAGTGCCTCAAAGGTACAACTTGGAAAGCAATAAAAGAAAATTGACCAATACCAAGCAAAATTAGCTTGGACTGAAAGCAAAAATGAGGGGGGAAAAAAAAGGCTTGCATTTATGTAGCACCTTTCATGACCACTAGGTGTCCCAAAGCACTTTACAATCAATGAAGCACTTGTGAAGTGAATCAGAGAATCCCTACACTCCGACAGGAGGCCATTCGGCCCATCAAGCCTACACCGGCAACAATCCCATCCAGGCCCTGTTCCCGTAACCCTGTGCATTTACTCTGCTAGACCCCCTGCCACTAAGGGGCGATTTAGCACGGCCAGTCGACCTAAGCAGCACATCTTTGGAGTGTGGGAGGAAACCAGAGCAGTCGGAGGAAACCCACGCAGACATGGGGATAACGTGCAAGCACTACACAGAGAGTGAACCGAGGCCGGAATTGAACCCGGATCCCTGGCGCTGTGAGGCAGCAGTGCTAACCACTGCGCCACCATGCCGCCCAAAAACTTGCTGTTGTAATATAGGAAGCATGGCTGCCACAAACAGCAATGTTACAATGGACCTGATGATCTTTTTGTGATGTTGTCTGAAGGATTAATATTAACAAGGGCAGCAGGGAGGGCTTTCCGTCTCTTAGAATCACAGACTCCCTATAGTGCAGAAGGAGGACATTCAGCCCATCAAGTCTGCACTGACCACAAACCCATCCAGCCCCTATCCCCATAGCCTCACATATTTATCATACTAATCCCCCTGACATTAGGGGGCAATTTAGCATGGCCAATCCACTTAACCCACACACCTTTGGACTGTGGGAGGAAACTGGAGCACCCGAGGAAACCCGTGCAGACATGGGGAGAATGTGCAAACTCCACACCTACAGACAGTCACCCGAAGCTGGAATTGAACCCTGGTCCCTGGCGCTGTGAGGCAGCAGTGCTAACCACTGTGCCGCCCATGGTGCCACCTTCTTCTTGAAAATAATGTCATGGGAACTTTCAGCTGCAGCCAAGACAGCACCTCGGATTGAGATCAGATCCAAAAGGCAACTCCCTCAGAAGTGCACTGAGCTGAAATGTCAGCAGCTTTGTCCTCAAGTTTTGGAGTTGTATTTGAGCATGGGATCTTGCGACTCAGAGGCAAGAGTGCTATTAAATTTGTCACGGTTGACTAGAATTGCGGTTGCCACCCAGGTTAAGCAACTTGTGACTGTGTTTAGCAGATTCCGTTCACCTCTGGAGCTGGACCATGAATCCAACCTAACCAGAGAGGAAGATGGCTGTGAAGGAATCAGCAAATCTCACTGAATGCAAGTGAGGAGGCAAGGTGACACAGTGATTAGCACCACTGCCTCACAGCTCCAGGGACCCAGGTTCGTATTCACGGCTTGGGTCACTGTCTGTGTTTGGATATTCTCCCCTGGTGCCCTGGTTTTTCTCCCACAATCCAAACATGTGCATGGTTGGCCATGCTAAATTGCCCCTTAAATGTATAGATTTAGGGGATTTGCAGGCTAACTATATGGGATTATGGGGATAAGGTAGGTTGTGGACCTAGGTAAGATGTTCTGTTAAGAGGTGGTGCAGACTAGATGGGCTGAATGGCCTCATTCTGCACTGTAGGTATCCTATGATTCTAAATTTTGTTCAGAAGGAGCAAATTGTGGATTATGGAAATGCTAAACTGCTTCAGCTGAGGTTGAACTGAGCTGTTTTGTTAGTGTGCCAGGTGTCTGATTTGGAAGTAACATTCACTTCAAGGCCCAGGTTTTACTGGCACGGCTGCCTGAGGCTCGGAAGATCGCACCCGAAGCCCATGGGGAATGCCGTTCCGCGAGCTCACGGGCCCCGATTTCGGGATAGCCGTGCCGGTAAAATCAGGGCCCAAGAATCCAAAGTGGGAAGACCATGATTGCCTTTGGTTAACCTGCCCTGTTTCAGGAATGTGTCAGACTACCACTGTAAAATAAGCAGGTTCAACCGTAGCCATTTGCCAGATCATTCTTCCACAAGAAACTGTCCTTTCTTGGACAGAATTTGACTTCAGCTGAAATACAATAGATGCCCTTTCCTGCTAATGTGCGTCTACCTTGTGCGAACTAACCACCAGCGCGATGTGAAACAAGATCCTGCAAATTGTTTTGCTGTTTAAGTGCAAACAGAAATGTCATAAACAAATGGAAACTCCTGATTAGATTACTGTAGTTTATTTTGTTTCAGAGTAATACATGATTTTCATCTGGCTTTGAGTTAATCTTCTTGAGTACCGTAGGGGGAGTTGCAGAGTGAGTTACAGAGAGAACCACTGCGTATATTTAATTGAATCATCTAGCCACGCCAGAATAAAAATGCTCGATTCAAGCAAGGACATTTTATGAAGGCGAGTTCTCTGAATGTGTGCTTTCCTGCAAGGAGAACTTGCACGGACGGCATGGTGGCACAGGGGTTAGCATTGCTGCTTCACAGTGCCAGGGATCCGGGTTCGATTCCTGGCCTGGGTCACTGTCTCGTGCGGAATCTGCCTGTGGGTGTCCTCCGGGTGCTCCGGTATCCTCCCACAGTCTGAAGGACGTGCTGGTTAGGTGCGTTGGCCATGTTAAATTCTCCCGCAGTGTACACGAACAGGCGCCGGAGTGTGGCGCCTAGACGATTTTCACAGTAACTTCATTGCGGTGTTAATGTAAGCCTACTTGTGACACAAATAAACAAATACCTGCCAGGATTACAATGGGGCATCTTTGGGGAGGAGATACTGAAACTTCAGCCAAATGCTCCTAATGGAAACATAGGAAGTGGCTGATTATAAATTAACGCGCGGTATGTGGCGCTTGATGTTAGATGGTCACTAAGCTTTTTCTTGACATAAATAAAGTATAGCTGGACCTGCAATCAGTCATACCAGAGGAATAAAATATCTCTACTTTAGAAATCCGATTTAGTTCCTTCATTCAGGAGGTCTCACTTTAAACAGATTGCACATGTTCCTTGCTGCTTGGGGCTGAGAGCTCAGTAAGGACGAGTCTGCACTACTTTCTCCCTTCTTAATCGGTTAAATGGTTTCCTGGACCAATATTTACAAGAAAAGATTACTGCGCTACCGTGACATTTATAGTCAATGTGGCTTAGCAGTTCTTTTAAAGCAGCCAATTCGGTTCTTAGACTCTGAAATAGCAAAAAGGATTTTTTAACTATACATAATTCAATAGCCTCGAGCTTTTCCACCAGAATGCAATTGCCTCTGCTCCGGTGAACACAAGGCAATTTTGTCTTAATATCAAGACCATGAGATGCCATTATTTTAATGAAATTGTTCCCACTATATGCTTTTCCTTGGTACGCGAAATAAAAGTGAAATGAAAAGCAAATGTTTGGAGACCAATTTATGTACATGAGAATGGTACAAATATTTATTCGTTCAAATCGTTGCTTGGTGATACAGGACCCTGTTTCAATTCTGCCCTTGGGTCACTGTCTGTGTGGAATTTGCACGTTCTCCCCATGTCTGCTTGGGTTTCCTCTGGGTGCTCAGATTTCCTCCTACAGTTCAAAAATGTGGGGGTTAGATGGATTGGCCATGCTAAATTGCCTCTTAGTGTCAGGTGATTGACAGTATAAATATGTGGGGTTACGGGGATAGCGCCTGGGGGGGGGGCGGGGGATTGTTGTTGGTGCAGGCTTGATGGGTCGAATGGCCTCCTTTTGCACTGTAGGGATTCTAAGGCAGAGGATTGTATCTGTTTTACTCAGACCATACCTGGGTAAACTCCTGGCTGGAAAAGTTAAAATGTGACAAATACTCTTCACTCAAAGGGGTGGCACAGCGGTTAGCACTGCTGCCCCACAGCACCAAGGACCCAGATTCGATTCCTGGCTTGGGCCTCTGTCTTTGTGGACTTTGCACGTTCTTGCTGTGTCTTTGTGGGTTTCCTCTGCATGCTCCGGTTTCCTCCCACAGTCTAAAGATGTGCAGGTTATGTGGATTGACCATGTTAAATTGCCCTTTGGTGTCAGGGGTCCTAGCTGGGTAAGTGAATGGGGTTACAGGGATAGGGCCTGCATGGGGCTGTGCTCAGTGCAGGCTCGATAAACCAAATGGCCTCCTTCTGCACTGTAAGATTCTATGATTCTATGACGAGCGATTGTTGGTGGAGTAACTGAGGTGAACGGTGCTGCTTCAAGTTTAGACAATACAAAATTCACGAGACAGGTTTTTCTGGACAAAGGCGTAACTTTATTTAAACCAGCAGCTGCCAGGAGACCATCAAAGGGTCAGGGCAGCTCTGAGAAAGCTGCCAGATCTCTGAGATGAAATCTAATATATATAATTCAAAACAGATCAATTATAGGTTTTCTCAATCATTTCCATCTTTTAGTAAGTTTAAATCAATCATCTTTAGGACACACAAATCAACAATAATATCTGTCAAACACTTCAGCTGATTGCATCCCAACGTAACTGTACTTTATTAGTCCATGAAATCCAGAAGCTAACTCCTGTCTTGGCTGACCCCACTCCCCGGTTGCCAAATAGCCTAAGATGCTCAGCCCAGAGTTCAAATAAATGTTCTCAAGGGTTCCTTTAAAGGTCACTGTCTAACCAGACTAACTCGTGATACCACATCTGGGCACCAGTCCATCTCGTCTGGACAGTGAATAAACCCTACTCATGAAATAAGATTAAGTGTGCTAAACATTCTTTTCAACCAAAACTTTAAAAGCTAAATCTCGGATATTTCTGAGGTTCAATTGTTCTCTCAAAATACGGCTTTATCTGAATGTCTTTATACTGTGATGCCGAGCATTAAACTTTATTTAAACCAGCAGCTGCCAGGAGACCAGAGTGAACAATACTCCTTAAAATCAATAATAATACATTCAAAGTATCAGCATTTGTGTTTTACAATCATAATCAATCATTTGAATCAATTGCTGCATCTCATGTGTAAATTCCTTCTTGTTAGCTCATAAGCTTTTTAAAAAAAATCATTTAACTGCACGATACTAGTTCAGTCAGTGCCTTAATGTTTAATGGTTTAAAAATCTTACCACTCAACAGGTATTTCTGAAAAAAGAGGCAATTTTTGCGGAAGCTTTTCATCTTGCAGTTATCAGGACACTTGCAACAACACAATGTAAGAGGAATCAACAACATGATGCTGTATGAGAAGAGAGTGGCAAGTGGATTCTGATTAGTTGAGGCATTGCAGAGAGAATTGACCAGTTGATGGTGACTGACAGTTAACTGCCAAACATTGATTGAAATTTAAACCAGGCGGCTTGACTCCGATTGGTCAAGGCATTGCCCTGAGGAATGAGCCACACAGTGTTTGTCATTTTGTTTAGTTGAAAGGGGAGCCATCTGTGGACAAGATATTTCTATCTGCGAAGAACAGGGAACTGTGCATTAATATATGTAGCTTCCTGGAAATGAAACAATTTTGTGACTGTCCAGATAAGTACGTGACAGGCAGTAGTTTCAACAAAAATGATGCTTTTTCAGCAATAGTCAAGTTTACGAGTTCATTTATTATCAAGCCTGCAAGGCTGCTCACTACACTGGGTAACTTGCAAGGGCAAAAATTTCACCTCTCTGTATTGTAATGTTGGTGTGGGGGTGGGAGGTTCGTGGGGGCAGTGGATGGGGGAGGACTAATTTTAACAGTCCTGTTTTCTCCTCTCGCTACCCATCCATTAGTAGAGAGTTTTTTGAAACTTTTAATTTATTCCTTTGAGTGGGTAGCACTTCTCCCCATCCCTTAAACTTGGAGTGTTCCAATAACCAATGAATAACATGAACAGCAAACTCAAGAAAAAATAGGATAAGAGGTGTTGGTTTAACTCACACACAGACCAAAACATGGGAGATGGGTTTTTCAATGTCCATTCTTTTGCAATCGTACAATACAAAGATGGATGAAGGAAAGGAAGGAGGTACAGGGCAGACCACAATAAAATACAGAAGTGGCAAGGTGGTACAGTGGTTAGCACTGCTGCCTCACAGCACCAGGGACCGGGATTCGATTCCTGGCTTGGGTGACTGACGGTCTGTGTGCAGTTTTTATATTCTCCCCATATTGGTGTGGGTTTCCTCCAGGTGCTCCTGTTTCCTCCCACAGTCCAAAGATGTGCAAGTTAGGTTGATTGGCTATGCTAAATTCTCCCTCAGTATCCTGGGATGTGTACGTTGGAGGGATTAGCAGGGTAAATATGTGGAGTTTCGGGGATAGGGCCAGGGTGGGATTGTTGCGAGCACGGACTCGATGGGCTGAATGGTCTCTGTCTGCACTTTAGGGTTTCTGTGAAGTTAGGGTTTTTACATGTGCCCAGAGTCTGCAATCAGAAGTCTAATTGAATGTTTCTTCAGAGCAGAGGCTGACTGTTACATGGTGATCCCTTTCCCTGAAACAAGACCCCCATGAGGGGAGAAGGCATGTAGAGTGAGTTAATCTTGAAGGCACAAATTCCAATGTTCCAGTAGTTTTGCTGAGGGCCAGAGTCCTTTCAGCTGCCACCAGCTTGATGGTAAGGTGGTTGACAGCACAGGCTGCTTGCCTGGAGCTACTGTTTCCTTCCAAGGTCAAACAGCAAAAGGGCAATATTATAACTTCTTGTAGCTTGGGGAAAGTCATGTGACATACCTCCTACCACTCCTCCTCAATGTTGGACAAAGGATGTATTTTCCTGGGGCTGGGATCTTGAGGGGTTTAATTAGATTCACAATTCCTTATGTTCTTGCAGACAATCAAGTTTTTGATTTTGATTTATTATTGTCAGATGTATTGCAATACAGTGATATACAGACCAAGCATACAGTTCATAGAGAAGGAAAGGAGAGAGTGCAGAATTTAGTGTTACAGTCATAGCTAGGGTGTAGAGAATGATCAACTTAAATGCAAAGTTGGTCCATTCAAAAGTCTGCTGGCAGCAGGGAAGAAGCTGTCAGCTGGTACGTGACCTCAGACTTTTGCATCCTTTTCCCGACGGAAGATGGAAGAGAGAACGTTTGAGGTGCGTGGGGTCCTTAATTATGCTGGCTGCTTTGCCGAGACAGTGGGAAGTGTGGACAGAGTCAATGGCTGAGAGGCTGGTTTGTGTGATGGATTCATTACCTTTTGTAGTTCCTTGCAGTGTTGGACAGAGCAAGAGCCGTACCAATCTGTGGTACAACCAGAAAGAAAGCTTCCTATGATGCATCTGTAAAAGCTGGTGAGAATCGTAGCTGATATGCCAAAGTTGACTAAATAAGGCCCCTGGTTGAGAACCATTGAGTGTTGGAATAGGTAACACTTTGGTCATTAGCACCAGATTGGAGATCAGGAGCTGTAAACAGCTGCCTTTGACCATAGCTGGCTGGAGCAGACATCTCGTTGGTGAGACCATTGTGTTGGCTTGGCTGGAATGCTTACACAGGGAGCACAATGTTCCAGGAGGTTTAAGGTTAGCCTTGACTCCCTTTCAAACTGCTCAGAAACTTCTAGAAGCTAGCGTGTGATCAGCTGCAGCCATTCTATCAGCACAGCAAGTATCCGTTTTGAAAAATGGGAAAAAAATTATAAAGTAGTCTGGCTGGTAGATATATAGCATCTATATATTTATTTACCGCCCCGTTTGACTGAGATAGTGTGGATAACATTGGGCAGGATTTTACGGGTTTGCTTAATCTGAGATTGGAAAATTCTGCTCGCGGTCAACGGACCTTTCCATTGTCTGCTCCTCGCCCGCTCCGATTCTGTGGCGGACGGGGCAGTAGAATTCTGGGGATTATTCCTAACAGACAAATTGTGACTGTACTGGGATTGACTGCAACAGGGACTCAACTTGTATTTGAACATTTCTGACCCATAGCATGAGAATCCTTCTTTTGGACAATGTTATTTTTCAATCAGCACAAATCCATCCACCCTGGTTTCACCGTCTGGTTTGGATTCCACAGACGTTCACGGAAAACCTGCTGTCACCCATGTCCCATGTTTCCATTTTAAAGCTGTGAGCACATTCCATCTGTACAGTGTTTATGTATTTGATTACCAGGACAGCATGGTGGCACAATGGTTAGCACTGCTGCCTCACAGCTCCAAGAACCTGGGTTTGATTCCCGGCTCGGGTGACTGCCTATGTGGAACTTGCATGTCCTCCCCGTGTTTGCATGGGTTTCCTCCGGGTGCTCTGGTTTCCTCCCACAGTCCAAAGATTTGCAGGGTTAGGTTGATTGGCCATGCTAAATTGCCCCTTAGTGTCTTGGGATGCTTAGGTTAGAGGGAATAGCAGGGATGATATGTAGGGTTGTGGGGATGGAGCCTGGGTGGGGTTGTTGTCGGTGCAGGCTGGCTGGGCCTCCTTCTGCACTGTAGGGATTCAATGAAATAGTGAGAAGTAGGAAGCTAAATCGTGAATAAGTCAGGATCTAGGGCAACACTGATTTTGTCCATATCTGAATTTATCCAGAATAATTCAGACAAGAAGCCAGCTTTGTTACCATTCCAAACACACTTTTCTTCTTTCTTTCCTTCTTGACAAGTCACTCTCTCACACCCTGCAGGTATCTCCTGAGAAAGGGCAGCCAAAGTTTCTCCATATCATTCCTGAGAGAAATAAAACCGCAGAATATCCTGCTACCATATCATTCTCATTAATCGAATTGAGAAATCCTTAATGTTTCAGATAGCACCACACCTTTTTGGTGAGGGAAGGATGGAGTGACAAAAATACCATCTGATACATGGACACTCAGGGAAGCACTGTTTTAGCAGAAGACACCTTTTCTAAAGGGAAAAATCTAACATAGAACATAGTTCATAGAACATTACAGCGCGGAACAGGCCCTTCGGCCCACAATGTTGCGCCGACCAGTCTTATTTTAAAAAAAAAACATTGACCCACTAATCTAAACCAATCCCTTTTCGTCCATAAACCTATCCACCAATCTCTTAAACGCCCCCAAACTAGGCGCATTTACAACTGCAGCAGGCAGGGCATTCCAGTCCCTCACCACCCTCTGGGTAAAGAACCTGCCCCTGACATCCGTCCTATAACTACCCCCCCTTAATTTAAAGCCATGCCCCCTCGTGCTAGCTTTCTCCATCCGAGGAAACAGGCTATCACCATCCACCCTATCTAAACCTCTAATCATCTTATATGTTTCTATTAGATCCCCTCTTAGCCGCCTTCTTTCCAGTGAAAACAACCCCAAATCCCTCAGTCTCTCCTCATAGGACCTCCCCTGCATACCAGGCAACATCCTGGTAAACCTCCTCTGCACCCTCTCCAAAGCCTCCACATCCTTCCTGTAATGTGGGGACCAGAACTGCACACAGTACTCCAAGTGCGGCCGCACCAGAGTTGTGTACAGTTGCAACATGACGCTGCGACTCCTAAATTCAATCCCCCTACCAATAAATGCCAAGACACCGTACGCCTTCTTAACAACCTTATCTACTTGATTCCCAACTTTCAGGGATCTATGTACACATACACCTAGATCCCTCTGCTCATCCACACTATTCAAAGTCCTAACGTTTTTGTTGAGCGCACGTCTTTGAAACAGAAGGTGTGAGCGTCTCAGTAATAGAGAGTCTTAAAGCAATACAGCACAGAAACAGGCCCTTTGGCCCAACTGGGCTGTGCCAACCATGGTGCCCTCCCAGCTAGTCCGCATTGCCCGCATTTGGTCCATATCCCTCTAATCCTTTCCCATCCATGCTGTGGGGAATGTTGTTGGTGTAGGCTGGATGGGTCAACTGGCTTTCTTCTGCATTGTAGGGATTCTATGGAATGGTGAGAAGTAGGAAACTAAATTGTGAATAATTCAGGATCCACTGCTTTTTAAATGTTGCTAGTGTACCTGCCTCGACCACTTTCTCTGGCAGCTCATTCCATATATGTATGCACCACCCTCTCCGTGGAGGAGTTGCCCCTCAGGTCCCTTTCAAATTTTTCCCCTCTCACCTTCAACCTATGCCCTCTAGTTTTCAATTCCCCTTCCCTGGGAAAGACAACTGTACGTTCATCCTAACTATGCCCCTCATGGTTTCATACACCTCAATAAGGTCACTCCTCATTCTCCAATATCCCAAGGAGTCATGATACTAGATTTGACACTTTCACCTTAGTGATTTGAATGGCCCCAAGCCAGAATGCTTGGATGAAAACTATCTGGCTGGATTTTTTGAGAGCTTGGAGTAGTTTCAGAACCATAAAAGATGGCCCTAATTGGACAATGAATGAGAGATTGGTCTTAGAGAGATCAGAGAATAACCGGGGTAGGAAATGGATAAATGCCACATAGTAAGGGGAGGTTAGAGCTGGAGAACCTTGCTGAGGGCAACGTGCAGGAAGACTTACTTTACTGCCAGAGGCCAGCCCTGTGCATGAATTAGTATTCCAACCTTCCAACCGCTGGCTTTACAACATTGGCTGGAATTTTCCAGCTGTTCATACTCGGCTCCACTGCGAGTAAGGACGGAGAATTTGGCACTCAGTTAGAACGTCTTTCACTGCAGCGGGCCCAGGAACTCCTGCCAGTGTGAACGGCCAGAGAACTCTGCCTATAGGCCGGAACTCTGCCACCTTGCTCGCAATGGAATCATCGCGGTCAAGGGTCCAACAGCAGAAATCTCTGTTGACCTTGGGCAAGAATTTCCAGTCCCGCCTGACCGAGGCTGTAAAATCCTGCCCGTGGTGTCTAAAAGGTCCTGAAAGCAGCATATTTGATAGACCACATGTATATCAGTCCGGGGCTTAGCTGTTGAGGTGATGATCGCACAGGCAGTAAGGGCTGATGGTGAAGAAGAGTGGATATGATAATCATAGAATCGCTACTGTTCGGAAGGAGGCCATTTGGCCCATCGAGCCTGCACCGACAACAATCCCAACCTATCCTCGTAACCCCACAAATTTACCCTGTTAGCCTTCCTGACACTAAGGGACACTTTCGCATGACCAATCATGCACTTTTGGACTGTGGGGGGGAAACTCATGCAAACGCAAGGAGAACGCGCAGAATCTGCAAGGTCTGGAACTGAACCCGGGTCCCTGGTGCTGTGAGGCAGCAGTGCTAACCACTGTGCCACCGCGCTACCACATAATGTATAGAACAAGCTGGATGGGCCAACAAATCTTTTCCCGTCAGTCACTTCCAACATAGTAGATGTCAAAGGGCACGGAGGAACATTGAGTGTCTGATATTACGACTGCGAAATGACGGAAAAATAATTCTCACATTCCGATGTATGGAAGCTTGATTTGCAGGGATATCACGTTCACCGAATACTGGAAGATCTACTATCTTTACAATATTTAGACCTCACTGGAGTGAGTGTCATATTGCACAGCATTTCTCCGTGCAGTAGCTGCTGTCCTCTAAGACCTTCCCAGTCAGAGTCACTTGCAGTAAATAAATCACTGGGCTCCGAGGCTATATATTATTCAAATCCTTATAGACTCCACAGTGATATATATTGCATTAACTTATGTTTTATTTATTAGGTGTAAATGTGACTTCGGCTTAAATCAGGTCGTGCTGAAACCTATATTGTTGCTGGGATTTGCTCTGAGTAAAGCAAAATCTACTATAATTTATGTTAATAATCCACTCTGTGTGTATTTTGCGAAATTGGTACCTTTAAGGCTTCGTAATTACGTTAATCTATAATGCATTATTACAATCATTTATCTGCTGTTTGTAAATGTGAAAGAAAACTTTCCGTGATGAATTTGGAATTGTTTTACAATGTTGCAATGTGTACAGCCAGCTGACTTGATTGCTTCTAAAAGGCTAATGCACTATAATAATTTGTCAGCAAAGATCACATTAGACCGTGAAGTAACTCAGTTAGTACGTTCATTGTTTAACGGCGAGCTTAAAGAAAAACCCCTGGGATTTTAAAGTGGGGAATACAAAAGGCGTTTTCCTTTGTTCAAATTACTTGGTCTTTTAAGAACATAAGAAATAGGAGCAGGAGTAGGCTATCTAGCCCTTTGAGCCTGTCCCGCCATTCAATAAGATCATGGCTGATCTGAAGTGGATCAGTTCCACTTTCCCGCTTTGTCCCCATAACCCTTAATTCCCTTGTCTATCAAAAACCTACCTACCCGTGACTTAATTTAGCGAGGTAGCCTCCACCACTTCAATGAGGAATCACCACTTCACTTAGATCAGCCATGATCTCATTGAATGGTGGGGCAGGCTCGAAGGGCTAGATGGCCTACTCCTGTTCCTATTTCTTATGTTCTTATGTTCAATGGGCAGAGAAGCCCGTTTAACTTTCAGTTAAATGTGCGAAGGATTGGGGGGAATTTAGGCGTATAGGATCAGGGAACCTTGCGGCACAGTTGGCGAATGTGTCAGCACTGACTGTCCAAATAGTTTCACCTCCCCACTCTTTCATTACCGCCTCACAAATCTTTTCCCTTTACAAGTACATTTTCAATTCTATTTTTGAATCTATTATTGAATCTTTTACTCATTCTTTACCGCCCCCTTTTGCCTTGACTCATCAGCCCTTTTGTCAGTTAAATGCCGATGTGGAGAGGTGAATCCATTTGATGTTAAAGCTTATATTTAGATGTGCGTTTCACAGCTTTGCAAATACGCGAATGCAGTTTGAATAGTAATAGTTTAAAGTTAGACATGAGATCCTTTCAGGCGTGACGGGTAAACTGTAGCACAGTGTGTTTGTGCTTTGACTACTTTAGTTAACTTTTTAAATCGTATTTGCAAGACAAAGTTGGGGGGGTGGGTGGGCGACCCTGCCAAAAAGAGCCAAACGAGTGTGAAAACAGTCGAAAATCGTGCCGTGTTTTTGGGCGACATAAAAATCGAATCTTACCTGACCCTGTGAAAAGAGTGAGGCCAAGCTCGTTTCTCGCCAACAGGGGGAGTGGGTTTGGCCAACCTCACCCGAAAGCCAACTGATAGCAGCAGAGGGCACCATTGCGCATGTGCAGATCTCCGTGTTCATAGAGAACAGTGAACTGTCACTGCCCCATCCAGTTATAGGTGGTCTTTGCAATCAACCATTCGCCTCCCCCTCCACCCCCCACACCACCAGGACCGATCGTGGTCAATTCTCCCCATTGTGTTCATGCTTTAACTTATTGGGTTAACTTTGAGATATGAGTTGAGCTGCAAACTCTTTTACTGGGCAACAGACCCTCAGAAGGGCAGCAGACGATTGATCTCCCAACATATGTTGAATAAAAAGAATTTTAGTCACTAGAACTCCCACACTCGAGGGACAGATACCACAACAGATGCTTTCCTCCATGTCACAAATCTTTCTGCCCCTTCATTCATTCCCTCCCTTAGCTTTCCCCATCACTGTGCTTGTTTTTTAAATCCATTACGTTGCTGATATCTCCTTTTCAAATCAAAGGTTATTGACTTAAACTATTGGGTGGATTTTTATGCCTCCCACCCTGCCCACCTGGTATGGGGTGGGGAAGTTGTAAAATCAGGTGCTGTGGCAGTGCTGGTGCTGTGCCCACCACCTACCCAGCTCTGGTGACATTTTACGAGTGGCAGGGGAAACGTCAGGTGGTCCACCGGCCTTCGGGCCAGTTGTGGACCTTAAATGGCTAAATATTAGCTATTTAATGGTCACCGCCTGCCAGGTCTGGTATCGTACCAGTGGTGGGAGGTGTCCTTGGTAAGCTCATCAGGTGAAACCGCTTGGGCTAATTGTATGGGTTTAAATGGGGATTATTCTTGTTTGGATACCCTGAGCTCATTAGGCCCAACTCCCATTCATGGTACTCTCCACCCAAGTCTCCCACCTCCTGGCCTCGGGAACCCAGGCCTCCATTCCCTCACTGCCAGCCTTACCTCAGTATCTGGCTTCTTGGCACCTCTTTGTTGGGGACTGCCTGTAGGGTCAGCAGTGACTATTGCTCCTGGAACAAATGTTGGCCTTGGAAAGCTACTGGCCATTTGATCGGTTGGGATTTACTCCCAGAAGCAGAGCAGAAGCCTCATCCTGAGCTAATTAAGGCATAACATTTGCTCGGGGGTGACCTGAACAGGTCCCTATGGCAGAGACCACCATTGTCGTGTAAAATTCTGACCATTAACTTTATTCCACTCTCCAAAGATGTTGCCTGACCTACGGAGTAGTTCCAGCATTTCCTGTTTTTAATTCCAACTCCCACCCATTGCAATTTTGCTCACACTTCTAAGTTCTACTGTAATAAATCACTATGGATTTCACATCTTTCCTTAAGTTTGGTGCTAAGAATTGGACACAGTGCTTCAGCTAAGGCCTAACCGATGCTTGGAAGCTTTAGTGTAACTCCTTCTTACAGAAACTGCTCATCAGAAAGATCACAGAATCGTACAGCGCAGAAGGAGGCCATTTGGCCCATTGAGCTTGCACTGACAACAATCCCACCCATCCCCATAACTTCACATATTTACCCTGCTAATACCCCTGATGCTATGGGGCAATTTAGCACGGCCTGTCAACCTAACCCGTACATGTTTGGACAGTGGGAGGAAACCGAAGCACCCGGAGGAAACCCACACCGACATGGGGAGAATGTGCAAACTCCACACTGATGGTAGTCACCCAAGGCCAGAATTGAAGCCGGGTCCCTGGCGCCGTGTGGCAGCAGTACTAACCACTGTGTCACCCAAAGATAAGCGATTTGAAAATGAAGAATGGAATGCCAGTGAAAAATATTAAAGAATGTTATACAATAGAAATTCCTCGGAATAGGAATACCTTTCCGGATCAGTGGCTGGAATTACTACACTTGCCAGCCCCAAAGACTGGAGCGTACACTGATTCGCAAAGTCTGATACAAAAAATATAGTTGCCTTTCCAAGAAATTAAAGAATGACTCATTCTTTCTGAAAACCAGAGAATGGTTTGTTTTGCCAAACATTACAATGTATTATGTTTGATGCAACTGGTGTATATAAAACAAATAAATTACGTATGGGGAGAGTTAAATGGAAGCGATAACACTGTTTGCTATTTCCATTTTTGTCTGCAAAGCTCCATTCTATATACCTGCTTTGTTTTTTCCAGATTGTCGAATTTTTAATAAGCAATTCAGAATAAAACAGCTATCAGTTCATGCTGATGCACAACACCCTGCTGCTTACATTGATGCAGATATTAATAATATATATCAGTAAACCAGCCAGGTTTAAATTCAAAGGGCTCCCAATCAGCTTGTTAATATTGCAGGAAACATCTATTATTTCACCGATGTGGAGATTTAACAAGTAAAATCTGTGAACCATGTTCATCTAGGTTTCAAAGATGCATCAGTCTCTTTCATAAGAAGAAAAAAGATGAACAAGGTCAAAATCCAAATTTGCGATTATTCATCAATATCGTGACCTGTGCAGTGAGGTAAATCCTTTTTTTAACTAGTCCTGCTATCTATTCTGCCCACTGACTCTGTACCAACTCCCCCTTTCTCCAAGTGAGTTACAAGACCAAAAGAGGCCATTTGACTCCATGACTCCTCCAAAACCATAGGATTTATCTGGCTAGTCCAGTCCAGTTTCTGGTCAGAGGGTGTTGATGGTGGGACATTCAGTGTTGGTAATGCCATTGAATGTCAAAGGACGATGGTTAGATCTCCTCCTATTGGAGTTGGTCATTGCCTGGCACTTGTGTGGCACGAATGTTACTTGGCACTTGTCAGCCCAAGCCTGGATATTGTCCATGTCTTGCTACATTTGGACGTGGACTGCATCAGTATCTGAATGGTGCTGAACATTGCGCAGATATCTGCGAACATCTTACGATGGAAGGAAGGTCATTGATGAAGCTGCTGAAGATGGTTGGGCCAAGAACACTATCCTGAGGAACTCTGCAGCGATTTCCTGGAACTGAGATGATTGACTTCTAACATCCACAGCCACCTTCCTTTGTGCCAGACATGACTCCAAATGGTGGAGAGATTTCCCCCAATTCCCATTGACTCCAGTTTGCTGGGGCTCCTTGATGCCATGCTTGGTCCAATGCCATCTTGATGTCAAGGGCAGTCAATCTTACCTCATTTCTGGCATTGAGGTCTTTGTCCATGTTTGAACCAAGGCTGTAATGTGGTCAGAGGCTGAGTGGTGCTGGCAGAACACAAGCTGAGCATCCATGAACAAGTTAATGCTGAGTAATTGCTGTTTGACAGCAGTGTTGATGACCCCTTCCATTACTGTGCTGACTGTTGGGATAGCAATTGGCCATGTTGGATTTGTCCTGTTTCTTGTGTACAGGATGTATCTGGGCAATCTTCCACATTGCCGGGTGTTATAGTTGTATTGGAATAGCTTGGTTGGGGGCATGGCAAGTTTTGGAGATCAAGTCTTCAGTTCTATTGCTGGAGTATTGTCAGGGCCTTTGCAGTATCCAGTATCTTCAACCATTTTCTGATGTCAGGTGGAGTGAATTGAATTGGCTGAAGACTGACATCAGTGATACTGGGGGCCTCCAGGGAGGCTCAGATGGATCATCCACTTGGCACTTCTAACTGAAGATTGCTGTGAATGCTTCAGCCTTAACTTTTGCACTGGTGGGCTGGGTTCCTCCATCATTGAGGATGGGGATATTTGTGAAGCCTCCTCCTCCAGTGAGTTGTTTAATTGTCCACCACCATTCACGGCTAGATGTGGCAGAACTGCAGAGCTTAGATCTAATCCACTGGTTGTGGGATTGCTTAGCTCTACTCCTTGCTCCTTATGCTTTTTGGTTTGCAAGCAGTCTTGTGGTGTAGCTTCACGTGGTTGACATTTCACTTTTAGATATAGCTGGCATGCCCACCTGCACTCTTTATTAGAGCAGGGTTGATCCCCAGGCTAGGTGGTAATGGGGGATATGCCAAATCATGAGATTGCAGTGTATAGTCCTGATGCTGCTGATGGCCCACACCTCCTCATGGCTCCCCACTCCTCACAACTCCTCCTCCTCCCTAGTTTTGAGTTGCAAGATCTGTTTGAAGTCTATCCCATTTAGCATGGTGGTGGTGCCACACAACATGACGGAGGGTACCCTCAGTGTGAAGACAGGACTCCATCTTATTCATCCAATCATGAGACTTGGGCATCACTGGCTGGCCAGCATTTATTGCCCATCCCTAGTTGCCCAAGGACAGTTGAGAGTCAACCACATTACTGTGGCTCTGGAGTCACATGTAGGCCAGACCAGGTAAGGACAGCAAATTTCCTTCCCTAAAGGGCATTATTGAACCAGATGGGTTTTTCCCCTCAATCAAAAATGGTTTCATGGTCATCATTAGACTTTTGATTCCAGATTTTTTTTTACTAAATTCAAATTCCACCATCTGCCATGGTGGGATTCGAACTCGGGTCCCCAGAACATTAGCTGAGTTTCCGGATTAACAGGCTAGTGATAGTACCACCAAGCCATCACCTCTCCAGAAGGACTGTGTGATAGTCACTCCTACTGATACTGAGATGAACAGATGCATCTGCATCATGTCCATATAAAATGGTAGGTTATGTGTTCAGAAGTGGGATTTCTGTAGTTTGTCCTTCTTCACTCATTTTGTAACCATGGTAGCCTCCTCAACCATTGACTGAGTTTCCAACCCCATCATACCTCTGTCAAAAGGATTTCCATATCTTTAATTGCCTTCACTACCCCCTTAGTTTAACAGCTGCAAAAACCCTCATCTGCCAAATTCAACAACTGTAATGTCCTCCTGGTTGATCTTTGATCCTTTACCTACCATAAACTTCAGCTTATTCAAAACTCCCCGGCCTGTGTCCCATTCCAGGCCAGGTTCCATTAGCCCTGTCCTTGCTAACTTATATTGCCTCCAGGTTCCACAATATTTCAAACTTCAAATTCTCATTTGTGGCTTGAAGCCACATCATGGCCTCATCCCTTCCTAACTCTGTAACCTCCCCTCAACCCTGTAACCCCCACCTCACGATTCCTCAAATAGGCTTCCTGTACACCTCTAAAGGCTGTCCTCCCTTTGCCCTACCACTGACAGTTGTGTCTACAGCTGCCCATGAATCCACGCACTGCAAGTCTTTCACTTCTCTACATATACCTCAGAACCTCTTTAAACCCTTCATTTTGACCAAGCTTTTTGGAAACCTCTCCTATTATCTGCTTCTTTTGCTCATCGTTTATCCTTTTCATTACAACTTTGCAAAGCAACTTGGGCATTTTAGTTTCGCCATTAAGAGCTGTCTATAAGTGATGAAACTTGATGGCTTGATTATGTTAATGTAGTTAAATGACCATGCTAAACAATTCATACTTACTAACTAACAGGTGTTTGATAGGAGATAGGGGATTTGAGGTCCGCACATGCCAACGCTTAATGATATGGAACTAAAAGCAAATATACAAACGCAAAAAGCAGAAGACGCGAATAGAACAGATGGTCCATCGAAACTGTCTTATTGGGGTGGGGGAACCACAACAACAAGGGCAACAAGGAATGGGCAATAAATACTGGCCCAGCCAGCAATGCCCACAGCCCGTAAAATGAATCCAAAAAATGTCAGAAAACCAGACATCACCAAATAATCGAGGATGTGTGGGAGGTCTCCAGAAGAAACAGAGACTATCTTTGCAACAAAATGTAAATTTCAGATTTGAATCTGACCTTAAAAATCATATTTAGAAATTATTTTGAGACAATGCTTCGCAACATTTACAAAAGAACAGGACACATTGATGTTCATAGAATCCTTACGGTGCAGAAGGAGGACCATTCAGCCCATCGAGCCTGCACCAACAACATTCTCACCCAGACCCTATCCCAGTAACCCATCTACCCTGTTAATCCCCCCTTTGCTAAGGGGAAGTTTCACATGGTCAATTCTGTTGGGGTCGGAATCCCAGGATTTTAACCCAATGTCAGTGAAGGAACAGTGATATATTTCCAAGTCAGGATGGTGAGTGGCTTGGAGGGGAATCTCCAGGTGGTGGTATTCCCTTGTATCTGCTGCTTTTGTGGTAATGGTTGTGGGTTTGGAAAGTGCTGCTTAAGGAATGATGATGAGTTCCTTCAGTGCATCTTGTAGGTGGCACACATGGCCTTTTGTCTGTGGTGGAGACTTTGAATGTTTGTGGAAGAAGTAGCAATCAAACGAGAGCTGCTTTGTCCTGAATAGTGTTGAGCTTTCTGAGTGTGGCATAAATGTTACTTGCCAAGCCTGGACATTATACCGGTCTTGCTGCATTTGGACATGGATTGAATTAAATAACGACCTGCAAAGATTAGGAAAAAGGGTTTGGCTGTTAAGGAAGACCATGAGTCAAAATGACCATTTTAATAATCCAATACCAGGCCTGAGAATGTACTCAGAATAATTCCAATTTAATTTTGGATAAAAGTTATTAAGTGTGTTTTTGGGCTGCAGTGTAATTGCTTCGTCTGTAGTATGGAATTAACCCATCATCAAACCAAATTGAGTTTTTGATAATTTTATAGCTTTATAGCAAAATAATATAATTGGAACGATCTTTAAAAAGTTTAAGTTCCAATTTCCTGCAGTGCAACATTATTCATCAATATAGCATTTTACTTTTCTGAGTGCAAGGGGCATATTTTTGCGGTTATATGCTTTCAAGAAGCTATTGCACATTATTAAAGTCACGATGTATGGCCATTTTTCTCATCTCCTCAATCCATCAAATGGGTATTGTTGACACTGAACTGTTGTATGAATATTTATATGGACAAAACTGGGAAGGCACCAATTGTCTGGGGCCCCTTGCTGGAGTTCTACTTGTCAATACTTCATGGTGTGCCTTCAACAAAAGCAGAACAGAAATTCAGGCCATGATTCTCCCACTGCGGCCTGTATCTTTTCCGTTGAGTTGGGGTGGGAGATGCACTTCTCCAGCCTTGAACAGGGATTTCCGCATGTGCTGAGAACACATACGCATTTTCCAGGGCCGGCAAACAGTTGGAGTCCAGACCACGCTGGAAACTGGTGGGAAGGCGGACAGATCATTTAAATCTTTTTAAAATATGTTTTAAATATGTATATATCCCCATTGAATATCCCACCACACCAGGACTACTTCATTCCTGCAGGGTTGAGACTAACTCCCCATGTTTGGGGAACTAGCGGGAGACCCCGTTGGAATGAAGGGGGGCAATCGGGCCCCCCCAGAGGGTCAGGCAGCTGGGGGTGATGCCCCCTGGGCCTGGGCACCCTGACAGTGCCAGCCTGTGCCCCCTGGCCCTGCCCAAAGGGCAAAGTGCCCATGTCAAGGGGATGGGGCCTATTGTGGGCAGGCCTAGGGGTAATCAGTTGGGGTGGGGTCCCTGCTGCCACTCTGCGGACAGGGTCAGTCTGGGATGGAGGGAAGACAACGATTGGGATGGGCTGGGGGGAGGGGTGGGCCTGCCTCCCGAGGGGTCTGACCCCAGGGGGTGTGGGTGGGGTTTGGCTGGGCTGAATAGGGTGGGTGGATCACTACTGCTGTGGGTGGGGCCTGAAGTTGAAACGCTCCAGGAGAGGGAGGGTGGGGGTCAGGGCTGGCCTGGAAATTGTTATGGGAGTCATGATTGGGCTGTGGGGGGAGATGGAGGGGCAGCACTGCGGTTCTCCTGGGCTGGCCAGCAAATGGGGTGTCTGACAGATAGGGACCACTGTGCATGCGCAGAGAACCAGAACTGTCAAACTCCGGCGTGAATAGGCCCTGCCTGTTTGGGTTTTTAATGAGATTCAAGACTGGGACCTCTGCAGTGCACAGAGTGTGGAGATTCAGGTGAGAAGCTGAACTGACAGAACAATGGGGATTTAGAACAGTTCTTCCCACCAATTCAGCACTTTGGGGAAAATCCCAAAAAGTCCAATTTTGCAGTTCCCAAGAATAAAGATGGATTTACCTTGCCTGGTCCATATGGCTCCATCGTTCTAAGGGTTGGTTTGCTTCTTAATGAGGTACTGCTGAAGTTGAAACGCTCCATCTGAGTGTCACAATGCATTTCCCTTTATTTCCCGGTTTACCTTTCCCGATTTCAGATGAATCCTATGGCTTATTTCAAACAATTCTAAAAGTGTCCTCAACAAAATACTAGAGGCAAGGGTTAAGGAGAAAGTGAATTTGAAGGCTAACGTATGCAGTTTAGCACGTCTAATTTGCATTCAGGCCCAATTGGTTGGCCACTAGTAGCCTGGTTTTGTTTGATGCATTGCACATATCGTGGCGCATTATTATACTTTCTTGCATTATTAATCAGAAAAGATGAATCAGCGATAAACAGGACAACATGGGTTCCTGAAGATCGCCAAGACAATCCATGGGCAGGACTGTTGGCCCCCGATGGGGATGAGTTTGGAGCCAGGTGCAAGGATCAGTGCCTCGAGAAGGCTTGCTAGTTTTCCAGCACCATCCCATTGGGCCATTTTGCTGGTGGTGAGATGGGGATGCAAGACCACCCACCCACAATTGTCAGGTAATGGGAAATAAAAGTCAATTAAGGACTATTGTTGGAATTTTCCAGTCTGCTTCTGTACTTCTCCGGGTGTTGGGGTCAAGCCCATTTGTCTGCAAGTAGCCTCCTGCTGGAATAATTGTGGGACCAATGCTCTAGACTGCCTTTGAGTTTCTCCCTATCTGCCTGCCTGGCCATAGCTATAACCACGGACCACCCTGCGGAGGGATTCTCCCTTCCTAATGATGGCCCTGCAACCTAGTCCATTTTTTATTTAAAAGTTTAAAATGTTAGAGGGAAGGTGCACCTCCAGTGGTCCCCCTGCCTAAAGAACTTGCCCGCTGTCCATAATTGGATAGTGAGCCTGCACTCTGGCTAATAATTGCCTAGTTCTGTAACAATCATAGCTGGGTGACTGTTTCCTAATCAGTGCAGGATTGCCACCCCTATTTCATTCTGACATTGGAATCCCATCCCCAAAACCAAAACCTTGTCTATTGTCACTCCCATATCACAGAATAAAATAGAATCATATCAATCCTCCAGTGCAGAAGGAGGCAATTCAGCCCATTGAGTCAGCACTGATCACAAGTCTACCCAGACCCTATACCCATACCAACACAAATTTATCCTGCGAATCCCCTGACAGTAGAGTCAATTTAGCATGGCCATTCAACCTAATCTGCACATCTTTGGACCATGGGAAGAAATCGGAACACCCAGAGGAAACCCATGCAGACACAGGGAGAACATGCAAACTGCACAAAGACAGTGACCCAAGTCTGGAATTGAACATGTGTCATAGAACCATAGAATCCCTACAGTGCAGAAGGAGGCTATTTGACCAATTGAGTCTGTACTAACCACAATCCCACCCTGACTCTATCCCCACAACCCCATGTATTTACCCTAGCTAGACCCTCTGACACTAAGGGTCAATTTAGCATGACCAATCCATCTAATCCACACACTTTTGGACCGTAGGAGGAAACCGGAGCACCCGGAGGAAACCCATGCAGACATAGGGAGAATGTACAAACTCCACACAGACAGTGACCCAAACTGGGAATTAAACCCGGGTCCCTGGCGCCGTGAGGCAGCACTGCTAACCACTGTGCCACCCAAATTGTTAAACATTGAATCCCAGAGGTCTTGCTTCTCAGGTGTATGTGGTAGAATTGATCTTTGGTTCACCTCTCCCCATCCACCAAAAAAAAATTCCGCTTTTGAAAATTAATGCCATTATTCACAAGAATGACTTCTCCATTTTGTGCCTAATAGTTTCATGGATCACTTCGAGCTATCGGATTCAGATCTCAGTGTGATGTATAACAGCGTGAACCATTCATTGCATTTGAGTTTATTTATCCAGTCAAGGAAAAAAAAATCCTGATTTTGGTGTTTGCCAGCATGTGAACAAATGAATTGCTTTTGTCAGTGTTTCCCCTCTGAAACTTGCACTTCTGTGAAATTCTCTGGGATGTTCTTGTGAAAACCCATTTATCTGTGTTTGTTTGGGTTTATTTGCAACAGTAACTTCATTACATTGTTAATGTAAGCCTATTTGTGACTAATAAATAAACTTATTTAACTTAAAAAAACCACAGGCACGCGCACACAGCATTGACTTATATTTCTCACACACACACACACACACACACACACGCTACTCACTTAGATTTTTCACACACACAACATTAACTTAGATTTCTAATTGTGTGCGTGTAACCTAAGTTAATGCTGTGTGTGTGCTTGTGTGAGGAATGTAAGTCAATGCTTTGCGTGTGTGTGTGTGTGTGTGTGTCCCTGTGTTTTTTAAGTTAAGTAAATTTATTTATTAGTCACAAATAGGCTCACTACATTAACACTGCAATGAAATTACTGTGAAAATCCCCTGGTCGCCACACTCTAGCGCCTGTTTAGGTACACTGAGGGAGAACTTAGCATGGCCGATCCACCTAACCAGCATATCTTTTGAACTATGGGAGGAAACCGAAGCACCTGGAGGAGACCCATGCAGACATGGGGAGAATGTGCAAACTGCACACAGATGCTGACCCAAGCCAGGAATTGAACCCGATCCCTGGTGTTGTGAGGTAGCAGTGCTAACCACTGTGCCGCCCAGTAGAAGACAAATTGAGCTGATTGACAAATTGAGACAAATTGTGTATTTGTGTGTGTGTGTGTGTTGTGTATATGTGTGGGTAACGTAACAGTTGAGTGAACAGGAAACCTTTGTCTCCTCACGTCCAGTGTCTCCCAAGAGGTGATTTCACACAAATGACTTTGTTGATTCATTATTTTGTTGCAAACCATTTTCATTGCAGATAACCATGCTCTGTCCTACTGATACCTTTGGGCTTGTTTATAATATGGAGAAAACATGTTAGTTTTACATGAGTTTTCAAAAGCCTGGTAGAACATTTTTAAATCCGATAAACTCACATTCTGGGGTACACTTTAATTCAAGCATATTCTTCGATTTGCATATTGTTTCATTCATACTGTGACTCTTTGTAATAAGTTTTTCACTAAAGGTTATTATTGCACATTAACTTTAGTAATTTGAGATATCTATTGGTTTCCTTATATGTTCTGTTAATGTAAATGCATGAATAATACATTTTCTAGAGATTATTTTTGAGTTTTAGATGCTGAATGCTAGAGATAGGATTCAACTTAATACAAAGTTTGTATCAATCCAAATTGAAACCATTTAGATTTAATGGAGAAAGTCAGAGCTTTGTTTAACTCAGAACATCGAGTGAGAGATGGCTGCTTCACTCATCACATTGAGCCGTTTTGCCAATATTGTCTAGTCTACTTTGTCATAGTCTGTACCTATTTCTCGAGAGAAAGTCTACACAAATGCTCTTCAATTCCCAAAGGTGATGGAGAATAAAGCCAGAATATTAATAGGGTGAATGAATTCTGTGCTCAGGAATCTGGACCGCTTCTGTCCCACTCGTGTACAAAATAAGGTGTCATGGGCTGGAATTTTATGGCCTCGCTTGAGTGAGACTGGAAATTCCCATCCGAGGTCAACGGACATTTCCATTGTCTGGCCCTCGCCCGCTCCAATTCTGTGGCAGGCATGGTGGTAGAATTCCGGCGATGGTTTCGGATTGTGAACCAGACACCTACCTGTCAATTTGCCATAATGCCAAAGTGGGCTGGTGCTGAAATTGGCAGCCCCCACACCGTTTATAAGAAAGGACGTAATAAGCTCAAAACTTATCAACACGGCTATTGACCACAATTTTATGTCGATGACACCGTAATGCAATGAGTGCATGGGAAACACAGTCAGTGGGAGTCATGTTTTTAATCAGGAAATAAGGATGGCACAGTGGCACAGTGGCTGCCTCACAGCTCCAGGCATCAATTCCAGCCTTGTCTGTGCAGAGTTTTATGTTCTCCCTGTGTCAGCATGGGTTTCCTCCGGGTGCTCCGGTTCTATCTCACACTCCAAAGATGGGCAAGTTAGGTTGATTGGCCATGCTAAATTGCTCCTTACTGTCAAAGGGAGTAGCAAATTAAATGTGTAGGGTTAAAGGCCTGAATGGGATTGTTGTCAATTCAGGCTCAATGGGCTGAATGGTCTCCTTCTGCACTGTAGGGATTCTATGGTTCTATGAAATGTAGCAAAAGCAAAAATATAATCTGAAGTGGGACTATGGACAACTTCACCAGAATGGGGCCAGGAGATCTTATCTGTGCTGATTTGGCATTTTGTTCATTTCAACAACTTTTCCTGTTTTTAAAAATTCATTCGTGGGACATGGGCATCGCTGGCTGGCCAGCATTTATTGCCCATCCCTAATTGCCCGAGGACAGTTGAGGGTCAACCACATTGCTGTGGCTCTGGAGTCACATGTCGGCCAGGCCAGGCAAGGACGGAAGATTTCCTTCCCTAAGGGACACTAGTGAATTAGATGGATTATTCTGACAGTTGCTTCATGGACATCAGTAGATTCTTAATTCTAGACTTTTTAAATTGAATTCAAATTCCATCACCTGCCATGGCAGGATTCGAACCCAGGTTCCCAGAACATTAGCTGAGTTTCTGGATTAACAGTCTAGTGATTATACCACTAGGCCATCGCCTAGGAAGGATCAATTGGGAGGCGCTGGAATCAACATTTTGCAGTACGGCATTTGTATTGAACATTGCCGCTCCCAAGCAGGAATCGTACATTTAGAGGGAGGGTTCTATTCTGGAGAGGAGGAGGAGGGCAGCTGGCCCGGGAAAGGTGTGTCCTGTTGTCCAGCAAGGTGGGTGAGCTTCTGAAGAGCAAGGGCCAGTGGAGGGGAGGCAGCAGCAACAGCAGGCAGTCAGAGGGAGGAGAAGGCCAATAGAGACCACTCGGCAAGGCTGACGTATTTACAAATGACCGCGTGCCAGTGCCTCGGAAGACCCTGGCGGTTTAGGGAGACAGTCACATCAATCTGTAGGGTTCTGGCTGCTGACACTGCATCCGATTGGGTAGGGAGACACCCAATGCTTGTGGCCTTGAAGGTAACAATAACTCAGGACCACAGGGTCCTTCCAGATTTTATCAGAGACCAATGGGGGATTTGCAGCCACTGTGCATCACTGCATCAAGAGATGTCCCTCTCAGGTATGTCCATACATTAATTTCATTCACTGCTGACAATGTCCATCGGGCTGACAGAACCCGAGGCTTCAGCAGTATTGCTGGCTTTCCACCATAGACTGCATGCTTGTGGTCATTAACATGCCTTCATGACAACCAGTGGCTTCCATTAACAGGAAGGGATATCATTCCCTTAACGTGTAGCTGGTATACAACCACAAGCAATGCATCATGTAGATCAGCACACTACCCAGGCAGAGGCCAGGATGTCTTCCCAGCTGTCAGGAACATTTGGATGGCTGGATTCTGGGAACCAGACGATACCCTTGTCAGAGAAGTTTGGTGGTGCTGGTATCATAAAAACATAGAATCCTACAATGTAGATGGAGGCCAGTTGGCCCATCAAGTCTGCACTGACCACAATCCCACCCAGGTTCCGTCCCCATAACCCCATCTATTTACCCCACGTAGTCCCCCTACACTAAGGGGCAATTTAGCATGGCCAATCCACCTAACCCGCACATCTTTGGTCAGTGGGGGGGAAAGCAGAGCGCTGTGGGAGGAAACCCACACGGGCAATGTACAGACTCTGCACAGACATGAGAGCCCAGGTCGGAGGCGAAGGGAAAGATAGAACAAGAGCTACTTACTCACCAGGGCCCTCGATGAGCGATGATTTGTGTGCTCAAAATGCGATTCCGTTGTCTGGATTGATCAGGAGGCAGTCTGCAATATGCACTTGGAATTGTCACGAATGGTCATGATATGCTGATGGTCGCACAACCCTGTGTGGGTCAGTTTATGTCAGGTCAGGCAAGCCTTGGACTAACACATTACAGATGAAGTGTAATTTTTATGTTAATTTAAATTAGTGAAGTTGTTTGGAATAGCAGAGAACACAGTGGGCAGCACGGTGGCGCAGTGGTTACCATTGCTGTCTCATAGTGCCAAGGACCTGGGTTTGATTCCCGGCTTGGATCACTGTGTGTGGAGTCTGCACGTTCTCCACCTGTCTGTTTGTGTTTCTTCCGGGTGCTCTGGTTTCCTCCCACACGCCAAAGATGGGCAGGTTAGGTAGATTGGCCATGCTAAATTGCGTCTTAGCGTCAGGGGGATTAGCTAGGGGTAAATGCATGAGATTACGAGGATAGGGCTTGGGTGGGATTGTGGTCGATGTAGACTTAATGGGCTGAATGGCCTCCATTTGCACTGTATGATTCTAACAATCCTCATATTATCCCTACACACTACATCATGATAACAAAATAACTAACCTTTATTAGAGGTACTGAGGATTACTGATCACTGGTAATATAATTAATTTAAAATTTTATGGACTGATTGCCTCTTGCATCCAATAGAGTGTAAGTAATATTTCACAATTTTGTACATTTCTGGAGAAAGATGCCTGAATCCATTAAACCAGAAGTATAATTGCTGCACTGTAATTAAAAATGTTTGTAGCTCATCTGTCATTGTTTACTCTTATTACATCTCTGTTGCCTTAAAAACCTGCTCTAATAATCATTTTCATTCAGAACAGCCAGCACTGCATGTCCAGATTGCCAACCATCCATTTATCATTTACCCAAAGACAGCAGGCTTGCAGCTTTGATCACTTTGTGGCTAACCCTAGTCTCATCGTTTCTCTTCCCTCCGCCTTTATAGCGCGATAGTCTAACAATCTGAAACTACCTGTATTCCTATCATTAGGAATGACCACCTTACATTCCCTGTGCAAGCCTGCTGCTAGGATCAGGGTCAGAAACCTAATCAAATGGTGGGCCTCTTGATCCTGCAGTGGTGGTAATAGCTGTTAGCCTTAGGGCCTTCAGGCTGCTCTCCAGTAAAAGATCTGGTTAAGCCTCTCTTAAACTGAACTCAATGCTGCTAAAACTCCACTTTTCAACACTGGTAAAATGACAACAATTTAAAAAAAAAATTCATTTCAGGATATGGGCGACACGGTGGCACAGTTGTTAGCACTGCTGCCTCACAGCACCAAGGACCTGGGTTCAATTCTGGCCTTGGGTTATTATGTGGAGTTTGCACATCCTCTCTGTGCCTGCGTAGGTTTCCTCCAGGATGCTCTGGTTTCCTCCTGCAGTCCAAAAATGTGTGGGTTAGGTGGATTGGCCATGCTAAATTGCCCCTTAGTGTCCAATGATGCGCAGGTTACATGGATTGGCCATGCTAAATTTATCCTTAATGTTTGGGGATGTGTAGGTTTGGGGGATTGGTGAGGTATATACATGGGGTACGGGGTTAGGGCCTACGTGGAATGCTCTGTCAGAGAGTCGAAGGGCCAAATGGCCTCCTTCTGCACTATAGGGATTCTATGATTTATTACTCACATCTAGTTGTCATTGAGAGGGTGGTGGTGAGCTGCCATCTTGTACTGCTGCGAACCTTGTGGTGCGGATATACCCACAATACTGTTAGGGAGGGAGTTCCAGGGTATTTACCCAGTGACAGCGAAGGTAATACATTTCCAAGTCAGGAAGCTGCTGTCTAAGGAGCCTTGGTGAGGCCCTACAATGCATCTTGTAGATGGTACATATTGCTGCCACTGTTCTTCACTGGTGGAAGGAGGGAATGTTAGTGGAAGGGGTAACCTAGAACAAAGAAAAGTACAGTACAGGAACATGCCCTTTGGCCCTCCATGCCTGTGCCAATCATGATGCCCTAACTAAAACAAAACCTTCTGCCCTTCAGTGTGTATCCCATTATTTCCTCCCTATTCATATACCCCAAAAGATGCCTCTTAAATGTTGCTAATGTGCTTCCACCACATCCTTCTGATCATGTGTGATCAAGTGGGTTGCTTTGTCTTGAATGTTGTTGAGCTTCTTGAGTGCTGTTGGACCTGCACTCATCGAGGCAAGTGAAGAGTATCCCATCACACTCCTGATCTGTGCCTTGTGGATGGAGGACAGGATCTGGAGAGCCAGGAGGTGAGCCACAGCATTCCCAGCCTCTGAGCTGCTCTTGTAACCACAGTATTTATATGGCCATTCCAGTTCAATTTCTGATTAGTGATAACCCCCCAGAATGTTGATAGTTCAGTGATGGTAATGCCATTGAATGTTTGATGTTTAGATTCTCTTTTGATGGAGGAGGTCATTGCCTGGCACTTGTGTGGCACAACTGTTTCTTGCCACTTGCCAGGTCAAGCCTGGATATTATCCAGACCTTGCTGCCTTCGAATATGGACGGCTTCATGGTCTGAGGAGTTGCGAATGGTGCTGAACATTGTGCAGTCATCAGCCAACATCCCCACATCTGACCGAATGACGCAGGGAAAGTCACTGATGAAGCAGCTGGAGATGAAAAGAGAAAATGCTGGAAAAATCTCAGCAGATCTGGCAGCATCTATAAGGAGAAAAAAGAGCTGACGTTTCGAGTCCAGATGACCCTTGATCAAAGCCTTTGTCAGTACTTTGTCATTTGGACTTGAAACATCAGCTCTTCTCTCCTTACAGATGCTGCCAGACCTGCTGAGATTTTCCAGCATTTTCTCTTTTGATTTCAGATTCCAGCATCCACAGTAATTTGCTTTTATTTAAGTAGCTGAAGATGGTTGGGCCCAGGAAGCCATCCTGAAGAACTCCTGCAGAGGTGTCCTGGATCTGAAATGATTGATCACCACCAACAACAGCCATCTTCTTTTCTGCCAGGTATACCTCCAATCCACTGAGTCCAGTTTTGCTAGGGTTCCATAGTGCCATACTCTGTCAAATACTGCAGTCGAGGGCAGTCACTTCAACCTTACCTGTAGAATCAGCTCTTTTGCCCATATTTAATCCAAGATATAATGAGTTCAGGAGCTGAGTGACCCTGGTGGAACTTAAACTGAGTGTCAATGTGTAGGTTATTGCTGAGCAGGCACCGCTTGATTGCATTGTTGATGACCCCTTTCATCACTTATTGATGACCGAGAGTAGACTGATGGGGTGGTAATTAGCTGTTTGGATCTGTCCTGTTTTTTGTGTACAGGACATACATAGGCAATTTTCCACATTACTGGGTACATGCCAGTGTTGTAGCTATACTGGAACAACTTGGCAAATTCTACAGCGTAAGTCTTCAGTACTATTGGCAGAATATAATCAGAGTCATGGCCTTTGCAGCATTGAATGATTTTAGTCATTTCTTGACACCATGTGGAGTGAATCGAATTGGCTGAAGATCTGTGAAGCTGGGGACCTCTGTAGGAATGAATCATCCACTTGGCACTTCTTTCTGAAGATTGTTGCGAATGTTTTAGTCTTATTTTCCTGATGTGTTTCTTGTCAATATTCTTGAAGAATCATTTAAGTTCATTTTGCTTCATGCTTTTACTAGACTGCATGCAAGACAACTGACACCTCTAGCTGTGAAGATCTTTCCCTTGATCTGCAAGAGTGGACATCTCATATTTGCTGGACTGCAATATAGGAAGCACCTATCATATTACGTACTTAATATGAGTTCTTTATGTTGTAATTGTGACTCTGTTGACCAGCTTTACAGAGTTTTTCTGCATCTGTCTTTCTGCTCCTTTAATGCATTGAGCCTCCTGGATGGCCACCTACTCTACAATTTAAGTAACAGGTTCCTTTCTATATTTCACTCAACCTTCTTGTGGATCCTGACCTGATACTTTGCCATGTTCTTTCCATTCTCCACCCATGTTGTAACTGTCCACTTTATTTGACTGCATTACTCAAGTTCTGGCAATATCTCTTCTTAGGTGTAGCATCTGTGGAGAGAGAGGAAAAAGTCCCCTACTGAGATAACGATAGCTTACGAAAATAGCCCTGCTGAATTCTGTTTTCCTCATGTGTGAGTCATGCTGGGGAAAATGGTGTCTAAGGAAAATAAGGGTCTTCCAGATTGAAGTATTGAACACCATTTTTAAAAGGTCTGTGGAATCTCCATTACTCCATGGAAATTTGGACCAAGGAAGGGTGTTTTAGATGCCTCTGGCTTTATTTTCATCATTTTGCCTTAGCAAAGGTATGTGATGATGTTTATATCTGATGTTGTACAAAATCTAAGTGAAAGTTTCATGACTTAAACAATGCTGGAGTGGAAGCCCAGCAGAATGTCTGTTTGCTCTCCTCTGATTTTCATCTTGGAACTCAGTGTTGCCTGGGTGTAAAGATAAAGAAACTCTCCTCGTATGAGATGGAATTTTAATTAGCGCAAGGCGGGCCCCGTGGTACTTGGAGCAGAAGCGGGCTGGCCAATTAACGCTCTCCATGTGAGGGGGCCACTGAATCGTGAGTGGGGACGGGCTAGAAAGGGGGAAGATAACAGGTGCAGCCGTTGCCATCATGTAGTCTGCTGCCATGTTTATATTTTAAATACCAGCCAGGTCCACCTTCTGTGATTGCTGTGTATCTGGCATTTGGAAAGCACGCAACATCAGCTGCAGTGTTTACAATAGCATCAGCCTTCTGCTGCAAAGCAAATGTTTCTAAAAGGTGAGATACCGGTCCTTCAGAGAGAACTGCCTGAAGTCAGAGTATGAAGCACAGCGGCACAGTGGTTAGAACTGCTCCCTCACAGCACCAGGGACCCGGGTTCGATTCTGGGCTTGGGTCACTCTCTGTATGGAGACTGCATGTTCTCCCCATGTCTGCGTGGGTTTCCTCTGGGCGCTCAGGTTTCCTCCCACAGTCTGAAAGAGATGCTGGTTGGGTGCATTGGCCATGCCAAATTTCCCCTTGGTTTTCCCCGAACAGGCGCCGGAGTGTGGCAACTAGGGGATTTTCACAGTAAATTCATTGCAGTGTTAATATAAGTCTACTTGTGACAAATAACTATATTTTAAAGCCATTCGAGAAGATCCTGAAACCAGATTCATTAAGCTTGAGACTGGCAGAGGTTTGAAAGAGAACGGCTCACAGTTCAGTGCTGACTCCGTGTAGGTTCTCCTGCAGGGAGCCCGGGAACAGCAATGTGAATTGGTAAGAATAGGCCATCTTTCATCACTAAGGAAGCTTGGATGGAATTTGCTGAGGAGGCCTGTAGCCTAGAAACACAAGTGGGCCCAATTCCACAAAGTGGCCAATAACCTCCTACACACAACAAGATTGAGTCTGATTGCAAGAGTGCATGATGCAGTTTCCAGATGGTGAAGGCGTAAGGGCTGTTGATGGGGAGAGGAATCAGACAGTTGGGAGAAACATAGACTCATCACAGAATCATCATAGAATTCTTACAGTGCAGAAGAAGGCCATTCGGCCCATTGAGCCTGCATCAATCACAATCCCACCCAGGCCCTATCCCCATAAACACATGTATTTAGCCTACTAATCCCCCAGACACTATTGGGCAATTTAGCATCGCCAATCAACCAAACCCACACATCTTTGGACTGTGGGAGGAAACCAAGCACCCGGAGGAAACCCATGCAGGCACGGAGAGAATGTGCAAACTCCACACAGATAGTTACCCGAGCTCGAAATTGAACCCGAGCCCCTGAGGTTGTGAGGCAGCAGTGCTAACCACTGTGCCACCTTGCCACATGGTTAGAAGGAAAGGAATGTTCCAAAAGTAGTGACCTCTTGGAGGAATGGCTGCATGTGGGTTGAAGTATTTGCCTCCCGTTGATAGGATGTTCCTCGGTTGCTGAGAGCGGATGTATAGGAGAGATATGTGGGAGGACCCGTGGTGCTTCCGATGCCAGCAAGAAGAACGAGAAAAAGAGTAAAGCCTGGAGACCCACTTTACCCTCCTGCTTACAGGGAGAAATGCCGGGACATGGCTGCGGGGGGCGCTGCTGGCTGGGTGCTAGATCTCAGGACCATGACGTCCACAGAGACAGAGATCTGGAACAGGCTAAAATCGGGGGAGCTGTGAGATCACTGGGGGAGAACGGAGTGGTGACTGATTAGAGTGGGCACTTGGAAGTGATGTACCTCTGGGCAGAAGAAACATGAACGAGAGCAGCGATTGCAGGGGCTTTTAAACAAATTGTTTGCATTCCTCCCTGCCCCAGAGGGTCATGTTACTGCCCCAGCTGAAGCCCTGCATTCTATCCAGAGCCTGAGGATGCAATGTCTCATTTTTCTCCCCGCACCATCAGCCAGAGTAGATACACACATCTCGGTGAGATTCATTCACAATACAAACTGGTGAACACATGTATCCCTGACCGGCTGGAGCAGCCGACAGTCGAGGGCCCTGACAGTTTACGAGGCTCGTGCTGAGCCCCGAGCTGATGACAGGCCGCTGATGCTCGTCATGCTGAACCTGGTGCAGGGAAGAACAGAGGAGCGCCTGGTGGAGTTACCACAGGCATGGTGGAGATATGCGCAGACAGCGGGGAGGCAGGTCTAGAAGACCACTCAGTGGCTGCTTGTGCACCCTTCGATTTGCATACCATCACCTCTGCCACAGGTTCAGTGCAGCACTGGCCAGATAAACGGGGCAATGAGCTTGGAGTCCAGGTCAACCCTACTCTGGTAGGGTTGTCACGCACCTTGAGAGAGAGAGGAGGACACCTGAGAGCTTCTCTCAGGGCACTCCAAGGTTGGATAAGTGCACCTCTCCTCCTCTGCCAATAACTCCAGGGTGGATGAGGCCAAGGAGGCACTTCTACTCTGCTTAGAGAGATCCTTAGCGTCCCGGGGTTGTCAAGGTTATCTCAAGATATCTTGAGCCTCCGGCTCAGCTGCAGAGGCTCCATATCATTGTAGCCAGCGGAAGCAACTTCAGAAGGTCACTTAGTTGCAGCACGATGGCACAAGTGCACTTATACCTTTCATGTTAGTGTTTAGCTGTGACTTGCAATCAAGTCATGATGGTGATTATCTTTCTGCATCATTTATTTACCTTCTTGTGGCCTTTAATTGGAGATAACATGCCTTGTCCCTTTAAGCACAACTCTGTGGTGGTGACATCTCTGTGGATGGCAGAGTGGGCTTGGAGAGCCTGTGTGATGGACAGCAGAATCTCAGGAGATGTGGTGGGGGAGGTCTCCAGTGGTTGATACGTGTCTGACATTTCAGAAACCTCAAGAATGGAACAACTGACCCTGAATAAGGTGCTCACAAACCTCCCTCACACTCTGTTCCAGGGCTCAGACTTCGTAGAATCATAGAATTGAATCTGCACCAACCACAATCCCACCCAGGCCCCATCCCCACAATCCATGCATCCACCCTAACTAGTCCCCCAATACTAAGGGACAATTTATCATGGCCAATCCACCTAACGCGCGCATCTTTGGATGTGGGAGGAAGCTGGAGCACCTGGAGAAAACCCTCACAAACATGGGAGAATGTGCAGACTCCACATTGACAGTCACCCAAGCTGGGAATTGAACCTGGGTCGCTGGTGCTGTGAGGTAGCAGTGTTAACTAGTGTGTCCTCGTGCTGCCCCAGCCAAGGGAATTCAGATGCAGGTGCCAGATAATGATGCCTTGCTTCATCAACTGACTCACTTGCATTCTCCTGCTCTTGTGCACTTAGTCTGGATTTAAAGCCTGGCCTCTTTCTGTGCAAAATTGTGAAAAGTAGATAAAGCAACAATGACCATGGAGATCCTGGCTGGATCGTACGGCAGTGCTCCCCTGGAATGGCCAAGACCGAGTTTGCCCAACCTTTCCATGTGAGGGTGCGGCACATCTCGATTTTTATCTCACTCAAGGGGTGGATGAGGATATTTTGAAGAGGGAAGATATGGAATAACATTAAACGTGAATTTAAATAAAAAGGAATGATGAAAAGAAACAACTTGCTGAGAAAAAACAAAGCAATGTCCAAACAATAAATCGACAATTAAAAAAAATAGTAATTCATAATGGTGAACATTGGAGTGTGAGAGTGTGTGTGTGTGTCCAGCTCATTCTCAACCTCAGGGTATCACTCACCCTCGTCCAGTGTGTGTGTGTGTGTGTGTGTGTGTGTGTGTGTGTGTGTGTGTGTGTGTGTGTGTGTGTGTGTGTGTGTGTGTGTGTGTGTGTGTGTACACTGAAACTGGGAGTGAGCCAGACAAACAATCAAACTCAAGTCACTCACTCCTCATGTATATATATCACATACATTCACTCACTCTCACTCTGTATGTATATCAGTGGCCCCCGCCCCCCAAAAAAACACTCACACTCATGGGGAAATTTTCCTGTCCTGCCTGCCATGGGTATTGTAGTGGGTGGGGGACAAAGCAGGCAAAGCTCCATTGGCTTTGGGTGGGATTTTCTGGTTTTGAAAATCCCACCCGCACATCCACCAGCAGTCAGCTCTAACCCAGACTCAGAAGTGTCCTCTCTAGGTCCTGGCAATGCCCCTCACACTCAGCAGCCAGTGTCTCTTTCTCTGTCTCTTCCCAACTCCTTGAAAAACCTTTCTTTCTCCCAAGATTCACTCAAAAGGCAGATGAGGAAATCTGAGGATGAGAAAATTGTGGGACTTCTTACAGTGCCTACCCCAGTCCAACACTGACTTCTCTACATTAAGATTCACCGGTCTTTGGCTGAGGATAAAGATGCATGATGGGTTGGGTCTGACCTGTGGGGCCTTGTTTGGACAAGCTTGATTTATAAATCTCATTTTCAGAATGTCAATTGTTTGCATTGTTGTCGCTCAGTTGGATCTTTGGCAAACATTGCATTATCCTCACTGGTGTTCACTGCCACCTTTGAGGGGGGTAACCCCTGTCATTAAGGACTCATCTATTGAGATGTGTGAGAGGCTTGAACAACTGTGACATTGGGAATCGCTGGAGCAGAAACGCATAATGAATACTCCCTGAGGAATAGGATCTGCCTCTTGTTATCACATGCCCCAGGCTGAGCATTCTTGTTGATGAAGGCTGCTGGCTTATCCGTTGAATCTTTGATGGCCGTTCGTGCACAATCTATCATTCCCTGAAGGATGTGGGAAGTCTGTGATGGGCCTGAAGCCTGTAGGCCTCTCAGCCTAGCTCTCAGGGTCAGTCCAGGAATGCATAAACTCTCCATCCCTGTTAACCAGTGCATGGGTGACCTTCCTGATGATGTGTGGCTGCCTGTGATATCCTGCACGCAATCCCAGTGGATCCTTGAAAAAATACAGAGGCATCAAAATCTAATGCCATGGGAGTCTTTAGTGTTACTGGCATCAGGTGCCTACCTTCACCTTGGTTTCCAATCCTTCCATGCCTTTGCCTCTGCCGATCTCTATGACCTTCTCCAATCTCACAGCCCCTCCTCTCCCCCCGTACTCCCCAGTGCTGCCCACTCCACAAGATATCTGTGCTCCTCCAATTCCGGCATCTTCAGCTTTCTATGTTTCTTATTGCTCCACCGTAGGAGACTTCAGCTGCCTAGACTGCAAACTCTGGAATTTCCACCCTAGATCTCTTCAATTCCCTTTCTTCCTTTGATGCTTCATAATCTTTAGTAGCCTGAGCTGGCGTCAAATTTTATTCGCTAAGTCTTGTAGAGTGCCTCAGGGCATTTATTTATGTTCGAGATGCAATACAAATGCACGAATATCGAAGATGTTCCTACAGCATTAATCAAAGAACTTGGATCAAAGAACATGGCATTTTCCCGATGCCATGTCCGAAAATCCTCCTGCCGAAATGGAGGTGAGCTGACCTTTCGCTCTCAGCTTCTGCTTGTGGGATCTTGCTGTGCAAAGACTAAACAATCCTCTCAAGCTGCAATAGTGAAGACATTTCACCAATTATTTCATTAGATTTGCAAGACTTTGGGAAATTCAATAAAATGCAATAAGGCACCCCACACACACACACACACACACACACACACACACACGTGCATGCACACATGTGCACGTATGCACACACGCACACATACACAGACACATACATACACGTGCATGCACACACACATGCACATATGCACACACTTGAGTGTGTATGCCTGCACACATGCACCCACACACACATGCATGCACGAACATGTGCACATATGCGCACACGTGTGCATGCTCACACACATGCAAACATACACAGACACATGCATACACATGCACACACACATATGTGTATGCACACACACACGTGCACACACACACATACACAAAAAAAAAATTATATAGCACCTTTCATGACTTCAGTACATCCCAAAGCACCGTACAGCCAATGAAATATTTACAGAGTAGATTCATTGTTGTAATGCAGGGAACAAGGCAGCCAATTTGCACACAGCGAGGTTCCACAAACTGGAATGCGATAATGACCAGATAACCTGCTTTAACAGTGTTGATGTTTTTCCTTCAATACTGTAATTAAGCTGTCTGTTTCACAGCATTTAATTACTGTATTTTTTTTAACTTTCTACTCATCGAGATGATTGATGTCAGTTCTGGCATTTACTCTCCTAACACGTGAATATTTCCCTTATTCACTGGCAACCTGAGCTGAGCACAATGTGTAAGGTATCGTTCGAGCAGGATATTGTGCAGTTTAATCATGGGTTTCTCCAGATGGTAAACGACCCCATCATCAATGATTGGGGAACCCAATCACCCCCCCCACCTCCCACTGCCACCCCCGCCCCCCCACACCCCTCACCTTGCTGTGCCCCCCCCGCAGTGTCATCAGTGACTAATTACAGAGGTGAGGAAAAGAAATTAAAAAATGTGTTTTCTTGTTAGAGGTGGAAGGCCTATATTTACGTGGGAGGGGAGGGAGGCGAAAGCTTGTTTCGAAACTCAGAATTTTGATCACTTTGTACGGACAGCGCCATTTTCTTTTGGGGATTGGAGTCGTCGAGGCTCCTGTAGTAAAATTGGCTGAACTATCTACTTAAAGGAGAAGGTAGATCTGTAGCTAACTGTTTTGTGTGTCAATTTATCCTCAGGTATGTTTCCTGCATCCATTTAATTTTTGCTTTTCCTAAAATAATTGTCTCCTTCAGTCATAGCCATGCTTTCAGTTGTCTAGCCCCAAGTTCTGGAATTCCTTTTCTGCACCTCTATCTTGGTCTCCTTCCTTAAGACATTTGTTTTTGGCCAAACTTGTGTCATCAGATCTAATATCGGCTCCTTGTCATAATTTGTTTTAACAATGTTCCTGTGATGCATCCTGGGAGACTTCATTACGCTAAAGGTGTTAAATAAAAATAAGTTATTGCTGTAGGACAAGATTACCACAAAGATACACCACACCCACTGATATCAGTTGCAGGGATCTCAAAGATCAAAGTACAGCACAGGATCAGACCTTCCAAACCCATGTCAATCATGATGTTCTAACTAAGCTAAAAAAACTCGATCGGTATCCCTCTATTCCCTCCCTATTCATGTCCCCATCCAGATGCCTCTTAAATGTGAAATGTGGCTAAGGTGCCTATTTCCCCCACCTCCTCTGGTAGCCTGTTCCAGGCACGCACCACTCCCTGCGTGAAAAACTTCCCCCACACATCTCCCTTAAACTTTCTCCCTCTCACCTTGAACTTGTGCTCCCTTGTAACTGACTCTTCCACCCTGGGAAAAAGCCTCTGACTACCCATCCTGTCTGTGCCTCTCATAATTTTGTCGACCTCTATCAGGTCTCTCCTCAGCCTCTGTCTTTCCATTGAAAACAACTCTGGTTTATTCAACTTCTCCTCATAGCTAACACCCTCGAGACAACATGCTAGTGGACCTTCTCTGCACTCTTGCCAAAGCTTCCACGTCCTTCTCTGAATTGCCATTACCAACCCTTCCGATGCAGTTACTCCGGATCAAATTATGGGATGTTACTCCAGGTACCCTTTTTAAACCTCTTGTTACTTGCTTCATTTTCTCTTGGCCTCACTGCCACCGAGAATTCCTGTAAATAACCTTGCTCTGCTGACAAACTGGAATATATCTGTACTTGTTCAATATCTAAATAATGTGATGAGTGTAGGGGATCGGAGATTTCTTGCCACTGTTTTTTGATTTACTGGATATATATGCATTACTTAACTTGCAAAGGCAGAAAATATATAATCTATTCGTCCATGCCTGGGGCCATAAACTGCTAGATAGATTTATTGAACATGGTGGCAAAGAAAGAACTTGCATTTATATAATTTGTTCATGTCTTCATGTTGTCTCAATGTGCCTCTTAGCCAATGCATTACTTTTGAAGCTAAGTCAAGTCATGTCAGAAAGCACAGTGTGACAATAGTGTCCCTTTAAAAGATGTTTTTTTTTAAATCATGATCTCTGCGGCTCACAGACTTGGGTGATGTCATTGTGGGAGGAGAAAACCTGTATGGGACTCAAGTGACAAGGGTTGTTTTTAGTTTCAGTTTGTGAGATGGAATGTTAAAGAATCCTTGCTCTCCCTGTTTTTTTTTTGAATTTCTGTTGCTTAGCTGAAAACAGGATCTTGCTTTCCTGAAGGGTAGAGGCCTGCCGCTCTGGGCACTGGACCAGAGTCTCTAAGGTGTTTTGGAAACCTGTCCTGTTTTCAAACTGCTCTGAATCACAGGAGTATTTGACTGCAGCCTCGTAAGGAAAAGAATCAATCCCAGTATCCAGTGAGCATTAGTCTTCGCTGTGTTAAACCTGTGGAAAGGGTTTTTTTTCATTGTCTATGGGTTTTGGAACACATTAGACATATTCATTAAGAGTTACACATTTAGTGGTTGTTTTGATTCTTGTTTGTAATTGATAAAAGTTCTTGCTAATTTTCTTACTATACATGTTAACTATATTCTTCAATAAACTTTGATTGATAAAAGCTCCCTACTGGGTAATTTGAATCATACCTGAAGTGAAACATCTCGTGCTACCCTAGCCAAATTCAAGATGCAAATCTTATGATTTAGGCCGGCTTCATAAAACACTGAAGTTTCTAAACTGAAGCGTAAAAATAGCAATCAATTTGTGCACAGCAGGGCCACATGAACTGTCGATATGATAAGCCACAGGTTGAGCTGCAGTAAAGGCAAAATGCTGCAGATGCTGGAAATCTGAAATGAAAACAGAAAGCAGTGGAAATGCTTTAGCAGGTCAGGTAACATCTGTGGAGACAGGATCAGAGTTAGGGTGAGATTTTCCAGCCATGCTCGCCCCAGGGTCAAAAATCCCACCCAAGGTCAACAGAGCTTTGCATGGTCTAATGTCTCACCTGCTACGGTTCCTGTGGTGGGCAGGATGGGAAAATTCTGTCCTTTGTGTTTTGAGACCAATATAACTCTTCAGAATTGAAAGAGGTTAGAAATGTGATGGGTTTTATGCTCCAACAGTGGGAAATGAGGAAGAAGAGCAGAAAGGAATATCTGGGATAGGCTGGTGGCAGAGATTAAATGACAAAGATGTCATGGAACTAAAGGCAAAGGGTGTGGCAATGGTTGCAGTAACAAAACAAAGCATTCGACCTAAACTGAGTGTGAGTGGCAGAATAATGGACAACTCTTGTTTTTGCTTTGGGTTTCCTCCTTGCCAGCGTTATTTAAGGCCCCCACTTACCTTCCCATCATGCACTTAATCGGAGCAGAGGCAAGAAAGAAATGGGGTGCCCACCTACCACCCTCCCACCTAATAAAATGCCCCCACCACCAAACATGCCACTGGCGAGGATGTTGAATTCCACTGATGGAGTTGGAAGTCCATGTGATCTGGTGGTCTTACAGCCCATCTGATATTAACTTCCAGTCACTTCAAAGGAGGGTGAAGTGGATGGAGCATAAATCAGAGGGAGCTTCCTATCCTGTGGCCTTCCCACCCAACAGGTTTGGTTCAAATTGTCCTGCAAGAGACCGGAATAAAAGGAACTGTTCTATACCAAATAAAACAACGTTATGAGGGACATGGACAGAGTGGATAAAGAACAGCTGTTCCCTTTAGTTGAAAGGTCAGTCACAAGGGGGCGTAAGTTCAAGATGAGGAGCAGGAGATTAAGGGGGAATGTGAGGAAAATCTTTTTTTACCTAGAAGGTGGTGACGATCGGGGGTGCACTGCCTGGGAGGGTGGTGGAAGTGGGTTGCCTCACACCCTTTAAAAAGTACCTGGATGAGCACTTGGTACATCACAACATTCTAGGCTATGGGCCAAGTGCTTGTAGATGGGATTAGGTGGGAGTTCAGGTGTTTCTCGCGTGTCAGTGCAAACCCAGTGGGCTGAAGGGCCTGTTATATACTGTATGAATCTATGATTCTATGAATGAACAGTCTGGAGCAGAGCAGATGATCTTAAAAGTATGTTTCGTCTTGCGTGATTACTACTCCTCCTCCAGCAGGTGTCAAAAATGTTGCAGATTGTAATATTCTGGTCCTGAAATACCTTGAAAAATCTGTGTGAACAAGGTGAATTGGCTGCGGTGTGTGCTTGGGAATTCATGCCCAGATAAAAGTGTTTTTATAGACACTCGTGTTGATGATTAATGGAAACTGTTGCTCTTTTTCTTCCTGTCTGTCATCTCATAAAATTGATGAAGTGTTACAATAATCTCCTCTTAAAAAGTCTTGCAGGGATAGAGGCAGCAATTCACGCAAATCTCCTTGCCACTGGGAGAATCACATCGGTTCTGAGAAAGTTGTTTTCCATGCTGTTACTCCCGGGTGCGCTGCCTGCTTTAGCAGCATTTTTGGCAATCGTACCAAATGATAGGTTTAAGGTGCGAGGGGCAGGGTTTAGAGGAGATGTGCGAGGCAAGTTTTTTTACACAGAGGGTGGTGGGTGCCTGGAACTCGCTGCTGGGGAAGGTAGTGGAAGCAGATACAACAGAAATTTTTAAGGGCATCTTGATAACTACATAAATAGGATGGAAGTAGAGGGATATGGTCCCCAGAAGGGTAGGGTTTTAGTTCAGTCGGGCAGCATGGTCAGTGCAGGCTTGGAGGGCCGAAGGGCCTGTTCCTGTGCTGTAATTTTTTTGTTCTTTGCTTATGGAAGTTAGACAGATGAAACCATGCAAACTATTTGTCCAGTGAGCAAAGTCTTGAAAATGTGAAAGCGTGCATTATATTAGCTAATGTTGATCATAAATAATCCGGAAATGTCTACACTGAAGTTAAGCACCGTGTTGGCTAATGAAAATATGTGCTTTCTCCTTACGTTTTAATTAGCTCAAGGTTGCCCGTCTTATCACAGAGTCGGTTAAATTATTCGTTATATTAATAAAACACACCATCGTCTCAGCCCGCCCCCGTCTCTCTATCTCATCAACAGGAAATCTATCCCCCTCACTCAGGATGTTCTGTCGCGATAAAATCTCTTATACAACAAATTGACTGATCACAGAGGTTTCTCCCACCACAATTCTAATTAAAGTTTTAAATCCCTTTGAAATATCAGCACCCCTTCAAGGGCAACAAATGCTGGCCTTGTCAGTGATGCTCACATCCCAAGAGTGAAGAGGAGAAAAAGAGAAAAAAGACTTCCGACTTGATCTGCTCTGGCCTGTATGTGGGTAAACACAGTAAGGAGTCTCACAACACTCACTATATGTGGGTGGCAGGTGGCACAGTGGTTAGTGCTGCTGCCTCACAGCGCTAGGGATCCAGGTTTGATTCCCAGCTTGAGTCACTGACTGTGTGGAGTCAGCACATTCTCCCTGTGTCAGCGTGGGTTTCCTCCGGGTGATCTGGTTTCATCCCACAGTCTGACAGACTTGCTGGTTAGGTGCATTGACCCGGACAGGCGCTGGAGTGCAGTGACTAGGGGGATTTCATAGTAACTTCATTGCATTGTTACTTGTGACTAATAAACTTTAACTTTATGTGACTCCAGGCCCTCAAGTACATGGGGCAGGATTTTCTGGCCACACTCTATTGTGTTCAGTTCTGGTCATCTCACTATAAGAAGAACGTGGAAGCACTGGAGAAAGTGCAGAGGAGATTTACCAGGATGCTGCCTGGTTTGGAGGGTAGGTCTTAAGAGGAAAGGCTGAGGGAGCTGGGGCTTTTCTCTTTAGAGGGGAGGATGAGAGGCAACTTAATAGAAGTTTATAAGAAGATGACGGGGACAGATAGAGTGGATGTTCAGAGACTATTTCCTTGGGTGGATGTAGCTGTTACTAGGGGGCATAACTATAAGGTTCATGGTGGGAGATATAGGAAGGATGTCCGAGGTAGGTTCTTTACTCAGAGAGTGGTTGGGTGAGGAATACCCTGCCTGCTGTGATAGTGGACTCGGACACTTTAGGAACTTTCAAGCGGTTATTGGATAGGCACATGGAGCACAACAGAATGATAGGGAGCGGGATAGCTTGATCTTGGCTTCGGACATAGTTCAGCACAACATTGAGGGCCGAAGGGCCTGTACTGTGCTGTACAGCTCTATGTTCACCACAAAACCAGGAAATCCCACCCAAAGTCAATAGACCTTTGCATGGTCTGCCCCCCCCCAACCCGCTACGATTCCTGTGGCTGGCGGGATGGGAAAATTCCCCCCATGCTATCCCCATGGTCTAGCAAGTTGCACAGTTGTGTCAAACTAGTACAAAGCAGAATGATTAACAATCAAACTGGATGGGCCACTTGACATGGATGTCAACATTACACTGGGATATAGCAAAGATGTAACAAGCCCGATTGATTCTGCTAAGCCCTACTTGCTAACATCTTTGTGTCAAAGATGAGAGAGCTGTCCTACAGACTAGGTAAGCAACAGCCTGACATTGTCACGCTACAAGATTGTAACTCTCAGCCAATGGAACAGCCTACTCCATCACCACTCCTAGGTATGTCATTAGGAGGTTAGACCCAGCGAGGGTGGCAGTAAGTGGCACGTCGTGAGAGGGAGTGGACCTGGGAGTCTTCCACTTTCGCTCCAAAAACCCTTGAAGTCTGCCTCACAGCACCAGAGACTTGGGTTCAATTCTGGACTCAGGTCACTCTCTGTGTGATGTTTTCCCTGTGCCAGCATGGGTTTCCTGTGGTGCTTCAGTTTCCTCCCATAGTCCAAAGATGTGTGGGTTGATTGGCCATGCTAAATTGACCATAGTGTCAGGAGGATAAGCAGTGTAAATGTATGGGGTTATGGGAATAGGGTCTGGGTGGGATTGTGGTCGGTACAGACTTGGTGGACCGAATGGCCTCCTGCACTGTAGGGGTTATATGATTCTGTGAAGTCTCACAGCAGCAGATGAACATGGTCAAGGGAAACCTTCCCTCAACTGATGAAAAATAGTGGCTCAGTAGCGCTGCTACTGACTGAGTTGGCTGAATCTAGAAGGACATATATGTGAGGGTGAGTTTGTGGCAGGCGGTATCAGAACCAACAGGAGAACATCCTACTTGCCCTCACCTGCACCAGTCTACTCTTCTTAGTATAAATGCCCACTGCATAGACCTTGTGGGGACAAAGTCCCACCTATAACCTGGGGACACCCTTCATTGTGTTGTGTGGCACTGCCACTGGGCAAATGGGATAAATTCAGAGAGATCAGTGCACTTCAAACGAAGATCCTGCTGTGGGCCACGAGCAGCAGAATTAGATGTGATGACAGTCTGTAAAAACATCCTCTGGCACTGCCAACCATTGCCACCAAGTCAAAGAACCAATCCTGTTTCGATGTGGATTGTAGAAGAACATGCCAGGAACAATGCCAGGTGTACCTATGAAAGGGTCAACCTTGCGAAGCTACAACACAGGGTTACAGGCATTCTAAGCAATAGAATGGAGCTAAGTGATTTCCACCAACAAAAATTTAAAAGTTTATTTATTAGTGTCAAATTAACACTGCAACGAAGTTACTGTGAAAATCCCCTAGTCTCCACACTCCGGTACCTGTTCGGGTAAACTGAGGGAGGATGGCCAAAGCATGTGTTTCGGACTGTGGGATGAAACCGGGACGTTTGCAGGAAACCCATGCAGACATGGGGAGAATGTGCAGACTCCACGCAGTGACCCAAGCCAGGAATCAAACCCGGGGTCCCTGGCTGAGGTGCTAACCACTGTGCCAGTGTGCCACCCATATCAATGGATTAGATCAAATTTTCACAGTCCTGTCACTTCCAATTGTGAATGGTGGAAGGCAATTAAATAACTAACTGAGCGGGGAGACTCCACAGACTTCAGTGTAAAAGTCAAGGCTGACTGGTTTGCAAACAGAAGTGTTGAGTGTACGATCCATCTTGGCCTCCTCCTGAGGTCCCCAGTATCATGGATTCCAATCATCAGCTAGCTCAATTCACTCCATGCAATGTCAAGAAGTGGTGGAAAGCACTGGATAATTCAAAGGCTGTGGGCCCTGACAGTATCCTGGATGTTGTCATGAAGGCTTTTGCTCCAGGGCTACCGTGGTTCTAGCCAAGCTGTTCTAGGAACATAGGAGCAAGCTGAGGCCATTTGGCCTTTCGAACCTGATCTGCCCCTCAATTAAATCATGGATGATCATTTACCTCAACACCACTTTTACATATCATCCCTATATCCTTGATGTTATTCTAGTCCAGCTACAACACTGGCACCTGTTATGTACTCGCTGGTTTGTTGTATATTTTGTATATCTGATTGATCTCAAAGCAATGTAGAGATGACACTATTTGTAAACCTACAACAGGCTTATTTATAATCCTTCAAAGTATCTTTTCAATTACAAGATATCTCCCCACATGTTCAGCATTCAGGTCTTCTCTGGAAGCTTCTACCAGGCTCAAGCAATCAAGCACAACGAACAGGGACCAGTTAACAGGACTGACAATCAAACTAGATCCACTTAATCATTGAGCATAGCAACACCTCTCTGACACTGTAGAATATTGTCCAGGTATGGATGGGGGGGGGGGGGGGGGGGGGGGGTAGGGCGGGGGTGAGGGGGGTTCACCCGTCCATGGATGAGAGTTCAGGGTGGGAGGGGGGTTGGAATGCCAGCAGCACCGTCATAGCATCACTGGTGTGGGAGGGACATAGCACTGCCACTCTTTCACTGCCACAGGGATGAGGCATTGGGTCAGTGCGGTGTTTCCCCTGAGCTTGGAGGCACTAACATACAGGGTGCAGGCTCTGTTACTGAGCAAAGTGAAATTTAATGTCAAACATTCAGTACAAAATGTGATCTATTTACACTAGTGCCTAAATTCACTGGTGCCCACTAAGTGCCAACGCTTTTTAAATCTTTCTCACACTTCCACAACATCCAGATGTATGATGTATCCCCTGAGGTTCAGGCAGCCTGCTGACTCCCAAGTCTTTTAGCCTGAGATTACCTTGGTGGGTGTCTCCTCGGGGCCAGGACCTTGAGGGTCCAGGCCTGCTTTTAGGCAGCACGGATATTTGACTGCTTCGCTCTTCGATGTCGGGACTGGAGATATGTTGCTCACACGGAGAGGAGGTGTCAGATGGACTGGAGATGCCCAGGGTCGCCTGGATGGAGGGTTGCGAGGTGTACTCCTGCTGATCCTCTTCCCTTTAGGTTCCTGAGGGCCCCATGGGACGGAGGGCCAGCTGAAGTGAGATCCAGAAGCCCCACTGTCCTCTGGAACTGACCCTTGTGGATTCCCACCAGTGCTTGCACCATGCAGTCAAAGCCCTGCATTATGGTATGGACATCTCCCGCCATGGAGTGTACGTCCTGCACTAAGGTCTGCATTGCGGACAGCAACCTCGCAGTGTTGGCCTCGCTGTGCTGCAGTGACTATCTCGTTGGATCGAAGGAGATGGGAATCCTCCAATCAGCCTTGCACTCTGAGGAGGGCTGCTATCATCCCTTCCTGATACTGGCGACTCTGTCTTTGCAACGCCAGCAGCTCCTGGGATGACTGGGCCCAGGGAACCATCATCGGCCAGGGACTCAGCAGAGTCGTGGGTCCGGCATCGCTCTGAATGCTGGTTCCCTGGGATGTCCCAGCCTTTGCCTACTGTGGATCTTCAGCTGTGAGGAACTCAGTAGTGAATGACCCAGAAGCCTGCCGACCTATTGAACTCACTGGGGTGTGAGTATCTGCACTGGTGCTGGGTATGGGGTGGGTTGGGGGGATAGTGACAGCTGTGATGCATTTTCAGTGGTGGGGTTGGAGAAGTCCCCCTCTGAGATGCTCGAGTTTGGTGGGTCCATGAGGTGCGAGGATGATCTGACCTCTTCCACTGGTTGGCCTGCAACAGAAAGGAGATAGTATCAGCGCATATGGAGGGAACATTGATTACTCACTTCAGACTTGAGGAATAATAGCTTTTATGTTGAGGATTCTCATGTTTCTGTGCTGCACCCACCTCACCAGCGGTGCAGGCACGCTCTTGTGGAACAAGTGCTGGGGAACCATTTATATGGAGCTCCCCAGTGCTTGCAGTAGTTAAGTCTTTGCGGGGCAGGCGTATCATAAGGGATGGGGCAGCGTGATGCAGGTGAGCTTGATGAAGGAGCAGCGCTCCGAAAGCTCAATAAACCTGTTGGACTTTAACCTGATGTGGTGAGACTTCTTACTGTGCCCACCCCAGTCCAACACCGGCATCTCCACATCTTTGGCTAATTGGCTAACACTATAAGAAAGCAATCCTGTTTAACTTGTTTTTGTGCTGTAATATTTATATTCGTCAAAGGATGTGAGGTGAAAATGAGAAACAAACAGTTGCCTCAGGTAGGCTGAAATGTCCCTGCTGGAAATCGGAAGGCAGTGTGTATATCGCAACACACACTGACTGTACAAAAAATTCACTAAACTGGGAACCAATCTGCTTTCATTGTCATTGCCTGCCGCATTTTAATTACAACATGTATTGTTCCAAAGATCAAAATGCTTTCTTTCATTGGTTAATTGGTGGGGCTTCTTAATGGTGATTAAGTGTTCTTATTCATAAACATCCTTCAACACAATAGACTTATCTGTATATTTGTATGTAACACCCTCAATGTAACAATTAGTGAAATATTATTAAATTTGTGTGAAAATTTCACTTCAAAGGAAACAGCAGGGCACTGTGGTTAGAGCTTTAGGATTTAAAAAGCACTGTTTGGAGTGAAGCGCTGGCTCTTTTCTCCGCACATCACCTAAACCTACATAATATAGGCCCCAGGCCCGAGAGTCTACAAACTGTGTCGATGTCTCAAGATAAGTCATCAGCCATTCAGGACCGAGATGAGGAGAATTCTCTTCAATCCTTTTTGAACCTTTGGAAGCCTCTGCCCCAAGGGGGGCGGGGGCAGCTCAGCCGCTGAGTATGTCCAGGATTGAAATCAATGGATTCTTTAGCATTTTTGCAGCTTTATAGAGCCTTAGTTCAGTCGCACTTGGAATATCGTGTTCAATTCTGGTTGCCACCCCACCAGAAGGGTGTTGAGACTTTGGAGAGGGTGCAGAAAAGATTTACCAGGATGTTGCCTGACAAGGAGGGTATTAGCTATGAAGAGAGGTTGGAGAAACTTGGTTTGATCTCACAGACCGAGGGGCAACCTAATAACAGTCTACAAGATTATGAGGGACATGGACAGAGTGGATAGTTAGAAGCTTTTTCCCAGGGAGGAAGAGTCAGTTACTAAGGGGCATAGGTCTAAGGTGTGAGACATAAGGTTTGATCTATGAGGCAAGTTTTTTTACACAGGGTGTGGTGGGTGCTTGGAACTCACTGCTAGGGGAGGTAGTGGAAGCAGATATGATAGTGACTTTCAAGGGACGTCTTGATAATACATGAATAGGAGAGGAATAAAGAGCCCTGGAAGAGTAGGTATGGAGGGCTGAAGGGCCTGTTCCTGTGATGTAATTTTCTTTGTTGTTTGTTCTTTGTAAAGGAACCAAGTGATAGGGAGATGGGAAAATGGAGTTGCTGCAGAGGTTCAGCCTTGATTGTACTGAATGGCAGGGTAGGCTTGAGATGCTGTTTGGCCTCTTCCTTTGCCGATTGTTGCTTGGACTCCAATTTGTATTGGTTCAAATCAGGAGAAATAGCAATTAGAAGGCCAGATAGACCATTTAAGGGTGACTTTCCTCTTATACATGTACTTCCACATTGCTGGTGTTATTATTATCCAAATGGAACACATTTTAGAAGGGTAGCAACCTGTCTGTGAAACTGGTCTTCGACAATTGCACAGATGAGTTGATGGTGAATCAGTATCCCATTTTGTACCTGGTCCATTTTCTTTTAACATTAATGTGATGTCTGTTTTACTCTATTGCTGATAACCAGATTCACTCCTTGTCTTCATGTGTCCAGGCATTGTTTTCAAGTCTGGGATCGATCCAGCGGTCAGATTTTTGTTGAGAGGTTGGGAAGGTTGAGTCAGAAACTTCCCGACCCAGCAGACCTGTCTCCTGCCATATTTTCATTCTGGGAAGGAGGGAACAGGACGGAGGTGGGGTCCACAGTCTCTAGTGGCAGACCAGGAGGCAGCAACAGAGGCAGACAGATGGTAAGGTTGGCAGGCTAGGAAGCCGACTTCTGTTTACTCACCCTGTTTTAATGATGAATGTCAGACTCTGAAAATCTCACCCCTCACAACCCACCTCCCCTCTTGTGCCATGCATTTACTTGTCCCCATATCCACATAACACCTACTGACCCCTGATAACCCAGGCCACGTCCATACTTTTCCATGCCCCTCAAACTCCCTTGCCTCATCCATGCCCTTCTGCCTCGTCGTGTATCCTCCATAGCTTCTCACTAAGAATTCATTATTGGCAGAATGTAGAATATCCTTAAATCCCAACATTTAAAAAAACTTCAATGAATTTAATTGAACTGCCATACTCAAAATCACTTCATATTCAAAGAAAAAGTTCATCATCAGATCAGCCATGATCTTATTGAATGGCGGGGCAGGCTCGAAGGGCTAGATGGCCTACTCCTGCTCCTATTTCTTATGTTCTTATGTTCTTAATAAACCCATTCAAAAATGTAAACTCTTGTTATAAAAATAGACACTAATCCACTTAGAGCATCTGAGAGAGATAACCCTTTAATAGCCTCTTAAAACTATCAAAATGTGAACGCAGCGCCCTATTGAGATATGTAATTCTGGAGATTTTGAAACTTACCTAAGCATTCATAATAACCCCAGCTATCAAAAGATATCCGGGGAAATGTCAGCAATGGAGAGGGATCTTTTTTCTGAGTTGCATCTTGGGTTTCATTTCAAAGCAGATTGATTATCAATCAATGGAATGTAGCTCATGCTTAGATGTTTTTAAATATTCAACAGCAGGGCCAGATTTTTTTCAAAGCTAAGGATTGGTGAACATTGAATTGCAGTTCAGTACATAACAAAAACATTTCCCAGCATATTTCTTTATGGTTCTGAATGCAATTTCTCCATTAGGAAAGCTATTGTCTATTGAGGATTAGCCATGATTATATTGAATATGGAGCAGGCTTGAGGGGCTAAATGGCCTACTCCTGCTCCTATTTCCTATGTTTCTAAGATTATTTCTACTTTATCCTGTGCATTGTTTCTTAGTCCTTATTTTGTATATCCAGAAATTTATATTACTGAGTTACCTGCTCACAAGACTGCAAGATTTCATTCTGAACGGAACTGAGTCCTTTTCAATTTTTATCAGCTCCTTTTCCTTTCAACCATCGCCCAAGTTAGATTTCCGTTCTCTGATGTCTATAGTCACGGCTCTTGTCGGGTTGGATTTCATGCCTGGAGGTGGGTTTAATCAGGTGGGAGGGTGTGTTGTGGTGACCCCACGGCCTTCCTGTTTCCACTCTGTAATGACCTCAGATCCATGGATTTGGTCTCTTTGAGTATGAGCTCCCTGAGTGAGAACATAATTGCTTGCCCAATCAGGGAGCATCACCTGTATATAAAAATGGAGTGTCAGATCTTCTGGTACTCCAGATTCTGTCTGTGTACCTGAAGTATTTTTTGGAGTTGAATTGAGTTTGTAAATAAAGGGATTCTGGTGAAGGGACACCAGTCTCTGAGGAGTTGCTACGTGGGAATCCTGAAAAACAAACCTAATTGGAATTGCTTCTGGGCCCTGGGAGTGGAGGTGTGTCCCTCATTCAAAGTCTCTCAGTACCTGATTTAGAGCCTAGACATCGGGAAGTTGTTGGGGGTGGGGATGCCTGCTGATAGCCAAACCCCCGTGCTCTCCTCTCTCTCCCCAACCAATGACCCCATCTGCATGTGCCTCGTATTGCCCTGACTCACATTTGTCTGTGTCCACGTTAAACTTAGGCCTCTACTCGGTGCATTGCCGGCAGCTGCCACCGCTCTCCGGATGGCACTAAGCGGCAGTGGAGGACTGCCAGTCTCTGGTGACTGACTAGGTTTTTCACCCTCATCCCCGAGGTCCGACATCCCATTGTTGATGAATGAAGCGCCTGTTGGATCTTTAATTCAGGTGGGCTTTCATCAATGGTGTGGGCCTACCATTGGTTACTCCATCGCTGACATTAAATTCTACCGAGTCTTCCTTAGTGGTACTTTTGTCATTCTTGGTTTGGAAGATGACATCACATTAAATTTTCTACTTCTTAAATAAAAATACAAAATGCCAGAAATGTTCATCAGGTCTTGCAGCATCTGTGGAGAGAGAAACAGAGTTAACATTTCACATCAATAGCCGTTGACTGAGATCTAATGAAAAGTCATTAACCTGATGATTAAACAAAAAATGCTGAAAAATCACATTGGGTCTGACAGCATCTGTGGTGAGAGAATAGAGCCAATGTTTCGAGTGTGGATAACCCTTCATCAGAAGATTAACTCTGTGTTTCTCTCACTACAAATGCTACCTGGCATGACTTTATGGCCTCGCTCGTCTTGAAACTGTAAAATCCTGCCTAAGGTCAACAGACCTTTCCATGGTCCGTTCCTCATCCTCTCTGATTTCCCTGTCAGGCGGGACTGTAAAATTTTGGCTGAAGGGTATTTCCAGCGTTTGCTTTCAGGATTCCAGGATACCCGTAGTATCATGCGTCCCGTTCTTTATCTACCTTGCTGCTTGCAAGGCTGCTGGCAAATCTCTGACTCCTCATCTTGAATATCAGAGCGTGCTGAAGCATAATGCTTTATCTTTCATCACTGTCACACCATTTGGGCTTTGTTAAATCTTAATCGTGAAGCTTTTGAAGCCTTTGATAGGCCCGATTATTTACCTCAAGCAGTCGTCAGTTTTGATCGGCCATCAAGATACTTCTGAAGTCAATCAGATTTATGTTGTTGTGGCAATATAACAACACTGATATAGATCTTCAAATTCTTCTAAATAAGGAAACCCAGATTTTCTCCAATGGCTTCCTTTGCTATTTGTTTCTTTTTTTTTAACACTGACTCACGCTATCTTTCAGTGTTTAGATGTTTTTAAGAATGTCTAATTTTTTCTTACAGTAATGTTTTAGTCCTACTCTTGCTCGCAGTTTTCCTATATCAGTGTTTCCTCTCTTCTAAGGTATGTGCTTTTGGCCATTTATTAAACTACATTCATTGATCCAGTGCAACTGGAGTTAGCGGAGAAGGACCAACAAGAGTGAGGCAGCCACATGTCATCTGTGTTGTATAAGTCCCACACCTCAGTAAACAGCGGATCATCTAAACATAACTATTTGTTGCAGATGGAACTACTGGAGGAAATGCCAAAGGGGGCTGAGGTTCTTCAGGGATGCTTAAGTATAAGTTAATTTTATTATTGTCACAAGTAGGTTTACATTAACACTGCAGTGAAGTTACTATGAAAATCCCCCAGTCGCCACACTCCAGCACCTGTTCGGGGTCACTGAGGGAGAATTCAACATGGTCAATGCACCTAACCAGCACACCTTATGGACTGTGGGAGGAAACTGGAGCGCCCGAAGGAAACCCACGCAGACATGGGGAAAATGTGCTGACTCCGCACAGGCAGTGACCCAAGCCGGGAATCGAACCCAGGACCCTGGAGCTGAGAAGCAGCAGGGCTAACCGCCATGCCACTGTGCTGCCCAACCTAAAATGGGGTTGTTGCTTCACATCAGTCAGGCAATTTTAGCAGCCATCAAAGTTAGTGCAGCTCTCAGTTTTCTAGTGTTACTCTCCTTGCATGTCAGTTCTGGGGATTTGATTGATATCCGTTTGCTGGCTATTTGATATAACAAGGGGAAGGGATGGTGTAGTGGTATTATCACTAGACTAGACCCAGGGTAATGCTCTGGGGACCCGGGTTTGAATCCCACAATGGCGGACGGTGAAATTTGAATTCAATACAAACTTGGAATTAAAGGTTTATCGATGACAATGAAATCATGGTCAACTGGTTCGCTAACCTTCCCTTTGTGAAAGAAATTTGCTATTCTTGCTTGGTCTATAGTGACTCCAGGCCCACAGTTGACTCTTAAATGCCCTCTGAAATGGCCCATCAAGTAAGCCACACAGTTCAAGGGCAATAAGTACTGGCTTAACCAGTGACGTCCACATCCCATTAATGAATAAGAAAAGCAGTAATCACGGATACATTTTTCAGATGGAGCATAACCCCTGAGAATTCAGAGCAATCTGCATTATTTGGGTCTTGAGGATGTGTGTTAAAGTGGAGAAACACCAGCAGAGCTGAGAGTCTGATTGCCAGTCATTCACAAGCCACAGTGAGGTCCTAAAATGTGTAAATGAGCCTGAGTACAGCCTCAAAGCCTGAAGAGTGCCCATATACAACGGGTGACCTGTTCCATCACCAGATAAGCAGTCTTATTTTCTATGTTCAACCTGTGGCAGGTGTATGTTTATTGGGAAGTTTGTTTGGTTGGAACATTTTATGTAATTGTTAAGGTTTATATTCTATCATGGTTCTTTTTGTTTCTTGTTTGTAATTGATAAAAGTTATTGCTGTGTTGACTGCATTCTTAAATAAACTTTGTTTGATAAAAGCTCCCTAGTGGGTGATTTGAATCATGCCTGGAGTGAAACATTTCATGCTTTCCCTAGCCCAATTAAACTGCAAAACTTGTGGGCCAGGCTGATTTCATAAAATACCTTGGAGTTTCTGACCTGGATTATAACAAAGCCAATGCAATTCATAGACTATAGCTCAGTCTTTAACACGATTATTCTTACAAGACTCATCTCCAAACTTTGTGATCTGTGGCTCAACTCCTCCTTCTGCAACTGGATCCTAGATTTCCTAACCCATAGACACAGTCAATAAGGACAGGCAACAACACCTCTCCCATGATCATCCTGGTGCCCCACAAGGCTGTGTCCTTGGCTCCTTGCTATACTCCTTATATACTTTTGACTATATGGCCAAATTCCCCTCTAACTCGATTTTCAAGTTTGCTGATGACACCACTGTTGTGGGTCAGATCTCAAACAATGACAGGACACAGTACAGGGAAGAGGTAGAGAATCTGGTGAACTGGGATGACAATAATCTTTCCCTCAATATCAACAAAACAAAGGAGATTGTCATCGACTTCAGAAGCTTAGTGGAGGGCATGCCCCTGTCTATATCAACAGAGATAAAATAGAAATAGTCGAGAGCTTCAAGTTTTTAGGTGTCCAGATCACCAACATCCTGTCCTGGTCCCTCCATGCTCACACTATGGTTAAGAAAGCCCACCAATGCCTCTACTTTCTCAGGAGGTTAAGGAAATTTGGCATATTTGCTACAACTTGCACCAACTCCTACAGATGCACCCCCTTAGAAAGCATTCTTTCTGTTGTATCACAGTTTGGTGTGGCTCCTGCTCTGCCCAAGACTGCAAGAAACTACAAAGGGTCATGAATGAAGCCCAGTCCATCACGCAAACAAACCTCCCATTCATTGACTCTGTTTACACTTTCTGATGCCTCAGAAAAGCAGCCAGCATAATCATGGATCCCATGCAGCCCAGACATACTATCTTCCACCTTCTCCCATCGGAAAAAGATACAAAAGTCTGAGATCATGTACCAAACAACTCAAAAACAGTATCTTCCCTGCTGCCATCAGACTTTTGAATGGACCTACCTCGCACTAAGTTGATCTTTCTCTACATTCTAGCTATGACTGTAACACTACATTCTGTAGTCTCTCCTTTCCTTCTCTATGTATGGTATGCTTTGTCTGTATAGTGCACAAGAAACAATATTTTTGTTTCTAATACGTGGAATGATAATAATTCGAATCAAATGCTACATATTACAGAGAATGTCCCTACATCCCTACACTCCAAAGAAAGAGTGTTGTTCTCTCCTGGACCTTCTAAAACAAAACTTTAGAAGTTACACCCTGTGTTTGTCATCCTATTGCTGGGACTATTTCCACCCCTTGGGTGCAGTACAGTTTGGAGGTGACCAGCAGCAAGTTCATATTCATTGCGGTAAGACCTCAGATGGTAGGTGCAAGTTAGCCCTCTGTTTAACAAATACATAGAATCATAGAATCCCTACAGTGGAGAGAAGGCCACTTGGCCCATCGAGTCTGCACAGATGACAGTCTCACATGAAACTATAATGTGTCTGGTGAAGGTACCATTTAATGTAAGGATAACTCCAAACTTGAGATGCTGCAGCTGACAAAGTTACAAAGAGCTGGAAACAGGGACTAGTTCGGAGAGTTCTCCTTCAGCTGAGGCAGACACAGTCGCTACATAGTATCTCCCGTACTGTAAACTTCCCCAATGCCGTGACAAATTGTTAATGTCACAGTGTGTGTACCAAAGGATGGATTATCAGTAAGTTACACCTTACAGATCTTAAAGGATAAGTTCCACTTACATGAATCACTGTTGTTGAACGGGGGGAAAGAAAAAATGTTTCCATAAAAAATACAAAATTGTAATGGACAGCTGTGAAATGATGAAAGACAGAGGAGAGTTTTTATAATCGCAAGAGCTGTCAAATGTGCATTACGGAACATAAAATCAAGAGGGTGACAGCTGGAAAACAAATATTTCTCACGTAATTCTGTTTAGTAGCAGAAATCCATCAAACGCAGAGGAAAGTGGTTTTTGAATGCCTGCGTACTAAAACAGTTTAACTGCAAAACCATCTCTGTAGGTGGTACTTACACTATGGAAATGCTTCGATGGTATCTCTTTACACACGCATACAGACTTGCTGCATTTCTAGACTATTTCATCGATCACTGTGAACTCCTGTTTAAAATTCCAGTCCTCTTGAATGTCTGGGAAACAACACTGTTTTACTAATGCCCATTTCTGCCTTGCTATTTACCTGAGAATCCCAAAGCTTTCATCCCTTCTGATTAATGCAATCTTCTGGTAAGATACCCGCATGGTGAAAATAATTGTGTCATATATTGGTGAATGTTTTGTGCCTCCATGTTCTCTGTGACCTTTACCTACCAGGTCGCTGCTGCACACTGAGTTTAAAGTTTATTTATTAGTGTCACAAGTAGGTTTACATTAACAATGCAATGAAGTTAGTGTGAAAATCCCCTAGTCGCCCCACACAGGCACCTGTTCGGGTACACTGAGGGAGAATTTAGTATGGCCGATGCACCTAACCAGCACACCTTTCGGACTGTGGGAGGAAACCAGAGCACCCGGAGGAAACCCATGCAGACACGGGGAGAATGTGCAGACTCTGCAGAGGCAGTGACCCAAGCTGGTAATTGAACCCGAGTCCCTGACACTGTGAGGCACTGTGGTGCTAACCACTGTGCCACCGTGCTGTCCAACGTGATCCCGTGTTGCGTAAGCGCAGTACAATAATCTACTCAGTAGGACACCTCCTTTTCATACATCTGCAATCTGATTATCGCTTTTGATTTTGACATTGGAGCTACAGAGTCAGGTGTATACTAGTTGGCCCTTTGAGCCTATTCGATATGATCATAGCTGATCTGGTGGTGGTTTCAATTCCAATTTTCCTGTCTGACCTCTATAATGTCCGATTCCTTCATCTATCAAAAATCAGCCTAAAAAAAAAGGCTTCTACTGCTTTCCAGGGAAGGGAATTCCACATACTAACGATTCTCGAAGAAATATTTATACATATCTCAGTCCTATTCTTAAATGTGTTCCAGAATTCCAGTCTTCCCCCTAAGTGGAAACACCCTCCTAGGATCCACCATATGTTTCCTCTTATGGGGCAATCTAGAACAAGAGGTCATAGGTATAGGTTGAGTGGCGGGAGGTTTAACATTGAGATGAGGAGGAACTAATTCTGGCAGAGGGTGGTGAATTTATGGAACTAGCTGCCCTGTAGCATGATGGCATCTGAATTGTTGAAAGGTTTCAAGAAGGAGATAGGTATATTTCTGATTTTAAAAATGGGTTAAAGGGAATAATTAGGGACGTGGATTTGAGACTAGGGGGAGGTCAGCCATGATCTGGTTGAATGGTGGAGCAGGCTCGAAGGGCTGAATTTGCCTAATTCTGCTCCTAATTCCTATATCAAGTCCCATCAGGGTTTTACAAGTTTCAGCAAGATCACCTCTCATTCTTCTAAACTCCAATGGGTAAAGGCCCAACCTGTCTAACCTTTCTTCATAAGATAAGCCCTTCACCCCAGGAATGAGCTAACTGAACCTTTGCTGAATTGCTTCTAATGCAATTCTATATTTTTTTTAAACAAGGAGGCCGAAACTGTACACTCCATTTCAAGTGTGGTCTCACCAATGCCCTGTAGAACTGCAGTAAAACTTGCCTACTTATTATATTTCATTCCCCTTGTGATAAATGCTAACAATCCACTTGCCTTGATCGCTTGTTGTACCTGCAAACAGCAATCATCTACAAATCAAGCAATTAATGAGGTCTGGTGTATTTCAGCTTCAGGCTTTATGCAAGTGGATGAAAGCTTTCACAGATGCTTTTAAAAGCTCCTCTTGTTCTGCGTCTTGCATCTCACTGCATCAATCAGTGCATGTGATGCATGATGATGGATCCTCCAAGATACACTTTAGCAGAATCTGAATCCCACCTGTTATTGCTCAGCTGAAATTTGTATTCCTTCCAGTCTCATTCAGATATTTTTAAAGTTTCCCCTTTGATTCTATTTGTGATTCTGATTCAACTCCACTCAACGCTCTTTTCCAGCATTGCCTGAGAGAGATTTAATTAAGCAAAACCAGTTAAGCTATCACGCCTGGAGGTTCCTGCACATCTTTCTTGGCATATGGATGTAGCATATGTTAAAGAGCTGAGACACTCATATTAATGACGATATCAACAATAACCTGAGATCCACATCTGTTTTTATAAATTTTTAGTGTGGTTCTTATGGTACTTCTGAAATCTGACATTGAGTCCCATTTTGAATGATGTTTACACTATTGTGCTAACTTTTAATCTGAAAATATTTTCAAAGGAGTTTTGTGGCAGGTCTACTGGGTCACAAACAATGTCAAAGAATTCTGCAGGGAATGGAAACTGCATAGTCTGAAATACACTTCATTCAATTTTAATTGCCAGAAGGAATGGGCAGTTGTTATTAAAATATTTTCCATTCTGCGATAATTGTTTTTTCTTCATTCATAGGACATGGGTGTCGCTGTCTCGCCAGCATTTATTGCCTATTCCTAGTTGCCCAAGGACAGTTGAGAGTCAACCACATTGCTGTGGCTCTGGAGTCACATGTAGGCCAGACCAAGTAAGAACAGCAGATTTCCTTCCCACTTAGCGAGCCAGATGGAGTTTTCCGACAATTGTTTCATGTCATCAATAGATTCCTAATTCCAGATATTTGTTAATGAATTCAAATTCCATCATCTGCCATGGCGGGATTCGAACCTGGGTCCCCAGAATATTAACCGAATTTCTGGATTAATAGTCTAGTGATAATACCTCTAGGCTATCATTGAAACGTAGAAAATAGGTGCAGGAATAGGCCATTCGGCTGTTGAGCCTGCAACACCATTCAATATGATCATGGCTGATCATGCACTTTCAGTATCCCACTCCCGTTTTCTCTTCATGTCCTTTGATCCCTTTAGCCGCAGGGGTTAGTTTTTATGTTCTCAGCAAGCTTACCCTCATATTCTATTTTCTCCTTCTGAATTAAACCCTTTGTCCTCCTCTGCTAGATTTTAAATTTCTCCCAGTCTTCAGGTTTGCTGTTTTTTCTGATCAATTTATGTATCTCCTCTTTGGCTTTAACACTATTCCTGATTTCCTTGTTAGCCATGGTTGAGCCACCTTCCCTGTTTAACTCTTACACCAGACAAGGATGTACAGTTGTTGAAGTTCATCCATGTGTTCTTTAAATGTCTGCCATTGCCTATCCACTGTCAACCCCTCAAGTATCCTTTGCCACCTTATCCTAGCCAATGCATGTCCATAAATGTTCACAGCAACCAAACTGTAGCCTTAGCTGTATTTCAAAGAAATACATCACTGTGTCTTGACTCTTTCACTCTATTTATAAAGCCCCAAAAGCTATTGACCACTTTATGATTTTAATCACATGAAAGTTACCTTTCCTGAAGTTCAGGACCGTAGTTTCAGACTTAACTGCATCCCCCTCCATCTTAATGAAGAAATCTACCATATTATGGTCACTCTTCCCCAAAGGATCTCGCACCACAAGGTTGCTAATTAATCCCCTCTCATTACACAATACCCAGTCTAGAATGGCCTGTTGGTTCCTCGACATATTGGTCGAGAAAACCATCCCTTATACATAACAAGAAATCCTCCTCCATCGCGTTGCTGCCAGTTTGAGCCCAATCAATATGCAGATTGAAGTCACTCATAATAACTGCTGTGCCTTTACTGCACATATCTCTAATTTCCTGCTTGATGCCATCCCCAACTGTTTGGTGGTCTATACAAACTCCCACTAAAGCTTTTTGTCCTTTGAGTGTTCTGCAGCTCCACCCGTACAGGTTCCACATCATCCAGGCTAATGTCCTTCCTTACTATTCTATTAATCTACTCTTTAGCCATCAATGCTACCCCACCCCCCTTTCCTTTCTGTCTATCTTTCCATTGCCTCCCTGATGACAGGTAAATTTGAATTATTGGGCTAGACTTACTCCTTCCTGCCTGTGGGGTATTCTAGCCTCACAGCTATGTCTGCCAATATAGATATCTCCCAATTCTCATTTCCAAAGGGAAAAGGCAAATTTATAGCTTACAACTTTTTTTGTCAACAATTCCAAATGTTTCACCTCTTCTTTGGTTCATCCGTTTTTCTTTATGTCATTTAAGCCCTCAGAGAAAGAAACGACATTATATTTTAGAAAGATAACCAAAGACTGGGAATATACATTCGATGGAAAGATGTGGAAGGGTTTAAAGGAACAGAGAGATCTCGAAGTGCAAACACATACAAGTTCATGTGATTAAAATCATAAAGTGGCCAATAGTTTTTTGGGTTTTATAAATGGAGTGAAAGAGTCAAGACACAGTGATGTATTTCTTTGAAATAAAACTAAGGCTACAGTTTGATTGCTCTGAACATTTATGGATGCTCCCCCAACTCTTAAGCCTTAGAGAGCACAGAGTGTAGATTAATCACAATGACACCAGTGATTATTTCTGTAGGAGTAGACAAGGCTAAGAGAAGACTTTATAGAGATTTTAAAACCACAAAGGCTTTTAATAGAAATGGCATGATGGCACGGTGGCACAGGGGTGCCTCACAGCGCCAGGGATCTGGGTTCAATTCCCAACTTGTCTGTAAAGAGTCTGCATGTCCTCCCTGTGTCTGCGTGGGTTTCCTCCAGATTCCTCCCACAGTCTGAAGGACGCTCTGATTAAGAGCATTGACCATGCTAAATTTTTCCTCAGTATACCCGAACAGGTGCCGGAGTGTGGTAACTAGGGGATTTTCACAGTAACTTCATTGCAATGTTAATGCAAGCCTACTTGTGACACTAATAAATAAACTATAATAGAGTGAAAAAGAAAATAAAAATTATTTCATCAGGGAGCTTGTAATATGAGACACTTGATTTAAAAATTGTCATTAAGAAAGTGAGAAAAGAGATTAAGATAATTTCTTTTAATGTCACATAGAATGTTGCATCTTTTAAGAGAGGAATATATAAACATATAAAAGGGAGAGTGGAAATTTATGGGGAAAGTGGATTTATTTTAGCCTGCTGTGACCAAGAATCCATGGGATCACAGAAAATATAAAGAAAATGTGCTAGACATGATACTTTGAAACAACATCTTTCTGTGCGTCAAACTTCTCTTGTTCCATTTTTAGTTTCACTCAGAATGGAAAAGTTTGTTAGATCAATAAACTATACCATTTATTTAGTGTTTGTGATTGTGATATAGTCCCTTTAATGGCTGCACGTTGGCAAAGTGGTTAACATTGCTGCCTCAACTCTTCATTCACCTAAGGAAGGAGCAACGCTCCGAAAGCTTATGCTACTAAGTAAACATATTGGACTTTAACCTGGTGTTGTGAGACTTCTTACTGTGCTTGCCCCAGTTCAACACCAGCATCACCACATCATGTCTCACAGAACCAGGGACCTGAGTTTGATTCCTGGCTTGGGTCACTGTCTGTATGAAGTCTGCATGTTCTCCCCTGTATCCGCGTGAGTTTCCTTCAGTTGCTTTGGTTTCCTCCCACAGTTTGAAAGATGTGCTAAATTCTCTCTCACTGTACCCAAACAGGCGCCGGAATGTAGCTACTAGGGAATTTTCAACGTAACTTCTTTTCAGGTGTTAATATAAACCTACTTATGACCCTAATAAATAAACCTTAAACCCTTTTGTGCATGGTATGGAAAGTCTGTTCTTGATGTCAGTTTTACCTGAACTCCCTGGAATGTAGATCTACACCGCAAACTGGTTCAATTCACTTGTTTTTCACTGACCTATTTAAATCCTGTTACTGCTTCATCGGACAACTAATCCATCTTCCTTCAGTAACTTTTCTTTTTTAAAGCACCTTCTTATAAATCTATTTTGTGATTTCTCCATGGTGACAATGTTTCCACACAGGTCCACAGTTACTATTGACCTTTCGTGAACATGTTTGCCCGTGACATAAACTAACTGTTCTGTTTTCATTTGGTCCGGTAGCTATTTATTTAAATCAGGGGTGCACAATGTGCAAAGTTTTAAGGGAGATCACCTGCCCTCCCAACCTATTTTGTAACATAGCTAGCAATATTTATTTTATAGTTTCCTTCAGCTGGAAAAGGATGGAATTTACCAGCCCCTCCGCGGCATGTTTTCTGGTGGTGGAGGTGTCTCACTATCGGCCACCAGCAGGATCTTGTGGTCTTACCAATGTCTACCACGCTTGCATGGACTCGTCCGCCCCACTATCAAGAAACCTCTTGTGTGGAGGTGGGATGGGGAGTGGGGGGTGGTGGTGGGGTGGTGGTGGGGGGTGCGGTGGTGGTGGTGGCAGTGGGTGGGGTGGTGGTCACCTTCCTCAGGACCTGGCCAACAAGAAGGGCTAGAAAATCCCGCCCTCTCTGTTGCGCAATTTTCAAATATATATGGACCACGCGATTCATTCTATTATAGAATGTGATGGATTGTAACTTCTGAATATGCTGGCAATTAGAAATTAGTTCTGAGATTTGGCAGAAGACTTAGTTACAAAAAAGAATGTGCTTTAAACAGTCCTGAATGTAGTTGAATGAAGTGAATAGTTTGTAGGGTGAGGTAAGACCTATATGGAGCTTGGTAAAACTTCTTAACTTAAAACTTCCCAAGAGGGAAGATTTGTATGTAACAGTTTATAAAGATTGAAGTTAGCTTTTAAGTTTGTGACCTTTAACTAATTTCCCAGTTGTGGAGATAGATGGAGGTTCTGTCATAAATAAGTTGTACTATTGGCTTACTCATTGTTCAGGTAATACATTTTGTTCAGACTAGATCAGAACAAAGGCTATTGTAATGGGTTTTCACTTATGAGAATTGGAAGTGAAACTTGTGGAGGCTTAATAATAATTCCCCTGGTTCAAATATAACTGACAAGCCAGGATTTTCTATTCATCATACTGGACATATTCCCAAACATTTTAGCCAAGTGATGAAGCCACTCTAGGAGGCCAACACAGTTGGGACTTGTGAGGAGATCTGGGTCTACAATGCCTGGATTTTCCTGAACAGATTCCCACCTGGTAAGAGGCTTGTGACTGCCTGCCTCAAAACAAAGAGGTTGTCCTTATTTTCCTTTGTCAACCTGCCATATTTACAGTCCAGGTGATCTCACACTGTTTCCACCTGTTTTCTGCCCCCAAGTACCCCTGCTCCCATGTGTTTGTCAGGGCATTGAGTACAAGAGTCAGAATGTCATGTTGCAGTTTTATAAAACTTTGGTTAGGTTGCTCTTAGAATGTTGTGTTCAATATATCATCGTTCCTTCGCAGTCGCTCGGTCAAAATCCTGGAATTGTGGGTCAACCCACAGAACATGGACTGCGGCGATTCAAGAAGGCAGCTCACCACCACCTTCTCAACGGCAACTAGGGATAAGCAATAAATGCCGGCCAGCCAGTGAAGCCCATGCCCCACAAATAATTAAAAAAAAAATCCTGGTTGCCACATTGCAGGAAGGATGTGGATGCTTTGGAGAGGGTGCAGAAGAGATTTACCAGGAGGCTGCCTGGATTAGAGGGTATGAGCCATAAGGAGAGGCTGCACAAACTAAGGTTGTTTTCTCTGGAGCGGCAGAGGGGAGACCTGATGGAAATCTGTAAAATTACAAGAGGCATAGATAGTGTTGACAGTCAGAATCTTTTTCCCAGAGTTGAAATGTCTAATACTAGGGAGCGTGCACTTAAAGTGACAGGAGGAAAGTTCAAAGCAGATGTGAGGGGCAAGTTTTTTACACACAGAGTGGTAAGTGTCAGGAACACGCTGCTGGGGCTGGTGGTGCAGACAGATATGATAGGGGCGTTTAAGAGGCTTTTAGATAAGCACATGAGTATGCAAGGAATAGAGGGATATGCACCAAGTGTAAGCAAAGGGATTAGTTTAATTTGGTGTCATGTCCGGCATAACATTCTGGGCTGTAGGGCCTGTTCCTGTGCTGTACTGCTCTATGTTCTGTGTCCTCTACTTACTTCCTCTGCCTCTGCTTCAAGGTAAAATCATCCCGCCATTTCTTTGGCCTTCAGCGATCCCAGTAAGGACCACTGATTTGGCCCATTGCAGAGGCTGAAAAAACTAATTGGAGCCTCGTGGCACGTTCTCCAACTTGTGAGGAACCTCCTCAATATGGTGCAGTTCTACACCAATGGGGATGAAGTAGAAATGGTTGAGAGCTTCAAGCTTGTAGGTGTCCAGATCCCCCCATGCTGACACTATAGTTAAGAAAGCCCACCAACACCTCTACTTTCTCAGAAGACTAAGGAAATTTGACAAGTAAGCTACAACTCTCACCAACTTTTACATATGCACCATAGTAAGATTTCTTTCTGGTTGTGCCATAACTTGGTACAGCTCCTGCTCTGCCTAAGACCGCAAGAAATTACAAAGGGTCATGAATGAAGCCCAGTCAATCATTCAAACCACCCTACCATTCATTGAACTCTGTCTACACTTCTTGCTGCCTTGGAAAAGCAGCCAGCATAATCAGAGACCCCACACACCCCAGACATTCTCTTTTCCACCTTCTTCTGTTGGGAAAAAGATACAAAAGTCTGAGGTCACGTACCAACCGACTCAAGAACAGTTTCTTCCCCGCTGCCTTCAGAATTTTGAATGGACCTGCCTCATATTATGTTGATCTTTCTCTACACCCTAGCTGTGACTGTAACACTACATTCTCCTTTCCTCTCCTTTCCTTCTCTATGTATGGCATGCTTTGTCTGTATAGCGCACAAGAAACAATACTTTGCACTGTATACCAGTATATACGACAATAATAAATCAAATCAGATCAAGTTCAATACTGCAATGAGGCCTGTATCCCTTTCAATCAGGAGCTAGTACTGCCTGAAGAAGGCCCTGGTAATGTTACATAGCAGCCTAAACATTTGTTAGCATTGGGAAGGGGTCCACTCTGCTAGATCTGTTATTTGTCTTATTTGTTCCATGCTTATAAAATTGGAACAATTTTGTTGAATTTAGGCCTCTCAGTTCATTCTAGTTGCGTGATAAATAACCAGAGGTTTTCCCGGTTACCGATGGAAATGTAAAGCTTTCCTTTCTGTTCTGACTCTCCACCACTTGCTAAGTACATTTCCATCCATTATTCAAACCTTTGCCGTTTTCTGTAAGATTGCCAGTGACCCAGAGGTTAAGTTGTTATTGAAGCTTATCAACTTTTCATATCTTTTTTTATTCCACCAGGTTATCTTTTGTTTCAGTTACTACAATAATTTCCACTTCCACCTCCGTGTTCTTCATCTCGCACCGTTTATACACTTTATATAAAGATCCAGGATTTATTATGGCTCAAAGCAGAATTATAATCAGACAACATTCAACAATTCAATATTTGCTTAATAGTTCGTACCTTGCAAACATGTATCCCTAGTTATATTCTAGGCAATTGCTTTCTTGAAACACTGTAGCTGACATATCACCACAATATTTACACCCTATTTTCTATAGAAAAATCAGAAAATGCTGGTAAAACTCTGCACCATCTGTGGAGAGAAATGGAGTTGAAGGCCTAAATTTGCTGGTCCCACCTTGACGGATCGGTCTGTTAACTCTGGGTGGGAATTTAATCCCTGCCCAATGTTTCAGGTCTGCGACCTTTTCTCAGAACGGTGGCACAGTGGTCAGCACTGCTGTCTCACAGTATCAGGGACCTAGGTTCATTTCCAGCCTTGGGTCACTGTCTGTGAGGAGTCCCCGTGCCTGCGTGGGTTTCCTCCTGGTGCTCCGGTTTCCTCCCACACTCCAAAGATGTGAGGTTAGGTTGATTGGCTGTGCTAAATTGCCTTTATTGTCAGGGGGATTAGCAGGGTAAATATGCGGAGTCACGGGGAAAGGGCATGGGTGGGATTGTTGTCAGTGCATACTCGATGGGACGAATGACCTCCTTCTGTCATTGTAGGGGTTCTATGGTTCTACGATAAGAGTTAGAGAGCAAAGGGTAGGTGAAACGAAAAGTTGACTGTAAAAGGAACAGTGCTTTTATTGCATAAAATAAAGTAAAATAAAAACCACAAGTCTGTGGTGAACACAACTGGTCCCATGCAGTAATGGACCCACTCAGGGGCCTGCTTTATACAGGGTTCGGTATACAACTCTACCTGGTTAGTTAATTACCAATCGCCAGGGAGCTCATATTCTACGAGTCGGACAGGGAGGTCAATCAGTGATTCCCCATGCAAGACCTGTGGTGGTTATCACAGAATCATAGATTAGAATCTCTACGGTGCAGTAGGAGGACATTCAGCCCATTGAGTCTGCTCCGACCACAATCCCACCCAGGCCCTATTCCTGTAACCCTCCATATTTACCCTGTTCACCCCCTGACACTCGGGTCAATTTAGGTTGGCCAATCCACCTAACCCGCACATCTTTGGACAGTGGGAGGAAACCGGAGCGTCTGGAGGAAACCCATGCAGACGTGGGGAGAGTGTGAAAACTCCACGCAAACAGTGACCCAAACCAAGAATGGAATCCAGGTCCCTGACGCTGCGAGGCAGCAATGCTAACCACTGTGCCATGTGCCACCTCACAGGGACAAGGACAAAAGGAAATACTGAACAATAGAAGAGATGAGGCAAGGGAAGAAGCAAAAGATGTGCGCAAAGCAATTGTGCTACTGGCAGCAAGAGAAAAATAAGAGAAAAATGGAAAATAGCAAAGGAGGGGAAGCAAAATGGAGCACAGATTATGGTCTGAGTCTGTTGAGCTCAATGTTGAGTCTGGAAGACTGTAAACTGTCTAATCGAAGGACATGGCGCTGTTCCTCAAGCTTATGCTGAGCTTTACTGGAATAGTGCAGCTGGTTGAGGGAGGAAATGTGAGCGTGAGAGCAAGATGAAAAAGGACTGGCCACTGGAAGCTTAGGGTGGACTGAACGGAGGTCACCCAATCTGTGTTTGATCTCCTCAGAGCAGAGGACAGAATTGAATACAGTAAACTAGATTGGAAAATGTGCGCTTAAGTGTGTTTTGCCTGGAAGGAGCATTTGGGGCTTTAAATGTTGAGGAGACACGAGATAAAACGGTAGATTTGACAACTTCTGCCTGCAGCAATGCCTTGGGAAGGAGATGGAGTGCTGAGGGGTTGCTGAAGAGTAAATCAGATCTTTTGGTGGCACAGTGGTCAGCACTGATGCCTCACCGCATAGGGACCTGGGTTCGATTCTCAGCTTGGGTCACTCTCTGTGTGGAGTCTGCAAGTTCTCCCCCATATCTGCAGTGGTAATGTAAGCCTATTTATGACACCAATAAACAAAAAATGAACAACAGTGGGATTCATTAACCACACGGAGCTTGAAAGGAGAGGAGAACTAGGAAGGAGGTTGACATGGTCATCTGGAAGATGAATGCTGTCTCGATCATGCAGGGAAGGAGAGGAGTGAAAAGGATAAAAAGTTGTCCAGAGCAGTGCAACAAAGTGAAATATAGAAACATTCAAACCTTTGGACATTCCTCATCCTGACACATTCAGGACCGTTCTCCAAATCACCATCATCTTACAAAGGGTGCAGAGGAGATTTACAAGGACGTTGCCCAGATTGGGTGGCATGCCTTATGAGGATAGGTTGAGAGAGCTCGATCTTTTCCCCTTAGAGAGACGAAGGATGAGAGGGGACCTGATAGAGGTGTATAAGATATATTGATCGGGTGGATTCTCAGAGGCTTTTCCCCAGGGCTGAAATGGCTGCCACAAGAGGACACAGGTTTAAGGTGCTGGGGAGTAGGTACAGAGGAGATGTCAGGGGTAAGTTTTTCACTCAGAGGGTGGTGGGTGAGTGGAATCGGCTGCTGTCGGTGGTGGTGGAGGCAAATTCGTTAGGATCTTTTAAGAGACTTCTGGATGAGTACATGGGACTTAATAGGATTGAGGGTTATAGGTAAGCCTAGTAGATAGAGATAAGATTGGCGCAACTTGTGGGCCAAAGGGCCTGTTTGTGCTGTAGTTCTTCTATGATTCTATCTCCTTAGAAGTTATAACTACCTGAAACAATACTCCCTCAAGTTGATTACTCTCCTTCTGAAAGCCATAACTGAGCAAAACAAAAAGCATCCAGTGTGTTGGCAGCAAAGAGTTCAGTTATTTGCCCATTCTGTGATGCAACCTACAAAGTCCAAGGTACTTTTTATTTAAAATTACGTGTCATTTATTTGATATAAGCCATGTTCAGTAACACTTAGGATAATTGGCTTGCAACTGCGTCCCTGGAAATGACGAGTAGAAAATGCATTGACAAACCAATACAAAACATGATGAAACACATTAGTATTCAGTGAATTGTAATCTTCACATTCTGTGTGTTTCGAAATTGTTTCCAGGCATGGTAGTTTGGGAAAGTAATGGACTGCATTAGCAGATCTGAAGATTTTAACATTAATCAACGTACGTTGCTTGTGGCTTGTTTTGTGAAAATGTCACAGTTAGCAGAATGAATAAGTTTTGCAGAGCTGGAGGACAATTTTTGCCGTGTGTATCGATTAGGCCACTCAGCTGTTGGCTTACATACTAACAGGTTTAAGGATACATTTGGCCAACATGTCAACCTGGGCTGTTCGCGGGATCAAGTCGCCTCCAGTTTATACCAACAAGATGATGTGGGGTCCAGAATAAGAGGAATAAAGACGTTTGCAAAAGTGTCGATGATTAAATAGCCAGTCGATAGCACGATGGTCTTTACTGCATGGAGCTACCTTGTACTGCATAATAAACTTGTTTGCAGCACAGGCAGCAACCCTGACCGTTTGAAATGTGCATTGTCAGTCATTACACCACCGGCATACAGAAAACCATCATTCAAATGGGAAAGCAAGATTATAGGCTCTTGTGACCGTTTGCATCCACGGGATACTTTCCATCTTACGTGCTCGGAGAATGTGATGAAGAAAAATCCTATTGAAATTACTTTCAACAAGCAAGAACCAATTTCAAATAACCCTCAAAGTAACTTGGCACCTGTTATATTTCTTGCCTTGAGGAAGAGCAATCAATTTGGATTTGGCTCCCCCCTTCAAGGAGCTTCAGCTTTGATGTGATGTCTTTGAAATTTCCTTCCAACTTTTAATAAAATCGGTAGCACTAACTGAATGCATTTTGCAGTAGCTTCTTCTGTTTTTTTTCAATGCATAATGTTTTGCCTTCCGTTTTGCACCGATGATATGCCTACACATTGGCACTACCTTTCTCTTAACATTGAGCAGCAGAACCGTCATCCCTTGCAAGGAAGTGAAATCTTATGTAACAGCACTAGTTCCACTATTATATTTGGTCTCTTACTGTGTTGCTACAGGCACAGTGGTTAGTACTGCTGATTCACAGTGCCAGGGACCTGGGTTCAAATCCAGCCTCATCAGTCTGCCTGTGTAGAATTTGCCCATTTTCCCTGTGTCTGCGTGTGTTTCCTTTGGGTGCTCTGCTTTCTTCCTACACTCCAAAGATGGGCAGGCTGGGTGGATTGGCCATGCTAAATTGTCCTGTGGTGTCAGGGGAGTAGAAAGGTAAATACTTGTGGGTGATGGAGATAGAGCCTGGGTGGGATTGTTTTCAGTATAGGCTTAATGGGCTGAATGGCCTCCTTGTGCACTGTAGGGTTTCTAGAATTCGATGATTCGAGTATCTCATCAAGTGTTCTCAATTTGAGAAAATCAAAGGAGATGGATCTTGAGTTAAAATCATCAATTAATCCTTTGGGGGATCTCATAGCGCCTGCCATGATTCTGATGGGTGATTGAGCGAATTCCTACAAGATAACAGGGCCTGGCAGGGGTGAAACCATGACCAGGCAGGGGAAGAAACTAGTCCATTGCACTGGGGGTGTACTGGCACCTGTGATCATGATTCTCTAAGCTAGGGTAGCCAATGAGGTTAAACCGAGGCTTCACTTGATGCAATTTTCCAAAGCCATCTCGGCGTTTTGTCTAAGATGAAGCGTTAGATCAAGCCCAGGAGGGGGTTCAATGCTTCCTTGGACCTATCAGCTTGGATCTTGTTTGATTGAGCCCAAGATGGGATGCAATGTCTTGTCTTGTCAGCTTGGATCTGGTTTGCCCCTCATGTGGGGACCTTGAATGGACCTAATTTGAATTGGCTTTTTTGATTAGAAAAAAAGTACCAAAAGGCACCAATAAAAAAAAAGCAGGACCTGCAACTTTTGGTGGGATAGCAATAGAGTGGTCAAAGTTTTAGTTTTGGGTTCATTGGCTGCATGGATCCTCAGTTTCAATCCAGGCTCCAGTTAATTTGCTCATACATCAGGGTGCTAAAACAAACATATCATGAGATCGTGATTCAGAATCTCCCAGTAAGTGAACAACAGTAGGAATAACTCTTCCTAAATGTCCAGGACATTGAAATTCAAACAGGATAAACTAATGAATAGGAAATATAATCTGAGTTGCCTGTGGTTCAGAGGCTGCGTCTCTGTTCATCGCTGACAGTGAGCACGATAAAGAATGGAATGCATACATGTAAATATCAAAGAGTGTATTGGATTTATCACAGTGATAATGACAACAAACTTTATGGCAATGAATTTTCATACATTTTATTCCCTTTATAATCAGAAAACAGTGTTGTTGTGTATTGGAGATGTGATAGAAATTGGTAAAAAAAAACTGAGTTTTATTAATGGTATGTGGTTTCTTCCATGGCTGCTTCCTAAGGAACATTAACATACAGAAGGATCTGGGTATGCAGGTCCACAAATCCCTGAAAGGGGCCAAGGTGATTAAGAAGGTATAGGGCATGCTTGCCTTTGCCAGCCAGGACACTGAATACAAGAGTTGGCATATCATATTGTAGCTATATAAAACCTTGGTTAGGCCACATTTGGACTCTTGCATGCATTTCTGGTTGTCACACTACGAGAAGGATGTGGAAGTTTTGGAGATAGTGCATAGATGGTTCACCAGGATATTGCCTGGTCTCGAGGGTGTTGGCTATGAGGAAAGGTTGAACAAACTAGCATTGCTTTCACTGGAAATACGGAGACTGAGGGGAGACGTGATAGAGGTCTGCAAAATTATAAGAGGCATAGACAGGGTGGATAGTCAGAAGCTTTTTCTCAGCGTGGAAGTGTCGATTACAAGAGGGCACAGGTTTAAGATGAGAAGGGGAAACTTTAAGGAGATGTAATATTTACTTTATATGAAAATGCAATTTTTGAGTCACTGAAAATCAATGTGAATGTGCTGTACTACCCTGTACTTTGCAATAAACAAACTACATTTTTTTAACCACTTTTTCAATAAATCCCTTTAATTACCTTTAATGTTGGAAAATAAATGATCAATAATTAAAAATGGCAGCATAAGATATTGTGAGATGATCATGGGTCTTGAATTTTCATATTCTAGAACATTTGATGGACGTGTCCTTCATTACGTTATTTATAGTATATCTATGGGACATATTTGTCACTGATAGGTACCACAGGACAACACTTCAGTCAAGTTATTAAGTTTATTTATTAGCGTCACAGATAGGCTTACATTAACACTGCAATTAAGTTACTGTGGAAATCCCCTAATCGCTACACTCCAGCGCCTGTTCAGAGGAAACGGGAGCACCCATAGGAAACCCATGTACACACGGGGAGAACGTGCAGACTCCACACAAATAGTGACCGAAGCTGGGAATTGAACCCCTGTCCCTGGCACTGTGAGGCAGCAGTGCTAATCACTGTGCCACGCTGTATCTAGTACTATTTGCTATGGTTTGTTACAATTCCTTTATGGAAAGCATGCAATAAATATCTAATATGATTTTGTAGTATAAATAAAGTCAAGCATTTCTAAAAAATGGTTTGGCTTGCCAAAGATTTGGGATAAACATTCTCACACCCCTTAATCACAGCATACAGCATTTAACTTCTGGCTAGACTTTTAATACAGAGAGAGCCATTAAATCCTAATTTGAGTATGCCTATGGTGTACACATTAGATAAAATGATTACAGATATAGGGTGGTCAGGCTGATCTGCTAACAGCAGCCTAATGTGGTTAATGTCTGCTCAAGCAATTACGACTATGTTCAATTAACCAAAGATAATGCCAATCTGCAGTAATTTTGCCAAATGGTAATACCAAATAACCATAATCCTTTTAGTAATAATGGCCGGAATTCTCCCCCAAAAATTCTAAGTGTATTCATGTGAAATCTGGAGTAATTCACATTGATTTGTTTCAATAGGAGTTCAAATTAGAATCTCCCGCACTCTGTGCAATGATGAGGCCACCAGCATGAATATCATTATAAATCAGTGGGTGGGGTCTATTCCTGGCTGGGAGGCTGAGAACAGCACAGCGGCCCCGCACCTCCCGACTGCTGGCCAGCCCTGTGACTCCCACAGTGCTGCTCCTCCAACCCCCCTCGTGGCCCGATTGCGCGGCTCCCTGGACCATTCCCAGGCCAGCCTCGATCCACTCGCACCACCCCCCCCCCCCCCCCCCCCCCGGCCCCTTCCTGGACCATTCCAATCTCCAGCCCCCCTTCTCCCCCTCCCTCACAGTGCCAATCCCCTACCCCACCCCCCCCCCCCCCCACAGTGCAGACGCCCCCACAGGCAAACCCTCACCTCCGGGCAGAACGCCTCCCTCCCCCAAGCAGACCCCTTCCCTAGCCCGTCCCGCTGGACCCTCTCCTGTCACCATTGATCCCAGTAGCAGTGGGACCCCCCCCCCACCCCCCCGCCCACCCCCCCCACCATTCTCACTGTACGTCCTCTAGGCCCTGCACCCATAAGCCCCACCGTCTTGACATTGGCACTTTGCCCCTTGGACAGTTCCAGGGGCCACAGGCTAGAACTGCCAGCGAGTCCATCCCCGGGAGCACCAAACCCCCACCGCCCGAACCCTACCCTGGGGGCCCCAATTGCCCCCCTTTCACTCCAGCGAGGTCGGGCTGCTTTCTCCTTGAAAGTGGGGTCTGCTGTAACTCCCGCTGGAGTGAGACGCTCTGGCTGGGTGGGAGATGCTAGCTGGCTGGGAGAATTCAGTCCTAGGCCTGCTAATAGAACTTAAATAGTACGCTAAATACTACTTAAATGCGGACCCTGCCTCCCAGCTGATTTCTGGCATGGCGCAGACACCGTCAGAAACCATGGGAGACGCAAGCGCGGCTCGAACGCTCACAGGAACCCTGCGAATTGGCCGCCATGGGATGGGAGAATCGCGGCCAGCATTACCGACACTGGTCCATTTCAGCACCAGTAAAGATACAATAAGGATTTATTCCACGTGATCCCCTACTCATGCACTTTCGAAACAAACACTACTCTTGTTGGTGACTTAGAATCAAAGTGCTGAAGATCACGTTATAGCTTTTGTCGTGTCCTCTGAAGTTGTTACTGAGCTATAACCTTGCAGCACAATCTTAGCTACATATTAGCATTTGCAGGCATAATGAGCCATAACCTCCCTGAATTGGCAATCAACGCCGATTGCCACTCTGTGCCCACTTATCCATGCCGGGTTTCTTCCATGCCTGTGTCGCTTGACCTTTCTACACAGGCTGGCTGAAGTCCAGGCAGTGCCGCAGTCTCTGAAGCCCAGAGTCGCAGGCCAGCAGTGTCAGGCCCCTTTTCTTCCTGCAGTACCTGCCGTAAAGCAGGTAAGTTTAAACGTCTAATTCATAACCGACAGACCAGGGAGAAGGTAGGAGGATAAGGTAGGTTTTATTTAAAGTTCATTTACAGGATGTGGGCATCATTAGCTAATCCAGTATTTATTGCCCATACCTAGTTGTCCTTGAGAAGGTGGTGGTGAGCTACCTTCTGGAACTGCTGCAGTCCCTCTGCTGTTGCATAATTTTGACCCAGCGACAATGAAGGAACGTTGATACTTTTCCAAGCCAGGATGCTGAGTGGCTCGGTAGGGAACCTCGCCAAGTGGGTGATTTTCTCAGGTATCTGCTGCCCTTGTCCTTCTAGATAATGGTGGTTGTGGGTTTGGAAGGTGCTGTCGAACGATTATTGGTAAGTTCCTGCAGTGCATCTTGCAGGTGGCACACATGGCTGCCACTGTGCATCACTGATAGAGGGAGTGGATGCTTGTAAACAGGATTTAGATGGTGGGAAAGGGGAGAAAGGGGTAATCTGAGTTTGGCGCAGGGCATGACCAGTGGGATGGGAAGGTTCAGCAGGAATGGGGGTGAGAGTTGGGCTTGTGGTAGGGTAGGGGGGGCTTGGTGGAGGGAGGTGGCTCATCGGCAGAGGTTGAGGTCTGGGTCTATAAAATGTTTACCCCGAAGTTAGAAGAGGGTTTAATCCTTTGAACTGTTTCTGAGTAACTATTGGTATAATCCTGGCAGAACTATTTGAAGTTTGTGATTTAAAATGGCATTTTTGGGTGGTTAACAGTGCAACTCAATTGCCTGGAGGAAGCTAGCACTTCTGGGCAACTGCTCTGCAAATTTTGACCCGTGAAGTTCAAAGAAGTATTCACCCACATTCGCTGCCTCCAATATCGGATCCCGGGAAGTCCAGAATTTACAGCCCAGTATAGATTGTGTGGTGTTTAAGTTGAGTTCTGCATTATGCCATAAAGCAAAACAACCAATTTTACTGAACAATCTGCAAATGAAGGAATTACCAAAAAGTTTCACTTTTTGTAGCTTTTGCTTTAACACAAATCAGAATCAATGTAAAACACGAGCTGACTGGCAAACGTTGATTGATATAAACTACAATTGCACAAGGATTAGCAGATACTGCAGACTATCGCACAGAATTACAAACATATGTGTCACTTCTTGCTTAAATGTGGCACCTTTGTTCAATCTCACAGTGTTCCCAACAAAGCCAACAGATTCTACACTTGATCTTAGCCAAAAGGCCAAGAAGCAATGCACTCACTTTTGTTACTGAAAGGGTTTGGTCTTGAAGTCACCTGCAACAGTAGCTCCCTTCCATCTGAGTCCTCCAGAGACAACAGCCACCCAAATGGTACACTCCTTCAGAGCCTCATTAACTCGGTTCAAGACAGCCTTGAAGGCACAATTTCCCCGAGGCACTTTTAAGAACCTTATTAAACTATCTGGTTGGCTCTGGCAAAACTGCTTCATTGCTGCAGAATTGTCCGCTTCACCAGGTCTACTCCAACCTTATCTTTGGATAACTGTCCTCTTTAACTACATAGCTCGTCGCAAATGTGTGCACTTTGTTGCAACACTCCTTCGTTCTTTACAGCAGTCATTTATTTGTCTGGCCTCATGGCTTTTTTTTGTATCAATGGGGGCAGAGTCCACAACTAGGGGTCACAGTTTGAGGATAAGGAGTAAACCTTTTAGAATTGAGGTGAGGAGAAATTTCTTCACCTAGAGAATGTGTGGAATTCACTACCACAAAAAGCCATTGAAGCCAAAATGTTGTCTAATTTCAAGAAGAAATTAGATATAGCTCTTGGGGCTAAAGAGATCAAGGATCAAGGTGGGGTGGAGTCAGGATATTGAATCCAATGATCAGACATGATCAAAATGAATGGTAGGGCAGGGTCGAAGGGCCAAATGGTCTACTCCTGCTTCTAGTTGCTATGGAAATTCATCATAGACCCCCAGGGGTCTGCCTATCTCAGTTTGAGAACCACTGCTGTTGATTGTCTCACAGGACAACCTTGAGCAGGCTGAGGGAATGGCTTCGAACTGTAATGCCTCAACATGGGAGGCAGCAATGTGGACTGGTTGACTGATAGTAGGAACAGTATTGGTGTTGTGGCAGTGGCTGTCGTCTATAACTATCCAGGACAAAAAAAGGATGGTTTTGGGATGGCGAAATGGATTACTACACTATCTTTTTGAGTCAAACTAAGTGAATGAATTTCTATCCAATGTTTTTGCACTTCCCCTAACTCTAACAAACTGCACAAAACACATTTCACATTACCCCCCTTTAGTTACAACTGACAAATCTGTAATTGAGACAAATACTGAGTACATTCCATGAATCACTGTATTGATATTTCTCTCACCACAATGACACCATAATAAAATGATTGATTCCTAAACACCCACTGGATCTTTTCACAGCAATTTTGGATGGACCACATCTTATCTTTTCCTGCTTCCATTTGTCTCAGATGAGCCTAAGTCATTCTTATCCAGATCTTATTTAATGTCGAGATGTGACCTTTCTACCTAGTCTTCTGTTTCCTTTCTGTTTCTGCTGTTGGGGGAAATGAATGGATTTAGTAAAACACAACTTAGAGTAAAATCACATACTTGTCAAATGCTTATGTCTTGAGTGAACGTTACACACCTGTGCCTTTATGAAATGCATTTTAATCACGTTTCTCTGTAAGATTTTCAAGCAGATCCTAGCATTTTATTGGTGCTGCAATGCCTGTAACCAGTATCCTCTAATTGTTACTGAAGCAGTATAATTGATATCATATTTCTATTAATCTGGCCTAATGCAGTGTTCTGTGGTTTTAATGATCCTTTGGGGATTGCTGAGTGGAACTTCAGTTGGGGATGATTGACAGGTCAGGTGAAATGCCTGAGCATTTTTTTCCACAGAAAAGTCAAGGTTTTAGTTTCATTTCTCAGTTGCTGCTAGAAGCTGGTAGAAGAAGGAAATATTTCAGTCTCCCTCTCTCTCTCGCTCACTCTCTCCCTCTCTCTCTCTCCAAAGGGTTTTTTGAAAGTCTTAGAGATTTGATCCAACATTCAAACGACCAATTCATAGAAAATGTTAAAAAGCTAAAAATCCAGCATCACACAGGCACACTTAGTTTTGAGCCAAGTCCAGAGAAGGGTGTATGTCTGTGGGACAGTGTTTGACCTGGAAAAACATAGATAGCTAGCGGTTAAAGTATATACTGTGTTGTGTTTGAAACTTGTAATTGGTAAAAGTTATGCTAATTATTTTTGTTATATTCTAACTGTGTATTTAAATAAACTTTGTTTGATAAAAGTTTCCTAGTGGGTCACTTGCATCGTATCTGGAGTGAGACACCTTATGCTCACCCTAATGCCAAAATCAAAGTGCAAAACTTCAGGTATAGGCTAACTTCAAAAAACACATTGGAATTTCTGGCCTGGGTCTTAACATACCTCAAGAATCTGAGATCAGCAGAACCCACCAGCAAGGTTGTTTACTGTTAGAAGGACAGACATTGAGTCATGAGGAGATAGTTGCCCTGTTCTGGATGATGGTTTAATAGTAAACCTATGTAGACAATATTGGAAATTAAACAATGTTCTGTGTACTGATTAAGAGTGTATCTATGTCTTAGGAGAATTAGATATTAGGGTAGTGCAGTATTCAAGGAAAGTACTGCTTCAGATGTTTCTCTAAGGTAGTGCTCCCCATGCATGAATCTTTAATAAACTATTGTAACCTATGCCTGAATCTCCTGTGGTCAGTTTGTAGAAGTCCACTACCATGCCATTGTTGAGCTAAGCATTGCCAGACAATGGGTTAAAAATTGGATTATATTGACCTGGGGAGAGCCGGTGACTCAAAGAACAAGAAGCTACAGTCCCCTCTCTCAGGATTTGTGCTCCTACCATTGCCACTCCACAGGTGCTGTTGCTATTACCTTCCAGCCAGCCCAGGCTATCTCCTATGTTGAGGTGTTGCAGTTTGAAGTCAGGCACTCGACATGTTTGAGGTCATCCTGCAGGGTTACCTGCAGCAGTTGTTCTCAAACTGAGGTTGGAGGATTCCTGGGCATCCATGGAGAGCAGGAACCAAAGTGCCACCATCACAAGTTTCAGATGAAATTTATTGCTATGGAAAGATTCGACCCAGAGAACACTTCAGTAGCAATAAATTCAAAAGTCATTAGCACTTGGAAAAATATCTTTTCCTCATAGAAACCCTACAGTGCAGAAAGATGCCATTCAGCCCATTGAGTCTGCACCGACCACAATCCCCCCCAGGCTCTACATCCATATCCCTACATATTTTACCTGCTAATTCCTCTAACCTACACATCTTAGGACACTAAGGGGCAATTTGTCATGGCCAATCAACCTAAACCCCACATCTTTGGACTGTGGGAGGAAATTGGAGCACCCGGAGGAAACCCACACAGGCACAAGGAGAATGTGCAAACCCCACACAGACAGTGACCCAAGCCGGGAATCGAACCCAGGTCCCTGGATCTGTGAAGCAGCAGTGCTAACCACTGTGCCACCTTCATTGCTCCTTGATCTTTCTGAATGGTGGAGCAGACTTGAAGGGCCAAATGGCCCACTTTGGCTCCGATTTCCTGTATCCATATGTTCAATGGAAACAGTTCTGGAGTGCACCTCTCTATAATTCATGTTTCATTGTAGTAATCAAGAAACCCCCAGACAGGCATACACGTCAATCTTTGATGTGTGTTTCCCTTTTAAAAAAAGTACATAAAAGAGTTCCCTGATTCTCTGATTGATCGGAGGCCAATTGTTGGAGGGCGTTGATTGTAAATTGGAGCCCTCAATCATTTACAAGTGTCGCTGTCAAACAGCATAGCAAGAATTGACGGACTCTGCAGTGAACAACAAGCACACCCACCTAGCCCATATCTATAAATAATTCACTGCTTTCTTCAAATTATTAATAAAACTCTTGTTACTGACAGCAGTTTTACATTCTGAATACTGCATAGTATTTAGGTGTGGGGGGGGATGGTTGTGATCGGAGGACCTTCAGTGGAAGAAAAAAAATGATCGACTATCTCTGACCAGTGCAAATCAGCAGCTTTCACACTGTCCTTTCACCCTGTGGTATAAATTGTTGTGATTGTTTGAAATTTGGCATTCTTGCATTTGTTCAACATGAAAAGCTTCATCAAAGTGTCTTTCTTTCTGTAATATTCAAAGTAGAAACGCCATTATTTTCTATACTGGAATGGCACCGAATAGGAATAATAGGACTGGCAATGGCACCCACAGCAAGAAGATTAAAGTCCAAGAGGTTTATTTGGTAGCAAATGCCACTAGCTTTTGGAGCGCTGCTCCTTCGTGAGGTAAGTGGGAGTTCACATTATAGTACCTACTAGACAAGGTGCAGGAGATGCATGAGGCTGAATAGCTCTGTATTGTACTGATGCATTTTTGTTTTATTGAACATGCTGTTGGATAGAATTGGCACATAAAAATTTTTGTTGGTGTCTTTGACTGCAGAATTTGGCTGAGGGAGCATTCTGATGGGTAGATGGGTTGGAAGGTGGAGAATTGTAGAACATTGGTGGTACTGAGGTGAGACCCTATTGGACGTAGAGTCTCAGAGGGAGCTCACGGACAAACGGCCCAGAATATAAAGACCTGTTTCCTCCCTTCTTGCTCCTGCATGATGTCCTCCAAGGCAAGGGCTGTGCCCTCCTAATAGTGAGGTTGAGGTAGACCACCTGGAATTTGGAGGCATGGTCCTGTGAATGTGGTAAGGACCCCCCCCGAGTGTTTCAGCCCACTCGGCTTGAGAATACCGATGGTCTGTTCCGAAGACATTACTGTCGGTGAATTGTCCTCACAAGGTTGGGTTGCTGAGTCAGTTGTATGGAGTAATGTGGTGCTGGGGGCTTTGGGGGTGGGACAACCCTTGTCATTGATCAGCCAGCCTCTAGTTCTTTGCAGTGGCTTGAATGTGTCAGAACTGACAGACTGCTTCAGGATGAAGGCATTGTGGCAATTTTGAGGATAATGAGTATTCGCCAACATTGCTGGTGTGGACTTGGCTGCACTCCAGCTGCACATTGATGGAATGGTGAATGTTTTGTGGTGCCTGTACAACTGTTTGTGCCCACAGAGGCAAGAAGAAGCAGTCGATGGCTCCCTGCACCAATGGAATCCCGCTACCATGACCATTTCTTCAGCTTCTTCCTAGCTACAGAAAACCTTCCAGATGTCCAGGGTCTTGCTGACTTCTTCAGTGTAGCAATGGACAGTGAACAGGGATGATATTGGAAAAGGCGCCTTAAAGAACCCAGTAGTCTGACAGTTGAGAACAATAATTAGTTGGGGGTATCCATCCATTCCCATTGGCGGGGTGGCCAGTCCCACTGACGGTGACCCCAACATGCATTTCCTGGCAGTGGAGGGTACGAACAATGAGAAATCCCGTTGACAGCAGTGGAACTGGAAGATCGTGCTGTTGGCTAATGGCGGGCTGCCTCAAAACAGAGCATGGGGTATGTGGAAAATCCAGCTCAATGACTTTGCTAGTGCCATCCTCAGCTGGTGAGGTGCTGCGGAGTTGAAGGAGGTGGCAGAGTTGCGTGAGCACCTCCTTCAGTGAGTCTCAGGTATAACAGGCATTCATCTTGGTTGAGGTGGCAAGCAACGTGCTCCCCCCCCAAGATCGGTGCTGGGGCAGGGCCTGCTGCTGTGGGTGAGCCATCCTCCTCCTCTCTCTGTGTTCAGTTACCCCCTCCGCAGCCTGTGTCCCAACAGGGACGGCAAGTATAATGCGCCAATGGGCAACCTTTCTGCTGAGCTGTTACAAAATGCCTCTGATCACCCCACTGGGATGCAGCAACACTCCCTCTAAAACAAAAAGAGTCATAAAAACAGTTCCAAGAACGCACCACAGCACTTCCACACAATTTACAATTGGAAAATGCAAGTCAGAAGCACCTTGTCTGCAAGTTCAATGCTTGTGCATTAGGTACAGGTCTCAGAACTGCTTTTTAATTTGTCATGTGGAGAAAACATGGCTGCCAATTAGTACACAGCAAGCTCCCACAAACAGAAAAGTGATAATGACCACATTATCTAATTTATTTAAAGGCACATGGAGTCCTTATGCACCAGTCACTGAAAGTAAGCATGCAAGTACAGCAGAGAGAAAGTAGGGTGAATGATATTTTGAGTAGAAGGATAGGGATGTTTTGCTGCAATTGTATAGGGCACATCTAGAGTATTGTGTGCAGTTTTGCTGTCCTTACCTGAAGAAGGATGTCCTTGCTATAGAGGAAGTGCAGCAAAGATTTACCAGGTTGATTCCTGGGATGGCACACCTTTCACATTAAGAGAAACTAAGTCATTTGGGATTGTAATCACTGGAGCTTAAAAAAATGAGAGGGACTTTATAAGATTGTAACAGGGTTAACCAGAGTAGATTCAGAAAGAATGTTCCCAATGGTGGGGGAGTTCAGAACTGGGTGGTCATAGTTTGAGGATAAGGGGTAAACCTTTTGGAACTGAGGTGAGGAGAGGTTCCTTCACCTGGAGGGTGGTGAATGTATGGAATTCACTACCACTGAACAAGGTTGAGGCCAAAATGTTGCCTGATTTCAAGAAGAAATTAGATATAGCCCTTGGGGCTAAAGGGATCAAGGGATATGGAAGGAGGGGAAGATCAGGATATTGAATTTGATCAAAATGAATGGCAGGGTAGCCACGAAGAGCCGAATAGCCAATTCCTGCTTCTAGTTTCTATGTTTCTAGATTGTGGCATTTCAAGTGAATATCTCACTGATTTATTAAATGCAATGAGGGTTTTTACCTCTACTTTTTTTCAGGCAGTGAGTTCCAGACCCATGCTGCTGGGTGGTAACACTGCTTCTCCACTCCCATCTAATTCATCCAACCAAGTGTCCTGTGGTTACTGATGACTCCACCAAGGAAAATATGCCCTTCCTACCCACTCTATCTCGATTCCTCATAATTTTATGCACCTCCATTTAATCTCCCCTCAGCCTCCTGTGAGAAACAATCCCAGCCTATCTAATCTGTTAAAGCTAAAAGTCCCCACTTCTGGCAACATCCTCATAAATCTTCTTTGCTATCCTTTCCAGTGTGACCACAGCTTTCCTGTATTATGATGACTAGAACTCTTGCTCTGGTCCAACTGGTGTTTATACGATTCGAGACTAACATCCCTGCTATTATATTTTCTATATCAACTAATAAAGGGAAGTATCCATAAGCCTTCTCAATCACCTCATATACTTGTTCTGATGATTTGCTATGGACATGTAGTCCAAGATATCAGTGATCCTCTACAGTTTTTAGTGTCCTATCATTTATTGTATATTTCCTTGTCTTGTTTGCCCCCCAAATGCATTACTCCTCACTCCTCTGGATAGAGTTCCTATAATAATTCATTATACTAACAAAGAACAGTACAGCACAGGAAACAGGCCCTTCGGCCCTCCAAGCCTGTGCCGCGCATTGGTCCAACTAGACCATTCATTTGTATCCCTCCATTCCCAGGCGGCTCATGTGACTATCCAGGTAATTCTTAAACGATGCCAGCGTGTCTGCCTCCACCACCCTACCTGGCAGCGCATTCCAGGCCCCCGCCACCCTCTGTGTAAAAAACGTCCCTCTGATATTGGAGTTATACCTCGCCCCTCTCACCTTGAGCCTGTGACCCCTCGTGAACATCACCTCCGACCTGGGGAAAAAATCTTCCCACTATTCACCCTATCTATACCCTTCATAATTTTGTACACCTCTATTAGGTCTCCCCTCATTCTCCGTCTTTCTAGGGAGAACAACCCCAGCCTACCCAATCTCTCCTCATAGCTAAGACTAATTTGGTAAATAATAACTGCCACACTTATTCATGTATAACTATAGTACAGAGACTTGCAACCTCATGGCTGCCGGTCAGCTTGCAGGATCGAACCGACACAAAAGCCTGCGTTTGCTAGGGTGATCCCCCACCTGACTGGTTACCTGGGTTATGTGACCCTCTTGGCAGACTACACCCTAAAGGTGACAAACGCCACAGATCCACCTGCCATTTTTCTGCCAGCGATCTATGTTTTCCTGCAGTTCTGCCACCAACCACACAACCAATCACCTGAAAATCTCACAATCATGCCCCCTGAATGTAAGCCTAAATCATTACTAAGCACTGCAAAAGGCGAGGATTGGAATCGATTCACAAACTCAGGATGTGAGATTGCTGCGCGATGTTAGAAGGTACCATTGAAAGCCATGATGTGGAGGTTCCATCGTTGGACTGGAGTGGGCACAATAAGAATTGCAAGATCTTGTGTCTTTGTCTATAAATGCCACATTTGTGAAACCTACCCCTCCACTCACCTGATGAAGGAGCAACGCTCCGAAAGCTCGTGATCCCAAATAAACCTGTTGGATTTCAATCTGATGTGAGACTTCTTACTGTGGCCATCAAAAGCAGGAGGGGTTTGCAGCAATCGTTGTCACAGGTGTGATTTTACACTCTAAGGACGGTGTGTTTAAGGATGGGGGCAAGATTAATCCTGGATGGAATTCATCATCCGCACACATGGGGACATACTTTCCTGAATGATTAACAGGGTGGCTGTGGTGTGGAGGTTTGGGGAACAGTATTTGTAAGTACTGATATAACTTGAAGCGAGCAGAGGGTAATGATGTACTAAGTTATCAGTAGTACAATAAATTGTTAAAAGACCGCTAAGATATACTGAGTTGTGAACCTTCAGCATTTTCAACACTAGGATGGGTTTGGATCAGACTTTAGAATTTAGAGTGTGCAATGACCGAACTCCACACAGAACAGCTGCACATATGCAAACATGGGGTGCTGTGTAGGTCATGCCAGATATGCCCAGAAACAGTGCAACCGTCACTTTTGATTTGATTTATTTGATTTATTATTGTCTCATGCATTGGGATGCAGTGAGAAGTATTGTCTCTTGCGTGCTATACTGACAAAACATACTATTCATAAAGTACATAGAGGAGAAGGAAAAGAGAGGGTGCAGAATATAGTGTTATCATTACAGATGGATGTGGAGAAAGATCGGCTTAATGTATGGTAGGTCCATTCAAAAGCCTGATAGAAGCAGGGAAGAAGCTGTTCTTGAGTCGGGTGGTACGTGATCTCAGGCTTTTGTCCGATGGGTTCAGCTAAGAGTGTGAGCTTACCCACCTCCACACAGCTAGGCCACCCATGTGCCAATATCGGGTGCTGCGTGGGTCATGCCAGATGTGCCCAGAAACATTGCGACCGACACTTTTGGACCCTCCAGCTTTTGCAGCTAGGAACTTTTCATTGCAACTCTTATCGCATGCTTGGCAGGAGAAGCTGAAGAAGGAAAGAACCTAGGGGAGATTTCCGAAGAGCTAATCCAGGGGGTTACCCAAAGGATCCTTTTCCCTCCGGTCAAGCTCAGCATTCTGTCTGACGAAATGGACTGTCGTCCCGAAACAGATCTGCTGCTTTGCAAGAAAATGAAGAATGGCTAAAGAAAGATGAAACCTTATCTGTTTGGTTTTAAATTCAAAATTCTTCCCAAAGTATTTAATAGAAATGTGGGCAGCATGGTGGCACAGTGGTTAGCACTGCTGCCTCACACTGCCACGGACCCAGATTCGATTCCCGGCTTGGGTCACTGCCCGTGCGAAGTCTGCATGTTCTCCCCGTGTCTGCGTGGGTTTCCTCCAGGGACTCCAGTATCCTCCCACTGTCCGAAATATGTGCTGGTTAGGGGCAGTGACCACGCTAAGTTCTCTCTCAGTGTACCTGTACATGCGCCAGAGTGTGATTTTCTACATTGTAACGACATTGCAGTGTTAATAGTAAATCTATTTGTGACACTAATAAATAAAATACAAAAACTTTTTTATTAAAATAGAAGCGAAATACTGCAGCTGCTGGAAACCTGAAATAAAAACAGAAAATGCTGGAAAAACTCAGCAGGCTTGGCAGCGTCTGTGGAGAGAGAGAGACAGAGTTAACCATTTTAGATCTAAATGATCCTTTTGCAAAACTATCTTTTCTCCTCAGTTTACAGTGAGAACTTTTTCTATTTATTGTTTGGTTTTCTAATGGTCACTGAAGATGATAAACAAGTGTAAATGTGGCTCTGCCATGTATTCATGGGAGAGAAAAAAGTGATTTTGATCACAGACGGGATTTTCCAGCCACGCTCACCCCAATACTGGAAAACCCGCTCGAGATCAGCGGACCATTACATGGTCTGTCTCTCCCGCTCACTATGATTCCTGTAGCAGGCGGGATAGGAACATTGCCTCCTATGTCTTCAAAAACTGCAATACATAGAAACCCATTGGTCTGAATGGGTGGCATGGTAGCACAGTGGTTAGCACTGCTGCTTCACAGCTCCAGGGTCCTGGGTTCGATTCTTGGCTCGGGTCACTGTCTGTGTGGTGTTTGCACATTCTCCTTGTGTCTGTGTGGGTTTCCTCTGGGTACTCTGGTTTCCTCCCACAGTCCAAAGATGTGTGGGTTAGGTTGATTGACCATGCTAAGAAATTGCCCCTTAGTCTCCAGGGTAGTGGAGATTAGTGGGTATATATATGGGGGTAGGGCCTGGGTGGGATTGTGTTCGGTGCAGACTCGATGAGCCAAAGGGCCTCTTTCTGCACTGTAGGGTTCTATGACTCTATAAATGCAATTAAATCCATATTTAGTAAAGTCTCGATGAATAACTCATTTCACCTTTTCAAGCAGCATTCCAGAACCCTTTATTTATTTCTGGACAATGGAACAGGACTTAAGTGGCTCTAATTGTTTGACATTTTGTGCAGAGTGAGTTTTGGATTTGACTTTAAGTTTAATGTAGGCCGACATCAATTATCAAGAGTGGATCACCTTCCTTTTCATCTCCTCAGTAAATTGATTCACATCAGGCTCCCGTCCCCAGCCTTTCACTGAACAACCTGGAGCACTTCTTGCTCATTTCCAGTCACTTTCAAACTCGATAAGGTTATCGGGCATTGTAGCATGATGCTTGCACTTGACAGACGGATGAAGTGCTCCTGGAAACTAATTATCCACCTATCAAGTGTGCTTTATCTACTTTATTTAAAGGTCATTTCTGTAACTCCTCACACATCAGTCTTTGTATTACCGAACAAATGTACCAAGCGCAGTTTGTCAGGACTCCTTATTTAATAACCCGCTTAATTATGAAAGTTCGCTGGCCGGACCTTTAACATTGTCCAGCGCCTGGGTTTAGGTGGGAGGAAATTTGGCGAAAAATCCAACATGTGCATCGTCCAAATCGAATGCAGCGACTTCCACGTTAACTCAGCTGAATGCGTGAAACTTCCTCCAGAGAGGTGTGTTAAGAATTAAAATATTTAAATGTATGTACGCATCCCATCAATATTTTAAGCAGCATTTAAATTAACTGCACGAGTTTCCTAGTTTTGCCATGGAAACCAAGGCGAGGACAGTGGAAGACATTTCATGGGACTTATTAAAGTCAGCAAGTCAACGATGAATTCTCAATGCTGCTGGCTGCCATCTCCCGCCAGGCCGCCTTTGTTACTGCAGCTGGTATCTTCCTCCCATTGCTGAGGGAGGATATTCCCCTCTAACTCTTCACTACCTCCATAATTTAAAACAAAATCTCCCAACATCGACCGATTGAGCAATCTGAATCAATCTAGAAACTTCCATCCTCTTTTTGGGAAAACTCCAACCTCTGCCAAATCCTGTCTTTGAGTTGGCTCTTTAAATTGTCCAGTTGTGTCATGTCAGTCTGCAATAAACTTGCTGCTGCAGGCCCGATCTGAAAGTAATATTACAATGAGGTGACACCATTAAAATACCACAGACAGACATGTTGAAGGTTTTCCTAAATTCCCTATCCAATATATCACTGCCAGTTCCACCCAACTCCAGTTCACCTCTGTTATCCTGACAGCAGTTTACATCCGACCCCATGCGGACTCGAACACTGTGCTGGGCAAAATATACACCACTGCAAATAGCCATGAGACAAAACATCCCGAGGCCTTATTCATCGTGGCCGGGACTTCAATCAGGCCAAGCTGGAGAGTGTCCTATCAAAGTACAACCAAGACATCTCCTGTTCCACCAGAGGTCCAAACATCCGAGACCACTGCGACACAAAGATCAAACATGCCTACCTCTCTATCGCCCACCCACAGATCAGACCACAAAGCTGTGCTCCTGCTCCCGGCTAATAATCAGAAACTGAAATGGGAGAATCCAATGAAGAAAGTCGTGCAGTGTTGGTCTGCAGAATTGGATGATCTCCTGCAGGACTGCTTCGAGTCAGTTGACTGGTCAGAATTTAAGAACTCTGTGACCAGCCTGAACGAGCACGTCACTATGGTAACTGACTTCATTACTAAGTGTGTAGAAGACTGTGTGCCAAAAAAGAAAATCGGTGTCTTTTCCAACTGGAAACCATCGGTGAACAGGGATATCCATTGCTTGCTGAAATCCAGGTCTGAGAGGTTCAAGTCAGGTGACCCAGACCTACGCAAGAAATCCAGATATGATCTATGGAGAACCATCAAAGATGCCAAGAGACGGTAACAGACCAAGCTAGAGTCCCAGGCTAGCCACACGGACTTCCACTTACTATGGCAAGGTCTGCAAGACAGAACAGGCTACAAGATGAAGGCATATAGAATTGTTGGCATCAATGCGCTCTCGCCGATGAGCTCAGTGCATTTATGCCCATTTTGAGCGAGACGTCAGTGAGAGTACGCCCTCCATCCTGGAAGCCTCAGCTGAACCGATATACAAGGTCACTATTGCAGACATCAGACCAGCTTTCTCAAATGTCAACCCCCGGAAAGTGACTGGCCCAGATGGGCTACCGGGGATGGGCATTCAGATCCTGTGTGGATCAGCTGGCGGGGGTATTCACAGACATCTTCAACCTCTCTTCACAACAATCTGAGGTCCTTATCTGCTTCAAGAAGATGACCATCACCCCTGTACCTGAGAAAAACCAGGCAGTGTGCCTTAATGACCATCGGCCGGTGGCTCTGACATCCATCATTATGAAGTGCTTCGAAAGGTTAGTCATGGAACAAATCAATTCCAGTGTCACTGGACTGCCTGAATCCTCTACAGTTCACCTTTTGCTGCAACAGGTCCACAGCAGATGTCATCTCCCTGGCCCGACACTCAATCCTGGAACACCTGGATGACAAAGGCACTTAAGTCCGACTCCTATTTATTGACTTCAGCTTAGCCTATAGCACCATTATACCGACAAAACTCACCTCCAAACTCTGTGGCCTAGGGCCCGGCTCGTCCCTCTGTGACTGGATCCTAAACTTCCTAACCCACAGAATGCTATTAGCAAGGATAGGCAACAACACCTCCTCCACGATCATCCTCAAAACCAGTGCCCACCAAGGCCATGTCCTCAGACCTTTACTATACTCCTTACCTACCAATGACTGTGTGGCCAAATACCCCTCCAACTCGATTTACAAGTTTACTGATGACACCACCATTGATGAAGGGGAAATGGTCAAGTGCTTCAAGTTTCTAGGTATCCAGATCACCAATAACCTGTCCTAGTCCCTCCACATCAACACTCTAGTTAAGAAAGACCACCTTTCTCAGGGGGCTAAGGAAATTTGGCATGTTTGAACAAAGAACAAAGAACAAAATCAGCCCGGGAAACAGGCCCTTCGGCCCAATGAGCCCGCGCCGCCATCTCAACACCACCAGTCCCCCTCTCCACCCACGACCCCTGTCTAATGTTTTATGGCCATCCAGATTGAGGGAATCTGATTTAGGGACAATTTATTCCTGCCAATCAGCCCAACAGCACATCTTTGGGGTGTGGGAGGAAACCGGAGCACCCGGAGAAAACCCACGCAAGCACGGGGAGAATACGCAAACTCCCACAGACACCGGCCCAAATCCATGTGTCTGCACAGCAATCAGCGATAGTCACTGAGCTGTCGTCTTGCCATGACTCTCACCAACTTTGAGAAATGCACAATAGATAGCATCCTTTTTGGTTGCATCACAGCTTGGTATGCTTCCTGCTCTGTTCAAGACTGCAGAAAACTACAAAGTATTGTGAACAAAGCCCAATTCATCACACAAATCAGGCTCCCATCCATTGACTCTGTCTACGCTTCCTGTTGCTTCAGAAAAGCAGCCAGTATAACTAAGGACATCATGCACCTTGGACACTCTCTCCTTCACCTTCTTCCAATGGGAAAAGTTCTGAGATCAACAGTACCTCATCAAAGAATTCAATCAAACTAGTCAGGCATGATTTGCCTTTAACACATCTGTACTGGATATCCTTGATTAACACAAGTCTTTTTGGATGAAAGTTTACTTTGCCCCTGATAATGTTTTCCAATATCTCTTACACACACTGGCCTATAGTTTCATGGTCTATCCCTTTCCCCTTTAGAGTATAATACTTTAACATTCATAACTCTCCAGTCTTCTGGTGCTATTCCTGTATTCAGTGAGGATATAAAGATAATGATGTGTCTGTCTTATATTGACCTTAATTTTCACAACAACCTATGATGCATCCCTTCTGGACGAGGAGATTTACTGATATTCGATAATGCTAAAGGTTTTTTGTTTTATTTATCCTGTGCCTAACTTATCTCTCCTCTTTTATTCTAACTTTTACATCATTTGCTTCTTTTATGATGTTTTAGTATTTGCCAAGTTCTCTGCTTCTACATGAAGATTTCCCTGTGTCCTTGATAGATGCAACCTTTTATCTCATCAACTGTAGATATATTTATAAGTGTTTTAAAGTATGGGCTAATGCTGCCTGCTAATCTTTTCTTGTAACCTCGCTTTAACCAGCATTAATGTTGCCAATTGTACAATCTTTCTTGATATTAGCTAAACCTTGATTTTACATTGATCATCAGCAACGCCCATGTCCCATGAATGAATAAAAAATCTTTCAGTCTCATCAATTACTTCAGCTCTATGGTTTTGTTAATTTCTTTCCGAATCTCACTAGTCCCTTAGGCTCCCCAGCGTTTCAGGAAAGTTTCTTGTATCTTCCTCCAAGAAGACAGACACAGAGAGGAGCATCTTCCAGCCCCTCACACTGATTGGACCTTCCAGTCCTGTTGAAGATTATCCCTTGAGTTCACTGATTGCGGGGTGGATGGGGCAGGTGAACCATACGGAAGTCCATCAGCATTGATGGGTCCAGAAGATCCTGCTAGCAGCTAATGAAGGGCAGGAGGAAAAGTGCCCTCTGCAGCGAACCAGTGTTTACATCCTGTTGGCAGCTAAGGACCTACAATCTTGGCCAAGATAATTGTTTAGTTTCTTTGTCATTTCCTTACAACCCACTATATATTATCTATTCTTTGCCTGTAGTGGGCCCACATGTATTTGAACCAACCTTCTCCCATTTAATACATCTACGAACACTTTTACAGTAAATATTTATGTTCCTTGCTTGTTTAATTTCATATTCTACTTTTTCTTTCTTTATCACTTTCTTGGTTTTATTTTGCTTAGTTTTAAAATGCTCCCAATTCTCAAGCTTACCTAAAAGAGGCCAATTCTCAAGCTTATGAATTTTTTGGCAACTTCATGTGGTGTGTGTGCACATGCACACACACAGGAACACACACACACACATATACACAGAAACACACACGCACACATACACATGCACACACACACACACACACACAGAAACACGCACACTCACATACACAGAAACACACACATGCACAGATACACACACATACACAGAAACGCACACACAGAAACACAGACACACACGCACACACACAAACACAGGAACATGCACACACAAACACATGCATGCACGCACACATAAACAGAAAAAAATGCGTGCATACGTATACAGAAACATGCACGCACTCACAAATACACATACGCTGAAACTCACACACGCACACACAAATGCACACACACAGAAACACGTGTGTGTGTTTCTGAGTGTGCATGTGTTTTTGTGTATATTTGTGTGCACGCATGTGTGTTTCTGTAAGTGTGTGCATGTGTACCTGTGTGCATGTGTGTTTGTGTGTTTATGTGTGATTTGTGTGTGTGTGTGTTTCTGTGTTTGTGTGTGTGTGTTTCTGTGACTGTGATTTGTGCGCGCGTGTGTGTGTGTTTTTCTGTGTGTGTGCTCTAAGCCTGAAAGAATGACGGCATTCACAATCTCCCCCAAATCCATGACATCTGTCTTGCTGCTTCTGCTTTGTGGCATTTACCTCATCTTGACTTTGTAGTGATGTCAGGAATTTGATAGCTTCTACCCCCGATCAACAAACATATCGAACCACTCACAACATATTGGACTGCTGCCAAAATCACCAACCTAGAAAGTCATCCTATCTCTCCATACAGCTGATGGCCGGTAAAACTCAATGCTTAAAAATTGCAAAAAAATCAATTGCTAAGAAGAAAATATAATATGCGAAACACCTCGATTATTTCGAAGACAATTTTGAAACTTGATGCGGCTGTACACTCTGCTAACATACACTTTCAACAGTTTCAGATAGAAATTTAACCTTGACCATCTTTTGCCATCCAGTGTTACAATAGTCACGACACCCCATTGTGTCCTCCTTTGAAAATGCTGTTATTGTGTTTCATGTGATTATTTGAGTGCTTCTCTCCCTATTTCTCATCGTCAGGTTAATTTATCACGTTGGAAAACCCTCGCTCTTTGTCATCCAAAGCTGAGAATGCTGTACTTTCAAAGATCAATCAATCACTGAACAAGAGAAAGGTTGAAAGGAGCCCTTTGTTGACACATGGTATGCACCATGGTCCCTTATTCCTGGCTGCCTGTGTCTTCACAACCATACATTTAACTTACTGTAAAAGATTTGGAAAAGTGACTCATAATGATGGGTAGAATTGTAGAGTCGTACAACGCAGAAGAGGCACTTTGGCCCATCGAGTTTGCTCCGACATGCAAGAAATACCTGACATTCCACCTAACCCCATCTACCAGCACTTGGCCTATAGCCTTGAATGTTACGATGTGCCAAGTGCTCATCCAGATGCTTTTTAAAGGATGTGAGGCAAGCTGCCTCTACCACTCTCCCAGGTAGTATATTCCAGGCCGTCACCACCCTTTGGGTAAAAAAGCTTTTCCTCACATTCCCCCTGAGCCTCCTGCTCCTCACCTTGAACCTATGTCCCCTCGTGACTCACCCTTCAACTAAACTCTTAAACTGGTTTAAAGACACTTTACCTGAATGCACGAAGCATTCGGAACAAAGTGAGTGAGCTGATGGCGCAAATTGGCACAAATGGATATGATCTAGTGGCCATTACGGAAACATGGTTGCAGAGTGACAGGGACTGGGAGCTGAATGACCAGGAATATCAGGTCTTTAGGAAGGATAGACAAGAGGAAAAAGGGGATGGGGTAGCTCTGTTAATTAAGGATAATATCAGGGCGGTAGTAAGGGAAGATATAGGCTCCAAAGAGCAAAACGTGGAATTGATGTGGGTGGAGATAAGGAATAGTAAGGGGAGGAAGACGATGGTGGGTGTGGTCTGTAGGCCCCCAAATAATAACTTTGAGGTGGGGCGGGCTATAAACAAGCAAATATTTGATGTGTGCAGAAACGGAACGGTGGTAATTATTGGGCATTTTAATCTGCATATTGATTGGATGACCCAAGTTGGACGCAGTGGGCTTGAGGAAGAGTTCTTGGATAGTTTCCTTGAACAGTATGTAACAGAACCTACGAGGGAGCGAGCTATCTTAGATCTGGTGCTGTGTAACGAGGCAGGTAAAATTAAGGATCTTCTTGAGAGGGATTCTCTTGGGACGAGTGATCATAGTATGATTGAATTTCTGATGCAGATGGAGGATGAGAAAGTAGGATCCCGGACCTGTGTCCTCTGTTTGAACAGAGGGGAGTATGATAGGATGACAACGGAATTGGCGAATGTAGATTGGGGCGCAGATTGGTTGGTAGGACGGCTGAGGAACAGTGGAGGATCTTTAAGGAGGTCCTTTTTGGTACTCAGCAGAAATATATTCCGATGGTAAAGAAGGACTGTAGGAGAAGGGATAACAAGCCATGGTTATCTAAGGAAATAAAGGAGAATATTAAATTAAAAGCTGATGCGTTCAGAATGGCTAAAAATAGTAGGCGATTAGAAGATTGGGAAAGATTTAAAAATCAACAAAGAATGACTAAGAAGGTGGTAAAGAGTATGAAGCCAAACTAGCTCTAAATATAAAAAATGACAGTAAAAGTTTTTACAAATATATAAAGAAGAGGAGGCTGGCTAGAGTGAATGTTGGACCCTTAGAGGATGAGAGGGGGAATTTAGTGATGGGCGATGAGGAAATGGCTGAAGCCTTAAATAAGTTTTTTGCCTCGGTCTTCACGGAGGAGGACGCGAATAGTTTGCCGGGCATTAAAGATAGAAGGATGGTAGGAGATGAGGGCCTAAATGCGATTACTGTCACCAGAGAGGTAGTGCTTGATCGACTAATGGAACTGAAGGTGGACAAGTCCCCAGGACCGGATGGAATGCATCCCAGGGTTCTGAAAGAAATGGCAGAGGTGATAGCAGATGCCTTAGTAATTATTTATCAAAATTCGCTGGACTCCAGGGAAGTGCTGGAAGATTGTAAAACGGCTAATGTTACGCCATTGTTTAAAAAAGGTAGCAGACAAAAGGCAGGGAATTATAGGCCAGTTAGTTTAATGTCTGTAGTTGGAAAAATGCTAGAATCCGTCATCAAAGAAGAAATAGCGAGGCATCTAGAAAAGAATGGTTTGATCGAGCAGACGCAGCACGGATTTATTAAGGGGAAGTCTTGTTTGATGAATTTATTGGATTTCTATGAGGATGTGACTAGTGCGGTAGACAGGGGAACTGGTGGATGTGGTGTTTTTAGATTTCCAAAAGGAATTTGATAAGGTGCCTCACTAAAGGTTGCTACAGAAGGTTAGGGTGCACGGAGTTGGGGGTAAGGTGTTAGCGTGGATAGAGGATTGGCTGTCTAATAGGAAGCAGAGAGTTGGTATCAATGGGTGCTATTCTGGTTGGTGGTTGGTGACTAGTGGAGTGCCGCAGGGATCGGTGCTGGGGCCTCAACTGTTCACCATTTATATAGATGATCTGAAGGAGGGGGCTGAGTGTAGGGTGACGAAATTTGCTGATGACACGAAGATGAGTGGAAAAGCAAATTGCGTGGAGGGGGTGGAAAGACTGCAGAGAGATCTGGATAGGCTGAGCGAGTGGGCGAGGACCTGGCAGATGGAGTATAACGTTAGCAAGTGTGAGGTTATCCACTTTGGTAGAAATACTAGCAGGAGGGATTATTATTTAAAAGGCAAAAAGCTGTAACATGCTACGGTGCAGAGGGACCTGGGGGTCCTTGTGCATGAGTCGCAAAAACCCAGTCTGCAGGTGCAGCAGGTGATCAAGAAGCCGAGTGGGATGCTGGCCTTTATAGCGAGGGGGATAGAATATAAAAGTAGGGAGGTCTTGCTGCAACTGTACAGGGTACTGGTGAGGTCGCAGCTGGAGTACTGTGTGCAGTTTTGGTCGCCACATTTGCGGAAGGATATTTTGGCCTTGGAGGGAGTGCAGAGGAGGTTCACTGGGCTGTTACCGGAGATGAGGGGGTTCATGTTCTGCCAAGTTCTGCACACATTAGGACGGCCTCAACCATCACACTATCTGTAACCCCCATGACTTGCCTGAGCTTGCAAAATCTCACTAACTGACCTAGCTGGACACAATACACATCTCTTTAACCTGTGCTTAATGCTCTCTGTACTCACAGTGTCTATACTTTTAAAACTTGATTAAAGACTCGCTTTCCAACTATTATCTTGTAAATTGAGTTTGTGTCTATATATGCCCTGTTTGTGAACACAAGAACTCACTCACCTGAGAAAGGAGCGAGACTCCGAAAGCAAGTGCTACCAAATAAACCAGTTAGACTTTAACCTAGTGTTATGAGACTTCTTACTGTGCTTACCCCAGTCCAACAGTCGCATCTTCACATCATGGCTATGAGTCAGCAGTGCTGACCGCTGTGTCACCGTGCTGCCGTACTTGTCACTTGTCTTTATTCTATTATTATTCATTCTCTTTAATTTACGTACCTTCACGTATTCTTCTTTAACTAATAGACCAAACTGATCTGTGGACCCCACATCGGCACAGTGGCAAGAAGCATGATTTAAGCAGATGTAGGCGTACAGGGCTTATTCCCTCCTCAGGCTGAGAGCTCATGAATCTCATTAATCTTCGGTAAGCGAAGTTAAGTGACGCACAGAGCAGGGAACTCGGTCTCCCCACTTCGGTGTTTGGAGTAAATCGCTCAATTGCTTAAGCTGGACCAGCAACCTTGGCGATTAAACTCTTGACCTTGCAGTTGGGAGTCAGATGCTGAACTGCTTGAGCCAACGTTCTGCAAGATGTGATTTCCTATATTGGTTATTATGAGCACATCATGAATCAACCTGCCAGAAAGCTTGTCAGTGACAAAGTAGGTAAGTGAGACTGAATACCCACATTAAAGGGGGGAAAAGAGACTCCAGTGTCTATCTGATACAAAGACAATTTCCAAACAGCAATTTTTTAATATATCTTATCATAGAGAGATGAAAAATTTGATGCGTATATTTTAAATACTGCACAAATGTTCCGCAAAAGCTGTTTGTCCTGATTTCAAAAGTGTCTATGTGTTGCAAAGTCAGAACAGGAAAAGGGCACATGAAAGAAAGCGCAGCTCACTGCAATCTTTTCACTGGAAACTGTACATTGTAAAATTGATCCATCATTGTTGTGTCTTTATCGTTTTTTTTATGGGACCTGGGTGTTGCTGGCTGGTCCATCACTTTTTGCCCAACCCGAATTGCCCTGAAGGGGGCACTTAAGAATCAACTGTGGATCGAGAGTCACATGTAGGCCAGCAGACTTCCCTTCCCTAAAGGGTATTAATGAATTAGTTGTTTATTTTAACCACAATGGTTTCACAGTTACCATTGGACTTTTGATTCCAGATCTTTATTCAATTCAGATTTCGCCATCTGTAGCGATGGGATTCGAATCCGGGACCCCATGACGTTGCCCTGGGTCTCTGGATTACTAGTCCAGTGACAATGACACCGCCTCCCTACAACCTTTGTTTTTAAGAGCTGGGAACAAGGGAAGTATCCCCAAAAAACTTCCTCAGTTAAATTACAAGGGATGTGCTGTGCTCTTCTGCAAGTGTACAATACCCAATTACTTATTGCCAAGCAGTGGCACCCAGCAGCACCATGATTTTTTTATTCATTCATGGAATGTGGGCGTCACTGGCTGGGCCAGCATTTATTGCCCATCCCTGAGGGCATTTAAGAGTTAACCACATTGCTGTGGCTCTGGAGTCACATGTAGGCCAGACCAGGTAAGGACATTAATGAACCAGATGGGTTTTTATGACAATCAATTCATGGTCATCAGTAGACTTTTATTGAATTCAAATTTTACCATCTGCCATGGTGGGATTCGACCCCAGGTCCCCATCTCCCTGGATCTCTGGATGTCTATTCCGGTGGCAATATCATGCCACTGCCTCCCCAAGTTTAAAGCTCATTTATTAGTGTCACAATTAGGCTTACATTAACACTGCAAAGAGGTTACTGTGAAAATCCCCTAGTTACCACACTCTGGCACCTGTTTGGGTGCCCTGCGGGAGAATTTAGCATGGCCAATGCACCTAACCAGTACATGTTTCAGACTGTGGGAGGAAACCGGAGCGCTCAGGGGAAACCCACGCAGACACGGGGAAAACTTGCGGACTCCTCACAGACAGTGATCCAAGTCAGGAATCGAACCTGAGTCCCTGAAGCTATGAGGCAGCAGTGCTAACCACTGTGCCACTGTACCACCGCTATTGAGGATGATGCCATTTTACTGCCCCATGCTGCATCTCAGCACCCAACTCACTCTCATCTAGCCTTAGGCATGCAAGCGAGCTGTTAATGATGTGACTGCAGATGTTTTACTCCCCGCTCCATCCCGTACCCTCACACATCCCTTCCCATTCTGCGTTGCTGCTCTCAAATACCCAAGGACTACTACCTGTCCATCTACAAACCTCCTTGGGAGGGTGAGAGGGAGGAAAGACAACAACAGCACAGTGCCGATGAAGAGGCCTTCTCACTTGATCTGGCCCTCTCCAGACGCCAGCTCAGATACTGCTGTTCTTGGTGAGCTTAGGTTAATATCAGCATGTAGTGAGTCATCTGGGTAGTGATGGCCTGCAGTCAGCCCAGCGAGAAAAAGATGGTTTATTTGCCAGCTCACTGGAGCGCAACGGCAGAATCCTGCTACAGAGAACCCTGATGAAGTTCTGAGTGGGATGTCCGGGGGGGGGGAGGGAGGGTAGGGAGGCGGGGGTGGGTGGTTGTCAGTTGGAGGTTAATCACACCGAGATCTTGGATGCTTTGGTAGGCCTGCTCGGCAGCTTTCTCTCCCTGTCAAAGCTGTCCGGCTCCAAACTGGCAGACGGCATTGTACACAGCCTGCCCTTTCTGTAGCCTGTGCTCCATTTCCTTGTGGTGTTGCCAGACCCAGAGGCACTGTCACTGCTTTCCCATATCAGTTGCAGCCTTTGTGAGGACAGGTCAACTTCTCCTCTTGTGCACCAGCTCCAGGATGTGGCAACTTTCACCGGCCAGTGCAGGAACTCACCGCAACACCTCCAAATACATTCCCGTGACACGCTGGAAATGTTCCAAAAAATAAAACCCAAATTACATGCGATCAGCGCGTCTGGTTTTTGAAACAAGTTTATTTATTATTGTCACAAATAGGCTTATATTAACACTGCAATGAAGTTACTGTGAAAACCCCCTAGCCACCACACTCCTACACCTGTTTGGGTACACAGAGGGAGAATTTAGCATGGCCAATGCACCTAACCAGCACATCTTTCAGACTGTGGCAGACGCGATGGGTCGTACTTGGGCTGCTCTTGGTTGTTCGAGATTGGCCTAGTGCTTCACGTCGTTAGCGCATGCTTAAACTGGACCAGATACTGGGCAAGACGACAGCTCAGTGACTATCACTGATTGCTGTGCAGACACATAGATTTGGGCCGGTGTCTGTGGGAGTTTGCGCATTCTCCCCGTGCTTGCGTGGGTTTTCTCCGGGTGCTCCAGTTTCCTCCCACACCCCAAAGATGTGCTGTTAGGCTGATTGGCAGGAATAAATTGTCCCTAAATTAGTTTCCCTCAATCTGGATGGCCATAAAACATTAGACAGGGGTCGTGGGTGGAGAGGGGGACTGGTGGTGTTGAGGTGGCGGCGTGGGCTCGTTGGGCTGAAGGGCCTGTTTCCCGGGCTGATTTTGTTCTTTGTTCTTAAACCGGAGCACCCGGAAGAAACCCCTGCAGATATGGGGGGAACATGCAGGCTCTGTACAGACAGTGACCCCAGCTAGGAGTCGAACCTGGGTTCCTGGAGCTGTAAGGCAGCAGCGCCAACCATTGTGCCACCATGCCGCCTCTTGTTGAAGATGGTGGCATCTTACTGCCTCATGCTCCTTCTCAACACCCAACTCACTCTCATCTAGCCTCATGTTAACAACTGTGCCACCCCTAACCCTACCGCAGGGGCCAGCTTGCAACTTTGCCTTTGTTTTTTGTTCAGTAAATAGGGGCGTGGACCATTTGTCATCCAGATTTGAAAGCCTGGCTTCACATCAGACAGTTAGGCTACGTGGATGTCAGGATTGTATTGAATCAGAGCCTTTCGGCACCACGGATGACATTATAGCTGTGGCACCCTCATCCATGGAGATCTCCCTGTGGCCCACACAGGAACCACAGCTGCCTGAGGGATGCAAGTAGAACCCTACAAAGTTACTGCAGCATGGTTAATAGCAGCGCCACAAGAACCAAATTTAGCTCTGGGTCTTCAAGCAGTTTTTAAACCGAGTCCAGTCGATCATTATTGCAAGAATCATTAAGTTCTGCTGGCTTGAAGTACACAAGTAATCAAAACAAAAGTGGGTCTTTTACTCTTGACTGATCCAGTCTGCGCTGTGTGTGTAGTGTAGGTCAGGTTTTCTGCCTGATATTACCCACGGATTCCACCATCTGTCTCCAGAGATAAAATCCTTGTTGTCTAAATGCACTTGGCATGAAAAATTATCATTTATGTTGATAGAGTGGATGAGTTTCATTAATGTGCAAATGCAGAACTTCAGCAGAATTTCTATAATCTGCAGACAACCTTGACTTTCTCGCTGCTCGAAAGTTGCATCAACACAAATATTTATGGTCCTAATGTTGCTCACAATTAGAGGCAAGTGTCACAAATTGTGCATTTGAATAATACCGCCCGCAATCCCAGAAACTCACTTGGAACAATAATAATCAACTCAAAAATTAGCAGAGATCCTTGGGCAGAGGTGGTGTGACAGTCGGTTAGAATGTGGGAGGTGGAACTCAAGGCTATCAAAGCCAGCAGAGATTGTATGGGAGGTGGCAAAAGATGGCGTGGGAATCAAAACTTGAAAAATATGGCGTAAGAATCAAGAGAGATGTGTGGGAGCTGTTGAAATGGTGTGGGAGCTGTTGAAATGGTGTGGGAGTTGGCAGGGATGGTGTCAGAGTTGGCAGAGATGGCGTCAGAGTTGGCATGATAGTGTAGGCTTTGGTAGAGATGGTGTGGGAGTAGCAGAGATGGCATGGGGGTTGGCAGAGGGTGTAGAATTTGGCAGAGACGGTATTAGAGTTGGCATTGTTGGCAGGGATGGTGCTGGAGCTGACAGATGATGGTGACTGGGATTTTCTAGCTGTGGTTATTGCCACTTTGGAGGATGTTAGCCATTGGCTGACAGTTTCTCCAGCGGCACGGACAGCGAGCAATGCAAATGGCCATTGCCTTTAGCATTCATTTAAATATCATGAATTCTCATCAAGAAAAGCAGCTCACCAGCCCCACTTCAGATTATAGCACCATCCCGGTGGTGTGATTCATGCCAGGTATCAGAGACATGCACCTGGTGAACACCACTTCACTTATGACCTCAAGGTATGGTTGTCTACCTTTCATTCTCAGTTGCTCTGACTCATGCCAGGGTTGTGTGGGCAAAACCAGCAGGGAGGCATGGGAATCTCTGAGCTGACGTTTGCCATTCCAGACCAGTGGGAAGGCTGGGGGAGGGTGGGGCAAGAGGGAGGAGAGATGGGGAAAGAGATAGAGGGATAAAGGCTTGACTGCAGGGAGGGTGGAAGAGTGGAGAGGAGTGCTCACAAACACATGGCCTGTGGGAGAGAGTACGGGCCTGAAAGCTTAGGTAGATCCAGCCACAATATAGAGGGTTGCAGTTGGTATGTGTGTCCTGGTCCCAGGCCAGGGAAGGGGAAAGCCTGTTGGTCCTGTGTCAGCCGTATCCATTATGACACATGTCGGCCCTAGGGATGGGGAAGAGGTAATGGTGGGCACTCAGTAGTCTCATTGTTGGTGGCAGGGGTGGGGACGGGTGTCTCTAAGTCACAATGCAAAAAGCCTCAAGGTGAGGAGGGGTCAGGTCCACATGGGGCATCGGGGCACCAACATCAAATGGTTCAGAGGGTTAGGACACGGATATCAACTCTAATCACAATGGGATGGAGAATGAGAGGGGGAGGAAGGAAAGGGATTGGAGAGAGGGAAACCTGAACATGATTCTCCGCCAGCGCAATGGCGGGTTTTTGATAGTTGCAGAGAATGGGTTGAAGTTGAATGCCCTGGTTGTCAAACTTCAGCACCGCTATTTTGCAAGCTGATGCAATGATGCAGTTGAAAAGAAATGACAGGGGAAGGCTTGTGGGGGCAGTTGGCCACTGCACTCATGGGCCAGTTGGAGAGGTACACAGTTGAGGGGTAGGTATGGCTGAGACACGTTAGAAACACTCAAAAGCCAACTTAGAGAATGTAGCCTGGAGCACATCCATGCAAGAATATAATCCTGATTGGAGATTGACTTGCATTAGCAGAGTAAATATGTGGGCTTACGGGGATAGGGTGGGACTGTTGTCGGTGCAGGCTCGATGGGCCGAATGGCCTTCTTCAGTACTGCAGAGATTCTATGATTTAATTTGTGATGATTTGGACTCTCCAGCTGCCACTGACAGATTTTAAAAATAACTCAAACCCAGCACTGTCAACTCGAGAAAAATAGATAAATCATCAGCATATTTAAACTATCCCAACGAGAAAAGCAACAGGATCACCAAGTTCAACCTGATGTCAGCAGAATCATTAACATTCAAGAGTCATATATCCCTTCGGTTTTACTGGAATCTAAATTGTTTAATCTATCCTCCCACTCTAATCTATGTGTAGTTTTTCCTTTGCTATTTCACTGAGATGAGGTTAAGTACAATAAAAACTATTCTTTTTTAAAGTAATCAATAAAACCTGTCTCTGAGTGTCTTTTACAGCCAAGGCACACAAACACTCACTGAATTGACAAAAACCTGGATTGAAGGCTGAAATTTTCCAGCCCTTCATGCTGACGGGATCTTCCAGCCCCGCCGACGTGAGTGGAGATTTCAATGGCTCACTGGCCTCTCCGTGGGGAAATCTATTGTGGGGAGGGTGGAAAATTAAGCCAAATGGTAGGAATAGAGGGAGACATTCGATCCGTCTTATCTGACTGAACCACAGTTCAACCAACTATACACAGTTTATGACTTAGTTTTACAGTTATTCAGTTTAATAATACCCAATTCTCTGAACATTATCATTCCTTCGTGAATGGACACAAACTCTCCAAATTTAGTTGTGACAGAAATATTTTGCCTTTGTGTGGAGTGCCGTTTGAGTGATAGGGTATTATATATCACATATTGACGGGCTCTAATTCTATGTACCGTCTGAAGAGAAAGCAGTTTGAAGAAATGACTCAACGCTGACAGAAATTTGTTGACTTGCATTTCCAATTAGTTCTGCATTTCCCGTAAACACTTGCAGCTTCCAGTATCTCCCAAGCTTTGCAGCAAATCCAGTGACCCCGAGCATCTCGAACAGGACAACAATCTGATGCCGGCCTCCAGCTGCTCCTGTTTCAACGACCGCAAAGTTCCATCTGGGGTTGGTTAATTTGTATGTTGAGCTGTGGCTTCCTGTCGAGGGAATGCAGATATAACGGAGTGATGTGGCAATTCAAAGCTGGAGAGGTGGATTAAAGCTGGTGCAGGTACTAGATTGAGGGAATGGTCATTGGGTTCTGTGCCTAACACGTCCCATTCTGGAGTAACTAGTCATCTTCTACCTTGATGCCACTCTCAAATAATACAACTTTGTGTCTCAGATCCAGACTTCATGCTGATGCCTCTATTTGGATCCTTGAAGGATTCAGGTCCACTTTTTTGATTCCTCAAGGTATCCTCCCCACCCCCGCCCCGCACCCCGCCCCATATGCTTTGATCTCTTCAGCCCCATGAGTAATATCTAACTCCTTCTTGAAATCGCACAATGTTTTGGCCTCAATTGCTTTCGGTAGCAGTGAATTCCACAGGTTCACCACTCTCTGGGTGAAGAAATTTCTCCTCATCTCTGGCTTAACTCCCGTATTCTCAGACTATGAGCGGTCCAAGTGTTAGATTTGTTTGTGGGAGAGCACTTTGGAGATAGTGACCACAATTCGGTGTCTTTCATTTTTGCAATGGAGAGGGGTAGGGCCATACAGCAGGGCAAGTTTATAATTGGGGGGGATTAATTATGATGCAATTAGGCAAGAATTAGGGAGCATAAGATGGGAACAGAAACTGTCAGGTATGGGCACAAATGAAAAGTGGAGCTTGTTCAAGGAACAAATACTGCGTGTCCTTGATGAGTATGTCCCTGTCAGGCAGAGAGGAAATGGCCGAGAGAGGGAACCATGGTTCATAAAAGAGGTTGAATGTCTTGTCAAGAGGAAAAATGAAGAGTATTTAAGGATGAGAAAACAAGGTTCATTTGGGTCGCTTGAGGGTTATAAGATAACAAGGCACGAAAAAAAGGGCTTAAGAGAGCCAGGAGGGGGCATGAGATGTCCTTGACAGGTCGGATCATGGAAAACCCTAAGGCATTTTACTCTTATGTGAGAAATAAAAGAATGACCAGGGTGAGGTTAGGTCCGGACAAGGATAATAGTGGGAACTTGTGCACGGAGTCAGAAGAGATAGGAGAGGTGATGAATGAATACTTTTCTTCAGTGTTCACTAAGGAGAGGGGCCATGTTTTTGAGGATGAGAGTGTGATACAGGCTGATAGGATGGAGGAGGTAGATGTTCTGAGGGAAGATATATTAGCAATTTTGAAAAATCTGAGGGTCAATAAGTCCCCTGGGGCCAGATGGGATACATCCTAGGATTCTTTGAGAGGCAAGGGAGAAGATTGCAGAGCCTTTGGCTTTGATCTTTGTGTCCCCACTGTTCATGGAGATAGTCATGATGTGGAGATGCCTGTGTTGGACTGGGGTAAACACAGTAAGAAGTCTGATAACACCAGGTTTAAGCAAACCTGGTGTTGTCAGACTTCTTACATGGGGATAGTGCCAGAGGACTGGAGAGTGGTGAATGTTTTTCCTTTGTTCAAGAAAGGAAATAGGAATGACCCTGGTAATTATAGGCTGGTCAGTCTTACTTCAGTGGTTGGTAAGTTAATGGAAAAGGTCCTGAGCGATAGGATTTATGACCATTTGGAAAGATGCAGCTTAATCTAGGATAGTCAACACATTTTGGTGAAAGGCAAGTCTTGCCTCACAAATTTGATCGAATTCTTTGAAGAGGTAACTAAGTGTGCGGATGAAGGTAACGCAGTTGATGTTGTATACATGGATTTTAGTAAGGTGTTTGATAAGGTTCCCCATGATCGGCTCATGAAGGAAGTAAGGAGGTGTGAGATAGAGGGAAATTTGGCCAATTGGATAAGTGACTGGCTATCTCATAGAAGACAAATGGTGGTGGTGGATGGAAAATTTTCAGACTGGAGACCAGTTACCAGCGGTGTACCACAGGGATCAGTGCTGGGTCCTCTGCTATTTGTGATTTTTATCAATGACTTGGAGGAGGGGCACTGAAGAGTGGTTAGTAAATTTGCTGATGACATCAAGATTGGTGGAGTAGTGGATGAGGTGGAGGGCTCTTGCAGGCTGCAAAGAGACATTGAGAGGATGCAGAGCTGGGCCAAAAAATAGTAGATGGAGTTTAACTCTGATAAGTGCAAGGTGATTCATTTTGGTAGGACAAACTTGAATGTGGATTACAGGGTCAATGGCAGGGTTCTGAGAAATGTAGAGGAACAGAGAGATGTTGGGATTCATATCCACAGATCTCTGAAGGTTGCCACTCAAGTGGATAAAGCTGTGAAGAAGGCCTATAGTGTGTTAGCGTTTATTAACAGGGGATTTGAGTTTAAGAGCCATGAGGTTATGCTGCAACTGTCAGTGTGGAGTTTGCATGTTCTCCCCGTGTCTGCATGAGTTTTCTCCAGGTGCTCCGGTTTCCTCTCACACTCCAAAGATGTGCAGATTAGGTGGATTGATTGCGCTAAATTGCTCCTTAGTGTCCAAAGATGTGTAGGCTGGATGGATTGGCCATGCTAAGTGTATGGGGCTGTAGGATGAGGTGGGGGGGGGGGAAGGCTGGTTGAGGTGACAGAGATTCGGTGCAGACTCGATGGGCTGAATGGCCTCCTTCTGCACTGTAGGGCTTCTATGATCCAAGAATATGTCTAGACACAATATTACCAAAGAGGGTGGATATTCCAATCCTTTTTTTTTAAGAAGCAAAATGTGGCATTTATTTTTGGCATGTAAGTATAGGGATCATGCAGAATGTAAAGAGAATCTAAGATATTTTCTTCTGATATCTAATTAGTGTGTTCCTCAGTAAAACAACTCTTCCAGCCTGTATTAACACGGAAACACTCACGGTCTGCCTTGTCAATGCTGAAAAACTTCCAGGTGCAAGATTTTCAGCTGAATAGGGTCTACCTGAGGCACTGACTCACACTGAAAACAGAAATATGATTAAACAAAACAGGATGCATCGGCACACAAGCTCCAGGGGCTTCCTTTTCTCTTTTACTGCCCTATCCTTTCCACTGTGCCTTTGTAAAATCTCATTACGTGCCTTCCCTTCTGTTCCGCATTTTCCTTGCTGTTCTTAATCCGCGAATTTCATTCTTGTGAGTTTTCCCAGCGTTTTGCCGAACCTTCCCCCGCTGGGAAATGAGACAAAACAGGAGACTGTGTGCCAACTCGACAGAACCAAAGGTTTAACTACAGCTGTGTCAGAAATCAATAGAAATGCTGGGAATTGGCAGTTCTTTCAAAACAATCATGCTTCACAATATTAAGAAAGCCCACCAATGCCTCTACTTTCTCAGAAGGCAAAGGAAATTTGGCATGTCAGCTACGACTCTCACCAACTTTTACAGATGCACCATAGAAAGCACTCTTTCTGGTTGTATCACAGCTTGGTATGGCTCTTGCTCTGTCCAAGGTCGCAAGAAACTACAAACGATTGTGAATGTAGCCCAGTCCATCACACAAGTCAGCCTCCCATCCATTGACTCTGTCGACACGTCCCTCAGCAAAGCAGCCAGCATAATTAAGGAACCTACACACCCTGGACATTCTCTCTTCCACCTTCTTCCGTCGGGTAAAAGATCCAAAAGTCTGAGGTCACATACCAACCGACTCAAGAACAACTTCTTCCCTGCTGCCGTTAGACTTTTGAGTGGACCTACCTCACATTAAGTTGATCTTTCTCTACACCCTAGCTATGACTGTAACACTACATTCTGCATTCTCTCCTTTCCTTCTCTATGAAGGGTGTGCTTTGTCTGTATAGTGCGCAAGAAACAATACTTTTCACTATACTAATACATTTGACAATAATAAATTTAATCAAACCAGGCTGAATGTGGGAAAGCTGTTAGAATAGACGCTGTTAAGAGTCTTCGATATTGCAGGCACAATGCAATAAAATTATCTTAAATGTGTCCTCAAATTAAAGTCCATAACAACACTGTGAATACTCTCATGGGGAAGAATTATAACTGAAACAACCCATCAATGGCACAGACCCATTGGTATCTGTGTAGGAGATAAGATGGCAACTCCCAAACAATTGCAAATTGCGCCACAGTTCTGCCCCATGAAGTGGCTAAGAAGTTAACGCTGTAATTTTTGCAACTTGACTTTCCAGTTGTTTAATATCCTCAGGTGCACTGAAGTCATTATATGAATAATTGACCAAAGAACATAATAAACTTCCCAAAATAAATGCATCTTCCCCCCATTAGTCACTTGAATTGAAGAGATATTTTCAAAAAGGTTAGTTAATTTACAGCTACCAACTCAGACACTGCCACAGGACATACCTTTGAGACTATTGTAACTTCAGGATTTACACATGGTGAGTCATAGAATCACTGGGCCCTGTTTTACCATTTTGATCCCAAGTGCTGGGCGGACTTGAGACTGGGAATGTTTCAGATCTGACTTTTAGACCTGTTTTCAGGCGCTCCCATATACATACTGCCTGCAAAAAGATCAGCGATTCCAAATCGCGCTGCACAAGCCTGTGGGCGGGGTTTAACACACCCATAAAATGTTGAGAGGAATGGATAGGGTGGATTCTCAGAGGCTATTTCCCAGGGCTGAAATGATCGCTACGAGAGGACACAGGTTTAAGGTGCAGGGAAGCAAGTACAGAGGAGATGTTAGGGGTAAGTTTTTCACTCAGAGGGTGGTGAGTGAGTGGAATCGGCTGCCGTCAGTGGTGGTGGAGGCAAACTCGCTGGGGTCTTTTAAAAGACATCTGGATGAGTATATGGGATTTAATGGGATTGGGGGTTATAGATAGGTCTATGGATTGGTGGGTATTGATGTGATCGGCGCAACTTGTGGGCCGAAGGGCCTGTTTGTGCTGTAGTGTTCTATGTTCTATGCTCAAAATCCTGCAGCTCTGATCAGCACTTCCAACTGCGCGTGCGCAGAAAAAGTGTTAGAATTCTGCTTCCCACACCCCTCCTGGGCCAGATAATGACACCCCCTAGCCCCCACAGACATTGCCCCACCCCCATAACATTAATAACACCCTTATCCCCCACCCCCCCACCACTCAGACTGATCATGGGCCCCTCCCCCCACTTCTCCTCCACTGATCCCAGGCAGAATGACAGTGGATTCCCCTCCCCCGCAACTGATCTCAGACAGAGTGGAAGCAGATCCCCCTTCTCCTCCACTGATCTCAAGCAGAGTGGCAACGGATAGCTCCTCCTCCCCCTCCACGATCTCAAGCAGAGAGCTGTCGGATGCTCAGCACTTACCCCCTCACTGATGGAGCGCCCGGATCGGACCTCTATGGAGCATGTATGTTTTGCGCCGATTCCGGATGGGTGAAATCGATGGTAAAGTGGGAAGTGCTGGCAAAGTTGGGTGTGCAGCCCATTAAGTCAATTTAAATGCATGCTTTACCAAGATTTTGCGTCCGAAAATAGGTGCAATGCGATGGTAAAATCGGGCCCACAGAGTCGTAGAGGTTTACAGCATGGAAACAGGCCCTTCAGCCCAACTTGCCCATGCCGCCTTTTGTTTAACCACTAAGCCATTCCCAATTGCCCGCATTTGGCCCATATCCCTCTATACCCATCTTACTCATGTAACTGTCTAAAAGCTTTTTAAAAGACAAAATTATGCCCACCTCTACTACTAGCTCTGGCAGCTTGTTCCAGATACTCATCACCATCTCTGTGAAAAAATTGCCCCCTGGACCCTTTTGTATCTCTCCCTTCTCACCTTAAACCTATGTCCTCTAGTTTTATACTCCCTTTGGGAAAAGATGTTAACTATCTAATTGATATATGCCCCTCATTATTTTGTAGACCTCTATAAGATCACTCCTAAGTCTTCTTCGCTCAAGGGCAAAAAGACCCAGTCTTTCCAGACTCTCCTTATAACTCAAACCATCAAGTTCCAGGAGCATCCTAGTAAATCTTTTCTGCACTTTGTCGAGTTTAATAATATCCTTTCTATAATAGGGTGACCAGAGCTGTACACAGTATTCCAAGTGTGGCCTGATCAATGTCCTTTACAACTTCAACAAGATGTCCCAACTCTTGCATTCAATGTTTTGACCAACGAAACCAAGCATGCTGAATGCCTTCTTCACCACTCTGTCCACCTGCGACTCCATTTTCAAGGATCTTTGAACCTATACGCCAAGACCATTAACTGAGAAACTGGGCATGAATGTGTTGCAGTTTAGACAAAGGGGCAAAGGCTGGTTTGTGTTCCACTTCACCAGGGGGCAACGTCACTGGATGGCTCAGCTGAGGACCTCAGTGGAGTGCCATAAAGGAGAAGGCCGGAGAGCATACAAACCAAGGCTGCAATGGCAGGTCTGCCAGGCAGCCTCCAATGAGGGAGCCTGTAGAAGTCTGACTCTAACTTGATGGAGGCCATTGTGCAGAGCTTGGTGGCCCTTCTGTGTAGAAATGGAAGTCAATCCATGATCATACCAGCAATTGATGGCCTTTGTCTGAACTTCCTCCTCAGCCAAGGAGAAAATCAAATAACCTCTCAGCATAGACAGAGATCATGAGATATACGCTTGCAGCTGCAGATTTAGACAACTGCCGTTATCTTGCTTATCGAAGGAGCTTGTCAGTTCTCACAGCAGTCCAGCAATTTGTGTTTCAATAGATGATTGAGATTGCTGAGGTGGAGGCCCGTGACATTGTGGAGCATGATCTTGTGATCCTCTCTCACAATGACAGAATCCATGCTCCCACCACTGCCACTCCATCAGTGCCTTGTCAGAAGGACAACCAGACTGTTGATAGAATGTAGTCCAATGTTGGGCCCACAGGACCCAGGTTTGTTCGCGGTTGTATCACATCATGTGCAGCCTGGCCGGGTAAAAGTCAGCAGCCTCCACTGGAGCTGCAGCCACTGGGGTAACAGTGCACAGGAGCACTGGGGCTGGCAAAGGCACTGCAAAACTGGCGCTAAGGGAATGCACAATGGTGAATAGTTCATGTTTGCTTGTATCAGTGAATGTGTTGCTGGGTAAAGATGTTGTGACAAGAGTCTTATTGCAGGATCTTACCAAGAGGACGGTGTGCTGCAATAAGCAAAGTAACCACTGGGCTAAAGCCAGCACCAATATTGCGGCTAAATGGGAATTAGTCAAGTGATGGAGATGTTGCCTTAAGAGGAGAAGGGTTTGAGCAGCTGCTCAAGAGTTGCCCGTCTGGGGTATAGATGCCCCGAAAGCCTCCTCTCTGCCTCCTTCGCTCCTTCCTTCTCCTGTCTTTGGGTTGGGTTTCTGTTCTCTACAGCTGCTCACCTTATTATCATGTTGTTGATCCCGAGGTACTGTAATCCCCATTCTGAACACAGCTGCTGTGTAGCCAGCTCCCAATGTCTCTGATGTCTTGTGAGAATGCAGCAACACACCAGCAATATGGTCACTTCTTAACCGCCCTCTGAAATGGCCTAACAAGCCGCTCAGTTGTATCAAATTGCTACAGAGAACATTATGGTACTATGCCACAGGGACCATAGCAGTTAACAAAGCTGGCTGGCCAGTTAAGAGTTAACCATATTGCTCTGTGTTTCTCCTTTATCAACACCACTGGGGATAAACAATGACCGTGCCAATGATGCTCACATCCCATAAAATAACACTCCCGGCCAAATCCGGATACTCAGCACAACATCTCCAGAATCACTGCACTGTATTTCCACAAAGTTTGCAGTGGTCTAAGTCATCTCCCTTGCAATTGGTTGGCTGCTCCTTTATATAACCCAGTGGTGAGTGACAAGTGAATGTGCACAGTCCGAGTTTGGAATTGATGTGTCAAATCAACTGTTTGATGTCACAAAGGGGTCAATTGGGAGGCTGCTGGCTCAGACATGGCACAGTCCCATGTGTGCTCTTCCCAGCATGTGGGTACCCTGTGGGCACCACTTGGACCACCTCACATACAGCCAGAAGCACAGCCCACTCTGCTTGGTGGACCTGCAGCAGCAACCGAGAGCTGAGGTTCCCAACCATATACTTCATCCAGTAACTAATTAAACTGATAACTTGGTATAATCCTAAATGAACGTCAGCACTTAATATCAATCAGACTTTCTGTTGTCTTTCCCTTTAATTTTGTTAATTAATCCTATCTACTACTTATTTGCATTTCCATTGTGAGTAGATGGGGCAGCGCAGTGGCACAGTAGTTGGTACTGTTACCTCACAGCACCAGGGACCTGGGTTCGATTCTCGATTTGGGTCACTATCTGTATAGAGTCTGCACATTCTCCCCATGTCTGTGCGGGTTTCCTCCAGATGCTCCGGTTTTCTCCTATGGTCTGAAAGACATGCTGATTAGGTGCATTGGCTATGCTAAATTCTCTCTCAGTGTACCCAAACAGGTGCCAGAGTGTGGCAACTAGGGGATTTACACAGTAACTTCATTGCAGTGTTAACGTAAGGCTACTTGTGACACTAATAAATAAACTTTAACTTTAATTTTTGAATAGTCTGCCTTCTGCGATGATTTAGCAAAAAAGGATCCACTCATTCACCCAGCAGTTTATCAGAATCTTAATTGGGCTTGTTAATGTCGTTGCAACTACAATCCAATCTGGTTGACGAAAGACAGTTGAGTGAGCCGAACTCAGGCATCATTCACTCTGGGCATAACCAGGGTAATAAACCCAGGGTGAAGGGATTGGGATTCTTCTTAATTAATGCCTTGATCAATATTGGGTTAATGATTACAGTCTTACAATATATCTGGACATGGTCCTGGGCAGATTGAAAGAAAAGCATGAAGGAGTCCTCCCACTCGCTCCCACTCACACACACCCACACACACTCACACACATACACATGCACTGTAGACACAATAAGGAGACTTCAGCCTTTGGAGTGTCACGTGCCCACCGCAATGACTGGGAACTGGGTTAAAATTCACACTTTCAGGCTGAGAAATATTCTGCAGAAGCATTCAGTGATCTGCGTGTAAATGTACCTGCAAAGCAATGAGTTCCTTCATGGGCTGCATTTTGCTACCATGCATCATTGTGAAGATGCAGCAGAAACTGATATGCTTGTTCAGCATATGTACATTCCCATTAATAAAAGCATCCTGGTAATCACTGACTGGAACATGGCAATTGCACGCTGCTGATGCCATTACGGTTTCTCGCTAAAACAAATTGATTGATGGCTGTGTTTAAAGTCCAATTTTTCTGCTGTACCTTAAAGCTGGTGAGAAATGGAGCTTTGCAATTGCTTGGGAGTGTTGGTCAGATACAGTTTTACAGCACACTATGTTTATCTTCGTCTTCCTGAAAGGTGTTGACTCGTGTTGGAGTACAATGTTCAAGTACATCCTTTGCATCTGAGCCCATGCACAGGGTGGGGGGAGGGCTCATGGATACCAACTGCATGCCAGTACCTCACCCCAGTGATCTTCCTTTCACAGATAATCATCTTTGGGGGCGGGGGGGGGGTGGGGCGCTGTAGATAGAGACCAAAGGATTCATTTTAATATTAACAGACAGGAAATCAGGGGTTTGGGTGGTAAAAAGGGCGGCACAATAGCACAGTGGTTAGCACTGCTGCCTTACAGTGACAGGGACCCGGGTTTGGTTCCCGACTTGGGTCGCTGTTCTCCTGTGTGGAGTTTGTACATTCTCCCCATGTCTGCGTGGGTTTCCTCCTGGTGCTCTGGTTTCCTCCCAAATATAGTGAGGCCACTTTTTTTGGCTTTGTCCATTTTACTTGGGATTGCCACAATTTTGGTTCATCACCCTTCACTACCTCCCCGTCAGTCACTCCATCCTCTTACAATCCCACTGTGTTTAAGTTTCTTGCCAGCAAATCAGTCCATTTGATCTTAGGCCTTCTTCTTTTCCTTCTTCCTGGCAGTTGCATCTCCATCACTCACTTCACCATGTTTTTCTCTTTTTCTCCTCAACCGATCACCATTTGGATCTCATCTTGTTGAATTTGTTTGATGCTCCCACAACCTTCACTGACCCTCCCCGATGTGTTCCTGATCTTGTCCTTTCTCCTCACCCCACACATCAGTCTCAGGATTTTCACCGCATTGGTTTCGGGTTGTTGTGCCTCTCTTCTCAATGTTGCCCAAGTTTCTGCACTATATCACAAGGCTGGTCTCACAACCGGCTTCTTGATTCTTCTTTCCACTTTCAATGATACTTTTCTATCATATAAAGCACCACCGTATTCTGCCCAATCACTCCAACCAGAGTTAATCCATTGTTTAACATTTCCATTTCCATATTTCATCTTCTGCCCCCACTGGAACCGACTCACTTAGAGGTTTATATTGAGGTTTACAGCACGGAAACAGGCCCTTTGACCCAATGTCCATGCTGCCTAGTTTTTACCACTAAGCTGGTCCCAATTGCCCACATTGGGCAATGGTCTTCATCCATATTTGTTATATTTTCACTCTGATCCTGTCCCCCTGGCTTAAACTGGCAATCCATATATTGGGTCTACTTTGGTCTTTGGCCTACTGGTCCTCATACTACTATCATCCAGAGTCTTTCTCCAGTAGTTTAGATACTCAGTCATATGCTCATCATTTCCCACCACATTGCTCAATGCAATCCGCAAACATCATTGACCGTGGTGCTTTCTGCCTCACTTACTCAGTTAGAAGATCCAATCACAATCAGGAAGAGAATAGGGCTCAGGGCTGATCCTTGGTGCAATCCAACTTTGGCTTTGAAATTCTCAGTCTTCCCCCATACTGGTTCTTACTCTTGTCCGGCACAACTTGACATGTCCTGTGATAGTCGCACATACTTCTGATGGATTCCTTGAGATCCACCACCTTCCTAGACTTCCTCCCTCAGCAACCAGTAATGGGACCTTTCTAGATTGATGAATGAAATGCTCCTGTTGCATTGGCCTTCCAGATACTTCTCCATCACTTGTATAAAAATGACACAAATGGTGTTTCTACTGAGCATGAATCTGAATGGACCATCATGGATTTACACAACTTTCCCCAGTCTCTGGTCCACATCTTGAATGTGTGTGGTGGGAGTTTAAGTCCTTGGTAGTTTTTTTTGCAAATTACGATTGATATGAAAATGGATAGGTTAGTCACTGATAAATCCAATCGGAGTTCAGGGGAATCTTCTTTATACAGATTGTGGATCTATTTTATAATGCTGAAAAGTATAGAGATAACATACAGTCTGCTTTTGTGCCATGTTGTACATTGTTCATATGTAGATTTGCTTTCTCATGCTGCAGGAGAGTCTTGTTAACCTGAACATCGATGTTTCGCGTAGAACTTCAGGATTTATCAGGCCTAAGGGTCGATCGGGACCCATACCAAAACTGGGTACAGAAGTATGGAGATGCCAATGGGATTGTGCAGCAAGAAGCAATATAACTGCTGTAAACTTGTAGCCAGAGGTTGGGAGATGAAGAAAGCTAACATTGGATGGTTGGACAGGACTAGAATACAATCCCTACAGTGCAGAAGGAGGCCATTCGGCCCATCGAACCTGCACCACAACAATTCCACCCAGGCCCTATCCCTGTAACCCCACATATTTGCCCTGCTAATCCCTCTGACACTAAGGGGCAATTTAGCATCGCCAATCGACCAGACCTGCAACTCTTTGGAGTGTAGGAGGAAACCGGAGCATCTGGAGAAAACCTACGCAGACACAAGGAGAATGTGCAAACTACCCACGGACAGTCAGCCAAGGCTGGTATTGAACCTGGGTCCCTGGCACTGTGAGGCAGCAGTGCTAACCATTGTGCCACCATGCCACTCATTACAGCTGGTTGTAATGTGTGTCCATGACCACACCCAGTACAGTCTTGGTGTTGGCTGTGTGTAAGTTATGCTTCATTTAACCTTTCATAAAGTGTCAAGTGTTCACCTGGGTTTTGAATTCATTCTCAGTATGCAGGCAGAGAATTGCAATCTTTGTTTATGATATTTATTGCTTACAGTCCTGGTCGCCGCATTATAAGAAAGATGTGGAAGCATAAGAAATAGGAGCAGGAGTAGGCCATCCAGCCCCTGGAGCCTGCCCCGCCATTCAATAAGATCATGGCTGATCTGTCGTGGCTCAGTTCCACTTTCCCGCCCTCTCCCCATAACCCTTAATCCCCTCTCCTATCAAAAACCCATCAACCCGCGTCTTAAAAATATTTAGCGAGGCAGCCTCCACCACTTCAACGGGCAGAGAATTCCAGAGATTCACCACCCTTTGAGTGAAGAAGTTCCTCCTCAACTCCGTTCTAAACCGCCCCCCTTTTATCTTGAGGCTGTGCCCCCTAGTCCTACTGTCTTTTTTGAGCGGGAAGAGTCTCTCCACCTCTATCCTATCCATCCCATTCATCATCTTATACGTCTCAATGAGATCTCCCCTCATTCTTCTAAACTCTAACGAGTACAAGCCCAGTTTATTCAGCCTCTCCTCATAGCTCAACCCCCTCAACTCCGGTATCAGCCTAGTAAACCTCCTCTGCACTCCCTCCAAGGCCAAAATATCTTTGCGCAGGTGCGGCGCCCAAAACTGCACACAGTACTCCAGCTGCGGCCTCACCAATGCCCTATACAGCTGCAGCAAGACCTCCCTACTTTTATATTCAATCCCCCTCGCTATGAAGGCCAGCATCCCATTCGCCTTCCTGACCACCTGCTGCACCTGCAAGCTGGGTTTTTGTGACTCATGGGACTTGAGGTTATTTTCATTAAAGAGAAGAAGGTTAAGAGGTGACCTAATTGAGGCATACAAGATGATCAGAGGGTTAGATAGGGTGGACAGTGAAGGCCTTTTTCCTCAGATGGTGATGGCTAACACAAGGGGACATAGCCTTTAAATTGAGGGGTGGTAATTATAGGACGGATATCAGAGGTAGGTTCTTTACTCAGAGGGTAGTAAGGGCGTGGAATGCCCTGCCTGCAGCAGTTGTGGACTCACCAACTTTAAGGGCGTTCAAATGGTCAGTGGATAGGCATTTGGATAACATTTGAATAGTTTAGGTTAGAGGGTCATTGGATTCGTTCCGCTGGTCGGCACAACATCGAGGGCCGAAGGGCCTGCACTGCGCTGCAATGCTCTATGTTCTATATTACAAAATTCACATTCCTAACAGACAGTGTGATAGCCAGATCCAAAGCCCACATGCATGCACTCTCAAGGTAACTGTGATCAATTAGGGATTAGTGATGGATTCTCTCTCCAAGCCCAGAGGCTTCAGGAGGGATTATATAACCAGTTCTGTCCACCCAGCTCACAAGTTAGAGAAAAGAAGATTTGCTTTCATGTAAAGCTTTTCATGACCACTGGACACCACAAAGCACTTTACAGGCAATTGAGAACTTTTGTGAGCAGTGTGGTAGTATAGGACACATGGCAGCTCCCACAACATCAATGTGATAAACAATTGTATAAATGATTTTACTGATATTTAATGAGGACCTCACGCACCCTGGACATTCCCTCTTCCGCCTCCTTCCCTCGGGAAAAAGATACAAAAGTCTGAGGTCACATACCAATTGACTCAAGAATAACTTCTTCCCTGCTGCCATCATACTTTTGAATGGATCTACCTCGTATGAAGCTGATCTTTCTCTACACCCTAGCTATGACTGTAACACGACATTCTGCACTCTTGTTTCCTTCTCTATGAACAGTATTCTTTGCCTGTATAGCACACAAGGAACAATACTTTTCACTGTATACTAATACGTGTGACAATAATAAATCAAATCAAAGAACAACCATTGGGCAGGACATCACAGATTACTCATCTACTCATCTTTGATGTTTTATACCCACCTGCGGTCGTAGTTGGAACCAATTGGTTTAACTCATCATCTGAAAGTACCTTCTGGAGAGCAATTCATGCTCAAATGTATACTGGGGATCAAATCTGGTATCCTCCTAATCTACAGGGCCAAGATACATAATGATCAGTGCAAACCATGTGAGCATAGAAAAGCTTTCTCTGGACTGTAAGACAGTACTCTGTGTGTACATAATTGGAGGCAAACCTTCCTTTGTAAGTCATTGCACTATATTGTCATGAAAGTATCGGATTCATAAGATTAAAGGCAAAGACTCAGCAATTCAATGTTTTCAGTGCAGAATCCACATAAGGCATATATATTTTAGTGAGCTGAAGTCATTTGGGATGTGTTAATGAAGATGCCTGAATTCACAAAGTTCCTTGCCTCGAATGCTAATTTGGGAAGCCCGCCTAGCTTTGGGAAAGGTAAGATTATTCACCTTTGAATTTATTTCTCCTCATTGTAATGGGGGTAGTATTATCAATATGTTTGATAAAAGCCACTAAACCCATCGAAGAAAGCTCAAAGCAACAGTTGTATCTCTGCAGGGATGAAGCTGTGTGACTATCCACTTCCTGCGTCACAGAAAGCATTCATATCAGCCATCTGTTGCCAGTAGTGTCAACATTGGGTTAGCAAATTATCTCAGTCATACCTTCACACTGTCTTTGACACTCCGGTATCACTCAAGAGAAGTGGTAAATTAGATTTAAAAGTTCATCCATCACTGGCACTAAGGGGAAGTAGTAAGATGTGATGATGGCACTAAAGTTGAGCGCATGCAGACATTGGTTGGCCTTTTCTGGAATCTTGGCACATCCTTGGAGGAATGTTGCCTGGTGCAAGGATGCTCCCAAAACCTGGTTAATTATCCATGACCAGCATCAATTTGTCAGTATGTTCTCTGGCTATAAGGGAGGAGGTGAAGTAGTGGTGTTGTCACTGGACTAGTAATCTGGAGACTTAGAGTAAAGCTCTGGGGACGCAGGTTCGAATCCCACCGTGGTACATGGTGAAATTTGAATTCCATACAAATCTGGAATTAAAAGTCTAATGATGACCGTGAGACAATTGTCGTGAAAACCCATCTGGTTCACTAATGCCCTTTAGGGAAGGAAATCTGCCATCCTCTTCCCCAAGATAGGGGAGCCCAGAACTAGAGGGCATAGGTTTAAGGTGAGAGGGGAAAGATTTAAAAGGGACCTGAGACGCAACTTTTTCTCATAGAGGGTGGTGCGTATATAGAGCTGCCAGAGGGGGTGGTAGAGGCGGGTACAAATACAACATTTAAAAGACATTTGGACAGGTACATGGATAAGAAAAGTTTAGAGGGATATGGGTCAAACACAAACAAATGGGACTAGTTCAGGTTAGGAAAGCTGGTTGGTATGGACAAGTTGGGCCTGTTTCCATGCTGTATATCTCTATCCTTACCTGGTCTGTTCTGAATGTAACTCCAGATCCACAGCAATGAGTTTGATTCTTAAACATGCCCACTGAAAAAGCCTAGCCAGTCACTCAATTCAAGGGCATTTAGGGATGAGCAATAAATGCTGTTCCAGCTAGCGATGTCCACATCCCACGAATGAATAATAAAAAAAGGAAAAGCGTGCATTTATACAATGCTCCATGATCAAAGCACTTCACAGCCATTGAAGTAAGTTTCTGAAGTGTAGGCACTGTTGTCTGGGACAATGGCCACTTTACTTTAATCTTGATACAGGAAACGTGACAGCGCATTTGAACTCAGCAAATTTCAATAGCTGCAGCAAGGTGATCCTGATCATCGAATCCGTTTTAATAATGCTGATTGAGGAACAAATATTGTCCAGAGTATTGGAAATAACTCTTCTCCCCATGCAGAGAGAGTGAGCCCCAGTTTTGACAGCTCATCCAAGGGGCAGCACCTCCGACAGTGCGGTCACTGCTCCCTCAGATCTGCACTGGAGGGTCAGCCTTGGATTTTGTGCTCCAGCCCTGGAGTGGGACATGAATGCAGAACCTTGTGACTCAGAGATGACTGTGCTATTAACTGAAGGTTCATAGTTGCCAATCTTGGAAACTGCTACAGATTGGAGGGTGAGGAAGGAGGCTTGTTCCGCTGCACTCTGCTGGTTAAAGGAATTTCTGTGTCATCTTTTATCAAGGACAATTTAGCCTGTGAAATCAATGACCCCCTGTTTTAGACTCTCCTCTAATGATGGGAAATACGTCATAGGATGTTATATATAATTCAAAATATCTTCCCATATTTGGGCAGTTACATTAGTTGGTTGATAAAAGCAAAACACTACGGATGCTGGAATCTGAACCAAAAACAGAGAATGTTGGGAAGTCTCAGCAGGTCTGACAGCGTCTGTAGAAAGAGAATAGAGCCAATGTTTCAAGTCAGAACCCACACTCGAAACATTGGCCGTATTCTCTCAGATGCTGTCAAACCTGCTGAGATATTTCAGCATTTCCTGTTTCTGCATTAGTTGGTTGACATCGCTTTCAGTGAAAAATAGGGAGCACGGTGGCACAGTGGTTAGCACTGCTGCCTCACAGCGCCAGGGACCTGGATTTGATTCCTGGCTTGAGTCGCTGTCTGTGCGGAGTTTGCATGTTCTCCCCATGTCTGTGTGGGTTTCCTCCGGGTGCTCTGGTTTCCTCCCACAGTCCAAAAGGCGTGCTGGTTAAATGCGCTGGTGACGCTAAATCCTCCCTCAGTGTACCTGAACAAGCGCCAGAGTGTGGTAACTACTGGATTTTCACTGTAACTTCATTGCAATGTGTAAGCCTACTTGTGACTAATAAATAAACATTTTAAAGTAAAGTAATTAAACTTGATGAAAGTAGAGGCAGCACCCCGGCAATGATCCAGAAGAGATCTTTGCTGAAATTCCTTTACTACCAGGAAGTTGCATCCACCAAAGTTTCATTGTACATTCACCTCAGGTTGGCTAAAAAGTGGTTCCAAAAACTGATTTTCAACCAATTAAGGCCTGGAAAATTGAAGTTTAATACGGCCACATTGAGGAGGTATGGGGGCTCCTATGGTGGGAGGGAAGAGGGTGGCACAGTGGTTCGCATTGTTGCCTCACAGCTCCAAGGGTTCAAATCCGGAGTTTGCACATCCTTCCCGTGTCTGCGTGGGTTTCCTCCGGGTGCTCCGGCTTCCTCCCACACTCCAAAAACGAATAGATTATGTTGATTGGCCATGCTACGTTGCCCTTGGTGTCAGAGAAATTAGCAGGATAAATACGTGGAGTCACAGGGATGGGGCCTGGGTGGGATTGTTGTCGGTGCAGGCTTGATGGGCTGAATGGCCTCCTTCTGCACTGTAGAGATTCTATGATGATGATTGTATACTTGTCACTTCATAGAAGACAGAAGGAGGCTGTTCTGCTCATCATTTCTGTGTGGGCTGTCCGAAAGAGCTCTTGAATTAGTTCCAATCCCCTGTTTATTTCCTGCAAATTTGATTTTTTTTCCCCTTTTTATTGATGTGTACAATTCTCTTTTGAAAGTCCCCATTAACTGTACTTCCACCACGCTTTCAGGCAATGTATTCTAGATCATAACCAATCATTAAATGAAGTAATTTCTCCTCTCATGCCCCTTGGCTTATTTTGGCAATTATTTTAAACCTGTGACCATTGGTTTCTGTCTCTCTTGGCTGTGGAAACTCAGCATTCCATCAAAACACCTCATCATTTTGATAGAGCATCACATTTCCCCGTAAACTTCCTTGCTGTAAGGAAGAACAACCTCGGCTTCTCAGGTCTTGGGCATGTATTTGAAAATCCTCATCTCTGGTACCATAGAATATAGAATGCCTACAGCGCAGGAGGAGGCCATTTGGCCCATCAAGTCTGCACCGACCGCAATTCCACCCAGGCCCTATCCCCGTAATTCCGTGTATTTACCCTGCTAACCCCCTGACACTAGGGTCAATGTAGCATGGCCAATCAACCTAACTCAAACATCTTTGGCGCATGGGAGGAAACCGGAGCACCCGGAGGAAACCCACAGTGACACGGGGAGAATGGCGACGGTGCAGAGGGACCTCGGGGTCCTTGTGCATGATTTGCAAAAACCCAGCGTGCAGGTGCAGCAGGTGGTCAGGAAGGCGAATGGGATGCTGGCCTTCATAGCGAGGGGGATTGAATATAAAAGTAGGGAGGTCTTGCTGCAGCTGTATAGGGCATTGGTGAGGCCGCAGCTGGAGTACTGTGTGCAGTTTTGGGCACCGTACTTACGCAAGGATATTTTGGCCTTGGAGGGAGTGCAGAGGAGGTTTACTAGGCTGATGCCGGAGTTGAGGAGGTTGAGCTACGAGGAGAGGCTGAATAAACTAGGCTTGTGCTCGTTAGAGTTTAGAAGAATGAGGGGAGATCTAATTGAGACATATAAGATGATGAATGGGATGGATAGGATAGAGGTGGAGAGACTCTTCCCGCTCAGAAAAGACAGTAGGACTAGGGGGCACAGCCTCAAGATAAAGGGGGGGGCGTTTTAGAACGGAGTTGAGGACGAACTTCTTCACTCAAAGGGTGGTGAATCTCTGGAATTCTCTGCCCGTTGAAGTGGTGGAGGCTGCCTCGCTAAATATTTTTAAGACGCGGGTTGATGGGTTTTTGATAAGAGAGGGGATTAAGGGTTATGGGGAGAGGGCGGGAATGTGGAACTGAGCCACGACAGATCAGCCATGATCTTATTGAATGGCGGGGCAGGCTCGAAGGGCTAGATGGCTTACTCCTGCTCCTATTTCTTATGTTCTTAATGTGCAAACTCCATACAGCCAGTGACCCCAAGCCTGGAATCGAACTCGGGTCCCTGGTGCTGTGAGACGGCAGTTCTAACCACTGTGCCACTGTACCATCCTGGTAAATCACGTCTGCAACCACTCAAAAGGTCTTGATGAGTTTCCTACAGCGCAGTGCCCAGAATTTGACATCATGCTATCAAAGTGGCGTATCCAATGATTTGTAATAGTTTAATGAGATTTTTTTGGGACTAGGAAAGGTGGTGATACAACATTTTTTTGATTTGATTTGATTTGATTTGATTTATTATTGTCACGTGTATCGGGATACAGTGAAAAGTATTGTTTCCTGCGAGCTATACAGATAAAGGAAAGGAGAGGGTGCAGAATGTGGTGTTACAGTCATAGCTAGGGTGTAGAGAAAGATCAGCTTCATATATGTGTTGGTTAATCATGAGATCAGCCCATCTACGTGCTGTTAAGGATTAGATTTGATTTGACTGATTTGATTTATTATTGTGGCATGTATTAGCATACAGTGAAAAATATTGTTTCTTGTGCGCTATACAGGCAAAGCATTCTGTTCATATAGGAGAGGAGAGGGTGCAGAATGTAGTCGGACTAGGGTGTAGAGAAAGATCAACTTAGTGGGAGGTAGGTCCACTCAAAAGTCTGATGGCAGCAGGGAAGAAGCTGTTATGTCCCCACCAAAATGCTTTGTTCCAAAAGGCTGAAGTGAAATTTCTGGCTCCATTCTATGCAGCACCGGACAAGAGTTTGTCACTTTAAAGTACTTTTCAAGCGCAGGAAGAGAGAGCGAGCAACTCACCAGTTTAAAAATAAAAACAGCCACCAAATGTCACATTGTTTTCCACAGGCCCACATATGGTGTGACTTTTCTCCAGCGAGCTGCTTTTTCCTGTGAGAAAAACTCTTTTCAGACCCATGTGCGCAGGAGAGGTTGGCAGAGGAATGCATGATCCATCTATGCTTGCGTACATGCACAGCAATAAAAATAGAGATGAGAAGAAGGGGAATGAATGTAAGTTTCCGTGACAGAAATTCAACTCAAAAGTATTGGTGTTCTGTAGCTTGGCTGCTTCTCACGCACGTGTCAGGAATCATCACCGACTCCATACAAGTCTCTGAAGGGGTTTGACATATAGGTTACGGGTTGTAGACAGTGCCAGCAACAACTGCACAAGAACTTCCTGAGGAAGAGGGACAGCACAAAGAGCTGCTTGCCATAAGACCATAAGACATAGGAGCAGAATTAGGCCACTCAGCCCATCGAGTCTGTTCCACCATTCAATCATGGCTGATATTTTTCTCCTGTCTTTTCCCCATAACCCCTATCCCATTATTAATCAAGAACCTATCTATCTCTGTCTTAAAGACACTCAAGGGCCTGGTTTCCACATCTCCACAGCCTTCTGTGGCAAAAAGATCAACAGATTCAACACTCACTGGCTTAAAAAATTCCTCCTCATTCTCTGTTTTAAAGGATTGTTCCTTTAACCCTCTGGTTCCAGCTTTTCCTACTGGTGGAAACATCCTCTCCACATCCACTCTTTCCAGGCCCCACAATATCCTGTAAACTTCAATAAGACCCCCCCCCCATCCTTCTAAGTTCCAGTGAATACAGACCCAGAGTTCTCAACTGTTGGCGGTGAGGTGGAAGAGAAAAAATGCAGAGAGTACACGGTGGCACAGTGGGGTTAGCACTGCTGCTTCACAGCACCAAGGACCAGGGTTCGATTCCTGCCTAAATTGGTCCTTGATGCACCAAGACATATAGGTTAGGGGTAATAGTGGGGTAAATGCATAGGTTACGGGAAATGCATAGACTTACAGGGGGCACAGTGGCACAGATGTTAGCACTGTTGCCTCACAGTGCCAGGGACCTAGGTTCGATTCCCTGCTTGGGTCACTGTTTGTGAGGAGTCTGCATGTTCTCCTCATGTCTGCATGAGTTTCCTCTGGCTTCTCCAGTTTCATACTGCAGTCCAAATGATATGCTGGTTAGGTCCATTGGCCATGCTAAATTCTCCCTCAGTGTACCCAAATAGGTGCTGGAAAGTGACGACTAGGGGATTTTCACAAGAACTCCATTGCGGTGTTAATGTAAGCCTACATGAGACGCTAATAAATAAATGAATAAGAAAAAGCCTGGGTGGGACTCTCTGCCGGAGAGATGGCACAGACTCGATGGGCCGAATAGACTCCTTCTACACTGTAGGGATTTTATGATTCTATGATATACCTCTGGCCATGTTACGAATCACTGCAGCTAACTTTATCCTCAAGCTTTCATGTGGCTGAGAGGGATTTCCTAATTCTGAAGTTGATTTGAATGTTTCGAGATTTCAAATGCTTCCACCTGCTGCCTCAAAGTATCTACAGGTCCACAGGGGGGGTTCTTTCCTGGGCAGGAGCCAGGAAGCGAATGGAACTGGTGCTGCCAATCTTAGATCAGCGGCAGAGATGAAAGGCAACCTGAGGTCACAAACACACAGAGATTTGAAAACACTTGAACATGGTAATGTATAAAAGCAAATTACTGTGGATGCTGGAATCTGAAACCAAAGGGGAAAATGCTGGAAAATCTCATTTTCTCTTTTGTTTGAATATGGTAATATACCTTAAGCAGGAGAATTACTAATCCAGCCTGCCCAGCTAATTATCTCCTTTCCTCCCTGAAGTAGTATACCATTTATAAATAATAACAAACATTATTTTCTTTCAAGTGCCAAGAACTTATCTATTCCCATTTTCAATCCACCTATTTGTGGTTGGCCAACTTCACTGAAAGTTAATTTCAATTGTTTTTGTGAATAATATTTTGCCTGAAATACAACTTGTATTTTCCTCGGTGTGATAACCCCCTTCCCACAAGGTCCGTGGGGAATCACTGGTTGATCTCCCTCTGGGATTCATTGAGTATGAGTTCCCCTGGTAACAGGCACTGGCCTGCCCAGCTGGGATTTACTACCTGAGCCTTTTATAAGGTAAACCCAGGACAGGGTCTGCTGAACCTCCTGTCCCAGATAGGTGTGTACACCACGGTAGTGGTTTTATTTTGCTTTCTGTAATAAACTAGGTTCTTTTCCAGTTGGGCTTCCTGAGTCATTACATTGGCGACGAGGAACAACAAAAGTTTCGGACAGCCTTGCCTTTCAAAGAGCCTGTCAAGACAGTGATGGGGAGAAATTGAAAATGCTGCTCTTTGGAAATTAAAAACTTACGTGCCGAAATTTTACCAAATCGCCCACCCAAGGCTTGTAAGATCCCACTTGTGGCCAATGGAAAATGCTGTTCTGTGAACCTTGCTTGTCCCAGACTCGGGGCGGTAAAATTCTGGCCATGATGTGGAGAACTGGCCCCAGTAAACTAAGAATTATATATTTCTTTCAGGCAAACGGGATAAAAAGGGCCGATCGGCAAAAAGTCATCTTCTTGATCCTTGTGGGGGCCTGACTTTCAACATCATAAAAAGTTTCACCTACTCATCAGTCCTAGATTTGAAATCTTTTGACAAATTGGTCGATCTGGCAAGTTTAACCCTTTAAACCATCTGTTATATTGCAACTCAACTGTTTTAACACAGCAAACAGAATCCCCAGGGAACTGAGTTCTTGAAGAGACTGCGGAAATTGGCGGAACACTGAGCATGGGTCAGCACTTCCGGAATATTGTTTAGGATGTGGAATCAATAGTATTGTGAGCCAAAGGAAGCTACCGACTGAACCAACTTGGGACCTCAAGAAGCCCAGGAAAGGGGTCAGGGACGTTTGGGCGGCACAGTACTACAGTAGGTAGCACTTCACAGCACCAGGAACCAGGAGACCTGGCTTGGGTCACAGTCTGTGTGGGCTTTGCACCTCGTCCCCTGTGTCTGCATGGGTTTCCTCCCACATTCTGAAAGACATGCTGGTTAGGTGCATTGACCAGAACAGGCGCCAGAGTGTAGGAGAATTTCACAGTAACTTCACTGCAGTGTTAATGTAAGCCTTACTTGTGATTAATAAATAAACTTATAAATTTTTAAGACTGGGTAGAGACTTCAAATCTGGAAATATGGTCCAAATGAGAAATGGCTCTCTGTGGATTCCGGGAGTTATCCTTGAGCAAAGGAGAACTGTGTCTTATAAAGCAAAAACCAGAGAGAAGAGATTGATGGATCACCTCCATCACTCGGAACCCTCGGTAGAGACAACTGTTTCTATGAACATGCTACCATTGGCATCTTTCACACCAACCTGTGGATGGGAAACTCCTGTTTACAAAAAAGCTGCCAGTACCAGTCTCCTGGAAGTTAAAGATTCAGGCTTGGACGTGGAGAGAGAGGTGGCAGACACCCAGTCAGACGTCACCACAGAGGACCCGTGCAATGGCTCTTTGACACTCTTCATTTAAGAGGCGTTCACCTATCCGCTACACATCCCCCGGCTAGATGTTACAAACGATGGAGATGAGGGCACGGACAGAGAGACGGAGAAGGCCCCCTCATCATGGGAGCGAGGGAGAACCTTTGGACTTGGCATGGCAGGAAGAGGTGGGGAGGAGGGAGTTGGTGTGATAACGCCATGAGGTATGCTGTACTGTAGTCCCGGACAGGGACTAGGGTGTGCACACCACAATAATGGTTTTATTTTGCATTCTGTAATAAACTAGGTTCCTTTCCAGTCGGGGTTCCTGAGTCATTACACTTGGCCTAAAGTCTATAGCCTAGCTCATAATTATTGTAACAACAGAGGAACGTGCTTCTGGCTCCAATTTATCAAATGCCTTCATTAGCTTAGGAACTCAAGCTAAGGCCCTCTTTAATCTTTTCTCAAGTGTCCCTCTGTGCGCAATTGCTGTTCATTGCTCATTCCTCTCCGTTTCGGCACTAATCGTGCAGTCCTCCTTCTAACCCTCTCCAATCAGCTTTCATCTATTTTGAAGTGGAGCTGGATAATTAACTCCTTGGAAAAGCAGCTGCCTGACTTTATGAAATCGGAGGATCGGATTGATTTGGGATCATCAAGCTCATTGTGCACTGCTGGTGTGAAGGTGGGGGGGGCGGAGCTGGGGGGGCCAATGCTGCCTGGGAGACACCAAGTTAAGACTGCATGGTGAGGGAGGGAGGGAGGGCCGTGTGAGAATTGATTCATATCCTGAATTCTCACCCGATCATTTTAGAACGTGGCCCCCAGCTCTGAGTTGACTTTCCCTCCTCTAAGTAGGTCTCTTCTCCTCCGGATCGGTGTCCCCTTCCTCCCTGGACTCCTAGTTGGCTCCCCCTCCTGCTGTGTGGCCTATCTGGTCACCTTCACCCTCATCCTCACCTGAGACTTTCAATACTGACTTTTCCACTGTTTCCAGCTCATCCAATCATAGTTTGTAGAACAGCACAGGACCAAGCCCTTGGGCCCACGATGTTGTGCAGAAAATGACGCCCAATTAACCTAATCTCTTCTGCCAGCCCTTTGTCCATATCCCTCTATTGCTTGCATATCCATGTGCATATCTAAAAGCCCCTTAAATGCCCCTATCGTATCTGCCTGCCCCACCACTCCTGGTAGCATGTTCCAGACACCTATTACTCTCTGTGTAAAAAAAACTTGCCCCTCTCATCTCCTTGGAAATTTCTCCCTCTCACCTTATGTGCATACTCCCTAGTATTACACATTTTAACTCTGGGAAAAATGATTCTGACTGCCAACCCTAGCTATGCCTCCCATAATTTCATAGACTTCGAACAGGTCTCCCCTCTGCCTCCGTTGCTGAAAACAATCTTACTTTCTCCAGCCTCTCCTTCTAGATCATATCCTCTAATCCAGGCAGAGTCCTGGTAACCTCTTCTGCACCCTCTCCAAAGTCTTTACATCCTTCCTGTTATGTGGCAACCAGGTTTGAACGCAATCCGAGGTCAGCTTCTCAGTGCGTTGGCTGCTGGTAGACTGATTAGTGCATCTATCAGTAGCCAATACAGTGTGAAAACTGCCTTTACTTGGACAAGCTGAAGGGACAGCTGCTTTCAAAAGCAAAGTGGCCAGACCTAAGATGGAATGCCTGGATGAGTCTAACGGAGCCCAAAGGTTCCGTGCAATCCAGTTTGGGAAGCGCAGCTGTAACCAAAACAAATAGGGAATGTTAAATTTCTATAAATGTGTAAAAATATGTATCTCTTTCAATAAATAATTGATGCCAATGTGTACCTTCTCAGGTGTAGATATACTTTCACTTCTATGGTAATCAAACCTGAAGAAAATGTTTAAAGTTTATTTTGTTATTGTCATAAGTAGGCTTACATTAACGTTGCATTAATGTCTGCAGTGGGTAAGATATTAGATGGTATTTTGAGAGACAGGGTCTACAAACATTTAGAAAGGCAAAGACTGATTAGGGACAGTCAGCATGGCTTAGTAAGTGGAAAATTATGTCTCTCAAATTTGATTGAGTTTTTTGAAGGGGTAACCAAGAAGATGGATGAAGTGCCTGGAATGAGCTGCCAGAGGTAATAGTAGAGGCGGGTACAATTTTGTCATTTAGAAAGCATTTAGACAGTTACATGGTTAAGACTGGTGTAGAGGGATATGGGCCAAACATGGGCATTTAGGACTAATTTAATGGTAAAAACTGGGCAGTATGGACAAGTTGAGCCGAAGGGTCTGTTTCCATGCTGTAAATCTCTGACTGCAATGAAATTACTGTGAAAATCCCCTAGTCGCCTGTTTGGGTACACTGAGGGAGAATTAGCATGGCCAATGCACCTATCCAGCACGTCTTTCAGACTGTGGAAGGAAACCAGAGCACCGATAAGAAACCCAAGCAGAAACAGGTAGAATGTGCGGACTCCACACAGACAGTGACCCAAGGGATTGACCCTGTGTCCCTGGCACTGTGCGGTAGCAGTGCTAACCATTGTGGCACCATGCCGCTACTGTGCCACAGTGAAAAATGAAAAAGGAAGGATAGCTAGTTTTTCTGAGAAATGAAAATGCAATGAAAGTATTGCTGATAGCTGATGAAAGTTCATCTTGACGACTTTCTCAATACTTCGAGAGAATGGATATAACAAGAAAGACCATATGAGCTAGTGTGGAATCAGTAACGAGGGGCTGTGGAGGTTGTCACTTTAACATTATCACAGAGAGAATGAGAAAGTGCGAAGGGAGGTTTGGGGAAATTGGTGGTTCCTTTCTCCAGTCCATTTTCCTTGTCAAATAACCTATTTATGTAAGACTACTATGTTTCCTTGCATTGCATTACGTGCTGCATTCTCAATTATATTTCACTGTGATTTCTGTTTTGGAAGTAGACTTTCTTGCCTGTCCTGTTGAATTTCTTTGCCACAGGGCCTGGTTGATACAGGGCATATTGCTGTTTTTAAGTTAAAATTGGCTAAATATTTGAAGCCAAAGATATCAGACTATGGAAAGAGAGTGAGGCAGTGAGATTAGTTTTGGTTTGCTCCAAAAAAGAGCAAATTTGCCATGGGCAAGTTAATAGAAAGATCGCAATAAATTTCCTTTCCAAACTTCAAGATGTCCAAAAGTGCTCAACAACCATTGAAGGATTTTTTAGGAGATTGTCATCAACTTCAGGAAGCAGAAAGGAGAACATGCCTCTGTCTACATCAACAGGGACAAAGGAGAAAGGATTGAGAGCTTCAAGTTTTTAGGTGTCCAGATCACCAACAACTAGTCCTGGTTCCTCCATGCTGACACTACAGTTAAGAAAGCCCACCAACTTTCTCAGAAGACTAAGGAAATTTGGCATGTCAGCTACAACTCGCACCGACCTTTACAGATGCATCATAGAAAGCATTCTTTCTGGTTGTATCACAGCTTGCTATGGCTCTTGCGCTGCCCAAGACCATGAGAAACTACAAAAGGCTATGAATGTAGAACATAGAACATAGAACATTACAGCGCAGAACAGGCCCTTCGGCCCACGATGTTGCGCCGACCAGTTACAAAACAATGACCCACTAACCTAAACCAATCCCTTTTCGTCCATAAACCTATCCACGGATCTCTTAAACGCCCCCAAACTAGGCGCATTTACAACTGCAGCAGGCAGGGCATTCCAATCCCTCACCACCCTCTGGGTAAAGAACCTACCCCTGACATCCGTCCTATAACTACCCCCCCTTAATTTAAAGCCATGCCCCCTCGTGCTAGATTTCTCCATCACAGGAAAAAGGCTATCACTATCCACCCTATCTAAACCTCTAATCATCTTATATGTTTCAATAAGATCCCCTCTTAGCCGCCTTCTTTCTAGTGAAAACAATCCCAAATCCCTCAGTCTCTCCTCATAGGACCTCCCCTCCATACCAGGCAACATCCTGGTAAACCTCCTCTGCACCCTCTCCAAAGCCTCCACATCCTTCCTGTAATGCGGGGACCAGAACTGCACACAGTACTCCAAGTGCGGCCGCACCAGAGTTGTGTACAGTTGCAACATAACGCTGCGACTCCTAAATTCAGTCCCCCTACCAATAAACGCCAAGACACCGTATGCCTTCTTAACAACCTTATCTACTTGATTCCCAACTTTCAGGGATCTATGTACACATACACCTAGATCCCTCTGCTCATCCACACTATTGAAAGTCCTCCCGTTAGCCCTATACTCGACACATCTGTTATTCCTACCAAAGTGAATTACCTCACACTTCTCCGTAGCCCAATCCATCACGTAAACCAGCCTCCCATCCATTGACTCTGTCTACATTTCCCACTGCCTCGGCAAAGCAGCCAGCATAATTAAGGACCTTCTCCCTTCCACTTTCTTCCATCAGAAAAAGATACAAAAGTCTGAGGTCACGTACCAAACAACTAAGGAACAGCTTCTTCCCTGCTGCCATCAGAGTTTTGAATGGATCTACGCTGCATGTAGTTGATCTTTCTCTACACCTTAGCTGTGACCTTAACACCATATTCTGTACTCTCTCGATTCCTTCTCTGTGAATGAGTATGTTCTGGCTGTATAACATGCAAGAAACAATACTTTTCATTGTATACTAATATATGTGACACTAATAAATCAAATCAAATCAAATATTGTAATGTAAGCTAAACTATGGCCTATTTGTGTATAGCAATAAGGTCACTTCTTGGCCTTTTGGCTCAGATCAAGCCCAAGATGGGTTGCAATGCCTTATCGTGCCAGCATGGATCATGTCTGCTCTCTTGTGGGGACCATGAGTTGGATTCAATTGGAATTTGGTTTTTGGAGCCAGCAGGGAGATGGATTTGGTCTAATCTGCGCATTGGCTTTGTAGTTTTAAAAATATATAAGTTTTAAAGAAATTATAAATTATAAAAAAGAGACATAATGAGCAGATGATCTTAATTTTTAGGTGTTGAGTTGAGGGATAATTATAGATTAAGATACCAAGGAGAACTCTTCAAAATAGTGGCTTGGGCTTTTTAATGTCCACTTGAGAAGACAGATAAGGCCTTGATTTAGTATCTCATCTGAATGATGGCACCCCTGATTTTACAGCATTTCCTGAGCAGTACACTGGAGCACCAGCTTTGTTTTTATTTCCAGAGTGGGACTTGAACCTACAACATTTTAATCCCGAGACTGTTACCAACTTTGCCATGGCTGACTGTGAAACAGGCAAGGCTGCTGATAAATGGTATTATAGGGTGTGGATCATTCTTCTTTACATATGAATGTTAGACTATGCCAACCACTTTGCTCTATGAAGGAATGTTCAATGTACTTACAACCACTTGTCCATTTGAAGGTTGTCCAGCCATCTTTCACTGCACACTTGTAAACGATCAGTTAGGATGGGCACATCGATATAGTGTGCAGATCATAGAACACACTGCTGATGTACACACCGGTTGGTTTGCGCATCCCCAGCCTCTTCAAGCTCAGTAAATCAGTGACAAGTAAATCAATAATTCGAGAAGACAGTTTTCTCCTGGTAAAGCTGTCACTGTTGCCTCTCCTGCTATGTTTAATATTTGTTGTTAAGCGTAAGAAGAAGGGATCAAGATGCAATGATTCGGTTGGTGACAATTTCTTCCTTTGGTGTATTTTTGACTAAGCGGTATGTGGAATCCACTTCACATCAAACTGTTGTTTCCACCTGTATAACATGTTCTGCTGTATCCTTGTTTACATCCTGATCTCTTTACCAGCATTATCCAAACATCTCCTGCACTGTTACCACGTACAATCATCTTCCTTCACCTCCGGCATCTCACTCAAGTTATACAATTTCCTCCAGGTCCTCGGAGGCAGACGCTGAGTTTCTTTGTTCTCCCCTACATAGATGCTCCAAGACAACCTTTCAAGACATGGGAAAAGATGAGTGTAGGACTCTATATCATGTCCAGTCCAGAAACTGGCCCTGTGATCTAACCACTCAGTCATTCCACACACGTAACATGCAATTTACAAACTCATCATTTACATTGAGTAACTGATAAGGCAGTTGTTTAAGAAACATTAAAGCATCATTATTACCCACTTGCCACTTCTCATTGATTTTTTTTGTTCTATCCCATAATTTAGTTACATCGCAGTGCACTCACTGACACACACACCTCTCTGTCTCTCTCTTACAGGACAAGATGGTACACAGCCGAGGGCCGCAGCACCAAGGATAGTCATACCAGCACGTTCTCACCACATGGAGTACTTAGGTCTTGCCACCATTGCAATGGCCTTGACTGAGGCCTGGCCAACGGTGAATCTGAAAGGATTTGTTTCAACCTAATCATCCGTCTCACATCACACTGCTATCTCACATTCTCTTCTGATTTACAACCTACAGCTGGCTATATGAACATCTTGGATGCATAATTCTAAGGGGTGACCTTATTCAAACATATCTCCCAAAAAATATTAAGTCCTCAATGGAAAACAGGAGCTTCCCTGCCTATTTTCTGGATGAGTTTAGTTTAACGAACCTCCAGGATTCTGTGCATCACGGAGTCCCTAACATATTTCACTCTGGTAGTGGGCTGGGGCCTAATCCCACTCGAGAGGCGGGCATCAGCACGCGGAGTGGGTACAGCGCATACGCTGATCTGTTGGTGAGGAGATTGGCGCATGCACACTGGTCCACCTCCCCCAACCCCTAATCACCAGCATCCCAATTCCTTCCAGGCCCCCCCTCAACTGATTGCTGGCCTCCTCACCCCACCCCCAGGCCAGCCTCAATCACCAGCCTCCTATGGCCAACTTGTCCCCCAACTCCACATGGCCAGCCCCATTTCATCCCCCCCAGCCATGTGCAGCCCCCATTGCCATCCTTCCTCTCAATCCGGCCAATCTCTAATGCACAGTGAGCAGCAGGTCCCCCCCGCCCACCAGCATTGATTCTGGGCCCACAGAACGCCCTGCCATCAATAGGCTCCGCTGCCTTGGCATTGCCTGATGCCAGGCTGGCACTTACCCTGCCCCCGACCTCCTGGGGGGTGAGCTCAATGACCTCTGTCCCCATCGGTGGGGATCCCCCATTGATGGGGATGAGCTTTAATCCCCGCTGGTGGAACCTCTCCTGGTGGAGTGCGGGGGGAGACATGAGTGAGCCTGGGCTCAGTAATGATATGGGGATGTGCAGTTCCATATTGTAATCCATCTCACACTGATTTCCAACTCAAGATTGATGGTCTGGGAAGGCGCTACCAGCTTGATGCCAGTCGCGAATCCCACTACAGGCCTCCTGCTGATGTCTTTCAGCTGAAGTAGCTCAGTGGGCTGGAAGAACCATCCCAATATCCTAAGGGGACTTGACAGGGTGGACGGAGAGACGATTTCACTCGTGGAAGAGCCTTGAACAAGGGGACATAACCACAAGATAAAGCATCAGTCATTTAAAACTGAGATGCATAGAAATTTCTCTTGGTGAATCTCTGGAATTCTCTGCCCCAAAGGGTGGTGCAGGCTGGATCATTGGAAGTATTTAAAATGGAGGTGGGTAAATGTTTGCTAGATCGAGAAATAGAAGGAAATGGGGAAATGGCACAGAAAAGGAGCTGAGGCCAGCATAGATCAGCCATGATCGGATTGAATGGTGGGGCAGGCTTGAAGGGCCTGGTGGCCAACTCCTGCTTCTCCTTCTTGTGTTGCGTTCTCGTGTGTTCCTACTTCCTCCTCTTCTCCTCACCTTACACTTGTGCGCAGGAGTTCCGCTGCAGAGGACTCAGATGAGCGCATTAATGGAGCTGCCTGCTGGAGGAGGTTGGTGGGCATGCACGCTGAGTTGTTAGGCGTACTGGGAGTTTATCACAGAGCCTGCTGTCACTGTCAAGGAAACTGGAGGAGTCCAGCATTACCCTGGCACAGGGTTCACTCAGACTATTTGATCATCGTGGAAGCTGTGGCTAATTCCCTGAGAGTTGTGGACTCAGTCTGGTTGTAATATTCGCTAGTGAGTGTATCAGCTTGCTCCACTGCACTAAGAGAAGCCACCCAACACTAGTGTGTTGTAGGGGAAGCTCAGACTGAAGCCAGGGAAGTTCAGACTGCTGCCCAGAAGGCAGAGTGTGCAAAGGGACATTTCTCACAGCTAGCAACCTGTTCTTCAACAGATTATTAAGATTGCAGAGGTGCTTCCCTATGAGAATGGTAGTGGCGTTGTGGACCGTTACTACATCTCAGCATTACAACATTTCTGCTCTCACCACTGCCCCTCCACCTGCACCCCCGTCCATCAGCCACTCCTGTCCGTTTATCCCAATGTCGTGGTGCAGTCTGAAGCTGAAGAACTTTTAGGGATAGAATTTCTGGAGGGCATCCTGAAAGACCACCTTCCCTGCAGCCAATGAGCAGGAGCTGTAGAGCAGGCAGAGACTCTTGGGAAACAGGCACGATGGAACACACCCAAACCTCCATCAATGTGCCATAAACATGACAATCATGTGATTGGTTAAGAAAATGCTGGCTCTTTATCTGAAGATAAGACTATGTACAGACAATGTTAACTCGAAGGCTATGTCTAACGTCTGGCATCTACACCTGCTGCTGCATTCTGAGTACAGAGTCCTAGGACTTCCACATCACAGCCTGTTTCAGTGGTAGTGATTGAGAACACTTTAAGATAGGTACCTTTAAAGGTACATTCTCATCATATCACAGCAAGCACGGGGGCACATGGAATTTGGAAAAGATGTTTTTTAATGACTTTTGTTTCAGGACTGTAATCAAGGGGACTTAGTGATCCCCTGTATTGAGGGGTAGGTAAGGTACAGAGCGGTTGATGGAATTTGGGGCTCTATTCACTGGGACCACAGTCAGATTATCCAATCACAGATTGTCCAATAAGGAAAATGATGTGTTGGTTTTCTCTTTCCTTTCTCCTTATCCTCATTTTTCTCCTCCCGCTCTTGCTCATCCTCTTCTTCTTCCTCCAGCTCGTCCTTTTCCCCAGCTTTCTCCCGCATATCTTTTGGCAAAGGCTGTGCCTTCACGATGCCAAATTTGTACTGGGTGCAACAGACCATACTGAATTGTCAAACTTACTCTGGAGAGTGCTGAAAGGCTCCTCGAGAGCAATTCAGGCATTGCTTTCAGTGGTCTATTCAATGATATTTTGTGTGGTAACGTGGTGCTTGTTAAATGCATGAGGTTCATGTATGGTTGGGTTGTGTGCGGGTATCTTGAATCAATGGACAGCACTCTGCTTTGGTGTGAGGCCCAAATACTAATGGCCCAGTGGGCTGAAGGAAGGCATTATTACAGCTGCCAGGACAGCAGCCACTCAGCTACATAATGTACTTATGGTTGCAAACAAATTGTACATTCAGAGAGTGGAATGCTTTGAGGTTGTGGTACATCCCTGATTTAGCTGTGACACACACACAAATCCAAGTGTGTGCCGTCAATGGCATTCTGCACCATGGAGAAGCTGGCTAACCTGGTGAAGCCATGTGCATGCTCCACCACAACCCAACCACACATGATTCTTATTGGCAGCTGGTTACAAATATTGTCCAAAATATACGCAGCATGGATCATTAATAAATCTTTACATACCGTATGCCAGGAGAAGACAATATATTGAAATCCCCTCTGGCCAGACAGAAGGGCTTTATCATTTTACTTGGACCTTGGTGATTGTTTGGTGAATTGATTGGTGAATCTTAAAAGGGGAAAATAATATTCATGATTGAAGAGGGGGGTTATATTGGGGAGTGGGTGGGGAGGAGGGCAGGAATTAGGGGCATGGGAACTGGACCCATGATTTCTCTCCCTGATCCTGGCAGGAGATATCTGCGCCCTTCTATATCCTGGCCTTTTGTACATACTAAATTTCATGGCTCCAGATTGGTGGATGTGACACCAGCTCCCTGGGCTCGAATCTCTAGAATTCCTTCTCCAAAGCTCTCTGCCCCTCTACCTCACTCTGCCTCTTTCAGAAGTCTTACCTCCTTGACCCAGCTTTTGCCCAGGTATCTGCTCCAGTGGCTCTGATATAGAATCATAGAATAGATTCCCTACAGTGTAGAAAGAGGCCATTTATCCCATCGAGTTTGCACCGACCACAATCCCAGCCAAGCCCTACCCCCCATATCCCTACACATTTACCCGCTAATCCCTATAACCTATTCATCTCAGGGCACTAAGGGGAATTTTAGTATGGCCAATCAACGTAACCTGGACATCTTTGGACTGTAGGAGGAAACTGGAGCATCAGGAGGAAACCCACGCAGACACGAGGAGAATGTGCAAACTCTACACAGACAGTGACCCGAGCCGGGAATCGAACCCAGGTTCCTGGAGCTGTGAAGCAGCAGTGCTAACCACTGTGCTACTGTGCCGCCCATGGGGGCTCCTTATGGGGCTTGGTGTAAAGTTTTGGTTGCTAATGTTTCCCTGAAATGCCTTGGCAGGTTTTATTGCATCACACTATAGGTGGGATTTTACATCTCGCCCAACCCCAGCCCCCCACTCCCCACCCCCCCACCACCCACCTCAGCACCCCCTCCCCTAACATGGTGTGTTTTGGGGCGATGGAGGCAGCCCGCTATTGGCTAGTGGCAGAAATTCAGGGAGGGCGCTGTGAAGAGGGTTCCTGGCGCCCTCTCCATGATGGGAGATCACAGTCGATGCAGGGTTGGAAGATCCAGCTGGCTGGAAGATCTGGAAAATCCCACACAACGAGCGCGACTTTCCAGACGCTCAAGCCCCAAAAGCCACCTGAGGTTCATAACCCGCTTGTTACAATTCCCATGGCGGGCAGGATGGGAAAATTCTGTCAAATAATTGTTACTGAGACCATTAGGAAATTTGCGTCAAAAAAAACCAAGTTAAATCAAGAAGTGAACACTAAATTGAGTAGCACAATAGAACAAACCATTTTAGTAATGAGATGTGAAATGTGTGTAGTGAATGTAATTTTTGCAATTGATTGACAGTCCTATCGTTTCAGGATTATTGCTATCTTTCCCAATGGAGTAATGATTTTGCACCGGCTGATAGTGATCACATCACTTCTGTTTGCAGAGCGATATGCTGGCAGGGTAGCTGGGATTACCCTCACCTCACCGTCCCGTCCTCTCCTCTTTCTGCTTCCTGGCAGTTCAAGGTGAAACTGGTTTTATCTAGCCTGCTCACATTGCCCGACAAATGGAAATTGTGAATCAAATCAATCGAGGCCAATATTAATAAAGCTTAGCACTTTCTATATCTGACATATCTGCTGATAATGAGTGAGCAGCGCAGACTCACAAGTAATTATTGCAACACAAGTGCCAAAAACATTTGTAAAAGTCCTGTGGAATCTTCAACAAGTTCAGAAACACCGGTGGAAAATAATATCATCCAGGACTTCAATGTTTGACTATTTAGTAGTTTATTTCTTGGGAAAAAAATGTGAATAATCATATCATAGAATCGTACAGTGCAGAAGAGGCCCTTCAGCCCATCAGATCTGCACTGACACATTAGAAACACCTGAACTCCTACCTAATCCCATCTGCCAACACTTGGCCCATAGCCCTGAATGTTATGATGTACCAACTACTCATCCAAACACTTTTTAAAGGGTGTGAGGCAACCCACCTCTACTACCCTCCCAGGCGGTGCATTCAAGAATGTCGTCACCCTCTGGGTAAAAAAGCTTTTCCTCACATCCCCCTAAACCCCTCACCTTAAGCCTATGCCCCTTGTAACCAACCCTTCAACTAAGGGTCAGTCACGCTCCTTAAGTTGCTCCTTACCCACTCTGCTCACCTCTCTGATAATCTTGACCTCGATCAGGTCACCCCCTCAGTCTTCTCTGCTTCAACAAAAACAACACAAGACTATCCAACCATTCCTCATTACATAAATGTTCCATCCCAGGCAGCATCTCGGTGAATCTCCTCTGCATCCCCTCCAGTGTGTTCACACCCATTCAATCCATCATGAAAGTTAAGTTTTTAGGTATTATAGGTGGGATTTTACAGTGTGAGGTTCCAAACAGAGAATCTAGTGCGGGATCCCACTATAATGGCAGGCAGGACAGGTGGCACCAGAGATGCCCACCAATGTGCCACCGTGATGCCTCACAGTGCCAGGTACCCGGGCTTGATTCCTGGCTTGGGTAACTGTCTGATGGAGTCTGCACATTCTCCCCATGTCTGTGTGGGTTTCCTCCAGGTGCTCCGGTTTCCTCCCACAGGCCGAAAGACGCGCTGGTTAGGTACATTGGCCATGCTAAATGCTCCCCTAGTGTACCCGAACAGGTGCCGGAGTGTGGTGACTAGGGGATTTTCACAGTAATTTCATTGCAGCATTAAGGTAAACCTACTTGTGACTAAAAAATTAACTTTCACCACATTCTCTCAAAATGGGAGAATTCTGCCTGAAGAGGCACCATGGGCGTTCTCCCCGTGTCTACGTGGGTTTCCTCTGGGTGCTTCGGTTTCCTCCCACAATCCAAAGGTGTACGGGTTAGGTTAATTGACCATGATAAAATTTCCCCTTAGTGTCAGGGGGATGATGGGGTTATATGGAGATAAGGCCTGAGTGGGCTTGTTGTTGGTGCAGACACGATGGGCTGAATGGCCTCCTTCTGCGCTATAGCAATTCCACGGAGAAGATGAACTACTTACAATCTTCATGATTCTATTTAGAAGGTTTTGTTTCAGCATTGGCATTGTTTCAGTCCCAAATGGGGGTGAGCCTGATTTTAATATATTTCCATAAATTTAAATATAATTATGCATCCCGTCACCAAATTATCCCCCCCCCATTAAATTTTCATACCTCGCTGACGTTCTTAGCAAGTTAACCCCATCATAAACCTGTCAAGGGGATCCCTCTGGGGGCACCATGGTCAATTTAGTCACTGGGGAGAGGGACATGGTCCTAGAGGGCCAGGGACTTGTTGGGGGGGGGGGGGGGGTTACCCCCTGGGTATTCCCAGCCTGACACTGCCAGCGTGGGGCCCCCCGCACTGCCCAAGGGGCAAAGTACCAACGCCCAGGAGGCATCTTGGCAATGCCCACCAGGCATGGGGCAATGCCAAGGGAGCAGAGCCTATTGGGTCAAGGCCTGATGGGGGGTGTAGGGCCTCTGGAGGGAGAGCGATGGGGGTCCTTGTGCCATCTGCAATTGGGCTGAATGACAGAGGGAGAAGACCAGCTATTGGGGCTTGGCAGAAGATGGGGGGTAGGTTCACCCTGCTGGGGGTGGGTCAGGTCTGCAGGGGCGGGTGTCGGGGCTGCAGGGCGGGGGAGGGATGGGAAACGAGACATTGAGACAGGTTGGGGTCAGGGGGGCCTGGACATGTTTGGTGGGCCAGTGATTGGCCCATGGGGAGTCAGAGAGACAGCGATGAGAGGTCACGGGGCTGGCCAACGATCGAGCTGGTCGGCAATCGAGAGGTCGGCAGTGCGGGGCCATTGCGTACGTGCTGATCTCGTGCTGATAGATCAGCGCATGTGCAGTGGCTCACTCAGCGCTATGCTGCTGGTCTCTCCAACGGGGATAGGCCCCACCCACTGAATTTCAGCGAGATTTATGCTGAGGCACTCTGCAGTGCACAGAGTGTGGGAGATTCACTTTTGAAGCTCCTGCTGAAAAAAACAGAATGATTTACTCCAGTTTTTACGCAAATTTGACGCTTAGAATCTTTTGGGAGAATCGCACCCATTGTTGTTTTTCCCTTCAATGGCTGAACAAGAATTATTGCAGCTACGCAATGAATCTTGTGGCTGGAAATTCACTTTTTCAACGTGACTTGCATTAATCAAGACAAATCAGAAGAAAAAAAATGTCTTCAGCCTGAAGCGACCTGCAATAGCTTGCTGGGAGATAGCCTTTGTCTTATTTAATAGGCAGTCCCAAATTTTTGTGTTACTTTGTCACTAGCATCGGGTAACTGTTCATCAAGATCTCCACATCCACCAACTGTCCTGATCCAATTTTACCCGCCGATGATTTACCCCAAGTTCTGAGTTTCTGTCAGTTTTCCAAATGTCCAACTGGCGACGAGTAAGGAGATAAATCAAAGATTTTGATTTGATTTAATTTGATTTGATTCTTATTGTCACTTGTATTAGTATACAGTGGAAACTATTGTTTCTTGAGCACTACACAGACAAAGCATACCATTTGTAGAGAAGGAAAGGAGAGAGTGCAGAATGTAGTGTTACAGTCATAGCTAGGGTGTAGAGAAAGGTCAACTTAATGCGAGGTAAGTCCATTCAAAAGTCTGATGGCAGCAGGGAGGGAGCTAATCTTGAGTCGGTTGGTACGTGACCTCAGACTTTTGTATCCTTTTCCCAACGGAAGAAGATGGAAGAGAACATGTCTGGGGTCCTTGAATATGTTGGCCGCTTTTCCAAGGCAACTGGAACTACAGTCAGTGTCAATAGATGGGAGGCTGGTTTGAGTGATGGACTGGGCTTCATTCATGACCTTTTGTAGTTTCTTGTAGTCTTGGGCAGATCAGGAGCCACACCAAGTAAAGGCTGTTTGGTGAGATGGTATCAATAATCTGTTGGCGGGAGTTGAGTGAGGGAGGAGGGAGCAGGTGAGGTGGGGTGGGTGCAGTGGGTGGGGGCAGTTGTACGTTCTCACGAGTTAGTGCTTTCTTGGGACCAAATGATATTTGTTGGGATTTGACATTCTCGGTGGAAATATCAGGGGTATAATTGCCAGGTTCATTGCGTGCGTTTCTGAGTATAATCCCCAGTCTGGGAGCTAAATTATATTGCAAGATGACATTCATTTTGTCATTTTTTTCTTAGAAAAGGTCAGACTCTTCAAAGAGGTATTAATTTTTGAAGTAGTTAAAAGTCAAAGTCTTCTGTTAGTCAAATCCTGCAATTTTATATGTTTAAATGATGCCAATAATTTAGAATCCTTTGTTTGGAGTTAACACCATAAAATTTTATTCTCCTCACAAGTTGATTTCTGGAGCATCGTTTCTGTCACATGCTGACCAACAACAATTTTCAGCAACAAATGGGCCTGAACTCTCCGAGATTGCAGAAGGATATAAAAGCAACTTTCATGTCCCACCCAATCTCCACTGGGGTTCAGGTCATCCATTTTGTTGATCTTCTAAGCACATTCAAGATGATGCCCATATAAATAGTTTTTACCTCTCTCCCACCCACCTCCCCCTCCCCTTACATCTGTCCCCTTTCATCTGTCACAGTTTACCCTCTGATTTCAGCTTCTCTGCCATTTGGCCATTCACACCTTCTAGTCTATCTATGTGCTGCCATTAGCAGCCTTTCCCCTGTTTTTGTGGCTATGATTCATCTTTCATTTCGTCACCCACAAAGTTAGAATTAAAGTTAAAGTATTTTTAATTAGTCACAAGTAAGGCTTACATTAAGAATAAAGTTACTGAGAAATTCCTCGAGTTGCCACAGTCCCGCACCTGTTCTGGCCAATGCACCTAACCAGCACGTCTTTCAGACTGTGGGAGGAAACCGGAGCACCCGGAGGAAACCCATGCAGACATGGGGAGAACATGCAAACTCCGCACAGGCAGTGACCCAAGCTGGGAATTGAACCCGGGTCCTTGGCGCTGTGAAGCAGCAGTGCTAACCACTGTTACTGCCCGCATACACAGTATACACAGTATAAATATCTCTTGCTTTCTATGCCTTTTAGCTTTGACAAAGTCATCTGGACTTGAAACGTCAGCTCTTTTCTCTCTTTACAGAGCTGCTGAGATTTTCCAACATTTAATCTTTTGGGTGAAAGAAAATGTCCAACCTTCCAGCTGTCAATCCATCGAAGGTTTAATTAAACATTCTTATTATTGTGGCAGAAACAGAAAAATGCCGGAAAATCTCAGCAGGTCTGACAGCATCTGTGGAGAGAGAGTAGAGACAATATTTCGAGCTGAGATGACCCTTCGTCAGAGCACTATTTTCTGTTTTTGTTTCAGATCCCAGCACCCGCTGTATTGTGTATTAATCTCTATTATTGTTATAATCTTAACTTTCAGCTTTTCCTTGTGAAGTGAGCTTCTGTTAGAAGTAGACAATAAGATTGATTTTGTGATTGACATCTGCAGTTGGGATGTGAGAGGCTCAGAGGCTTTGTATCTCTGTTTATTTGGACAGATTTTGTATGTGGGCGAGATCATGTCAATTGGAATATAATATGAAAAAATGTGAGGTAATCCACGTTGGTAGATACGCAGATTATTTCCTAACTAGTAAGAAATTAGACCATGTAATTGTACAAATGAACTTGGGTGTCCTTGTCCATAAATCACTGAAGATGAGCATGCAGGGGCAGCAAGCTGTTGGGAAGGTTAATGAAATGTTAGCCTTCATCACAAGAGGATTTGAGTACAGGAATAGTGAAGTTTTGCTTCAATTATTTAGGAGCTTGGTCAGACAGCATCTGGAGTACTGTGTGTAGTTTTAGTCCCCTGACCTCAGAAAGGATGTTATTGCCATAGAAGGGGTGTAATGAATGTTCACCAGACTTGTTCCGGGGATGGTGGGACTGTCTTACAAAGAAAGATTGTGCAAACTAGGCATATATTCTCCAGAGCTTCGAAGAACAAGAGGCGATGTCATTGAAACCTACAAACTACATAGAGCAATAGACAGGGTAGATGCATGAAAAATAATCCCATTGAATCTCTGCAATGCAGAAGGAGGCCTTTCAAGCAATCGGAAATAATCCCATCCAGGCCCTATCCCCATAACCCTTATTATTTACCCTGTGAATCCCCCTGACATTTAGGGACAATTCAGCTTAACTGATCAACTTAAACCACACATCTTGGGAGGAAACCCACGCAGACATGGGGGAAATGTACAAACTCCACACGGATGGTGACCCGAGACCCAAATTGAACCTGGGACCTTGGAGCTGTGAGGCAGCAGTGCCAACCACCGTGCCATTGTGCCGTCCTTGGTTGGAAAGTCTAGAACGAAGAGGCACAATCTTAAAATATGAGGATGCCACTTAGGATTGAGATGAGGAGGAATTCCTTTACACAGAGGGTTGTGAATCTTTGGAATTCTCTACCCTGGGGAAGTTCAGTCATTGAGTACGTGTAATGATGGATTGATAGATTTCTGATTAACAATAATGCAACGAGTTGAGGGGATAGTGGGTGTATAAGGCACTGAAGTGTCCGATCAGCCATGATGGCATTGAGTGGTGGAGTAGACTCAGTGGGCTGAATGGCTACAATTTCCAAACCTGCACCTTGTGAATTTTCCTCCTTTGGACTCCTTCAGTAAGAGGATAAATCCTCCTGAACCTCCTGAGGTTAATGGAAGGAAGAAGAATTGCTATGGAGCTGGTTGTCAAATCTCCAAGGCACAGCCTCTCATGCAAGTAAAAGAAGAAAAAGAATGGGTTTGGATGAACAAAATTGGATGCTGAAGAAATGGGAAAGAGCGCCTCCAGCTGGCAAGTATGTGGAGGGAAGGGAGAATGTAGGGAAGAAAAAGGGTTGGAGTTTAGAGAGGGGGAGTGACTGTGATGATGATCTCAAATATTTTGAAAGACTACTGTGGCCAGCATAGTGGCACAGTTAGCACTGCTGCCTCACAGCACCAGGGACCCAGTTAAAATCTAGCCTCGGATCACTGTCTGTGAGGAGTCTGCACATTCTCCCCACGTCTGCGTGGGTTTCCTCCGGGTGCTCCAGTTTCTTCCCATACTCCAAAGATGGGCGGGTTAGGTTGATTAGAATCATAGGCACCTACTGTACAGAAGGAGGCCATTTGGCCCTGTCAAGCCTGCACTGACCACCCAGGCCCTAGCCCCATAACACTATGCACTTACTCTAGCTAGTCCCCATGACACAAAGGGACAATTTGGTATGGCCGATCCATCTAACCATTGGTCATGCTAAATTCCCCCTCAGCATCAGGGAGATTAGCAGGATAAAAACGTGGTGTAATGGGGAAAGGGCCTGGGTGAGATTGTTGTCGGTGCAGGCTCGATGGGCCGAATGGCCTCTTTCTGCACTGTAGAGTCTCCATGATTTTATGCATGTCGCGAAGAAAAGAAATCTCTAACACAGGGCTGCTTCGATCTTGCTTCCTGGCTGCTTTTAACAGTAAGCAGATATACTTTCCCGACACCTTTTTCACTCTGAGGGGTTAAGGCACTCCGACAGAAAATGTAACGCAATAACATTGAAAATGCCTCCCACCGATTGTTAAGCGGTAATGTAATGATAAAATATGCCACTGGCTTTAATATTGTGATGTTTAATTCAAGCAGAATCTGAACTTCACTTGTGGAGGAAGCTTGATTTCCTTTCCCGCCTGATGATAAATAATTAGCCTGTGTATCAGGTTCAAAGACAAAATTCTGCCAAAGTATTTGTCAGCTCTTTTCAAAAGTAATTGGAGAGGAGCTTGGCTGCCAGCGATATTTCCTGATGGCAGATCGATGCAGAAGCACATTAACCTGATCAGTTCACAATTTTTTCTTTGTTATGACTGCATAATCAGGCCTCCAAATCAATACATCACTCCTTTTCGCACAAGAGATTGAGTGATAGGGAAGTATATTATCCACCGCTCTCATCTACTTTTCAATTCAGGTTTCAGTCCTTGCCTGTGGTAATGAAATTAGCTGAAAGCGTAGTAATTCCATCCATCAAAGGAATTTCCCCTATGATTCCGACCGGCAATAATAGATCTCTATTCCTTGTTACGCTTGGCAAAGATCATTAGAATTTGTCTGAATAAAATCAGCAGAGATGACGGCGAACTCCGCCTTTATAAGTTTGGTGAAATGTCTTGAATGACCTCGAAAACTGTCACTCCATCTGAAGCCCATAAATCAATGTTATAAATCTATTAATCCATTTGGTATTCTCTTTGTCAGCCGCGATTTTACTCATTTTGAAGTTAAAAGCTTGTTTTTTTCTCCCCCCACTCCCCCCAACTGTCTTTTCTTTTCCACAGTGTTAGGCTAAACTGCTTCATAGAGGAGATCAAGAGAATGTTTCCTCCAAAGCCAAGTTAGAGTTCATAAAACCCTTACAGTGCAGAGGGAGGCCATTCAGCCCATCGAGGCTGCACCCGTCCACAACCCCGCCCAGGCCCTTTTCCCATTCCTGTAACCCCTACTAACATTGACCCTGCTAATCCTCCTGGCGCTAGGGTCAATTTAACATGGCGAATCAACCTAACTCGCACATCTTTGGAGTGTGGGAGGGAACTGGAGCACCCAGAAGAAAGCCATGCTGTCACAGGGAGAATGTGCAAACTCCACATAGACAGTGGCCCGAGGCTGGAATTGAACTCGGGTCCCTGGTAATGTGAGCAGAGTGCTAACCACTTTGCCACCAGTATTCAAGATCTTCTCCAACTGAGGGGGGAAATTAGCTGCAGGATCAGAGGTCTAGCCAGCCAGGTTGAGATCTGATGGGAACCCCTGTTCACCTTTTCACTGGGAGGCAATTGGTGGCATGAGTTTGATTCCCAGCTTGGGTCAGTGTGTGGAATCTGCATGTTCTCCCTGTGTCTGCGTGGGTTATCTCTAGGTGCTCAGGTTTCCTCCCACTGTCTGAAGGATGTGCTGGTTGGGTGCATTGGCCATGCTAAATTTTCTTTAAGTGTACCAGAACATGTGCTGGAGTGTGGCGACTAGGGGATTTTCACAGTAACTTCATTGCAGTGTCAATATAAACCTATTTGTAACATTACTAAGTAAACTTTAATTACAAAGTTTAAAGACATTTGCTTGGACAGTGTCAGGCCTCCAACTGTGTAAAGTCTCCTATCCTGTCCTGATTGTATCTAGCCCTACCAGGAGATCTGCTGTCATGATGTCTGTCCTACACTATCCTCACACATCACTAAGGCTCATCTGCAATCACTCTGTGATGTCTGTCATCCAACTACATCCATTCTGATCAGTCTTTCTGCTGCCCTTCACTTCACCCTCAAGAAGAGATCTCTGTATTTTCAGCTCTGATCAAACAGCCAAAATACCAACATTTTTTTTCCTGGGTGTTGCTTTTTAGACAAGAATAGAGGAAGCTGGAAAAACTCAGCAAAAGTGTCAGCATCTATCAGGAGAGACGTCCAGTAAATGTTGAGTACGGACCCTTTGTCGGTCAGAACCCTGCTTAGAGTTCTTTTTGCCCTTGCAATTTTAAGCATCTCTTCATTTCTCTTCTGGTCTGTTTGGAATTTTACGCATCTGACTTCACATCCATATTTCAAAAGCCTCTATTTTCTTCTTTATTTATTGTCCAGATTCAGGGGCTTTCAGGAAAGTGGATAGAATGTAACATCTTAAGAGTTTTCCTTGCTTCCAACTTGTGTTTCCTTGTTGTTAACACCTTCTCTTTCACAAGATTACTCCTGGCCATCTCTGTCCTTCCTCTGACTTTAGAATCACATCTATCATTGACAAACTTATCTGCATATTCCAGTGACATCATTCACTTCAACCTTCATTTCAATTCTGCCTGTTATAATTTAATGTCTATTTTATATGAATCAAGGCCCCAGCGCAGCGGAAATTTCTATTTGTGAGAACTGCCAGCCAATCAGAGGACACCAGCTCTCCATCGTTGGCAGCACCACTGGGAGTGGTGGCCACTGCTGGTAATACATGCGGGCTTCACTAGGAATCAGCACTGGATCCCTGGAGAGAGGCAAATGGGGTGGGGTAGGGATTGCGGGGAGAGGGCCACTGGCAAGGATGCAGAGGGTTGTTGATAGCAAGGGCAGGAGGATGATGGCTTTCAGTAGGCCTGAGTCCTTTATTAGGAACTGAATGCCTGTATATAATGGACCACCTTGGTAGGGGGTTTGATGTGTGGTTTTCTAGACTCAATCTTTTTGGCTACAACCAATTAAACTAAATCAAATTAACTGAGGGACAAATGAAAAGGGGCAGCTCCCAAAAAGAAGGCAACCGCCTGAAATAAAAAGCAAAGTGAAGGAGAAACTTAAAACATCAAAATAAAATATGATCAAAGGGTTTTGATTATACACCCGATCCCCTGCGGTGCTCAGCAGGCATGGAAGGCTATAGTTGCACAGAAGTCACATGCAAGTCTTGTTAAATCTCCGGGCTGCCATTAAATCTCAATGGGCTCAGGGATAATCAGTTCCAAAAAGCTTGTTAATTAACCAAATTGCCTTTCTACCACAGCAGACTGACTTTGTCTCTGGGAAAAGGGATTACCGTGAAATAGTCAACCTCCCTTTCTGAAGGAACGCTCGATTAAACTTTTGACTTGGGACTCTGAGACACACCTAAAAACCCTAACTTGTAGTTTATTGCAGTCTGCTCCAAACCTTCTCCTTCCTTTCCTTTATCCCTTTCTGTATTGTATGAGTGTGGACATTGCCAAACCCTTCTCCTGAGTTTTTGTATGCCGACCCCTTTTATCTTATTTTGTCTTGAGTTTGCTGTGCGAGTTATTCGCAGAGGATCCAAAGCAATGTGAGGTGTTAGCTTTTGTTCATTCAGCTGGTCACGTGCTCTCTTCTAGGAGTTTCCCAAAAACATAGGAGGAGGGTTTTGCAATGTCCACACTCATACAATATAGAAAGGGATAAGGGAAAGGAAGGAGCAGACTGCAACAAAATACAAGTTAGGGTTTTTAGATGTGTCTCAGAGTCTGGAGTCAAAAGTCTAATCGAACGTTCCTTCAAAGAGGAAGGTTGACTATTTCATGGTAATCTCTTTTCCAGAGACAAAGTCAGCTCGCTAGTGGTGGAAAGGCTAATTAACAAGCTGTTTGAAACCGATTATCCCTAAGCCCATTGGGATTTAATGGCAGCCCAGAGATTTAACAAGACTGGCATGTGACTCACAGAGTCAGAGAGGTTTATAGCTTGGAAACAGGCCCTTTGGCCCAATTTGTCCATGCCGCCTTTTTTTTCATAGATGTCACAGATGCACTCCTGTGCATCAATGGCCTTCCATGTCTGCTGGGCACCGCAGGGGATGGGGTGCATTATTGTCCCCTTTAATCACAAAATTGTCCATTTTGGAAAACAGGGAAAAAAAATTATAAAGTAGTCAGGCTGACAGAGATATGTATTTATACTCTATCCCAGCCCAACTAGAACAGTATCACAAAACAGAAATGCAAAAGGATTGGGGTGAGGACAGTAAGAAGCCTTGGTCAAAATGGTGACATTGTGGTTAGCACTACTGTCTCACAATGCCAGGACACAGGTTCAATTCCTGGCTTGGGTCACTATCCGTGTGGAGTTTGCACGCTCTCCCTGTGTCTGCATGGGTTTCCTCCGGGTGCTCTGGTTTCCTCCTACAGTCCAAAGATGTGCGGGCTAGGTGGATTGGCCATTCTAAATTGCCCTGTAGTGTCAGGGGGACGAGCCAGGATAAATGCATGGGGTTAGGGTCTGGGTGGATCGTGGTCGGTATAAACGTGATGGATTGAATGGCCTCCTTCTGCACTATAGGGTTCTATGATTCAATGAAAATATCTACAGCTTGCCAGATAGCAGTATGAGTGTGAAGTGTGACCAGAGAAGGTGCAGAAGGCACAATAACGAATGTTAATATATGTGTTATCCGGAATGTTCTCAATGAAGCTGGATACAATGGTTTCAGACACAGTTGTCCCCATAATGTGGAGCACTGTCTCCTCTGAAGGGCACAGGATTTGCAGGTATGCCTGTCCCCTTGTTGGTTTCCTGTGATTATTTGCGAACTTGGTTTGCAAAAGAGGACAAAGAATGCCACCGTATGTGTTGCAATGAGTTTGGCTAATGTGTGAGGACATTAAAATTAACAAGGCCCTTGGGGCCAAAATGGAAGTTGACATTTCCGTTCCTGTTCCCTTTCCAGCGTGGAAACATGGCTTCTCTCCTTTTTTTGGCCAGGGCTCCTGAGCTGCCTCTGAATATCCTTAATCCCTCCTTGTGGCCCACCGCTCCATTTGCTGCCTTCTCCCTTCCACCTCTTTGATGGTTTGAAGTGAAGACCAAGTTGCTTTAACCTCTCTCCCATTCTATTTCTCGTCACCGTCAACTGCATCCTGTGTCAAACCACTTGTTCGACATAATCATTGATAGAGCCTGTTGAGGATGCTTTTGATGTTGAAAGTCATGTTTAATTCCACATGCTTTGATCAGGAACCTGAGTTTGGCCCAGATTCATTTCAACATTTCAATCATTTGGTTGCATCTTTACCTACCTAAATGTTATTTGTCCGAAAGACTCGAAGTTACTATTGAACCGACTGACTCAGAGGCAAGAGTTCTATTACCATTAAGACATGCAGTCAAACCTTCTCAAACACGTTCCAAAAGGCTGGTGGCACAGTGGTTAGCACTGCTTTCTCATAATGCCAGGGACCTGGGTTCAATTCTCGGCTTGGGTCACTGTCTGTGTGGAGTCTACACGTTCTCCCCGTGTCTGCATGGGTCTGCTTCAGTTTCCTCCCACGGTCCAAAGATGTGTGAGTTACGTGGATTGGCTATACTAAATTGACCCTTACTGTCAGGGAGATGAACAGGGTGAATGCCTGGGGTTACGGGGATAGGGCCTTGGTGGGATTGTGGTTGGTGCAGACTCGATGGGTGAATGGCCTCCTTCTGCACTGTAGAATTCTATGACTAGTGCAACAGATACACAGGAACACAATCACCCGTAATCCTGACTTGGAAATATATCGCTGCTCCTTCACTGTTGCTGGGCCAAAGTCCTGGAACTCTCTAACTAACTGTGGATGTTTCTACACTACGTGGATTGCAGTGCTTCATGAAGGCAGCTCACAACCACCTTCTCAAGAACAATTAGGGATGGGTAATAAAAGCAGCTCTTGCCGACAACACCCACATCAATTGAATGAATAGAAACAGTTTAATTGAACTTAGACATAAAATGTCGGCGAATAAATGAATTTTACTGACACTTACCCTGTCCCTGCCTATTATAAATGTACGTCTCCATTTGCTTTTGAATTATTGCCATATTATCTTGTTTTTGTTGCCCATTACCTTGTTATATTTTATCTTTATGTTTTTTTAAAAAAAATTACACGTATACTTGCACTTCTTTCCTTTGTGGGGCGACATGGTGGCAGAGTGGTTGGCACTGCTACCTCAGAGTGCCAGGGGCCCGGGTTCAATTCCAGCTTTACGTGACTGTCCGTGTGGAGTTTGCACATTCTCCCCATGTCTGCGTGGGTTTCCTTTGGGAGCTCCAGTTTTCTCCCACACTCCAAAGATGTGCGGGTTAGGTGGATTGGCCATGCTAAATTGACGCTTAGTGTCAAAGGGACTAGCAAGGTAAATACACAGGGTTACAGGGGTAGGGCCTGGCTGGGATTGTGGTTGGTGCAGAATCGATGGGCTGAATGGCCTCCTTCTGCACTGTCGAGATTCTATGATTCTATTAAATCTTCTTGCAAAATGTCTGCAGTTCTGAAACTGAGATCTGATCCTGAGCTTGGGTATTATTAGCCATTAGAAAGTGCGATGAGGGTCGGCTAGGATGAGAACCTCTCCCTGATTTTAGTCCTGTCTGCCTGGGAAATGCTGGTTCATCCCCATTGTGGCAAAGTTGAAATCAGGAACTCGCATTCAGAAGATTTGCACACACATTCCTCGTGTTTACTTTACAAATCTATCGTCCTTGTTGCTTTGCTCTTGCCTTTTTTGTATGTTAATATCTATCCCCATTCCTTGCCAGAGACACATCAGCGCAAAGCTGGGAGGCAAGCCTACTGAGTTAGGCCTTGGACCCGGCCTCACATCAGAACATTCCCTCTGAACTTGCATCATCAATTTTTTTTTATAATGCGTGTGGAACTTTGTGTCTTAACTGTGCATTATATATTTATAATCACCGATTCAGGAAGGGGGCTAAATTTAGCCATTCGAAAGAGATGTTATGAGAATCACTGTATCAAAGCTGAAAGCATTTAGCTCCCAGGATGCTTTTGCTTTTAAGCTTTGCTATATCAACGCCTAAGGCATTGAGATATTTACATTCTTCCTTTCATGATATTCTGATCTGTCTCACTTCAGAATAGACTGTCAAACTTTTACAAAGATAAAAAGCAATTTTCAGAGTTCCACAGACTTGTGACTAATGCAGCTTGAGTTACCATCTTATGGTGACTACCTTTTACAGATAAAAGTACATTTGCCAAGGTATTGGCCTGCGCGTTTCACTTCTTGAAGTTTGATGTCTGCATTTCCGGTATGGTTTCAGAAAAAAGTAAGCACTATTTTTTAGGAATTCATTTCAGGCATGTGGGCATTACTGGCTAGGCCAGTATTTATTGCACATTGCTACTGCCCTTGAGAAAGAAATGGTGAGCTCCCTCCTTGAACCAGTGCTGTCCATATGCTGTATGTACACCCACAGTGCTGTTAGGAAGGGAGTTCCAGGATTTTGACCCAGCAACAGTGAAGGAACAGTAACATATTTCCAGGTCAGGATAGTGACTGACTTGGAGGGGAACTTCTAGATGTTGATGTTCCCATGTGTCTGCTGCCCTTGTGCTTTGAGACAGTAGTGGTCACGGTCTTGGAAGGTGTAGTCCAATGAACTTTTGTGAGTTCCTCCAGCGCATCTTGTCAACAATGCTGCTGTTGTGTGTCAGTGATGGAGGGAATGAATGTTGGTGAATAGGGTGCCAATTAAACAGGCTACTTTATCCTGGATGGTGTCGAGCTTCTTGAGTACTTCTGGAGCTGCACCCACCCAGGCACGAGGGGAGTATTCCATCACATAAAATCTATGAAAGAGTTTTAAATTTAGCTGAAGTATTTTTTTTAAAGTTTATTTATTATGTCAGAAGTAGGCTTACATTAGGACCGCAATGAAGTAAATGTGAAACTCCCCTAGTCGCCACACTACGGTGCCTGTTTGAGTACACTGAGGGAGAATTTAACATGGGCGATGTACCTACCCAGTATGTCTTTCGGACTGTGGGAGGAAACCGGGGAACCCAGAGGAAACGCCTAAAGACACAGGGAGAGCGTGCAGACTCCGCACAGACAGTGACCCAAGCCAGGTCCCTGGCGCTGGGAGGCAGCAGTGCTAACCACTGTGCCACCATGCTGGAAGCTAAGAGCTGAAATATGGAGTACTTTTAAAACACTGTGACTAAGACCTGCTACACAAGTATAAACTAGTATAATCTCAGTTTAGATCTGAGACATAAAATATACAACAGCACTCTTCCTGGGCAGCAAGCCTTTGTTCATTAGTCTCCTAACATGGTGCTGGGTTTGAGATAGAGAGAAGCAAGTTCTGTTTTACTGGGCTTTGCTCCATCCACAGCTCTAACTAATGGGCTCACCTCCTTTTCCTTAATGATTCACCAGAAGACCCAACATTAAAACTGACCCCTTGGGATGTGGGTTTAAAGAAACATCCGCTCTTGCCAAAATCAAAATAATTGGCTCCCATGCTTTTGTATTACTCCACTGGTTTGTCTGGCTATAATGTGCATCTTGAAATGGCTGGGCGTTTCACAAATTAATCATGTATCCTTTGGCCCTGCTCTCATTGCTGCTCTGAGCAATGTTGTCGAAGTATAGAAAAAAAAATAAACATATTTGCTTCTTCTGTGTTTTGAATGGGAGAATGCATAAACTGATTTTACTTGTGCAACCATTACATAAACGGCCCAATCAAGGAGCCATTTTAATTTAAGCTCTGCTGACTTCAAGTTCAATCCTCAGAAGGGGGTGGAGAGTTCCTTCAGTTAATCTTGCCCCATCTCTTGGATTAAATATTTATTTTGATCTCAAGTTTGTCAGCAGCTTAAAAAGGAATCAATGAATATTTTCACAGAGCAAAGCCTGCAGTTGCGTTAGATCACTAGATGTAATCACCTCATTAAAAGTAAATAGTCGAGAGGCTTTAGACTACCCCACAGTTAGCTGAATATTTTCCACTGATCTTTCAGTCGCTTGCTGCTTTCTTCAAAAGTAGGTTTATGCTAATTTTTGCTTTGTGTTAGAGCTATTATGGTGGCGTGGCTTCCAGTCAGAATCTTCCTTTATTCTTTCTTCTACTTACTTGATTATTTATTTACATTAATGTCAGGACTCAGGCAACAAATTGGGGGAAAAGTATTGAAGTCGCCAGCACATGAATACTAAAGAGAACAACTCTAAGTCAGTATTCTTATGCTAGATTTGATTTATTATTGTCACATGTATTCGGATACAATTAAAAGTATTGTTTCTTGTGCACGACGCAGACAAAGCATACCATTCATAGAGCACATAGGGGAGAAGGAAAAGAGAGGGTGCAGAGTGTTGCAGTAATAACTAGGGTGTGGAGAAATATCAACTTAATATAAGGTAGGTCCATTCTGGTGCAACAGGGGAGAGGCTGTCCTTGAGTTAGCTGGTATACGATCTCAGATTTTGGTATCTTTTTCCGAATAGAAGTAGGTGGAAAAGAGTATGTCTCGGGTGCATGGGGTCCCTGATTATGCTGACTGATTTACCAAGGCAGCGTCAGTCTATGACAGACTCCTATTTATTGACTATAGCTCAGCCTTCAACACTATCATTCTCACAAAACTTGTCTCTAAACTCTGTGGTCTGGGCCTCGGCACCTCCCTCTGTGACTGGATCCTGAACTTCCTGACTCACAGACCACAGTCAGTAAGGATAGGCAACAACAACACCTCCTCCATGATCATCTTCAACACCAGTGCCCCACAAGGCTGTGTTCTCAGCCCCCTACTATACTCCTTATACACCAATGATTGTGTGGCCAAATTCCCCTCCAATTTGATTTTCAAGTTTGCTGACGACACCACTGTAGTGGGTCAGATCTCAAACAATGATGAGACACAGTACAGGAATGAGATAGAGAATTTGATGAACTGATGTGGCAACAATAATCTCTCCCTCAATGTAAACAAAACGAAAGAGATTATCATCAACTCCAGGAAGCCGAAAAAAGAACATGCCCCTGTCTACATCAAAGAAGACGAAGTAGAAAGGGTTGCGAGCTCCAAGTTTTTAGGTGTCCAAATCACCAGCAACCTGTCCTGGTCCCCCCATGCTGACACTATAATTAAGAAAGCCCACCAATGCCTCTACTTTCTCAGAAGACTAGGGAAATTTGGCATGTCAACTATGACTCTCACCAATTTTTACAGATGCACCATAGAAAGCATTCATAGAAAGCTTGATATGGCCCCTGCTCTGCCCAAGGTGCAAGGAACTACAAAAGTTTGTGAATGTAGCCCAATCAGTCATGCAAACCAGCCTCCCATCCATTGATTCCGTTTACACTTCCCGCTGCCTCAGCAAAGCAGCCAGCATAATTAAGGACCCCACGTACCCGGACGTTCTTTCTTCCATCGGGAAAAAGATACAAAAGTCTGAAGTCACATAGCAACAGACTCAAGAACAGCTTTTTCCCTGCTGCTGTCAAACTTTTGAATGGACTTACCTTGCATTAAGTTGAGCTTTCGCTACATCCTAGCTATGATTGTAACACTACATTGTGCATTCTCTCATTTCCTTCTCTATGAACGGTATGTTTTGTTTGTATAGTGCGCAAGAAACAATACTTTTCACTGTATGTTAATACATGAGACAATAATAAATCAAATCAAATCAAATGAGTGGGAAATGTAAATGGAATCAATGGGGATGGGAGCTGGTTTGTGTGATGCACTGGGCTATGTTCACGACCCTTGGTAATTTTTTAAGGTCTTGGACAGAGCAGGAGCCATACCAAAATGGAAAGGATGCTTGCTATGGTGCATCTGTAAAAATTGGTTGTAGCGGACATGCCAAATTTCCTTAGTCTCCTAAGGCGTGGGTGGGCTTTCTTAACTATAGCATCAGCGTGGAGGGACCAGGACAGGTTGTTGGTGATCTAGACCACCTAGAAACATGAAGCTATGGGCCATTTTATGTACATTTATATGTACCTTTGTAAATGTAAGAATCACAGGATCATGCATGCTGTTGTGCAGTTTTTAACAAGGTAAACTTACTGCTGTTTACCAATTCCTTGGCCCTGCAGTCCTCCATGTGAGATTTTGATTAATGGGGCATCACTTTGAAAATAACAAAGACAAATGTTTTCTCAGATTAGGTAAGCAGAAAAAGAACAAGTTAACCAAATGGTGTTTTTTTTTCAAATGTTTCCAAGATTAAATATAAATGATAATGAAGCTGTTGTCTCAAATATAATTATTTCACAATCAGGCAATTCTCCTGATGCTAACATTATCGCTTTTAGTAATCAACAGAACTTGAGCCCTATTCAGTTTGAATTTTCTAATTGGAAGGGTTGAAGAAGACTGTTTTCTCCAGAACTTCAGGAAATCATCCCCGTTCTGCAAACATGACATGTTTGGCAATCTATCTTTTTTGACAATAAAGCAATTAATTAGGCCTTCAAAATGATTCTTCTTATCTTAATGCACAAATAATATCATGTAGTTCATTACCATCTGTTTAGTAATACCATGAGCCACCAGCGCATCATTTATATTCAGTTAATTTTCTCTGCATATAAAGTAATTATATCATGTAAAGGCTTGGGATTAAGCGCAGAAAATAATCCCCAGGTTCGAATGGGTAGGTCGGTGACTCATTTGATATTAGGAGATGGATTGTTGGCAGTCGAAACATAGAAACCCTACAGTGGAGATGGAGGCCATTTGGCCTATCGAGTCTGCACCGACAGCAATCCCACCCAGGCCCGTAATCCCACATATTTACCCCAATAATCCCTCTAACCTATGCATCCGGGACATTAAGGGGCAACTTAGCATAGCCAGGACATCTAACCCACATATCTTTGGACTGTGGGAGGAAACCGGAGCACCCTGAAGAAACCCACACAGACACAGGAAGAATGTTCAAACTCCACACAGACAGTGACCCAAGCCAGGAATCGAACTCAAGTCCCTGGAGTTGTGAGGCATGAGTGCTAACCACTGTGCCACCGTGCCGCCCTTAATGTTGGGTCCGCAGAGCTGAGAAAATTCCTGACTCCCTGAATCCGACTGGGAGGAAAATTCCCCAAATGATTTTTATGTCAGTGGTGTGACTGTGGATGCTAACTGGAGTTAGGCAGCGCTGCTCCAATGGAGGTGGTGTGAAGGTAACCCAAGGGTTGCTATATGCTTAGGAGAGCTGCGATTTGTTCCAATATAACAAAGCCATTCAGGCCCTCTAACCCTCACCGCTTGCAACTCTTTACTCCCCACACACTTATCATGCCTCATCTATGCCAAGGCATGCCACCTCATGCCCTGTCATCCTCCCAATGTCCCTCATATTCTCCATACACACCTATGTGGCACCCACTTACCCCCATGATCCTTATAGTTCTAGTGCTTACATAGTCTCAAATAATGACCCCCCCCCCCACCCCACCACCACCACACTTTACCCGTACGCTCTCCATGTCAACACACTTAGTGTTCACCATTGGAAAACCAAAGGAGCAAACTGAAATGAAAAAATATATAGTTCCAAGTATCGATTAAAGACTTCATTATCTTAAAAAAAGGTTCATTGATAAAAGCCCATTCAATACATTTAAATCCCTTCAAGTACTTAGTCACTTAAAAAATAAATGTTTATATTCATAGCCCCATAATCCCTTTATAACCATTTGGAGCTGCCACTCAAACTGTGAACTTTCAAGTTACTCCCCCCACTTGCACCCTGCCCCACATACCCATGTTTGAAATGTTAGGTTTGTGAATGTAGTCAACAGTGCTAATCCAATAATGATAACCCTCATGTTTATGTCAACGGATAGTACAATGGCATTGTGGTTTCCTCTGGGTGCTCTGGTTTCCTCCCACAGTCCAAAGATGTATGGGTTAGGTAGATTGGCCATGCTAAATTGACGCTAGTGTCAGGGGGATTAACAGGGTAGATGTGTGGGGTTATGGGAATAAGGCCTGAGTGGGATTGTGGTCGGTACAGACTCGATGAGTCAAACGGCCTTCTTCTATACTATATGGATTCTATCATATCTATTGAAATCGGAATCATTCATATTTTTCAACTACGGGATGCAGCAAGGCTTTTATTTCAAATTTAAAGGTCAGGGGATTTAAATGACTTGATAGCTTAACAGCTGTACAGACCTTATTGACCTTTTATGCACAGTTACATCTAGTCTTCTAAATCCCAGTGAGATCCCTGTTATATCCAAAAGGGGTGCCTGACCTCTCCAAGGAATTCTGGCTGGTTTAGATCGTTCCCTCATTTTCATAAAGCCATGAGTAGTGCTTGAGAAACTTTTGTGGTAAACATTGCTTCTGTTTGAAGGCAGCTGCATTTTTAGACATGCTGCTGACTCTGTGAATCATGCATTTGTGACGTACAATATGTCTTTGTTCCCTCCCTGGTGGATAAAGTAAGTGCGGATATGGGGCCCCATATCCATTCTTTTACATGTGTGGTCTGAAACAGATGTTTGCTCCTTTTTTGCATAAACAGAAGATCTAACCAGCATCTGGCATGGTGGCACAGTGGTTAGCACCGCTATTTCACAGCGCCGAGGACCCAGATTCAATTCCCGGCTTGGGTCACTGTCTGTGTGGATCTGGATGTTCTCCCGTGTCTGTGTGGGTTTCCTCCGGGTGCTCTGGTTTCCTCCCACAGTCTGAAAGCCATGCTGGTTAGGTGCATTGGCCATGCTAAATTCCCCCTCAGTGTACCTGAACAGGTGCTGTAGTGTGGCAGCTAGAGGATTTTCACAGTAACTTCATTGCAGTGTTAATGTAAGCCTACTTGTGACTAATAAATAAACTTAACCCTGAATTGGACATGGACACCTTTCTTCCTGATCTCATTAATATTGCAAGAGACCCAATTTTGATTTATTATTGTCACATGTATTGGTTTACAGTGAAAAGCATTGTTTCTTGCATGCTTTACAAAGCATACCATTCATAAAGAAGGAAAGGAGAAGTTGCAGAATGTAGTGTTACAGTCATAGATAGAGTGTAGGGAAATATCAACTTAATATATGATAGGTCCATTCAAAAGTCTGATGGCAGCAGGAAAGAAACTTTCTTGACTCGGTTGGTACATGTCTTCAGACTTTTGTATCTTTTTTCCAATGGAAGAAGGTGAAGAGAGTATCTCTGGGATACGTGGGTGTCTTGATTATACTGGCTGCTTTCCTGAGGCAATGAGAAGCACAGTGGCACAATGGTTAGCACTGCTGCCTCACAGCACCAGTGACCCAGGTTCAATTCCGGCCTCGGGTGACTGTCTGTGTGGAGTTTGCACATTCTCTCCGTATCTGCATGGGTTTCCTCCAGGTGTTCCGGTTTTCTCCCATAGTCCAATGATATGTGGGTTAGATAGATTGGCCATGCTAGATTGACTCTTAGTGACAGGGGGACTAGTAGGGTAAATACGTGGGGTTATGGGGATAGGGCCTGGGTGGGATTGTGGTTGGTGCAGATTGTGTTGATGGGCTGAATGACCTCCTTCTGCACTGTAGGGACTCTATGGGATTCTAAGTACAGATGGAGTCAGTGATGGGAGGCTGGTTTGAGTGATGGACTGGGTTTCGCTCACAACCCTTTGCAGTTTCTTGCCATCTTGGACAGAGCAGGAGCCACCCCAAGCTGCGATACATCTGGAGAGGGAGCTTTCTATGGTGCACCTGTAAAAATCGGTGAGCGTCATAGCAGACCTGCCAAATTTCCTTCACCCCTGAGGAAGTAGATGCATAAATAGAGTACCGACTGAGCAGGTACCTAACCCACCATATTGGTTCTTTAGGCCCCAACTTGAGTCATCTCAGGTGTGACATCATCAAATTTCTGGGCTAGTGCATTTTTAACACAGAGTGATTGAATTACATTCTGCAACATTTTCAAATGACAATTAATAACCTACTGTGTCAACAATTATGAATATGTGTACAGATAATGACAGTCTGTAAAACAATCTAAATATACTTATGGAGGGGGCAGAGGAAATCAATATCAATGATCAAAAATCTGCTGGATCCAAAGGAGCTTCCTGAATGAAGAATGTACTAAATATTCTGATCTGCGGACCGTAAACTAGGAATTGTTCCTGAGGAAACAGGGTAACAAAGAAATGTGAGCTTATTCTTCTGGTGTGATGGCAGAATAAAAATTATTTATTGTTGTGCGGGTTGCCTTTCGCATGCTGAACAATTTTTGTTTCAGGGAGATCCCTGGGCAGCAAAATCTGTCTGTTACAGATGACCCGGAAACCTGTCCTGGTTCTAAGTTGATGTATTAAGAAACAAGAAGCTGCCTTTACAGAGCCCCTGGCCAGAACTCATGGGATCATAGAATCCCCAGATTGAAGAAGAGGCCATTCAGCCCAATGAGTTTGCACTGACTCTCGGACACCCTCTCTCCTGCACATTTCCCATGGCTAATCCATCCAACCTACACATCCTGGACACTAAGGGGCAATTTAACATGGCTAATCCACCTAATCTACACATCTTTTGGAGTGTGGGGAGGAAATTGGAACCCCACGCAGACACGGGGAGGATGTACAAACTCCACACAGACAAGCGCCTAAGGCCGGAATTGGACCCGGGCCCCTGGCAGCAGTGCTGACCACTGTGCCAGCATGCCACTGACCGAACTCCTTCACTTCTCTACATCTCGATTTCACTTGAAGGGGAAATGCTCCCTTCCTTCAAGCTCACAGAATGAACAGATTGTAACTTAATTTAGGGATAGGCCACTAGTGCGGTGATCGTCTTCGCCTATCAATTTGTATATCTGAGGATATTTTTTACAGTGCACTTTTGTAGTTATGTACACTTTATTGAAACTGCAAACTGTTTGGGGTTGACCAAGATAAGTAGAATTCTAATAAGATATACCATCTATGAATCTCCTTGATATCCTTCTCTAACATCACTCTATGGAGGAGGAAAAGTGTGAGTTATTGCGGCGTGAAGGTGTCCATTATCTTGGGTACTAAGGAACTGTTGTGACACAGCCTGTAATAACATGAAGACATTGAGTACGCAGAATGTGACAATTTGGCAAATATTTTCCTTGTCTGTTGTCCGCTGCAATGCATAACTGAGTATATTCTGATTTCTCTTGATCCTATAAATAACTGAGGTAGCACTCCCACATGCATTCCCCAAAAGAAAGACACAACTTCTTCCTCCAGCCCTTCCACTGGTATATCAGACAAGGGGCAATGAGACCTTTCTGGCACATATTCTTGTAGCAGCCATTTCTTCCTCTCTGCAGGAAGAGCTTTAACACAGGACAATGGCCATGCTAAGCGGTGGAAGCAGCATGCTATAGACAGAACAAATTGATAGCCACAACCAATAGTTCAGACTGAAGCCCTAAAGTCCCACCACATCAAATTGTGAATAGTGATGGACAATCTACCAATTAAGCACAGTGGGAAGCTCCATAAACATTGCCATTCCCAATGACGATGGAGCCCAGCGCTTCAGAGCAAAAGACAAGGCACTTTCAGCTACATTCAGTTAGGAGTGATCCATCTCCACTTCCCCCTATCACCTTAAATGTTCACCCTCTTCATCACTGAGGCACAGTGGCAGCAGTGTGTTCGATCTACAAGATGCCCTGCAGCAACTCACTGAGATTCCTTTGTCTTCCATACATCAGATCTCTACTAGCCAGAAAACAAGGGCAGCAGGTGATGGGAACACAGCCATCTGTATTTTCCCCTCTGGGTTACACACAATCCTGACTTGGAGCGATATTGCTGTTCCTTCACTACCAATAGGTTAAAATCCTGGAACTCCTTGAGAAACAGCACTGTGTGATTACAGTAAAAGAGGGAAAAGCTTTACGGATAATATGTACAACTTTAACAGCTGCTGGTATCAGAGAACTCATCTGCAGCACCTACAGTTCATCATGTGCTATGTGTTAATATAGTGTGAGGTCAGAGCACTGTGCTCCAAGTGTTATTCCCAAAGGAAGATTGCTCTGGTATCTCTGGACTTTTTTTATTATTAGTTTTACTATTGGTCAATTACAAATGACCTAAAACAAAGCAATAAGTTCATAGTTGAAGTTTGCAGACTGGTTTGTGATTTTGATCATAGAATCCTTACAGTGCAGAAGGAGGCCATTTGGCCCATTGAGTCTGTACTGACCACAATCCACCCACACCCTATTTCCTCAACCCTACACCAGTGTCAATTTAGTATGGCCAATCAACCAGCACGTTTTTGGACTGTGAGAGAAAACCAGGGCACCCAGGGGAAACCCATGCAAACATGGGGAGAATCCACACAGACAGCGACCTGAGACCGGAATTGAACCTGAGACCCTGGCGCTGTGAGGCAGCAATGCTAACCACTGTGCCACCATACCACCCTTATGATGTGTTAGGGTGACTTTTAAGTCTCCAATCCTTATGTGCAGGCATATTTGATAAGCAATATGGGACATATAGCAGCACATCTGTAATCTTTAAATAAGAAAAGGGTTTTTTATGAAACCTACTCAGAAAAGAGGGATGACTCAAAGGATTTGGGGCCTTCACCTAGTTTTTTCAGTTAAAAAGTGAACATCCGTTATGTAATTTAAGAAGCACATTTCCATCAATAAACATTTTGGACAAGTAATCAAGTCAAGTGTATAATTAATATTCATTGCACCTTATCTCTCTTAACTCTAAAGCTCTCAGCACCAGGTAAATTCATTTTGCATACACAAATATTTGGTTTGGAAGTCTGGATTTAAAGCAGAGCAATGGTGACCCACTTTAAACTGTGTAAACGCTGTTTAAGAAAGGAGGGAGAAGGAGAAAGGAGAGCTACAGACCTGTTAGTTTGACATCAGTACTCAGAAAAATGTTAGAGTCTATTATAAAGGATGTGAGGCACAGTGGCACAGTGGTCAGCACTGTTGCCTCACAGTGCCAGGGTCCCAAGTTCAATTTTAGCCTTGGGTGACTGTGTGGAGTTTGCACATTCTCCGCGTGTCTACATGGGTTTTCTCTGGGTGGTCCAGTTTCCTCTCACGGTTAGATGGTGTGTATGTTAGATGGATTGACCATGCTAAATTGTCCCTCAGTATCAGGGAGATAAGCAGGGTAAACACATAGGGCTAAGGGGATAGGGCCTGGGTGGGATTGTTGTCAGTACAGGCTCGATGGGCTCAATGGCCTCTTTCTACGCTGTAGAGATTCTATGAACTGAACGTTTAGAAAAGATGATAAAATTGGGAAGAGTGAACATGGATATACAAAAGGAAAATCTTATTTGACAAACTTGGAGTTTTTTGACGATATTGCTTGTCGGATTGATAAAGGAGAACCAGTGGATATGGTGCATATGGATTTTCAGGAGGCTTTTGATCAAGTCTCACACAGGAGGTTACTAAATAAAACTAAAGCTCATGGGACTGGGGGAAATACACTAGTGTGGATTAAGAATCGGTCAACAGTTAGCATAGAGTAGGAATAAATGGATTATTCTCAGGATGGTAGGCTGTTGCTAGTGGGTTACAGCAAGGATCAGTGCTTTGATCCACAGATGAATGATTTGGATGTGGGGACCAAGTGTAATATCTCCACATTTACTAATGATGCCAGACTGGGTGGGACTTGGACAGGTTAAATGAATGAGCGATAACATGGCAGATGCAATATAATGTAAATAAGTGTTAAATTATTCACTTCAAGAAAAATAAAACACAGGCAGATTATTTATTAAATGATGAGAGGTTGGGAGGCGCAGGTGTCCAAAGGTGTCCCTTGTTCATGAATCATAGAAAGTTAGCACTCAGATGCAGCAAGAAATTAGGACAGCAAATCGTATGTTGGCTTTCATCATAAGGGGGTTTGAACATAGGAGTAAAGATATTTTGCTGCTTTGTATAGACTCTTGGTGAAGCATCTCCTTGAGTCCTGCGTGTGGTTTTGGTCCTCCAGTATGAGGAGGGATATACTTGCCATAGATGGAATGCAATAAAGGTTCACCAGATTAATCCCTGGGATGGCAGGATTGTCTGATGAAGGGAGGCTGAGGAGATTGTCTTCCCAAAAGTTTTGAAGAGTGAGTAGAGACATCATTTAAACTTACAGAATTCTTACAGGGCGTGACAGGGTGAGTGTAGATAAGACGTTTCCCCTGGCTGATAAGTCTAAAACCATGGGACACAATCTCAGGACAAGGAGTTGGCCATCCGAGATGGAGAAGAGGAGGAATTTCATCACTCGAAGGATGATGAATCTTTGGAATTCTCTACCCCAGATACTTTGGAGCATCTTCACAATGGGAATCGATAGATTTCTGGATACAAATGACATCATGGAGTATGGAGGTGCTGCTCAAAAGTGACAGAAAGGTAGATGATCAACCAAGATCTAATTGAATGACAGGGCAGATTTGATGGGCCAAACGGCCTATTCTTGTTCCTATAGGTGTGGATTTGAGCCCAAGTCCACCGTGAGTGTGAACAGTGTTGCAGGCACAAAATTGCCCAAGAATTGGAAAACGGGATCTTTGTTTTCCAATATTCCCAACCCCTCGCTGGTGATGTAGCGATGTCTCCACCCAGAAAGGTCAGGTACCTCATTTCAATATAATTTCAATCAATTTTAATATGATTAGTGGGCTCCCCCCCCCCCCCCCCCCACCCCACCACCACCCCCACTCGCCACATTCAGAAATCCCCCTTCCCCAACGTGACATTATGTCGGTGAGGTTTACAACAGCTTTTTAAAAATGTGAAGCGGTCAAAGGGAACCTGCTGGGGGTACCAGGTAAGCATGGCCCCTGAAAGGGGACTGGGGTGTCTCAGGGCAGTGCCAGGGTGGGACCTCTGGAGAGATCCATGGATGGGGTGTTGGGGGGGGAGGATGGGTTTCTCCCCTTATGAGTTGGGGTGGTTGCCCTGGTACGTTTGGGGGTTTTGGGGGGAGAATGCATTCTCTAAGCACAGCTAAATGTGCTCTTTAAAAATGGCACTCCAATCTCTATATGCTAGCTCTATCACCGTGATGACGTGGAGCATGCCTCCAGAATTTTTGAGAGCAGTGTGCTGGATTTTCTGAAGAGAAAACCCAACTGTGACGCTGGAGAGCTGCATGCCGATTTACTCGCCTCAGCCAGTGCTCCGTGCGCTGAGTGTCCATTTCTAAAAGTAAACTTTCCCATCTTGCCTGCCGTGGGAACCATCGCGGGCAGGACAGACAATTTAACGGAAGGAATTTATGGTTCCCCAGCAGGCAGGAGCGGAAAATCCTGCCCTTACTTCTCATGATGTTTAAACTGTCTCATATATAATCCTATTTGTTCCAGTGTTTGAAGGTATTTGCGTTGATGGGTATAGACAGAGTGAATGCAAGCAGACTTTTCCCACTGAGGCTAAGGGAGGAAAAAAACCCAGAGGGCATGGGTTAAGGGTGAAAGGAGAAAAGTTTAAAGGGAATATTAGGGGGGTCTTCTTCACACAGAGAGTACTGGGAGTGTGGAATGAGCAGCCGGATAAAGTGGTAAACGCGGGGTCACTTTTAACATTTAAGGAAAACTTGGACGGGTTCATGGATGAGAGGGGTGTGGAGGGATATGCTTCAAGTGCAGGTCAGTGGGACTGGGCAAAAAATGGTTCGGCACAGACAAGAAGGGCCAAAAGGCCTATTTCTGAGCTGTAATTTTCTATGGTTCTATGGTCGTATGGTTTGCCTTGCACAGTAATGACACAACAGGACAGAAATTGCAAAATCAACTAATCAATTATTGGTTCAAGTAAGACTGATTGCTTGCTATTAGGAAGTTAGAATGTGCTGTTCCAGAGTCATCTTCTGTTAATTCACCTGCAGCTTCTGCTGTCTTAGTCTATCTCAATGCGACTTGATTTAAGACTGCTTTCTAATTATTTAGTACTCTTTACACTATGACTGAAACAAAGGGAGAGCAATGGATAGTTTGCACAGACCCAACTGGAATGGATTTCTTAATAGGTTTCAACTTGGCTGGAATTTTGGAAGGTTATTTTGTTTCAGTTGCCTGGTGTATAACTGTCAGCAGAATATATTGTTCATCTTTGATGTTCAGTGGCCTGTGGGGCCTGCCAGAGCACATCTCAATGCATAACTGATATTGTTTGTACATGACTAGGTTGTTTTTGAGAAGGTTAGGACAGAGGAAAACATAACTGCACAAACCTGGGGCGCGGTGGAACGGTGCTTAGCACTGCTGCCTCGCAGCCCCAGGGACATGGGTTCAATTCCCGGCTTGGGTGACTGTGCGGATTCCAAGGGTGGAATTTTACCTGCACGTCTGCCTGGTCCCATCTGAGGCCAACGGAGGATGCTGTTCTCCGAGCCTTGCCAGCCCCTGGAATTGGGGCGGGCTTGTCAGTAAAACTTTGGCCTATGAGTTCTCTCCCTGTCTGCATATGTTCCCTCTGGTTTGCTCCCGTAGTCCGAATGATGTGCTGGTTAGGTATGCTGGGCATTTAAGTTCTCTCTCAGCGTACCCAGACAGGCACTGGAGTGTGGCAACTAGGAGATTTTCACAGTAACTTCACTGCGGTGTTAATGTAAGCCTGCTTGTGATACTAATAAGAACATTTTAAATCCAAAGTCCGACAAATTGTTAAGTTTTCTTTGGGCACCAAGTCATGTGGTCCTTAAAAATATGTTCCCAATCTGCTCAAAAATACCACTTGAGCATCTCATGAATTGGTTCTTGCCTTCACCATGGGCTCGAAAATGTAGTTGTTTTTGATGTCATGCTTCATTATTTGCCTCATCTTTCATTTGTTTCCTACATCCAATTGTCTAATGTGTGAAACAATTTAAATGATGTTTAAATATTTGTCAAATATGTCAGACTTGTCATCCTTCAGATTGCATTAACTAACTCAAATCACTTGGACTAATGTACCATGTAGAACAATTCATCAAATTTTTGTCCCTGCTTCTGAGAACATTCTCAACCCTCAGTAGCACCTCATTCACATTTTCTTTCTTCAATGTTGATAGCCGTGGAGTAACTTTAAGCCTGGTTAGTCCGTTTTGCTTCGACCTGTGTCTCTTTTCTGTGCCAGTCATGTAACCATTTATAGTGACAGTATCATACACTGCCAAGAACTTCCATGAAGTGTAACCATGCAAGACTTGGTGTTATTTAGAAATATGTCAACCTTAATCAGAGTAGACAAAGCCAATAGCATCACACCTTTAATGGGCCAACGTGGAATTTCAAATAAACAAGCTTCAGCAATCCCATTTATCCTGTATTCCAGGACGAGGCGGCAAGAAGAGCATGGTTATAGTGTGAATGTAACAGCTTAACCTCAATGTCTTAGTGTTCAAACAAAGAATCCCCATTCTACAACAACACAACACAAACAGAAAATGCTGGAGAAACTCCACAGGTCAGACAGTATCTATAGCGAGAGAATAAAGCCAATGTTTCTAATCAGGATGACCATTTGTCAGAATCCCCACTGATGTTTGAAACCCTAAGCTTCTAGCGTGCACGTAACTCAGTCATTGTAAGTCAGACTAAATCAAACTTAACCATGGTGTCGTTATATAAATGGCTGAAAACTTCAACAGTTTTGTCAAAGAAAGTCACCGCATCAGATACAAATATTTGGCTTACTAAGCCATTAGTTGAGCAATTTGCTCTATGATGGACATTTAAGTATTGAAGGATCTATGAAACTTCTCCACACCTTAAGAGAGGCTGTAGAATACTGATCCAGTGTCAATCCCTGTACCAAATATATTTTTGCCTAATTGTCTTGCTTGGTATTTCAGCAGTCCAAAGATAGCCCAGGAACCTGTCCCCCATTAGGGCTCAAAATCCTCCCCAAGCTTTAAAATCAAGCATTTGATCTTGCTAGTGAAAAATAAACATTAAACTAGCTGTAACAGTATCTGCCCCTTAAGCAGTTTAGACATGGGAAGAGAAAGTGTGGTTATGCTTCAGTTTGTAATCATAAATGTCCAGTGCTGTGGTCTTACACAGAAATCTTATAATCGTCTGACCTCACATGGAAGAGCAGAATTATTTTCTTACTGCACTAGTTATCTGTAAAAATTTTGAGACCTGGGCTTGCCCTCCAATAACATGCTTCACTTGTGTGAAGATTCCCTCACATCAACTCACTGGGATTCTTCCTTGGCTGAGGAATGGGTGTTGTGTTAATGCCACTCTCAAGTTGCAAAGTATTAATAATGTTTGGAAGATTTAGGCTACGTGTCCTTTCCATAAAACTGTAAGACAAGAAGGCATAGGCATAGGAGCAGAAGTAGGCCATTCAGCCCATCAAGTCTCCAACATTCTTTTTTTAAATTCATTCATTGAATGTGGGCATTGTTGGCTGGGCCAACATCCATTATCCATCCCTGAGGATATTTAAGAGTCAACCATATTGCTGTGCTGGATCTGGATTCTAGGTCAGATCAGACAAGTATGACAGATTTCCTTTCCTAAAGGGCATTTGTGAACCAGATGACAATCAAAAATCATTTCATAGTCATCATTAGATCGATAAACAAATTTTAAAAACTTGAATTTTACCATCTACCATGGTGGAATTCAAACCCTAGTCCCAACACATTACCCTGAGTATCTGGGTTACTAGTCCAGCAATAATACCACTCTGCCACTACCTCCCTAGTGAAGTCCTGACTGATAACCCTCAACTCCATTTTCCCACCTCCTCCTCATAACCCTTGATTCATTTACTGATTAAAAATCTGTGTATCTCAGCCTTGAACTTTCTTTATGACCCAAAGTCTACGTATAGAATTCCTACAGTTTAGAAGGTAGTCATGTGACCCATCGAATATGCACCCACTCTTTCACATATCATCTCACTCAGGCCACTATCCCTGTAGTTACCCTACTAATCTCCCTGATCCACACATCCTGGGACACTAACGGGCAATTTAACATGGCCAGTCAACCTAACCTGCACTGTGGGAGGAAATCAGAGCACCCAGTGGAAACCTACGCAGTCACGGGGAGAATGTGGAAACTCCACATAGTCACTCAAAGCAGGAATTGAACCCAGGGCTCTGGCACTGTGAGATAGCAGTGCTAACTATCGTGCCAAATTAATGGCCCTCTGCGATAAAGAAACCCATAGACCGGACTTCTACTGATTCTGAGGCGGGCAAGGCTCGCAGAATGGAATTCCCCTTTGGCCTTGGGTGGGATTACATAAGAACATAAGAACATAAGAAATAGGAGCAGGAGTAGGCCATCTGGCCCTTTGAGCCTGCCCCGCCATTCAATAAGATCATGGCTGATCTGTCGTGGCTCAGTTCCACATTCCCGCCCTCTCCCCATAACCCTTAATCCCCTCTCTTATCAAAAACCCATCAACCCGCTTCTTGAAAATATTTAGCGAGGCAGCCTCCACCACTTCAACGGGTAGAGAATTCCAGAGATTCACCACCCTTTGAGTGAAGAAGTTCCTCCTCAACTCCGTTCTAAACCGCCCCCCTTTATCTTGAGGCTGTGCCCCCTAGTCCTAGTGTCTTTTTTGAGTGGGAAGAGTCTCTCCACCTCTATCCTATCCATCCCATTCATCATCTTATACGTCTCAATGAGATCTCCCCTCATTCTTCTAAACTCCAACGAGTACAAGCCTAGTTTATTCAGCCTCTCCTCATAGCTCAACCCCCTCAACTCCGGTATCAGCCTAGTAAACCTCCTCTGCACTCCCTCCAAGGCCAAAATATCTTTGCGCAGGTGCGGCGCCCAAAACTGCACACAGTACTCCAGCTGCGGCCTCACCAATGCCCTATACAGCTGCAGCAAGACCTCCCTACTTTTATATTCAATCCCCTTCGCTATGAAGGCCAGCATCCCATTTGCCTTCCTGACCACCTGCTGCACCGGCAAGCTGGGTTTTTGCGACTCATGCACAAGGACCCCGAGGTCCCTCTGCACCGTCGCCTGCCGCAGTTTTTCACCACGTAAGTAATAGTCCTTCCTACCATTCTTCCTACCAAAGTGGACCACCTCACACTTGCCAACATTAAATTCCATTTGCCATTTCCTGGCCCATTCGCCCAGCCTATCTAGATCCTTCTGCAGACTCTCCACACCCTCCGCACAATTTGCCGTTCCCCCAGTCTTGGTGTTATCTGCAAATTTTGACACCCTACACTCGGTTCCCTCCTCCAGATCATCTATATAAATGGTAAAAAGCTGAGGCCCCAGCACTGACCCCTGGGGCACTCCACTAGTCACCATCCGCTAATCCGAATAGCACCCGTTGACCCCCACTCTCTGCCTCCTATTTGACAACCAATCCTCTATCCACGCTAACACCCTACCCCCAACTCCAAGTCCCCTGACCTGCAATAACCTCTTATGAGGTACTTTGTCAAACGCCTTCTGAAAATCCAGAAAGACCACATCCACCGGCTCTCCTCTATCGACCGCCCTAAGACACATCCTCATAGAACTCCAGTAAATTTGTCAGACACGACTTCCCTTTAATGAAACCATGCTGCGTCTGCTCTATCAAGCAATTCCCTTCAAGATGCCTCGCAATTTCCTCCTTAATGACGGATTCTAACATGTTACCTACCACAGACGTTAAACTAACCGGCCTATAATTCCCTGCCTTTTGCCTGGCACCCTTCTTAAACAACGGCGTAACATTAGCCGTTTTCCAATCCTCCGGCACTTCCCCGGAATCCAGCGACGTCTGGAAAATAACCACCAATGCATCCACTATAACCTCCGCCATTTCTTTCAGAACCCTCGGATGCATTCCATCCGGTCCTGGGGACTTGTCCACAATCAGCCCCTCCAGTCTGTCGAGCACTGCCTCTCTAGTAACAGTAATGTCATTAAGACCCTCCAGTCCTACCACCTTTCCATCGCTAACACCCGGCAAATTATTCACGTCCTCCTCCGTGAAGACAGAAACAAAAAAGTTATTCAATACCTTAGCCATATCCCCATCCCCTACCACTAGGTCCCCTTTCTCATCCTCTAAAGGACCAACGTTCACCCTAGCCAGCCTCTTCCTTTTTATATATTTATAAAAACTCTTGCTATCCTTTTTTATATTAAGCGCTAGCCCAGCTTCATAGTTTCTCCTACCCTTCTTTATCAACTTCTTTGTCAATCTTTGTTGACATTTAAACCTCTCCCAATCCTCTTCTCGCCCACTACTCTTAGCTACTCTAAATTCCTCCGCTTTTAATTTAACACTTTCCTTCACCTCCTTCGTTATCCACGGCTTATTACCTCTCCTCCTACAGTCCTTTTTGACCATCGGAATAAATTTCTGCTGAATTACGAGCCTCGTCCGAGCGAGACAGTAAAATCCCGCACAAAGATTCACTACCCTGTGAGAGAAAAAAAAATGCTCCTCACCTGTCTTGAATTTTCAAGATAAATCACAATTTTCTGACAGGGAATACATTGGTTGTTTAATATTTCACTTGCATTTAGCAAGCAGAGAAAAATGTCCCTCTGTGTGAGAAATTTTATTCTAAAATTACTGTTTGTGATATGAAAGGGACGATTGCAGTCACATGAAGTTCCTTTGCCACTCATTGTAATGCAGGAATTAATCTGTTTATTTTGTCTGCACTAAAATAATAGCTGAAGGGTTGTCATTAAAACACTTTAATGTCTGTCCTCTACTATTGCCAACAGTCATGACTATGTTCTGTGCGCACTTGATTTTCTCAGTAATTCGATTTTTAACATCTAAAACCTCTGCAGTATATTAGATAAATGGCAATAAAGAACTAACAGTAAAAGATGCTAATATCAGTTCCCATGAGGACTTGGTAAAATCTACTGTCTTCAAATCTGCAGCATCAATTGAGGCTGTCGCATTATAAATGCACTGTGCCAACTTGTAACGTTAGTGTGAAGCTCCTTCAGTTGCTTGTCATGAGGTGGTGTGATGACTTTACATGTTTGGGAAATTGCTTGGTTGTGGTGTGCATAACAGTGACTTTTCTCAAGCGTTGTTTTTGGCAGTGGTTGTGTACGTTGAGTTGAATTCTGCTGCTATTGGTTCAAAATATTTTTTACGCATTGTTGATATACCAAACAGGTTACATTGACAGGATTTCTTCAGATTTAATTCTTGACTTGCCAGTCGCAAGGTATTGTCACAATGTAAGCATTGGGAATTGATTGAGGTATCTTGTTATAGCTTTGAAGTTTCAAGTTAATCTTGAATAATAACAACTATTGATAGTATGTACTGATGTTTCAACTCAGCTAAGCTTTAGCATTCAAAATGATCCTGAGTACCGAATGATTGATGTCTATCTGCCTTTCTCTGTTTTTATGTATATAATTTGGAATAGACTTAGGACCCAACAGTCAGCCAGACATGAGCTTCTAAGAATCATAGAATTCCTACTGAGCAGAAGGAGGCCATTTGGCCCATCGAATCTGAGCTGACTCTCTGGCAGATCATCTCGCTCAGGCCCTATCCCTGTAGTTACCCTGCTTATCCCCCTAATCTACACATCCTGGGACACTAAGGGGCAATTAAACATAGCCATTCAACATAACCTGCACTGTGGGAGGAAACCGGAACACCCAGAGGAAACCCACGCAGTCATGGGGAGAAAGTGCAAACGCCACATAGTCAGTCAAAGCTGGAATTGAACATGAGTCCTTGGTATTGTGAGGCTGCAGTGCCAATTGTGCCAACTTAATGGTTAAAGCTAATAATGTCTATTTATCCACAGATGGTTGAGTGTTTAAGTGTAACAATGAAGCTAACAGTGACAAGGGTTACCTTCTACATTTTTTTACTTTTAGTTGAGTCTTCTCCCCAATGAAACACCTCCTTTCCTCCTATCCTTACAGGCCATAAATCATTATTGTTAAAGATATTTAAGGTCAACAGTTTTTGAAAGCTATATTGCCTTGTCCTAGTCACTTTGACCTTTTACATATAATTCCTTAAATTTGAATCCCTATCACCGATAGATTTTTCAAGTCGATGGCTTGCATCTCATCCCCCTTTCAATCTGTGATGATATATATGCACATTTTTAAACAGCTGAAATAACCAAATGGGAAAATAATCTTCCCCAAAATGGGGTAGCAACATTTCCCTAGACAACTCATGACCAGAGTTCTCCAGCCTCGCCCACAGCTGGGATTCTCCAATCTCGCTGCAGCGAATGAAATTTTGGCTGAGCGTCAAATTCACCCATAAAAGCAAAATGCTGCAGATGCTGGAATCTGAAACAAAGACAGAAAATGCTGGAAAATTTCAGCAGGTCTGGCAGCATCTGTGGGGGGAGAATAGAGTCAACATTTTGTGACTGGATGACCCTTTTTCAGAGCTGAGTGTTAGGGGGATTAGCCAAGTGGAATAAATGCCTTTATTGTCCTACTTTCATGATATGGTCATGGTGGGATAACCCAATCATTGTTTTCCCAAATGGCAACATTATTATTTTCTGCAAACATTCATTATGTGTTGGCCTGGCTTTTAGATAATAATCTGCTTTTTGATTCCTCCCACCAAAGTGCCTGACCTAACACTTCCCCACATTAAAGTCCATTGCCCACGTTCTTGCCCAGTCACCCAATCTGTCTATATTCCATTGCAGAATCTCAATACCTTCATCACACCATGCCCTTCCACCTACCTTTGTATTATCAACAAATTTGGAAACCTTACATTCTGTTGCTTCCTTTGGGTCATTAATGTAAATAGTGAACTGATCCCTGCGGCACCCCACTAGTTACATCCTTCCACTCCGGAACTTACATCACATGGATTGCTGTGCTTCAAATGGATGGTTCATCGTCACTACCTTCTCAAGGGGAGTTAGGGATAGGCAATAAATGCTGGCTGAGCCAATGAAGCTTACACCCTAGGAATGAATAAAAATAACCTTTCACTGTTGTCTACCTGGGGCCTATTTTGAGTCAAGTGCATCAGGAGCCTCTACTGTTCACTCTTTTGTTCTCTTTACTCTGAGTCTCTGCCAGCCTGAAGATAAGAGAAAGGGGAAACTGTTTTCAAAGGTGGTATTGTTGTTAAGATTGAGCCTTCTTTTGTTCTGACATCTTTTCTTGTCCCTCCCTAACTCTATAATCTCCTACAACCCACTGGAATATCTGCATCCTCCAGTGGTCTCTTATGTACTCTCAATTTTAATCACTCCACCTTTGGTGGCCTTGCCTTCCATTGTTTGGGCCATAATTTGTGGAATTCTAACCATGAATCTCCCTATCTTTTTTATTAAACCTCTATTCCTTCCTTCAAAAATCTACTGCTTTGATCAAATTTTGGTCTCCTGCCCCACTGTAGTCTTTTGTGAGTGGGGTGAAATGTTGTTCGATAATTCTCCTGTGAAACATCTTGGGAAATTTTACTTTCTTAAAGCTGCTCTATAAATGTACCTTGTGAATTAATGCTCATCAGAATTCATAAAATTCCTACAGTGCAGAAGGAGATCATTCAGTCCATCAGGTCTGCACCAATCCTCAGGCAAAACATCTTACTCAGGCCCAAGACCCATAACTCCACGTATTTATCCTGCTAATTCACTCATCTTTGGACACTAAGGGTGGAATTTTGCTGGTATGTCAGCCTGAGGTTTGTACGATCCCGTGCAAGGCTAACAGAGAATGCCGTTCTCCGAGCCTTGTCCACCCCTGGAATTGGGGTGGGCGTGCCAGTAAAATTTCAGCCTAAGGGTCAATTTAGCATGTCCAATCCACCTAGCCTACACATTTTTGGTCACTAAGGGGCAATTTAACATGGCCAACCCATCTAACCTGCACACTTTTAGAGTTTTTTTTGGGACGAAAGCAGAGCACCCAGAGGAAACCCATGCAGACATGGGGAGAATGTGCAAACTCCACACAAGGCTGGAATCAAACCTGGGTTCCTGGCACTCTGAGGTATCAGAGCTAACCACTGGGCCATTGTGTCACCCAAATTGATACGTCCAACAGGGCAATGCTCCCCCAGTAAAGCTCTTGAGATTTTGTACTCCAGATCCAAGAATGGCAACTGAACCCATTATTTTCTAACTTGTAGCCAAGATCCAGGCTGTGATAGTTTTCAGTAGTTTTCCTTTAACTTACGCTCTGAAACTTCTCCATTGAAGGTTGAAAATGATGTTGAGGTTATTCATAAACAGTGTCATTTTAAATAGGACTTGACTTCCATCATCACATTTGAATGTAACTATAATAGATTTGGCCTGGTAAAGACATCTTCAGAGTTGAAAATCATATTTAATCCTCTGTGACTTTGTTGTTTTGACTTCCAATTTTGCAGACAGGAAGAAAAATGTCGAATTTCAGGACACTCTAAGGCACTAGTCAAAGTCTCAAAAATATATTTCATTGAAACATGTATATGGCCAAAAATAACAATTCTTGAATAACTGGATGAAATCTAGTCAACATAATAACATTTTCTGCAGTTTGCAAAAAATACACAATTTTTTAATTGATAAATGAGGAATATGTGGCTATTTATAGACATTTTTGCTGCATCTACCTGGATCCTATTCGCATAGGACCCTTCCCATGCAGAAGGAGGACCCATCGAGTCTGCACCGGTTCTCTGAAAAGCATGTTACCCTGGCCCACCACCTCCCCCTCCCTCCCTCCCCATCATCCTAACCCCATGCATTTAACATGGGTAATATGTCTAATCTACACACCTTTGGACACTGAAGGACAATTTGGAATGGCCAATCCACCTAACCTGCACATCTTTTGAATGTGGCGGGAAACCGGACCACCCGGAGGAAACCTACGCAGACTTGGGGAGGATGTGCAGACTCCACACAGACAGTTACCCAAGGCTGGAATCGAACTCAGGTCTCTGTGGCAGCAGTGCTAGCCACTATGCCACTGTGCCGCCCCCATATGACAGATATATCAGGAATTTCTTTAGTTTACTCTTGCATATTCCTTACCTTCTATTGCCTCTAGGTTGTTTAATGTGTAAAAGTAAAAGCTATCTTCAAAGGTGGCATTACCACTGTACTGTGTTAAAAATCTTCTGAAAGTTGACTGTAAATGTTCTGGGTGGTTCCTTACCTTCTTCCTAACACTGTAATTCATTTTTGATATAAGCACTCTCCATGGTGCTGATTATGTGATTGATGTATGGTTCGTGTAACTGTAAAGCTATTTCCAGTAAATGGAGATGAGTACAATATCTTTGGGGGAATGGTGCACCCTGTCTCATATGAGCTTTCATGCTCTGATATGGAGATAAGCATTTCTCACTGGTCTACTAAACTGAAACATTTTGAATTGGAATTCAGTACAACCTGTCAGTCAATCGCATTCCTTTTAAAATCCTAACAGATTTTGTCATTTGCTTGAATATAAAAAAGTGATGTTGTTATATTATAATTGTGTTTTTCTCCCTTGAATTTCCCCCTCCTTTTCTTAAAGCAATGACTTACATTACAGTACCAAGGTCAGATTGTACAAACGGTAGCAATGTATTTTGTATTGCATGAGCAAATATTGGGAGTCTAGCTTTTGAGTTATCTGGCTATCAATTGGAGTAGTGTGTCCAGATCTGGGCTTACATTTATACTTCAGGAAGATTTGGAAGCAAAAGCGGTTTGTGAGAATGGTTCCAAGGATGGTTCATTCGTGGGTCTTGGGCCTCACTGGCTGGCCAGCATTTATTGCCCATCCCTAGTTGTTCGAGGGCAGTTGAGTGTCAACTCCACATTGTTGTGGTTCTGGAGTAACCTGTAGGTCAGACCAGGTAAGGATGGCAGATTTCCTTCTCTAAAGGGCATGGGTTTTTCTGACAATCGATGTGTTATCCGTATATTCTTAATTCCAGGTATTTCATATTGAATTCAAGTTCCAGCATCTGCCATGGTCGGATTCGAACCCAGGTCCCCAGAACATTAATTGAGTTTCTGGATCAATGTCTAGCGATAATACCACTCGGTCATCAGAGAGATTGGAACTGCTTTCCTTGCAAAAGAGAATGTTGAAGGGAGATTTGATAGATATTCAAAACCATGATGGTCTGTACAGGGTAGATAGGGAAAGCCAGTTCCCATTTGTTGAAGGATGAATAACAAGAGGGCACAGATTTAAGGCAATTGCCAAAAGAAGAAATGGTGACATGAAGAAAAACTGGGCAGAATTTTCTATTCAGGGCTAAGTCCCATGACGGGGGTGGAAATGGGAGTGTTTCTCCCATGGAGGCTGGTGGGAATTTACCTTGAATCAATGCCGGCCTCATTAATTATGCAGTCAGGGACTTCCTAATGTTTGTTGTAGTGGGGTGGGTCGGATGATGTGCTCCCTGCTGTTACATCTGTGTGTCATGTTTAAAAGATGCCTGGACATCACACTTATCCACCGTTGAAAGAGTAAATGATGCACCGATTATAGGGAGATCTGGCCCTCTGATTCAGTCTAATGTGCCTGGAGATCCTCCTCAAAACTATGGAGGCCAGGAGGGTGGCCCTTTACCCAAAAGATGGAAGGGGGAGGCTGAACCAACACACTAACACAACATCAGAGGTGGAGGTCTCCTTGGAGGTTAGTGCCCAAGTTCTCCACCAGCGGACTGACCTGCAGCTCCAGAAATGAATGCCCTCATCCCCTCTGCAAAGGTAATTGAATCCTCAATTGCTCACACTCAGCTCAAAGGATGACACAGGGGCCATGGGGCTCAGTGTGCAGCTCCCATCTCCCTCCCAATTGCAAAGTGCACTGCTACCCATCCCATCATCCGGTCCAATCCACTACCCCAATGCCCCACCCCATGGCACTGTCTGGTGTCCAGTGGGCACTCTGGAGTGCCAGGCTGGCAGTGTCAGGGTCCCTGGTGACCATTCCAGGATGCCTCATTGTTGCCAAACTTTAATCAATCTTGGCTCATAATTGTAACTGCTCATGTAATTCGGATCAAGTCTTCTTCTAATTCTTCAGTACAAAAATTGCAAAGCATTTTCAGTGAAATTTGCTGGAACTTTATAAAAATTAAAAATTGCATAACAAAGAAGACAAGATGTGTAGACTGTAATTTGAGACCATTATAAATTAAATCCTTTGAAGTTTGCTCAAAATTTGTTCATTAGACGAGACTTTGATGTTTTGCAATCATATATTCATTGCTTATCTGGAAGGATGTCTGCTGATTTCCAGTAATGCTCAGCTTATCTATTTTTATTAATACACGCTGAATATTACAGTAAAGCTGAAGGTAGTCATTATGGTGTATACTTCAATTAAGATCATTTTGAATTCCTGTCGGTGCGTCAAATATGAAACGCAGGCCTGTTGATTCTTCCAAAATTAGATAAGAGCTTTAATAATTTCACAAACGTTTCATCTGCATTTCAATGTGAACTGGAAAGTAATTTTTTTTTTGTCCTTATTTTCTTTCCTGTGGTGAGTGGTAGGGGTCATAGTTCCAGCTGCATCTGACCTAATCCGAGCAGATGATATGGGCCAATATTCCGGTGCAACTCTGGGGGAGTTCATTGTTGGAGGTACCTACTTTCGGATGAGAAATTTAAACAGGATTTTGTTATGGAGGGCAATAATACAATGGCTCACACCACCTCAGGTAAGTGTCCAGTATGTGCGTGCATCATTCTGGAGTTGGTTTGCCCTGCCTTTGACTCCCTCTCGAAGGGTTTGTAGCTTTGAGTGAGTGAAGTTGTAACTTTATTCAATGTTCTGCTCTCTGGGCACAAATAACAAAATAGGAGCACCAACAGACCACATGGTATAGCTCTGATGATGAGTCATCCAGGCTTGAAGTTCTCTCTTCACAGATGCTTGCTGAAATTTTCCAGCATTGTGTGTTTTTGTTGTGTGTGGTGATCCAAGGCTGCTTCATCATTCAATATTATCATGGCTGATCTTATGCCTCAGCTCCACTTTCCCAGATACTCCCCATATCCATAGATACCCTGATAGATCTCACCCTTTAACACACCCTGGAAAGAGGATTCCAGAGATTCACATCTCTCTGAATGAAATAATCCCTTTTCATCTCAATCATAGGCCCCTTATCCTGAGACTGTACCCCCGTGTTTTAATTTACCCAGCCGGAGGGAGTAACATCTGCCTGCTGTTTCAAGCCCCTTTAGAAACTGGAATGTTTCAATTCAGGTGTGATTTTCCTGGCCTGCTGCTCTACTCTGTTGGCTGGGAACTGTCGGCGAGGGCCTGTAGTGGGATTTGTGACTGGTGTCCAGCCAATCGGGACTCCTCCGGGCTATTTTTTGCAACATAATCAGCATCGCACCGGGTATCAGCATGAGGCTGATTACGATATGGAAATCTCAATTTCCACCTCATTACTGAGTCTGGGATAGTATCATCCAGGCTGGCTAATGTTCCCCCCTCCAGCCAAGAGAGGTACCCACCAGCAAGGATTAAAGCTTGTCCCCTGGAATGGAACCAAGCATGATCACCTCACTGGTGGTAATAGAGACCATTGACGAGCCCCCCACCCCCCACCACCCCACAGGAAGTTGGGGGAAGGGGGATTGTCCCTTGGGCTGTGCCAGCCTGCCAATGCCGGCCTGGCATACTGGCAGTGCCAGCATGACACCCTGGCAAAGCCAGCTTGCTATCCTGGCACTGCTCATCAGGCACCGGGCAGTGCCAAGGGGGGCGCGGCCTCAGGTGGTGATGCCTACTGGGGGTGTGATTGGTGATGGCAGTGGTGGGGGAAACTGCTGTACACTCTGTATTAGGGATCGCGAGGAAAGCAAGGAGGGGGCAATTGATGCTGGCCATGGAAAGGGGTGTAGGGCTGGCCATGGGGAGTGGTCGGCGCTGGTCATGGGGGTGGTCAGGGAAGCCGATGATCGGGAGGCTGGCGATGGGGGGCGCAGTGCGCATGCACCGATCTCCCTACTGACAGGTCAGCACATGTACAACGACCCAATCAGTGAGCTGGTGTTGGCCTCTAGGGCTGAATTAGGCCCATCCCTCCCTCACTAGCATGAATCCCCATGGCAGCCCCTGTAAAGCACAGAGTGCTGCAAATTCATCCCATTGAGCACATCCAAAAAACGGGCAGGAAAATCTCCCATTTTCCTGTCAGTTGGGCACTTAGTTTTTCTGTAGGAAAATCGGCTCCCACTTCTCATTCTTTTAAGCTCCAGGAAGTATATTCACATCATAGGACAACCCTCTCATCCCAGGGACCAAGTTAGTGAACCTCTGCTTGTAAAGCATTCAAGGCATTATATCATTCTTCAGATGTAGAGATCAAACAAACACGGTAATCCAAGAATGGTCTCACCAAAGGGCTATACCATTTTAGCATGGCTTCCTTAGTCTTATATTCCTGACCACTTTTAATAAGGGCCAACATGCTATTTGTCTTAGTAATTGTTTGCTGAGCCTTCCTGTTAGCCTCCTGTGCACCTTGTATGACTATACTGTGGTTTCTCTGAACATTAACATAAGAATTCCACCCCTTTTAGGCATTTCTGCAATCAAAGCAAATAAGCTCACAATTCCACACATCATACTCTATCTGCTTTCTGCATTTACTTAATCTGCCAATATGTTTTGCAGTCTTTGTGTTCTCCTCACGCCTACATTCCTCTCCAAATTTGTCTCATCAGCAAACTTAGATTCAATAGTTTGTCTCTTCACCTAAGTCTTCAGTATAGATTGTGAATAGTTTAGGCCCCAGGACTGCTACTTGCGACACTCCACCAGTTACAGACAACCTTAACAGTTCATCCCTACCCTCTGCTTCCTGTTCATTAACCAATCCTCTATCGATGCTAATATATCACCCACAACTCCATTAGCCCTTAACTTATGATTTTTTGGAAATCCAAGTATGTTAAATCCACAGGCGCTCCTTTAGCTAGCTGCTAGTCACATCCTCAGTAAGCTCAAATAAAGTTGTCAAAAATAATTTCCATTTCATAAATCCATATTGATTCTGTCTGATCTTACTCTTGACAAGGCACTCTAAGTGCCCTGTCAAGACTTCCTGAATGATATAGAATAGAATAGAATTCCTACCTTACAGAAGGAGACCATTAGGTTAATTGAGTCTGTACAGACCACAATCCCATCCAGGTCCTATTCCCATTACCCTCATTTACCCTGCTAATCCTCCTGACACTAGGGCCAATTTAGCATGGACAATCAACCTAACTCACACATCTTTGGACTGTGAGAGGAAACCGAAGCATCCAAAGGAAACCCACGCAGGCATGGGGAGAAAGCGCAAACAGACAGTGACCCAAGGCTGGATTGAACATGGGTCCCTGGAGCTGTGAGACAGCAGTGTTAACCACTCCACCTAACCATTCCAGCATTCATTTTCCAAATGCCTCATGTCAGGATAGCAGGCCTATAGTTTTCCATTTTCTCTCTTCTCTTCTGAAAAAATGGTTTCACATTTGCTAATTCTTCTGGGACCACCCCTAGAATCTAAGGAATTTTGGAAAATCAGTGCATCCACTATCACTGCATTTAGAGCCCTAGATTATAGGCCTTCAGACCCTGGGGGTTTGTCAGCTTTTAGTCCTTTAAGTTCCTTTAACACATTTTCTCTGCGGATGTTAATTACTTTAAGTTTCTCATTATTAATCAGCCTCTTGGTTACTCTATATTTCTGGCATTTAATGCGTGTCTTTACTGTGAAGACAGGTATAAAGGGCTTGATTTGTACCTCAAAGGTGGGAAAGAGTACCCAGGTTTGATTTTGGATCCTAAACCTGCCTCTGGTGGAAAACTGGTTGGAGTTAAGATTTTCACAAGTGTGCCCTTAGTTTATATGGAGATGGATTTCCTGTCAACTTACAGCCAACAACTTGTGTTGATTTGCAACTCATGGTTGTGACTTATCCTTACAAATTACTGGGTTATTTATGCGTACATTGAACACGCTGTTACTTTAACAGTAAATTCTGAACCAAGATGTTAATTAATCTTTGGAGGTTGACGGTTGGTATCTCCACTTTCAGCTTGGCCCATTGAAATTTGGACCACTAACATGTCTGCTGTGCTAAAGAGATTGCATTTATTTAGGGTCTTTAATGCAGAAAAAGAATCCTGAGGCATTTCAAACAGAAACAAAAATCAAGTAAAAATCCCTATTGAACTGAGGAATTAAATATTAGGAGGGGTAAGTAGAGGTAGCTTTTAAATCGATGGAGGAGTGAAGGTGCACTGCGGGCGTGGCTCCAAATTTTTTTGAAGGAGAGAAATGGGTCTCGTTGCACCAGACGTAGGCAATCTGCAGGTCCAATTATGTTTGAACCAGAGGGTACGAATCATTGTCCACAAGAAGAGGGGGAGGAGATTTTTCTGGCTAAGGTTCGGCGATGTGTGATCAGCAAGCACCCTGGAGGGGGGTGGGGGGGGGGTGGGGGGCGGAGGAGGAGGTACGTGCTTTTACCAAAAAATTCTAAGTGCCAAACAAGTGTGAAAACAGGAGGAATTTGTGCCTTTCTTTTGGGGTGACTTAAAAATCGAATCATACCTCTCTTTGTCAAATAAATCAAACCAAACTTGGTTTCTGCCAGCAGGGGGAGTGGGTGGGGCCAAAATTGCCCAAAAGCTGGCTGATTGCAGCAGAGGGTGCCATTCCTGTGCTCTGTGAACAGAGAGATTTGTCGCTGCCTTCCCCAGCTATAGCCGGCTTTCCTGGTTGATCACCCCCTCCAGCCCCATCCAGGGCTCTGTGGATGATTGCTCCCCACCACCCCCTCTCCCCACCCAGACTGATCGCCAACTGTCACCACCCCTCCTCCTCCCACCTGCCTCATTTGTAATATTTAAGTGCTATTTAACATAGTATTTAAATATTGAGATCCAATGCCGGCAAGATCGCGAGAGGCGTGAAATTGGACGTGAACCTAATTTCTCAGTTGTCTCGTAATCCCACCCCTTGCCCATCAGCCTACAGGGTGAGAGGCCACCCCCTGTCCCAACAAACTGAGAAGCTCAATGCAAACTAGGATTTGGTGCATGGGTCTCATGAGCAACACACTGCCAGAACTGGTTGTGCTTCCTCGACAAGCATCTCATGTGGGAGACCAACATCAGCCCATTCATCTTTTGGTCATCAGCCCTTAGGCTAATGGAGGGGGAAGCCGATGGGTGGATGGGGAGGGTGGAGTGTGGAGGAGGGGTGGGGCAGTGTTACAGGGTGGGCTGGCGGTTGGAGAGGGCAGAGTGTGGGGATCCTGACTATTGTAGAGTCAGAGGGACACACATGTTCCAACAGCTTCACAGGAAGGTGTTTTTTATAATCAACAGCTTCCCTTTGGTTGGTTGCTATAAGAACGCTTGAAGAATCCTGGGATAGAAATTAATATGTGTCGCATTGTTTTCTCAGATGGAAAGTGAGCATAAAGCAAAACAATTTGTTAATCCCTTAATTTTTGGAGGTGTTGTTCCATTGTTTAAGTTATCAAAGTTATTGCCTCAGGCTGGGGTGAGGGGGCAGCGGTGTAGTGTATTATGAAGGATTAGCCCAAATAACACACGGTGTGTACTCAAATCTTTCAAGTTTTTTATTAACCTGCTAGCAAGGAGAATAGGCACAGTGAATCTCACTGTGGTGTTGTGTTGATTCATACAGATATTTAACAACTGTAGTTAATTACAGCAAATGAGAAATGAGCAGCTTTCTAATCCTTTATTTGCATACACAGTTCCACCAACCATAGCATAGCTTTTAGCCCTTTCTTATCCAATAGCTAACCGTCTCCTCCGTTAGCATCATATCTTGTTATTTGGTAATTGTCCTGGTAACTTGGCTTTGTTTTCATCCTGTGTCCTAGCTGGAAGGCAGTGTTTGTAAAACTGACCAAGGTTAGATTAGCCTCGTATCCTAAGTACGTAAGTGTGTGCCTCACTGAAGGTCTGGTCGGCTAATAATCATTTTCCATTACTTAATAGAATTGTCAGTAATAACGTAATTTATAATTGCTGTAACTTAATTTTTCCAGAACCAGCATCTGTAGTTTTTAACTGCTTTTATAAATAGTTTCACTATATTTATTGTTTTACTTGAAGTGAGCATCCTAACTCCTACAGAAGAAAGTGAATTAAATATTTGGCCATCGCTGGAATTACAACTTAATTTCCACAGTACTGACACTGGGCTAGTAATCCAGAAACCCAGAGTATGCTCTGAGGACTTGGGTTCAAATCCCACCATAGCAGATGGTTAAATTTGAACCCAATAAAAATCTGCAATTAAAAATCCAATGATGACCATTAAAATGTTGTTGATTGTTGTAAACACACACCCAGTTCAGTCATGTCCTTCTGGGAAGGAAATCTACTATCCTTACCTGGTCTGGCCTACATGAGAATCCAGAATTACAACAATGTGGTTTAACTCTTAAATGTCCTCTGAAATGGCCTAGTGAGCCATTGTTCAAGGGCAATTAGGAATGGGCAGTAAATGTGCCACTCACATCCTAAGAATGAATTTAAAAAAGAGATACCCAAAACATCCCTCAAAGCATCCCATCCATAAATTAGTTGGTGATGAGTGAGGGCAGGGCTTGTTCTTCCACAAACTCTGAAACAAGGAGAAATGAGGCTGCCCTGGTACAACCGAGCTAGTCCCTCTGACACTAAGTGGCAATTTAGCACGGCCAAACCACCTAACCTGCACATCTTTGGACTGTGGGAGGAAACCGGAGCACCCAGAGGAAACCCACACAGACACAGGGAGAATGTGTAGACTCCGCACAGACAGTGACCCAAGCCGAGAATCGAACCCGGGTCCGTGGTGCTGTGAGGCAGCAGTGCTAACCACTGTGTTACTGTGCCGTCAAACTGTGCCACTGTGCTGCCCATATTCAATTAATGCAACCGGCACAAAAATGCATCCTTCCTGCCTTCTGTTTGCTCTGCACTTGGACCAAAATAGGTTCTGCCCTGAATGAATACGATTTACATTGCTGCCTTGTGCGTTTGGCTAATGAATGATACAAGATTTACCGGATATGAAGGCTGTGCCCCTTAAAAGAGGAATCATTAGCGACCTATTCTATAAATACAAATCTTATGAAGAATTATTTCACGGAGAGTATTGCACCTTATGGGAAATGCGACTAAAATTAATTATCACTCATTTGGTTAATGTACCCTGTTAAATTTTACAAGGAAGCACATGTTCTACATGTTGATAAATTTATCCTTATCACGTTCATCTTCCTACACTCTCCGTTTCAAAGGCATTCAAGGGCATTGGAACTCAGACCTTGGAAATGAGAACATTTGAAGCAGCGTATTCTGGAAAAGCAGACTGTTTATTGACGGGATAATCACAGAGCCAGCACGCTCAAAGGGGGCTGAAGGATTGCTTTCTGTTTTACCAGTTCCACTGTAATGAGACCTTTAGAAATCCTCGTGCTTGTTACACACTGGGCATGCCTGTCGCTCATTAGAAGTGAGCAAAAAAGAAACTCCTGTGGCTGTTGTGTAAAGAACTAATTGGCCGTGTTTCGTTTTGTTAAAAATAATTTTTCACATTCTGCTGTGAATATAAAAGAAATCCGACTGTCAAACAGATGTGTGTTGTTGCACATTATTTATTGTTCAGCAATTAAGCAAATAAAAAGTCAACTTAGTAATAGCTGAATGAACTTTCTGTGATACAGAAAAAGCAGTGAAAGATAGACAGTTGGTCGCAGACACCTCGGGCTGGGTTTACGTGGAACTCATACGACTCCAGGAACCTTTCAAAATGATGGACAGGGTCTGGATCCAGAAGACCCCATCTCATAAGAAATAAGAAATAAGAAATAGGAGCAGGAGTAGGCCATCTAGCCCTTCGAGCCTGCCCCGCCATTCAATAAGATCATGGCTGATCTGTTGTGGCTCAGTTCCACTTTCCCGCCCTCTCCCCATAACCCTTAATCCCCTCTCTTATCAAGAACCCATCAACCCGCTTCTTAAAAATATTTAGCGAGGCAGCCTCCACCACTTCAACGGGCAGAGAATTCCAGAGATTCACCACCCTTTGAGTGAAGAAGTTCCTCCTCAACTCCGTTCTAAACCGCCTCCCCTTTATCTTGAGGCTGTGCCCCCTAGTCCTACTGTCTTTTTTGAGCGGGAAGAGTCTCTCCACCTCTATCCTATCCATCCCATTCATCATCTTATACGTCTCAATGAGATCTCCCCTCATTCTTCTAAACTCTAACGAGTACAAGCCTAGTTTATTCAGCCTCTCCTCATAGCTCAATCCCCTCAACTCCGGTATCAGCCTAGTAAACCTCCTCTGCACTCCCTCCAGGGCCAAAATATCCTTGCGCAGGTGCGGCGCCCAAAACTGCACACAGTACTCCAGCAATTTCTGGCAGATCCCATTTTCACCAGTAGGGGACAGGGGCAACACAGGCTGGGCTATTTAAACTCAGTGCACAGGACAATGCTGACCTGATTCACCGCGGGAATGGCCTCAACCCACAACTGGGTGTTCCACAACTTCATGATAGAGATATAAGTGCTTGTGAAGGGCAAATAATGAATGGGGAATTGTCAAATTCTATATTTCCCCTGCCCTTCAAATTTTGAAAATTGCGCCTGCTTGCCCAGGTCTGTTAGAGTAAAAAGAAAAACCTGTGCTTGAGTTTCAATAGCTGTTTGTCGACATAACCATGAGCGTTATCAGTACAGCATTTCCCCTTGAGTGCTTCCACAATCTGTCATTATCATTGGATGTGGGGTGGAGGGTTGCTGGTGGGGGAATTGTATAAATTCACAGATTAATTCACAGCCTCAACAGGTTAGTAAAGAGCTAGTTGCCTTTGAAGTGGAGTTATGCATGCAGATGTTTTATAAGGGATTAAGTACTTGATGTGATTTAAATGCACTGAAAGGGCTTTATTGAATGAGAATATTTGAATGTAATGAAGTCAGCATTAAACACATGTAACTATTTATTTCACCCCGATGCGATAGAGATTCTATGATTTTTATACCATTGCTGTGAATGGAATGGAAATTGCAGAGGGATACTGGTTTGTATGGATTCTATAACAGATGGGCCACCTGCTCTGCCAGGTTAGAGCCCACGCCCAACCCTGAAGGGGAAATCAGTCCACCAGGTTATGGCCTAGTAGGGTTCAATAGCAGTTGGGTATACTGTCCAATTCCTCTGTGCCAGATCACCGCCTAGGTGAGCTCTCTGACTTTTGGGTGATCTACTGGCCAGGTCAGTTGCCTTCCTGAGTAACCGTCCCCGTAATGATTATCGTTTTTCGTAAAAGAGTTTCTCAATTTGTCTTGCTTCTTCCTAATTTCCTAATTTGCATCCCATGATGCTTGAAGTCTACTTTGCATTCAATAATTTAGCTGGTTCAGCTTTAACAACTCTCCCATCTCAGTACAAATAGGTTAATGATTTGACTTTGATGCACAAGGCTGATTTTTAAGCAGCAAATTTATTTTTAGGCTATGAAATTTGAATCTGCAGATTTATTTTTGCTTTTATTGGTGCTGTCCATGGTATACATGCAGACGTCTGCACTATTCACGTCAGACATCATTTTGACGACAGCATTAACCTGTGCACATGGTGCGCCTGCCAGATGTACGCAGAGTAGACAGATTGTGATGCCAGTGACGCCCATATAACATCAGTGCCATCATGTTGGAGCTCAACGCTCTAGCTAACCCCATCTCCTAACATCATGAAGTCAAACATGTGTCCATCAGCAGAAATGTCCTACCCACCAGCATTTTTTTTTAAAAGGTTAATCAACTATTTAGGTGCATTAGGTAAACCTAAATCAGGGTTAGGTACATTGGCCGTGCTAAATTTCCCCTCACTGTACCCGAACAGGCACTGGAGTGTGGCAACTAGGGGATTTTCACAGTCTTCTTTGGCATGCTAATGCAAGCCTACTTGTGAAATAAATAAACTTAAAGCTATTTATGGATTAGTTACTGCTCGATATCTACTGACTGTTATTACAACTGTGGGAGTATTTACAGAACTGCTAAAAGTTGCTAAAAGTCGACAGGGTAAGGTGTGTCACATGTTGAAGGATTTTGTTCTGACCTAAAAAACCCTGTAGAAATCACTTGCTCTCAGCTACAGGTGATGTAGATTGCCACCCCATCTTGGGCTAGAGTGTGACAGGGGATCAAGAAGAGATGTCACAGAGCAGGGCAAGTGTTTGGAAGAAGGAGGAGGAGGCTCAGGACTCCCAGTAAGTAGCTATATCTACTTAGAGTGTTCGGGGAGTGATTCTCTGACCTCCTATCTATTAGGAACAGTGTGTCTCCCCTTTACTAAGGAGTGCTCACTGACATCTTCCAACCGCTGCAGTCTCACCTACAGTCTGGGAGCAAGGTGAGGACAGCATTGTCAGGGGCTATGAAGGTGACCATGGCCATGAACTTTCAACCTGGCTCCTACCAGGTTGCAGCAAGTTATATTTGCAACACCTGGGAATTTATTGTTCATTGTTGCGTAAGGGAGGTCACTGAGTCTCTATTCCAAGAGATCTGACTCTATTTCATTCTCACTTTGCAGAGAGAAGCAGGTAGAGCAAACATGCTGATTCTAAACTTCCCCATGGTGCAGGGTATCTGTGACTTTCCGCAGTCACTTTGTGGACACCGTATGACAATATACGAAAGCCCACCAATGCCTCTACTTTCTAAGGAAATTTGGCATGTCTGCTACAACTCTCACCAATTTTTACAGATGCACCATAGAAAGCATTCTTTCTGGTTGTATCACAGCTTGGTATGGCTCCTGCTCTGTCCAAGACTGCAAGAAACTACAAAGTTTTGTGAACAAAGCCCAGTCCATCACTCAAACCAGACTCCCACCCATTATCTCCGTCTACACTTCCTGGTGCCTTGGAAAAGCAGCCAGCATAACTAAGGATCCTTGGGCATACTCTCTTCCACCTTCTTCCATCGGGAAAAAAAATGTCTGAGGACACATACCGACTCAAAAACAGTTTCTTATTCTTCTCTGCTGCCATCAGACCTTTGAATGGGCCTACCTTGCATTACGTTGATCCTTCCCTACACCCTAGCTATGACTGTAACACTACATTCTGCACTCTCTCCTTTCCTCCCCTTTGTTTGATATCCTTTGTCTATACAGAGCTCAAGAAACAATAATTTTCACTGTATCCCAAAAAAAATTTGATAGTAATAAATCAAATCAAATCAAATCACCCAGGAGCAGTCCAACACTTTCCCTTCCTGAGTCACTGATTGTCCAGTTGGTCAATCTGCTGAAATAAAACACCACCTGAAAACAAATAGTCAAAACCAATTTTAGAAATCAAAGCATCAAGTTGCTAGTCAACTAATTGCTCTTTTACGTTCCTTTAGGACCTGCTTATGCGTACTTCTGCTTTCCGTAGAACCCCTACAATGCAGAAGGAGGCCATTCAGCCCAATAAGACTGCACCAACTCTCTGAAACAGCATCTTACCCAGGCCCACCCCTGTACCTAAGATTGATTCTCAGTTTCACCGCAAACTGTCAGTTTATAATCTTAGTGAGTGGAAGAGTTTAAAGTGTTAATTTTGTTCTTAAAATCTAATCCAGTCTGTAGTTAGCAGTCACTGGAAAGTATGGAGGAAGTAGACAAAGTTTCTTTTTTGCAGGTCAGACAGGGTAAACACACTCTGCTGTGAGAGCTGTATAGTTTATGAGCTCAGTAATAAATTTCACAACACTAGGTTAAAGTCCAACAGGTTTATTTGGTAGCAAATGCCACTAGCTTTCAGGGCTTTGCCCTTTCACCAGGTAAGTGGGGAGAGCTCCCACTCACCTGGCGAAGGGGCAAAGCGCCGAAAGCTAGTGGCGTTTGCTGCCAAATAAACCTAATGGACTTTAACTGGTGTTGTGAGACTTCTTACTGTGTTTACCCCAGTCCAACGCTGGCATCTCCACAAAAGGTTATGAACTAACAGGTTAAATCTGATTTCGTTAGCTGGCCGGGGGCTAGATGCAGGGCGAGAATGGAGATGTGGAAAAATGGAAGTGAGAATTAAGGGTGATATGAATGGATGAATGAGATGAAAAGAAGAAATGAAATAAAATAAATGGAAATGGGGTGAAGGTGGAGGAGAGAGTTCATGCTCTGAAATTGTTGAACTCAGTGTTCAGTTCAGAAGACTGTAAAGTGCCCAATTGGAAGATGTGGTGCTGTTCCTCTAGTTTGCGTTGGGGTTCGCTAGAACATTGCAAAAGGCCAAGGACGGATATGTATACAGGAGAGCAGGGTGGTGTGTTGAAGTGACAAGTTACAGGAAGGTCTGGGTCCTGCTTACAGATGGACTGAAGGTGTTCTGCTGCTCATGTAATCTTCCAAGTTTAAAATTAAAAATATAGCCTGGAATTTTCTGGCCATTCATGCTAGCAAGATTCTCCGGTCCCGCCACAGTGAACGGAGAGTTGGCTGAGCGCCAAATTCTCATCCTCACTGGCAGCAACGGTGGGGCGTGAATGGCCAAAGAATTCCAGCCATGATCTGCATTCAACAATTATTTGCCATAAGATGGAAAAGAACCAGTTAGCTCTTTACACTGCGAACACATTAACATTTAATGCACACTCGAATGAGAAAACCTGGCATGTTGTCAGGTTCTGAAAGGCACTACGGAAATGTAGGTTCACTCTCCAAGTAACATTGCCAAATAACTCGCAAACATGAAATATGCATATTCATGAGTGCAAGGCAGCAGACTAATTACAAGGGTTGAGGTGCCAAACGAGAGTGACATAACACATGGTGTAGCTACTATTTCCTAAAAGTATTTGTTTTATAAGGTGATTTCATGCTGTTTTCAGCCCAGTTTGATTGCTGGCAGTGCTGATCGTAACTGCCTGTTTGCTTTGTGTCTTATTGTGATGAGTTGTCACGTTGAGGATTATTGATACGATCACTGAATGTTTACTGAGGCGAGGTGCAAATTTGTTCTGTGTAAAATTATGAGGATTGCGCAGAGGAAATAGCGCTTAAAAGCATTGTTGGCCACAATAGCTGGGGACCATCCAGTTAATGTGGGCCAGATGGAACTCCTGTGACAGTTTAACTCAGACTCTGGGACATTTACCTTCAATGGGTCGGCAGCTGAGTTAGAATACCATGAGGACAATGTGGGGACACATTGGATCTTATCTTGGCTTTTTTGCAATAGTGTAAAATAGGTGGTAGCAAGTTGACGGCCTATTTTACAAGTCCCAATTTATAATTCCGTCAACTTTAATGGATTGATGTTAAGCATGTTGCCTACTCACTATGACCCATTCTAAAGTATCACATAAGTCACAAATTAAGTGTTAATAGGGATCTAGAAGATCGTTCAGGGTTTCAGGTGTGTTCTGTGATACAATTAGTTTGCGGCAGTTCTATATCCCAAATCCACCTTATTGCTCAATATCCCAAATCCACTTTCTCACTCAATATTCCTTCATTCCCAACAGAAATCAACTGTTTCATTTGCTATAAATTCCATTGGCTCATCACTGGGAGAGAAATTCCTTTGTGTGAATAAGTGCTTCCTGACTTAGAATCATAGAATCCCTACAGTACAAAAGAAGGCCATTTGGCCCATCGAGTCTGTACCAACTGTCTGGCAGAGCATCTTACCCAGGACCATCCCATCCCATCCCATCCCTCACATTTATCCCACTAATCCACCCATCTTGGGACAGTAAAGGTCGATTTAGCATGGGTCAATCCACCTAACCTACAGGGAGGAATCTAGAGCACCCAGAGGAAACCCACACAGACACAGGGAGGATGTGCAAACTCAGTCACCTGAGGCTGGAATTGAACCTGGGTCCCTAGCACTGTGAGGGCAGCAGTGCTAACCACTGTGCCTCCCTTTAATTATCTCTAATTTTAAGATTAGTCCCTTTATTTTCTGAATTTGCTCACCAATTCTCTGGTGAGCAATCATTTCCTCGACAACCCACCCCCACCCCCATTGCCAACTTTCTAAGCTCTAAAGGAAATAGAAATTAAATTTCCTTCCTTAGACCGAAATTGGATGAGCGACTGATTGTCCTCATGGTTCTCCTCCATAATATTTTCTCATCTGTTAATATTGGCAGCAGTGAATTCTCAGTTTTGACAGTGATATCAGAAATGACAGCGATTTCTCCAGAGACATCCGCATTCACCGTCTTCCACGTTGAATGAGGTGCGAAGACAAACAATGGAAAATCGCAGACAATGGGCCGGAATTTTATCGGCACGCCTGCTCCGGAATCATTATGGGTGAGGCTCGCAGAACGGCATTCTCCGTTAGCCTCGAGTGGGATCTTATGAGCCTCGGGCAGACGAAGGGGTATAATTCCACTAACGGTGTTTATCCAATAAATTGACCTGTCAGAGCACGGTCAGTTATTCTTTATTGGAGATTCACCCCTATCCTTCTCTTTCTGCCCACAAGTGTGGAACACTATCAGCTTTGGATGCATTTCCAGTAAACCTATAGACGCAGTAAGGAAGTAACTCTGAGGAGCTACCTGCCAGATGTGATTGTTATAATATTTCACTGTCAAATCAAGAAATATAGCAGTTTTGAATGGTTATTACTTAAATTTTTTATTCATTCCAAGGCTGGGAGCTTCATTAGCTAGACCAGCATTCGTTGCCCAATGCTAATTGTCCTAGAGAAGATGGTGGTGAGCTGTCTTCTTGAACCGCTGTTATCCATATGATGTAGGTCCATCCACAGTACTGTTAGGGAGGGAGTTCCAGGATGTTGACACAGCAACAGTGAAGCAACAGCGATATTGTTCCAAGTCAGGATGGTGAGTGATTTGGAAGAGAGCTTCCAGGTGGTGGTGTTCCCATGTATCTGCTCCTCTTCTAGATGGTCATTGGTGTGGGTTTTGAAGGTGCTGTCTAAGGACCACACGCCATATTTGCATCAGACAAACATGATTCCATTCATTGAAGATCGTTTGTTTCTTAATATTGGTGTACCTCTTTGTGACAGCTACACACAATTTACCTCCTCAGTTGGCACAATGGCTAGCACTGCAACCTCACAGTGCCAGGGACTTGGGTTCAATCCCCGGCTTGGGTCACTGTCTGTGCGGAATCTGCATGTTCTTCCCGTGTCTGCGTGGGTTTCCTCTGTGTGCTCCGGTTTCCTCCCACAGTCCGAAAGGCGGGCTGGTTAGGTGGATTGGCTATGCTAAATTCTCCCTCAGTATACCTGAATGGTGCCGGAATGTGGCGACTAGGGAATTTTCACAGTAACTTCTTTGCAGTGTTGATGTAAACCTATTTACGATAATAATGAAATAAACTTTAATTTCAATACCCCAGTTTCAAAATCGCTGCAGTTTATTAACAGGGCAGCAAGGATCGTAGATAGTTTATTTGCACCTTGATGTGGCAAGAATAATTGAATACTAGGGTTTTATTTTGGAATGATAGAGGTTTAATCACAATGCAGAATACTTCACACAGAGAATAGTTGGTGTCTGGAATGTACTGCCTGAGAGTGTGGTGGAGGCAGGTTCAATTAAGGCTTATAAGAGGGATTAAACTGCTACCTCAAAGGAAGAATGTGCAGGGTTATGGGGAGAAGGCAGGCGAATGGCATGAAATGAATTGCTCATTTGGAGAGCTGGTGCAGACATGATGGGCCAAATGGCCTCTGTCTGCACTGTAACACTTCTGTGCCAACACGTGAGCCCAGTGTTCCCAATTTTATAGCTTGTTCACCATTGAAGCAATGTAAATTTTAATTAGAAACTACACCACAATGGACACAGATTTAACTAGCTGATGCCATCACTTCCCATAACATCCTAATTATAATGTCATACCACATTAAATATTATATACCCTTATTATGATTATTCCAAACAGCTACAGCTTTGTTGTCCTGTGTGATGGGGATGAGAATTTGGACAGTCAGTTGCAAAGCTTGTGTCCAGTGCTTGATAGTGCCAAGAAATACAGATGAATCCTATCAGTTAACAAGATGGAAATACAGAAACAGAGTGATGGCTGTATTAGCATTGAATCAACATGCAACATGACAGACTCAATAGAAAACAATGACATCCAGCTATGAACAAAATATATAATGGTATGATCATTTTTTGGATGGACAGATACATCAGACCATTTATGTTAGTCTCTGGGGTTTAAATTGAATGAAGGTACTTTCAGGTTTAGAATTGAGTTTGGAGTTTTACCTAATTGATGTGATGGCATGGTGGTTAGCACAGCTGCCTCACTGCGTCAGGGACCCAGGTTCGATTCCCTCTTGGGTCACTGTCTGTGCGGTGTCTGCACATTCTCCCTGTGTCTGTGTGGGTTTTCCTCCCACAGACCGAAAGACGTGCTGGTTAGATGCATTGGCCAAGCTAAATTCCCCCTCAGTGTACCCGAACAGTCGCTGGATTAGGGGATTTTCGCAGTAGCTTCATTGCAGTGTTAATGTAAGCCTACTGGTGACACAAATAAATAATTGAGATGCTATTAGGCATTCCCACAACCCTTTGGTCTGTCACAGCCTTGTCAGTGAATGGCCAATAAAAGGCAGAGGAAATTTAGTTTTGTTTTGAATTTGTTGAGATTTTCAGTCATATTGGAATTAATAAATAAGAAAAAGAATACTGCAATTTTAGTAATTGTAAGGAAACACAATCTTTAAATGTTGTCAAATACTGGAATAGAATCCCTACAGTGCAGAAGGAGACCATTCGACCCATCGAGTCTGCACCGAACACAATCCCAGACCCTATTCCCATATTCCCATGCATTTACCCTTGACACTAAGGGGCAATTTAACATGGCCAATCTACCTAACCCGCACATCTTTGGACTGTGAGAGGAAACCTGAGCACCCGGAGGAAACCCATGTAGACACGAGGAGAATGTGCAAACTCCACACAGACAGTTACCCAAACCAGGATTTGAACCCAGGTCTCTAGCGCTGTGAGGCAGCAGTGCTAACCACTGTGCCACCCGAATAATGAGTCAATTGACTTTAGAAAAATCACCTTTATTGTGGCAAATGAGATTAATTTACGCAACAAGGTGAATCATAATTGTGTTTGAAAACACAAATGAAATCTGAGTTCTGTTGGACATTCATAATCTTTTAACCTTCCACTGAACCTGCCTCAGATATTGATCTGAGATCTGGACCAATGTTTCTCCAAGGCACTGAAAATGACAAAGGCAAAACTAACCCAGTAATTCCTACAAACCTCTCCTTCCTTACACCTGGGGACTGCTGTTAACATTGGGAGAGCTGCCTCACAGACTTGTTGAGTAACAGGCTGACCTGGTCATACTCATTGAATCATTCCTCACAGCCAATGTTACTACTTCCCCATCGCCATTCCTTGGTACGACCTGTCCCACCAGCAAGACAGTCCAGTCTGAGGTAGCAACACAATGGTATACAGTGACCCCAGGAGTCCTCAGCTTTGGTACTCTGCACCTCGTGCCACCAGCTCAATCATGGACAAATAAACTTCCTGCTGATTTCCCATATACCGAGGTAGTCCAGCACATCAGTGCAAATGATAAAGCTAAAGCATTTGCAACCATCTTCAGAATTGCCCAGTATATCCTAGTTATGACAGTAACATTACATTCTACATTATGATAATAATGTTTTTTCTCTTTTCATTCACAGGTTTTAAGTTGGTCCACCTCGTGTCCAACGAGGGGCATACACGTGATGGGTCGTACTGGGGCTGCTCTTGGTTGTTCGAGATTGGCCTAGTGCTTCATGTCGTTAGTGTGTGCCTAAACTGGACAAGATACTGGGCAAGACGACAGCTCAGTGACTATCGCTGATTGCTGTGCAGACACATGGATTTGGGCCGATGTCTGTGGGAGTTTGCGCATTCTCCCCGTGCTTGCGTGGGTTTTCTCCGGGTGCTCCGGTTTCCTCCCACACCCCAAAGATGTGCTGTTAGGCTGATTGGCAGTAATAAATTGTCCCTAAATCAGTTTCCCTCAATCTGGATGGCCATAAAACATTAGATAGGGGTCATGGGTAGAGAGGTGGACTGGTGGTGTTGAGATGGCGGCGTGGGCTCGTTGGGCTGAAGGGCCTGTTTCCCGGGCTGATTTTGTTCTTTGTTCTTTCTTTGTTCTTTGTTCACCCTCTCCTTCTCCCCTGTGCACTCTATATATGATATCCTTTGTCTCTATAGTGAACAAGAAACAATACTTTTCACTGTAGCCCAATACATATGACATTAATAAATCAAATCAAATAATTTCAACCTCATTCTGAGGTTCCCCACATATATCAGCAATGCCATTCTTCCACCAGTTGTACTCAATGTACTTGGTGTGTCAAGAAACGATGCAGTAAGAGCTATGGACCTCAACAGCTTCTTGACGATAGTGTGGAAGACTTTTGTTTCAGAACTAGCCCAGGTATATCCTGGCCATGAAAGCAGGACAAATCCAATCTGATAAGTGTCCCCAATCCATTTCAGGTTCGTGTGCTAGGCCCAACCATCCTCCACTACTTCATCAATGACTTTCCCTCCACCATAACGGTCAGAAGTGCGGAAGGAATAAACAAGGCTGGACCTAAAGAGCAAAGGATCAGCACATTGTGACCCAGATGTGACAGACAATAATGCCCAATAGGGAATGTAGTTTCCAGGGTAGGACCTGATTTTTGGGGTCTTCTGCATTTTGGAATGCCGCACAAGGGGTTCATTGTCTGTACTCTCCACTTGTCTGGATGAGTGCAGCTCTAACAATGTTCCAAAAGCAGGATACAATCCAGAACAAAGTAGCCTATTTGATTGACACTCCGTATACCACCTTCAATCCTTCCATCACCAGCGCACATTGGCAGCAATGTGTACCATCTACAAGATGCGCTGCAGCAACTCACCAAAACTTCTTCGACAGCACTTTCCAAAATCACGATCTCTGTCATCTAGAAAGACAAAGGCAGCAGCCACCTGGAACCATATTCCTTCATCATTGCTGAGTCAAGCTCCTGGCCTTTGATCCTTAACAGCACTATGGGAGGGCCATCACCTGAAGAACTGCAATGGTTCAAGAAGGTAACACCTTCTCAAGGGCAATTAGGGATAGGCAATAAATGCTGGCCTTGCCAATGATACATATCTCCCTTATGAGTGGAACGACAATCATTAAACAATCACTTGCAGTGCTTAAACCACAGACAATCTCAACTAGTCCCTATGTAGTTATTGTGATAAGCTGCAGTGTAAGAGTTCCACCACTTTTAAAACCTTGAAAAGCAATGGGTGGTGGGACTCTTACACTGCAGCTTACCACAATAACTACATAGGGACTAGTTGAGAATGTCTGTGGTTTAAGCACTGCCAAGTAGTAAAAAGGTCCAAGGACATCGCTTTGATGTAAACATCATTTCATTCTGTCTTTCACCCTCCAAAGTTCTATTCCCACAACATGGCTAAGGTCAGGAGGGAAAGCGATCACTGAAACCAGTCAGTGCAGACATGATGGGCTGAATGGCCTCCTACAGCACCATTACAACTCTGTGATTCTGTGAGAAAGGAGCAATGCACAAAATGTTGTGGCTATCGTAACCCCTCGCTAGCTGATTTGAAGGCCACCAGAGAAGAAACTGAATGGTTTTCCTGGATGGTCATACAATAAGATTGAGTATGATGATAATATCAAAGTAAATCTGCCACATTTTGACATGGTTTTGGAATAGAACTTGGCAGTTCACCAAACAGATTGGGAAGTAACACAATCTTATTCTGTTTTAACTATTCTATAATAACTTAACAAATGTTTTGTATATTTGGGCAGCACGGTGGCACAGTGGTTAGCAGTGTTGTTTCAACAGTGCCAGAGGCCCGGGTTCAATTCCAGCCTTGGGTATCAGTGTGGAGTTTGTACATTCTCCCCATGTCTGCGTGGGTTTCCTTCGGGTGCTCCAGTTTCCCCCCACAGTCCAACGATGTGCAGGTTAGGTTGATTGATGATGCTAAATTGCCCCTTAGATGTGTAGTTTAGTAGGGATTAGCAGGGTAAATATGTAGGGTTATGGGGATAGGATGGGATTGTTGGTTATTGCAGGCTTGATAGGTCAGATGGCCTCATTCTGCATTGTAGGGATTCTATGATCTATGAAATTAAGGGACAAAATAAAAAGGCAGCCCTAAACTGGTGCAGCATTAAGCAAAAATAAATTCCAAAGGAAACTTAAATCAGTAACACAGACGGTGATTAAAGGGGTTGATAAAGCATCCCAATCCCCATGGTGCACACTTGGCATGGAAGACATTGAAGGAGACGGCAGACACAGTGTGCTCTCTCTCCGTGGCACGAGAACGTAGCTGCAGAAGTGGGACGGACAGTTGGACTTGGGAACCACCTCAGTGGCCCACTGCTTGGACCTGGACCTGTCACTGGCGAGCTCAGCCAAGCCCAGGAACAGGTTCACGAGGAGGTCCTCCTCCCTCGCTGTCCCTCTCCGCACAGGCTGCCCAGGAGCGTGGGAGCGACGCGGTGACCTTGTGAGATGACAAAATTGAACCACGCTACACGAGGTTGGGCATCCAACAAGACAGGGAGGAGTCAGCTAGAAAGAATGAATGGATCAGAATGGAAAGAGAGAGGGATTCATAACAACATCAGCAGTTGATTATAAAACTTAGTAGAATTTCTCAGATATTGCTGGATCCATCGCCTGTTTGATAGGAAAGGTAAATCAAGCAAGATATATAACAGCTGACCGATCTGCCATCCCAAATTGACTGTGTGTGTGGTGAAAATTCATACTTGCTTCCACCCAGCTTAATTTCTTATTTGAATTTCATCTTCTTTTCTTGGTGAGACCACGTAATATTTCTTTATTGTTATCTGTACGTCGTGTTTTGTCTTCATTCCCGTGTCGAGGCGATTACTGCACCATTTATCTTGGGCCACAATTTGCCAGCCTCACATCAACCAATTTGCATTAGACGGGAAAACCGTCCCCTTCATTTTGGCAGGTAATGAAGATTCCATTGTACGTACGGAATGAATGAAAATAAATAAATAGAAATCAATAACTGTGTAAGTGAAACAGTTTGGCGAGGGCAAAACTGCGTCTGTGATGGTAAGTTTTCTTATTGCAGTAATTTGCTAAACTCTCAGGTGGTACTTACGAGATCGTTGCAGGAATTTATTTGTCAGGTAGTTTGAGAAATCCTGCTTTTATTTTCCTCGTGGGCATTCAGGAAGCCTCTTGTATCGTGGAGAAAGTCATTTCCGAGTGAAATCCGCAAGAGATATTCAGATCTAATGGCTGCCTGCACCATTTTAGGACAACAAAGACAGACAAACTACCAGCAGTAAAATTCAGTGGTGGCATTCAGGCCCCAAGGTGACTGATAGTCCCTCGAAACGAGGAATCAAGACATCACGTTTTTGATGGTCGGGGTGTGGAGGGGGGAGTTGGAGGGGGTGGGGGGGAGGGGGGGGTGCGCTGTGGGCGAGACCCTGAACGCAGCAGTTCAAAAGCTGCATTTTTTTTGCAATCAACGTGTACGCTAATATTTACCGTCATGCAGAGGGCGGGATTTCCCAAAATCGCCCCCAAAATCCTGAGGTCAACAGACCTTTGCATGGCATGCCCCCCCCCGCCCCCTTGACCCCTGGGGCACCCTCGCCTGCTAAGGATCCTGTGGCTGACAGAATGGGAAAATTTTTCCCACTCTCCGAAGGTCAGCGATTGATTGCCCGATGACAGATTTTTAGTGGCAAGCATCCTGGCAAAGTTGTGAATGTTAATTGACGGGAAAATGGCTCCGGATCATGTTGCGGGATTGTCATCACGGTTGCTGGGTATTCCATAAAGCGAAACCACTGGTAGGAATATGCGTTTAGAAAGGATAGCAGACCCGCTTAGAAAGGATAGCAGAACTAGAGGGCACAGCCTCAAAATAAGGGGGGTGGGGTGGGTTTGCAGTTTAGAACGGAGTTGAGGAGGAACCTCTTCACTCAAAGGGTGGTGAGTCTCTGGAATTCTCTGCCCATTGAAGTGGTGGAGGCTGCCTCGCTGAATATATTTAAGTCACGGGTAGATAGGTTCCTGATAGACAAGGGAATTAAGGGTTATGGGGAGAGAGCGGGAAAGTGGAACTGATCCACTTCAGATCAGCCATGATCTTATTGAATGGCGGGGTAGGCTTGAAGGGCTAGATGGCCTACTCCTGCTCCTATTTCTTATGTTCTTATGTTTAAGGAGCAGACATAGGCCACTCAGCCATTGAACCTGCTCCACCACTTAATAAGATCATGGCTGATCTGACAATCACCTCAAATCTGCTTCCTGTCTACCCCCAACAACTTTTTACCCCCTTGTTTACCAAGAATCTATGCACCTCTGCCTTAAAAATATTCAGAGATTCTGCTTTTACAATCTTGTGAGGAGAGAGTTCCAAAGATTTACAACCATCTGATTAAAAAAGGTTCTCCTTATCTTCATTTTAAATTGGCGATCTTTTATTTTTGAACAGTACCCCTAGCTCTAGATTCTCTGGCAAGAGGAAACATCCTTTTCACATTCACCCTGACAAGACCCCTTGGGTGTTACGGCGTCACAGTGGTTAGCACTGCTGCCTCACAGCGCCAGGAACCCAGGTTCGATTACCGGCTTGGGTCACTGTCTGTGTGGAGTTTGCACATCCTCTCCGTGTCTGTGTGGGTTCCCCCTGGGTACTCCGGTTTCCTTCCACAGACCAAGGATGTGCAGGTTAGGTGGATTGGCCATGCTAAATTGCGCCTAAGTGTCAGAGGGACGAGCTAGGGTAAATGCATGGGGTTAGGGCCTGGGTGGGATTGTGGTTGATGCTGACTTGATGAGCCGAATGTCCTCCATCTGCACTGGAGGGATTCTATGATCTCATAAGTTTCAATCAAGTCACCTCATGATCTTCTAAGCTCCAGTGGATACAAGCCTAACCCGTCTAAACCTTCCTCAGAAGGCAACCTGACTTTCAGTTTTTTTAACAGATATTGTTAAGGGAAGTGACTGAGTTTGAAGGGAATATTCTGCCCATGCTGGTGTAAAAGTTGATTTCATATAGGGCTTGATCCATGATTTTTGGCCTAAGGAGCCATATTGGTTCTTAAACATTGCATAAAAATGGCCTGTATGCTTCAGGAATTAAAGTCCAAATATTTCAGAACCGAAATATAATCTCTACATTCGCATCAAAAATCCCAATTTATTATTCATTTGAAAAGTTACACTTAGTGGGTTTCTTCAAATTGCTACTTGTCAACTAAGACAGGAAGAACGTAGATTGATTTTAAATTTGGGGAAAAGTAATGTTTCTTTCTTTCACTGCCTGATGGCAACATTTCTGTAATGGCAGCATTGAAAATTAGATATACAACTGTAAGAAGCTGCAGTGTTTTTTTACCAAATTAATCTTATTTTAGAGAAGAGTAATAAACACTGCACGTGGAAACAGAGTATAGGTGTCAACCTAGCAAATAAATATTTAAATAAGTGAACACTCAGGCCTTGTGTCCTCAACCATCACCCTCAGCCTTCATGGGGATGGCTGAGGAGGTTTGGGCCTTGCCTGTCAGGCCTTTTCAAGTATCAGTCAGTGCAATCTTCCTGCACCAAGGCCGATAGTTCTGGGGTGGGAGCCATCAGTGTGACATTTTGTAATGGCACCTCCCTCCCCTTTCCATTGGCTTCCCTTCACCCACTACGTCCTTCCCAAAAAACACTAACAAAAAACCTACCCTCTTCTGGGGTTAGTAAGAAGTCTCACAACACCAGGTCAAAGTCCAAAAATTTTATTTGGAATCACCAACTTTCGGGGCACTGCTCCTTCATCAGATGAGTGTAAGCTCCACAAGCAAGGCATCCAGAGTCACATCTGTGAGCCTGGTGCCCTCTTTAAGTTTACGTTTATTTATTAGTGTCACAAGTAGGCTTACATGAACACTGCAATAAAGTTTCTGTGAAAATACCCTAGTCGCCACACTCTGGCGCCTGTTGGGGTACACTGAGGGAGAATTTAGCCAATGCACCTAACCAGCACATGTTTCAGACTGTGGGAGGAAACCGGAGCGCCCGTAGGAAACCTATGCAGACACAGGGAGAAGGAGCAGAGCTCTGAAAGCTGGTGATTCCAAATAAGCCTGTTGGACTCTAACCTGGTGTTGTGAGACTTCTTACTGCGTCCACCCCAGTCCAACGCCGGCACCTTCTTCCGGGACGTGGAGGCTGTGAGATGGAAGTGGGGAGACTACTAAATAAAAACAGGCAGCCCGTGAGAGAGACAATATATGACTGGTGTGGATGCTGCTTGCCTAATTCCCTTGTGCGTACTTTTGTGAGACACCTTAGGCATGATGGTCTAATGCGCTTCAGTTAACAGTAAGCCCCCTCGGAAAAATCACCCATCTAAAAAATCAACCCCTTCACTTTTTTGCTTCAAAAAGTAGTCTCAAAAAGTCGACTTTTAGATGAATATATACGATAGTATTTTGTGAGGGGCCATGCATTCAGCCAAAGTGCTGGAAGCATTTTAATACTGTGATATTTCTTTCGTGTGGAATTAATTTTCACAGCTGTGCCATTCTGCCATAGAGAAACACTCAGGCAGAAAAATGATTTTTTTTTACAGTTTGCGTCTGATCCACTTATTGGGGAGTAATTGCTCATTCCAATTATATTCCGCCTGTCCCAGATGCAGTTGTAACGATGCTGCATCCACAGGGACTCAGAGCAGTTTAACAAGCCACTGGAGCCCAATATCCTTTTAATAGCACTGAGCATGCTCCTCGTGGCACAAACTCAAATTCAGTAATGCCAATTATACGCTTGTCCTAGGACAGGAAGCTATGGGTTGGCACCCCTGGCAGCACATCTGATCTGGGGCGGGATGGGCAGATGAATAATTATTTCTCATTCCCATTCTTCTTGCCCTTTCAACTGTCAATTCTGCTCATGCAAAAAAGTCTTTCCAAAGTGAATGCAGAATTATCCTAAGAGCATAAAGAGGGTTGACGGTCAGAATCTTGAGTGTCTAACACTAGGGGGGTGCATGCACTTAAGGTGAGAGAGGGAAACTTCCAAGGAGATCGAGGGGCAAGTTTTTTATACAGAGAGTGGCAAGTGGTCTGCCAGTGGGGGTGGTGCAGATAGATATGATAGGGGCCTTTAAGGGGCTTTTGGATAAGCACATGAATATGCAAGGAATAGAGTGTTATGGAGCAGGGGCAGGCAGAAGAGATTAGTTTAATTTAGTGTCTGCACAACATTGTGGGCCAAAGGGTGCTGTACTGTTCTAACTTCTATGCTCTATGAATATATTGTTTCTTATTTCAATACTTTCTCAACTCCCTAAGCTCCTTTTGCTGAATTTCGTGTTTCCTGATGCGAAGGATGTTAATTAACAAACTTACATTCATGTAGCGCCTGCAGAAGGGTGTGCATCTAATAATAAGGGGTTAAAAACTCAGGGTTGGGGGGAGATGTCGAGTAATGGGTTAACTCCACTGATAGCTAATGAGCGTGTGCTGAAGGTGCTGTTATAGGGATGTAATTCACTTGAAAGGAGATGAAGGAGTAGCATCTCAGAGAGCAGCTTTATGATTTGATTTATTATTGTCCCATATATTGGGATACAGTGAAAAGTATTGTTCCTTGCACACCGTGCGGACAAAGTATACCGTACAAAGAGTACATGGGGAGGAGCAAAAAAGAGGATGTGTGTTACAGTCATAGCTAGGGTGTAGAGAAAAATCAATTTAATGTAAGTTGGTCCATTCATAAGTCTGATGGCAGCAGGGAAGAAACTGTTCTTGAGTTGGTTGGTACGTGACGTCAGCCTTTTGTCTGATGGGTTCAGTTAAGAGTATACGTTCACCGACGTCCACATAGCATAGCCACACAAAAACCAACATGTGACATGTACTCAGACTTCTGTATTGCTTTCCCAACAGAAGAAGGCATGAGATCTTTGATTATGCTGGCTGCTTTTCCAAGGCAGCAGGAAGTGTAGACAAAGCCACTGGGTGGGAGGTTGGTTTCCATGACAGACTGGGCCTTGTTCACAATACTTTGTAGTTTCTTGTGGTCTTGGTCAGAGCAGGAGTTATACTGAGCTGTGATACATCAAGAAAGGATGCTTTCTGTGATGCATCTGCAAAAGTTGGGCTGAATCATAGTGGACAGGAGAATTTAGAACAAAGAACAAAGAATATTACAGCACAGGAACAGATTCTTCAGTCCACCAAGTTTGTGCTGACACAGATGTCTCTCTAATCTAACATTTTCTTGCCTCTACATGGTCCACATCCCTCTATTTCCTGCCTATTCATGTATCTATCCAGTTGCCTCTTGAACATTGTTATAGAATCTGGTTTCACCACCTCTTCCGGCAGCGCTTTCCAGGCACTCACCACCCTCTGGACCCAAATTTATCATCAAGCTGTTCCCGTTTTTGGGTGCGAAGACTTGGTAAAGTTGGGCGTGAGGCGAGTAGCGTGACCTGTGACTGCCTGTGTGGCAGTTCCCCCTTTACCAATGGCTGAAAATGGTGGTGATGGGGATTGCGTCTGAAATGGGCACGATGACAATTTAAATGTATTTGAATGTATTTGAATTGAATTAATGGGGAGGGCACCCAAACTTACCGGCACTTCCTCCTTTACCACCGTGTTCGCCCGTCCAGATTCGATGTGAAACAGACATGGTCCGTAATGGTCTGATTCGGACGCTCTAGTTTCTGTAAGTTCTGAGCTTCCAGCGGCTCTCTAACTCAGCTTGGTGGTGGGGGGTGGGGAAGGAAGTGGGTCAGATGGCTCTCTGGTGCGGGGAAAGGAAGGGGGGTGTCCGCTGCCACTCTGCTTGCGATCGGAGTGGGGGGGGCAGGGGGCCGCGATCAGTCTGAGTAGTCGGGGGGGGAGGTGAGGGGATAATGGGGTCAGTAATGCTGTGGGGGTAGGGCAATGTCTGTGTGGGCCAGGGAGAGGCATTATATGTCTTGTGAGTGATATGGCAGGGAACGTTTTTCTATTTTTTTTATTGTGTGTGCATAGTTGAAGATTCCAATCAGAGTTGAAGGGTTTCGGGTGCGTTTCAGGCTTCTGCAGCGTGATTCAGAATTGCTGCTATTTTTTCAGGCAGAGTGCGTATGGGGACACCTGAGAACGGGTCTAAAAGTTGGATCTGAAACACTCCCAGTTTCAAGTCCACCCAGCACTGAGAATCAAAATGATAAAATTGAACCTACACCCCTTACATCTCCTTTAAACTCTTCCCCCTCACTTTCAACCTATGTCCCCAAGTAATTCAACTCTGGGAAAAGGACTCTGACTATGCAGTCTATCCAAGCCTGTTATAATCTTGTGAACCTCTATCAGGTCCCCCCTCATCCTCCGACGCTCCAATGAAAACAAACCAAGTTTGTTCAACCTTTCTTCATAGTCCATTTGCTCCAAACCAGGCAACATCCTGGTAAATCTCTTCTACACCCTTTCTAATGCATCAACATCCTTCTAGTAATGTGGCAACCAGAATTGTACACAATGCTCCAAACGCAGCCTAGCCAAAGGCTTATATCCTGCAAAAAGTTGGGGAATTGGTGGGTTTTCATAACTATATCATTGGCGTGCAGGGACCAGTTTGTTGGTGATCTGGACACCCACAAACTTGAACTCTTGACCATTTCCAATTCATCCGCGTTGATGTAGACAGGTGCATGTCCTCCATTACGCTTCCTGAAGTTGATGACTATCTTCTTCATTTTACTGACATCGAGGAAGAAATTATTGACATTGTACCAGCGGACCAGGTTCTCTATCTTTTTCCTGCACTCTGTCTCGTCATTATTTGAGATCTGACCCACTACGGTGGTGTCATCAGCAAACTTGAAAATCGAGTTGGAGGGCAATTTGGCCACGCAATCATCGGTGTATAAGTAATGTAGTAAGGAGTTGAGGACACAGCCTTGTGGGGCCACTGTTGTTGAGGATAATTATAAAACATAGAACATAAAACACCTCAGCACAAACAGGCCCTTCGGCCCACAAGTTGCACCGATCATATCCCTACCTACCAGGCCTATCTATAACCCTCAATCCCATTAAATCCCATGTACACATCCAGAAGTCTCTTAAAAGACCCCAACAAGTTCGCCTCCACACTGATTATGGAGGAAGTGTTGTTGCCTATCCCTACTGATTGTGGTCTGTGGGTTAGGAAGTTCAGGATCCAGTCGCACAGTGAGGTGCCAAGCCCTGGGCCATGAAGTTTGGAGATGAGTTTTAGAGGAATAATGGATCCAAAAGCTGAGCTGTAGTTAATAAATAGGAGTGTGACGTAATTGTCTTTGTTATCCAGCTGTTGGCCATAGCTGTACCTATGTCCCAATTTTCTATAGTCTTGTTAATAATTAGTGATTTATTTAAAGATATTTTTAATGAAAGATCATTGCCTCTAGCAAGGTATTTTCAAGAGTAAGACATCAAGAAATCCTGAGACAAATCCACAAGAATACATAAACTTCATGGTCCCAGAACTATCTCAGCAGCTACTAAGAAGTGTAGTCATTGTTATAATACAAGGAAATAAGGCAGCCATCTTCACACAATAAGTTCCTAAAAGAGCAATGAGTTGAATTAGAAGATTTTTGTAAACCGGATAAGACGAAGAGATAAATGTTGACCCCAGGGCACAACAAGAACTCCCCATTTGTGTTTTGGACAGTGTCAGGTGATCTTTTACATCAGATGATAATTGCAGATTGGCCTTAATTTAACATCTTATCTAAAAGAGGGTATCTCTGACGTGTGGAACACTCCCTCAGGACTGCACAGAAGTTCAGATTACTTTCTCAAATCTCTGGAGTGTAGATTCAATTCACAATTTTCTGGCTGTGAATTGAGAATGTTGCCACTGAGTGAAGTGTGACACTGCTGCAACGAGTGAGTTCTTAGCCTCTTCACCAGGCCATGATTTTCCATCTATCAAAGCGAACTCAAGGCAGCGGGACCCTTGGCAGCCACTGACGCAAGATTATAAGATGCAGTAAATTGTGCGCAACCAATTGTGAGACCAGCAAGCATTTTGTAATCTGTTTCTTGGGTCGATGAGTTAATACAAACTCTTATCAAGCAACTACCTCCAGCCTCTTTTGGCTCTTCATTTCTCGGTGGATGTCCTGCAGCCACCAAAAAGGACATACAAAGCATGCAGGATCCTCCAAAACCATGTGTTGGGTTATAGTCTAGTTCAGTTTATTTATTAGTGTCACCAGTGGGCAGGCTTTCATTAACACTGTAATGAAGTTACTGTGAAAATTCCCTCGCCACTCTCGTCTTCGGGTTCACTGAGGGAATACTTAGCACAGAGTTATAGAGGTTTACAGCATAGGAACAGGCCAATTTGTCCATGCTGCCCAGTTTTTATCATTAAGCAAGTCCCAATCGCCCGCATTTGGCCCATATCCCTTTCTACCCATCTTACCCACGTAACTGTCTAAATGCTTTTTAAAAGACAAAATAGTACCCACCTCTACTACTCGTTTCAGACACTCACCACCTCTGAATGAAAAAAATTGCCCTATGTGTCTCTCTCCCCTTACCTTAAACCTATGCCCTCTAGTTTTAGACACTTCTATCTTTGGGAAAGGATGTTGACTATCTATCTACCTTATCAATACCCCTCATTATCTTATAGGCTTCTATATGATCATCCCTAAGCCTCCTACGCTCCTAAAAAAGTCTCAGTCTATCCAGCCTCTCCTTATAACTCAAACCATCAAGTCCCGGGAGCATCCTAGTAAATCTTTTCCGCACTCTTTCTAGTTTAATAACATCTTTTGTACAATAGGGTGACCAGAACTGCACACAGTATTCCAAGTGTGGCCTTACTAATGTCTTGTACATCTTCAACAAGACGTCCCAATTCCTGTACTCAATATTCTGTACACTTTCAAGTTTTTAGCTTCAGGTTTTCAGGTGTCCAGATCACCAACAACCTGTCCTGGTCTCTCCATATTGGCACTATAATCAAGAAAGCCCACTTAGTCTACTTTCTTAGAAGACTAAGGAAATTTGGCATGTCAACTATGACTCTCACCAACATTTACAGGTGCATCATAGAAAGCACTCTTTCTGGTTGTATCACAGCTTGGTATGGCTCCTGCTCTGCCCAAGACCACAAGAAACTACAAAAGATTGTGAATATAGCCCACTCCATCACGCAAACCAGCCACCCATCCATTGACTCTGTCTACACTTCCTGCTGCCTTGGCAAAGCAGCCAGCATAATTAAGGACCCCACACACCCTGGACGTTCTCTCTTCAACCTTCTTCCTTCAGGAAAAGATACAAAAGTCTGAGGTCAGGTACTAACCGAATCAAGAACAGCTTCTTCCCTGCTGCCGTCAGACTTTTGAATGGATCTACTTCACACTTAGTTGATCTTTCGCTACACCCTAGCTATGACTGTAACACTACATTCTGCACACTCTCACTTCTTTCTCTATGAATGGTATGCTTTGCCTGTATAGCATGCAAGAAACAGTGCTTTTCACTGTATACTAATACACATGACAAGAATAAATCAAATCAAAATCACTTTCAAGGAGCTATGAGCCTGTACTTCCAGATCTCTTTGTTCTTTAACTCTCCTCAACACTCTACAATCAACTGAGTAAGTCCTGCCCTCACATTTATCTAAATTAAACTTTACCTGCCATTTGTTAGCCCACTGGCCCAATTGCTCAAGATCACATTGCAATCTTAGATAACCATCTCCACTGTCCACTACATAAGAACATAAGAAATAGGAGCTGGAGTAGGCCATCTGGCCCTTCGAGCCTGCCCCGCCATTCAATAAGATCATGGCTGATCTGTTGTGGCTCAGTTCCACATTCCCGCCCTCTCCCCACAACCCTTAATCCCCTCTCTTATCAGAAACCCATCAACCCGCGTCTTAAAAATATTTAGCGAGGTAGCCTCCACCACTTCAACGGGCAGAGAATTCCAGAGATTCACCACCCTTTGAGTGAAGAAGTTCTTCCTCAACTCTGTTCTAAACCGCCCCCCCTTTATCTTGAGGCTGTGCCCCCTAGTCCTACTGTCTTTTTTGAGCGGGAAGAGTCTTTCCACCTCTACCCTATCCATCCCATTCATCATCTTATACGTCTCAATGAGATCTCCCCTCATTCTTCTAAACTCTAACGAGTACAAGCCTAGTTTATTCAGCCTCTCCTCATAGCTCAACCCCCTCAACTCCGGTATCAGCCTAGTAAACCTCCTCTGCACTCCCTCCAAGGCCAAAATATCCTTGCGGAAGTACGGCGCCCAAAACTGCACACAGTACTCCAGCTGCGGCCTCACCAATGCCCTACATAGCAGCAGCAAGACCTCCCTACTTTTATATTCAATCCCCTTCGCTATGAAGGCCAGCATCCCATTCGCCTTCCTGACCACCTGCTGCACCTGCAAGCTGGGTTTTTGCGACTCATGCACAAGGACCCCGAGGTCCCTCTGCACCGTCGCCTAATCAATCTTGGTGTTATCTGCAAACTTATAACCATGCCTCCTAAATTCTCATCCAAATCATTAATATAAATAACAAGTAACGGTGGACCCAGCACCAATCCCTGAGGCACACCACCGGTCACAGGCCTCCAGTTTGAAAAACAACCCTTCAAAACTACCTTCTGTCTTCTGTCATTAAGCCAATTTTGTATCCAATTGGCCACCTCACCCTGGATCCTGTGAGATAATCTTATGCGACAACCTGCCATGTGGTACCTTGTCAAAGGCCTTGCTAAAGTCTATGTGCACAATGTTGAGTGCACTGACCTCATCTACCTTCTTAGTTACCCATTCAAAAAACCAAACAAATTTGTGAGACGTGATTTTCCACTCCCAAAGCCATGCTGACTGTCCCTAATCAGTCCTCACCTCTCCAAATGGTCAACGGACCTAGCCAGCACATCTTTCGAACTGTGGGAGAAAGCCCCCACAGACACAGGGAGAGCGTTCAAACTCCACACAAACAGTGACCCAAGCCAGGAATTGAACCCATGTCTCTGGGCACTGTGAGGCAGCAGTGCTAACCACTGTGCTACCGTGCCAAGTCATTCTTTCTTGTCAATTTGCTGCAGCAATTTCTTCCCCCAGACAGCTTTAAGTACACCCAGCAACCTTTTAAGAGCTGTTGGCGTGAGATGATCCATCTGCGACCACAGTACATCCTGAGGATGTCATTTGTCTTGTGCCAACGCTGCAGTGTTGTCATGTAAATTAACCATACTTTGTCACAGCTCACCCAACACTACAGGAGAATGCAGAGCCTGAGGAAAACCATTACAGCACCAGACCCACATTATTAACTCATTTGTTTCTTTCTCCCACAGTTATGAGTTGTTGTATTCACTAATGATGAGTGTATCATGTGACTCTGCGATCCTTTGATATTTCTGCTCAAAATATCCCCTGTAACGAATTGCACAGGCTTGGAAATTATTTCTGGAAATGGCAGGCCTTCTTTGTTTCCATCTTTTCATTTCCTTTCTTGGCCTTGAAAACAGCTGAAATGTTTTGTAATCCAAAGATATAAAACCAGCTGCAAATGGGAAACATCCCCTAATAATTCTGTCCTTCAAGCTCTGGGAACTAAATACAATCAGCTCATCATTGCGAGTCACCATTTTGCCGCAAAATGCATGCTTTCTGTTCAATCACTGAATGTTTTCCGTTGCTGCGGGTTTAAATTGAGTCACTGACTGAATGATTAAAGGGACTGTACTACAAATGCTGGCAAAGTAGCCACTTTAATCTCCATCTTTTAACAAACTTGATCCAAGCAGAACATTTCCTGATAATCTAATTTATCAGGATTCGGCACGGGTCTGTTAAATAATAGATGAAACTCCAACAGTAGCGACCATCAGCCGCTCTTTAATGGGAGGTTGTCTTTATGATATAAGAAATGTGCTTAGATAATCCTTTTAGTTTCATTATAACAAGCTTGCATAGAATGGTGCAATTGTTCCCGATTGTATTTATTTCTACAGTTCCAGTTGACATAATCCACCTCCAAAAAGAGAAGTTTACGCATGTAATCTTTACAGCAGTTCACATTTAACAACCCTATTGAAATACATAAATTTCAAAAGGACAAGATACAAGTCCAGATAAATCAAAAAGTAACGATGGGTTAGCGCCAAATTAGAACTTTACTTCAGATGGTAAATGGATTTTAAAGTTGAAGCAAAATGAAAAATGCCATGCTTTTGGTGTTGTGGTGACTGACCCTTTAAGGGCAACACAGCAGAGGAAGGGTCATCTGGTCTGTGTGACCAATCGGGACTCAGAATGGGGAATCATCCCGGGGGAGGAGTTTCCCCTAGGTAGAGGCATCTTTCTAGAATTAGCTGCACACATGCTGCAGCTTTACACGACTTAATAAATCCCTTGTTCACTCATGAGGTCTCTGAAAATGTATAATGCTAGCTGAGTTGGGAGGATTGAGTGAAAGATGATGCATTGAATTTGCCTTTTGACAGCGCGAATATGTAGAATGAATTAAGACTCTGCAGCACGGTATATTTTGAACTTAAGAAGAACAAGAAGGACTAGAACAATGTTCAGGGGTGCAAAGGTGATCAGAGTATTGATAAAATGTAACCCCTGTACCCCAATCTCTTTTCAGTGTACCTTTCCCCATGGGAGAACAGGGTCGCAGGATTATTTCTGGATTACTAAAGGAACACTGCAAGTATAGATTTAGTTGATGACTGCAACAGTTTTGTCTTGCACTTTAACATTCAAAACATGTAAACTATTATATTGTGGAGAGAAAATTGAAAACAGAAAATCGCATTCACAATAGCTTTTTTTTATTGGACCATTAATGTGCGATTTCAGCATTGTGATAGCTTGAATACATTCTGTACTCAGGATGCTATTTTCGCACCTGATAGTTGTGTGATTATCTGACTGCTGAAAGTCATCCAAACAAATGACGAGTGTGTAACGTTTTCTCAGAGGCATTCCAGATTTTACTGATTACCTTCATGAGCTGCTCAATTATGAGTCTGTTTCAAAGCTGTTCCACCCTTACTTTACCCATTCGTGCAGGATAACTTTCCTCAAAAACTCCTAGGAAGTTTCCGTTACAGGAAGAGGGTCTGAATGTCTCTTCCAAAATTTTTTCAGTTTCAAGCCATTGGGCTAATCGTGACTTTGACCTTGAGAATTTCTCAACTTTACAAGCAGTACCTGCGCTTTGGAAGTATTGCACTGGCTGTGGGGCAATTGAAGTCAACCTGAGGTCATGAAAACTGCTACATAAATAAAAGAGGCAACTGTCTATTTTTGATCATGTCTTGTGTAATGTGACAGGTCTAATTAGTAATCTGAGAACGCAGGTTCCCCTGGGCAGAAGTGGTAATAATACAGGGGGCGATTCTCCCAAAAAAATTCTCAGGGCCCGATTTTTACCATGGTGTTGCACCCGTTGTCGGGCATGAAAACTTGGTAACGTCAGGCACGAGACAAGTAGCATGATCCGCGCCCACCTCCGCGCCGGTTCCCCCTTCGCCAAGGCCCCGAAAATGGCCACGATTGGCACCGTGCTTGATGTGAGTGCGATGGCCATTTAAGTTCATTTGCATGCATTTAAATTGACTTAATAGGCTGTACGCCCAACTTTACCCGCACTTCCCCCCTTTACCACACGTTCGCCCATCCAGAATTGGCATGAAACAGACCTGCTCCATATAAGTCCAATTCAGGCACTCCAGTTAGTGAGGAGGTAAGTGCCGCGTATCCTACAGCTCTCTGTTTGAGATCGGTGGGGTGGGGGGGGGGGGTGGGGGGGGGGGCGGGGGCGGGGGAAGAGACGTCTGCTGCTACTCTGCCTGAGATCGGGGGGAAGGGGGTGGGGGGCGCTGCCACTCTGTCTGAGATAGGTGGGAGGGGAGGAAGGAGGGTCTGCTGTCTCCGTGCCCGAGGTCAGTGGGGGGGAAGGGGCGGAGGAGCTCATGATCAGTCTGGGGTGTGGGGGGATAAGAGGATTAGTAATGTTGTGGGGATGGGACTATGTCCATCAAGGCCGGGGGGAGGGATTATTCAGCCTGGGAGAGATGTGGCAGGGGAACAGCTTTTTATCATTTTTTTGTGCGTGCGCAGTTGCCAATCGGAGCTGCAGGATTTCGGGCACATCACGCTTCACCCACAGGCTTGTGCAGTGCGATTCAGACTCGCTGATATTTTTTCAGGCAGAGTGTGTATGGGGGGCATCTGAGAACGGGTCTAAAAGTCAGATCTGAAACACTCTGAGTTCCTCTAGCACTTAGAATCAAAATGGTAAAAGAGGGCCCTTAGTGTGGAATTTGTGTAGAAACCGGAGGAAATTACGTTGGTTTTTTTTCCATCGGGAGTTTAGAAAAGAATCTCACACACTCTGTGTACTGCAGAGTGCCTCAGCATAAATCTTGTTGACAATCAGGTGGCGGGGCTTATTCCTGCTGGAGAGGCCGGCAGCAGAGTGCTGAGTGGGCCATTGCGCACGCGCTAATCTGTCATGATGGGTTTTGGTGCATGTGCAGTGCTCTGGCACTGCCAGCCTCCTGATTGCTGGCCAGCTCAATTGCTGGCCAGTCCTGCGATACCTGCAAGCTAGCCCTCTCAACCAACCCCCCTCACAGCCAGATCGCTGCCCCCCTGAACATGTTTGGGCCAGCCAAGGCACCCCACACCCCACTACTCCTGATCTCTCAATCCCCATGTCGCCCCCGATTTACCCCCCCCCCGCAATTGGCAGCCCCAATCCCCCCAGCAGGCTGCTCCCCCAACCCTGATGGCCAGCCCCAGTCGCAGGTCTCCTTCTATCCCCGACTCACCCCAACTGCAGAGTGACAGCGGGACACTCCCACCCGCATCAATCCCCTCTCCAGAGGCTCACCCGCATCATGCCCTCCCCCATTAGGTCTCTCCTCTTTGGCACTGCCCCATGCCTGATAGGCTTTGTCACGGTGCCCCCTGGGCATTAGCACTTTGGGCAGTGCCAGAGGGCCCAGGTAGGCACTACCAAGGTGCCAATGCCCAAGGGGGCACTCCCCCAGCACCCGACCCTCAAGGGGGGAGTCTCAATTGCTCCCCCCCTTCACTCTGATGGGGTCGGGCTGCCAGCTCCTTGCAAGTGGGGAGCTACAGTAAACACTGTTGGAGTGAAACACTCCTGGCATGGGTTGGGAGTGGAGGGAGATGCTAGCAGGTCCGGAGAGTTCAGTCCTGGGCCCGCTAATGACATTTAAATTATATTAAAATTAGGGGGCGCATTATTCAGTTCCGCATCTAGGGGGTGCGGAGCTGATGGTGCCAGGTTTCCGGGACTGGGAAACGAGCTCAGGCTTGGGCACCCAGTGGGGAGCCAGTGAAACAGCTCCCACCAGAGTCTCCTAGCCTTCTACGTTAAAATGGCTATGCAGCAGGGTGGGAGAATCACCCCCCCCCCCAATAAAGAATTTCACATTGGGTTTGAGAATGACCTACCTAAGTCTAAATCTAGAGTCTTAAACGTAAATAAAGCCAATTACATAAGAATGCAGGGGGGAGGTGGGGGGTGGAATGAGTTGGCTAAGGTAGATGGAGAAATCAGGGCTGGAATCCTTCAGTTGTTCATGCCCCACTGCTGAGAATGGAGAATTAGGCACTCAGCTAAATCTCTGTTCACTGCAGCGGGACAGGAGAATCCCGCTGGCATGAACGGCCGGAGAATCCCACCCCAGGTGACAAGGCAGTATGGTAGCTAAGCAATGGCAACCATTTAAAGAAACATTCCCTCGCTCTCAATGTGTTTATATTCCACTGAGAAATATAAACTCTGCGCAGAAAAAGTGGTCTGTTGCGAACTGAGGAGGTTTAGGGTAATAACTTAAAAGATAAGGAATGATAATGTTGCTCGGAAGAGTGACGAAGATGTACAGATTAGGTGGATAAGGCATGGTAAATGTATAGGGTTACGACAATGCATGGTTGGGGGAGGTGGTGGGCCTGGATAAGGTGCTCTTTCAAAGAGTCTGGGACCAAATGGCCTACTTCTACACAGTAGGGATTCTATTCTATGAACAAACCCAAAATTTCAAAAAAGAAGAGGCCGTGGGCTAAAATGGAAAATGAAAGTAAACAACCAGGAAATATAAAAATAGATTGTAAAATTTGGAAAAATGGTGAGGGCTGCAAGAGAACTTGTGGGTCCCTCTGAAGCTGTGACAAGAGATATATAAATCTGAGTAAGGAGCTGGCAGACATTAAAAAAGAAAAGTTGGGTCAGAAGATTTCAGATGGTGGTTGTTTCCATTCCACCACTGAAAATGAGTGGGGAATACAGTTCCCCTGACAGCTGACTCAGCCATTTTATACCTGGTGGAGCATTAATTGGCTGGAAGTGAGGCTTGGGCCTCTGTTTTGTGAGGAGGTCATCCCTTTGGGAGATGTTGTGTTTTCACTGTTTTGCCATATATCTTACACATCTGACTTATCTTAGAGCAATGCAGCGATGATATGAGTTTCAAATCGATAACTGGTTTATTTACAATACTTTGAAATATCCCAGAACTTTCAGGATTTTCTATACACACACAAATGGACTCAGTTCATGTCTTCTGGAGAAGCTTCTCTATTTAATTTGGTCTCAAGCTCCACCCACAAGCTTAAGCAATCAAGTACAGTTGCATAGATCAGGGAATAGTCCTATACAATCAAACACAGAGCAATCAAACTACTGACCATTCCATCTTTTCCCCTTTTAACTCAAGACCTTGTTTGAAATAAATAATTCCTTAAGAATTCAGCTGTCTGTTTTCTCCAAGTTCAGAAATGGTACTTTAAATAGGAAAATCTGTTAGATTATGATCAGATCTACAAAGTTGATTTTGTAGTTCTGTGCAATCAGATTAATGAGGCTGATGATTAACATCAGTCCTAGGAAAAGAAAATGTATCCCCGTAATCACTGTCCTCTAAATATCCTGGCCTGCTATCAAGCTTTGTGTTATCATCCAACAGATAAGCATAGATACCGAGCAACTGCGTAATCTGCTTTGGATCTGATAGAGATGATATAAGTTTGTGGTCCTGTTTTGGCCATTTGATTTGAACCCAGTCTTCAGCCTCTCTTGTGTCTGTTTCATTTGTCAAACCATATTTTTGCTTCAGGATCAGAGAATCTTACAGTGCAGAAGGAGGCCATTCGGCCCATTCGAGTCTGCACTGGCTATAATCCCATCCAGGCCGTATCCCCAAAACTCATGTATTTACCTTAGCTAGTCCCCCTGACACTAAGTGGCAATTTAGCATGGCCGATCCATGTAACCCACATGTATTTCAACTGTGGGAGAAAACCAGAGTACCCAGAGGAAACACACGCAGATACGGGGAGAATGTGCAGACTCTGACCCAAGCCTGGAATTGAACCTAGGTCCCTGGCGCTGTGAGGCAACAATGTTAACCTCTGTGCCACCGTGCCACTTCCCAATTTCACTCTGACAGTCTCGTTAATTGATGGTGATGGCTTTGGAATGGCCAGTGACATACACAAGTTACAACCTAACGTGGGTTGGGTTGGTGCGCTCCCAGCCAGGAAGTGTGGGGTGGATTAATATGTGCAAAGCAGGATGCAACTGGATTGTTTGAATGTTTTGCCCTCCAACATGCTATCTTTCAGCTGTCATTTATCGCTCTGCTGAAGTGTTTAATGCTGCCATGTGATCGTGGGCTGTTTTCATGACGTCAAATGGCGATGAATTCTGTAATTTTCTAGAGACTCAGTGTACTGACTGGCCAAATGTCTGCATGGATGTCTCCAGCAGACCCCGTTTTGTAAACGACCAGTCTGAAATGTCAATGACGGCAGTGGTGGTCATGGAATAAACTGTAGCGTTTTCTGACCCTTTGCTACGTAGACTATGAACAACAAGCAGAAAGCACTGATGCCTGGGGGCTGCCTGCACTTATCCAAATATATCAACCATATACATTGCCATGGACTTGCTGGCAGTGGGGACAGTTACAGATGTGTGGAACCCAGTTTAAGTGATTTCTCTGAGCGTACAAGCTGTGCAATTTCTAACAAGCTTTTTTATATTGATGGCCATCAACCTGCCTCTCAAGATTGTGGTTTCAGCTAAACAACACTCGGCCAGTCCTTCCTGGGGAAAGGGGTCGTAGTGCTTTTGGGATATCTGCTTGAGTTCCATGTGCGACACAACTATCACCCAACAAATGTGAGTTCATTGCATATGGAATCAATTCATCCCCTGCTCGGATAGTCAGAAGATTTTTCCCAGGGTGGAAGAGTCAATTACTAGGAGGCATAAGTTTAAGGTGTGAGGGGTAGAGCTTAAAGGAGACGTACGAGGCAAGTTTTTTACACAGGGAGTGGTGGGTGCCGGGGGAGGTAGTGTAAGCACATACGATAGTGATTTTTAAGAGGTGTCTTGACAAATACATGGGGTGGGAATAGAGGGACATGGTGCCCAGAAGGTTAGGGGGTTTTAGTTCAGTCAGGCAGCAGGGTCAGTGCAGGCTTGGAGGGCCAAAGGGCCTGTTACTGTGCTGTAATTTTCTTTGCTCTTTGTTCTCTTTGTTCGCAAGGCCACTCAGTTTTTAACTATTGGAATATCACTGTGGTGTGCTGTCTGTCAGCCTCCCACTGCCTCCCACTCCTCTTGAGTAACAAGATTCATGGTTGCTCGTGAATTCACTGTGGTCGGCAAGCCTTTAACATCATGTGTTGCTTCACTATCACTGTCTGTAACAGCCGTGCCGCTCAGCACGCCAGCTACTGGGATGTGTGAACCCGCAAGGTACTCAACCTCAAAGTTATAATGACCATCTGCAGATGAGTAGAAGTTAATGACTTGATCGTGATGTAGCCAACAATATGGTCAGTGTTTGGTGATCAGTGCAGAGAGTGAATTGTCCATTGTAGCCAATTAATAGGCAGTATGAAGTTCGCTGCCTGCCCCAGAACCCAGGCAGTTTAATGTACATCATGTACATCATGAATGATAATGTTATCATCCCTCTCCACTGTCATTCAAACCTAAATCAGGATATCTAGTGCAGACCATAGCCTGGATACTTCAGATGGTGGGATAAACTCTGCCTCAAAACCATTTCACACTTGAATGTGCATTAATTAGCTGGAGGTGGGACTTCTGTCTCTCACTTGGAAGGAAGTCCTACCTTACAGACCTTCTGGTCAATCAGACTGTCGGGCAGTACTCTAAACTCTGCAGTGACAGGAGCTGCAGTGGGCAAAAGGGAAAGTGCTTCAACATGGAAGAGCCTAAGTGCCAGGACTCAACAGCAAGGCAGGCTCTGGCAGGCTCCAGGGTGGGAAAGGTAGGGATGGTTGAGGGTGGTTGGAGAGTGGGCATTCAGGGTTTCAGGTTATGCCAGTTAAATTCTCGCCCCCTCCTAAGATTTAAGACTGGGATGTTCAGTGGCAAATAATTGCCAAAACTGCTGATGTGAGTGCATGAAATTCAGGCCTAGGAGTTGACTCTAGTGAAATTAGTCATCCAGAGAGCCTTGGGCAAGTTTTTTTGATATGTGAAAAACCCCTCAAGGAAAATATATTGCATTGAGTTTCAAAAATTCCAAGGGAAAAGTGATCCATCCATTGCTGACTAAAGAAGTTAAGAATAGTATTCGATTGAAGTTTGTAATTTTGAGAAGAATAATAAATAATATGATAGATGATGGGGGAATTTTCGAAAACAGCACAGCGCTATCAAATAATTGACAAAAAGAAATTGAACAAGAGAGTGAATTAGCAAGAAATCTAAAAGTTGACTGTAAGAGCTTTTAAATCTATGTAAAAAGGTGGACAGCAGCAAAAGTAAGTGCAGGCCTGTCAGAATCTGAGAAAGGGTAAATTCTAATGGGGTATAAGAAAATGGCAGGGACATTTCTGGTTTCACAATAGAAGACGCAGAAAATACCTAAAGCAACGGAGAGCTAAGGGGCTAATGAGTGTGATGAATGTAAAGTTGTTAATATCAGTGCATAAAAGTACAACCGAAACTAATGGGATTCAAAACTGACAAATCTCCTGTGTCTGATGACCTACATCATAGGAAGTGCCTCCAGACATAGTGATGCATTGGTTCTGGTCTTTCAGATTTCTCTAGATTCAGGAATGGTCTCAGCAGATTGGAAATTAGCAAATATGACACTGCTTTTCAAGAAGTGAGAAAGAGAGAAAGAAAGGAATTACAGGCCTGACATAAATCATTAAAAGAATATTGAAATTTTTATTGAAGTGATGGTAACAGGGCACTAATATGGTGAGGTTAAATCAACAAAGTTGCTTCAACACAAGGGAAATTGTGTTCAACAGATCTGTTAAGAGTTTTCTAGGGATGCAACTCGCAGGGTAGATATAGAGGAACCAGTGAACATAATATATTTAGATTCTGAAAATGTGTGGCATGAAAAATTGTTGCATAAAATAAGGGCTTGGAGTAATGTATAAGCTAGTTATATAAGCATGGATAGATTGAAGGACAGAAAGCAGAACAGAAACAAATGTCATTTTTAGGTTGGCAAGATCTTCCTAGTGCTGCCATCGGGATCAATGCTGGGGCCTTTATTTACAATCTACATTAATGAGTTAGATGAAGGGGCCGTGGGTACTATATTCAAATTTGCTGATGATACATCAAGTCAAGAATGGGAATGGACAACAGACAACAAATTAGCATTCCCATTGTCAATGTGAATGCAACTGCTCTGAAAAGATGTTGAGTACCATTCTACTCAAGAACTGATAGCATACACAGCATTTGCCCGGATGGTTGGAACTGTAACGACACTCAAAGATCCAGAACAGGGCAGTTCACTTTACTTAACGCTTACGTGTCCAAACAGTGTCTGTACATGTCTTCTGTGACAGCTTGAAAAGCGCAGAGGATAACAGGTAGAGTGTCCAGGTAAATAATCTTGGCTGCAGAGAAAAATGCTCCAAAATTGTTCTAGCACCAAATTTCTAAAACTTATCCAGGATGCAGGCTCCAAACCAGACAACTTCTATCAATATCTGTTGAAACTCACATGGAATTTTCCCATGCCCCCACTGGTGGGTTGCATGGCAGATAAAAGTGTGTTGGGGGAGGGGCTGCAGAGTTCAGCAGGGGGCCCAAAAGTGGTTTTACACTAATGTGAATATTCCACAGGATCTTCCGCTAGTGTCCACCATGGGAGACCGGGGAATGCACTGAAAGCTGTCAAACTGCTTTGCACCATGTTAATGGGGTGCAAATGAAGGCCCAGCCACCCAAGCTTGATTCTCTGTGATGCAAGGGGAAAATAGGCTGATGCAAACATGTCTGGAACAGCGTGGCGTGCAGATATTGTCACATACCTGAGCAATGCCTGGGACTGCCTCCAGAGTTTGGAGTGGAGGCCGATGGCAAACCTGATCCCTGGAATACCTGACTGGTGGGTCAGGGAGGAATCTGCAGGTGGGCCTTCCAGAATCAGTGTCCCGAAGGGTGTCCGTTTTCCAGCCTCAATATTCCCGGAGATCCATCTTAGTCTCAGATCCATCATCTGCCCTACTGGTAATCTATCTTCATTGGCAGGAAACCTCTCTTCTTTCTTCCATAGTGGGTCAGTATTATTGAGCACTGTATGATTGGATGGCAGACCATAGGTTGTCAGGCCTAGCTTGCTGCAGAATATGTCGTAAAATACCATAATTGCATAATTAATGATGTTAGAGCTGGAAGGTCTTGCGTGCTTTCCCAGTGGCTTCTGCAGCGGGAAACCGCCACGTTCCACAGGACTTAGTCCCGGGGGGTGGGGGGAGGATTCTGCCCCAAATGTGCCACTTTACTTCCTTTTCATTGTATAATTGCTATGTTGAGATGTACATGATGGGCTCTTATCTTCTTCATTTTAATGTTTTAATGGATTTCCATGACTGCGGAAGACTGTTTAGATCAATGCAGAAATGGCAATGCAGCCACAACAAGACTAATACTTGGTTTAAATAATATCCACCCAATGTCATGACCGCTGTGGATACAGCTATCTCTTCCAGGGACTAATGTTGAACTTCATTCTGGTGTCTGGTCGAACTGAATGCTACATTTACAATTGAACTGCTCTTGTGCTCTGAGTGCTTCCACAGAAGCAATCATAGAACCCTACAATGCAGAGAAAGGCCCTTCGGCCCATCGAGTCTGCACCCAACACAATCCCACCCAGGCCCTACCCCCATATCCCTACATATTATACCCACTAATCCCTCTAACCTACACATCCCTGGATACTAAGGGGCAATTTCTTAGGATGGCCAATCAACCTAACCCGCACATCTTTGGGCTGTGGGAGGAAACCCATGTAGACACGAAGAGAATGTGCAAACTCCACACAGACAGTGATGCGAGCCACAGGAACCACTGTGCTACCGTGCTGCCTATCAGGTTGCTCCTATCTATGGAGAAGGGCCTAGATCTGCTTTTCTTCCTGTTTTGCTGCTCCCCCAAACAGACCCCATTGCTAAAGGATGTCAGTGACCAGTTTGGTACAACATAAAGTCTAAGGTTTATTGTCCGAGCCACATTCCCTCCGCAGTGAGGTCAGAGAATTTGGCGTCCAGCCAAATCTCTGGTCACTGTGGCAGGATGGGAAAACACTGTGAATAGTCGGAAAATTCTGGCCTAAATCTTTTCATCAAGACTGCAGATTTTTGCATTTTAGCTGATAGGGAAAACAAAACCACAAATTATTTATTTCAAAGGTAGCCAATGACTATTCAGACAAGGAATTACACAAGGCTTGGAAATGCCACTTATTATTTGGTTGTGTCTCGCTTTGTTGTCAGGGCCAGAGGATACAGATTTAAAGCCAACAAACTTCAAGTATGGCTGGAGGGAAGGAAAAAGCAACAGTTCGATAAATCCATTACGTGGAGCCGATTCTTAGCAAAAGCAGTTTGAATCTAAAATGATTAAGTAATTTAAACATTGCACAAAGTAATGGAAAGTGGAGATTGGAAGATGGAGGAATGCTTTAGGCTTTTAGTTGATTAGTTTTAAGAATCATGGGGTGTTCATGTAGATGTATTAGAGTCAACGATAAGATGGATTGCCAGTGGGGGGAGTGACTTTAAAGCCCAAACATGTTTCTTTTGTCCCTGCTCCATCATTTCTCATGTTCGTGCAGTCAGACAGGTGTGCTTGATGCTTCATGTCAGAACAATAGATGTTCCATTCTCTAGAAGTGTCAAGATTCATCTTCGTACGCACAATAATTCACCAAAAAGGAACGCAAATAAAAATGTGAAGGGGCCCTTTGTGTCTGTTGAATCTAAAGTTAGTCGACAGCTGACGGCCCCAACAAATCCTAACATGGATTGACGCAAATTGTGTTTACTTCACAAATAAAAATCAATAACTTATTTAGTTTCTCAAGCAGTGCTCTCTCAAAAAGACAGTGATGCGACCCTGCTTCGCAGTCCATCATTGCTAGAAAACATTTTAATACGAGAGAATTGAAGCAGATAATGATTCTGAACCCAAAGCAGATTTAGGGGTTTTAAAAAAAAATCATCTGTTAAAGCCACCTGCCATTACAATCAATTTTCCATCGACTGGAGAGGCCTTTCTTTCTTTGACTGTGAGATTTCTCTTCGTGTTGAGGATCAGCAGCAAGGTGCTTCCAAAATACTGGCACGGTTTAATTCTGCAGAGGTGAAAAGTGCTTTCATCAGAAGGAGAAAGCTTTCTCTTGAACGTCTATTTTTGCGTTGGGTGCACAGCTTTTGCAGGGATCTGCGGTTGTATAAATGCTTAAAGTACAACTACATCCATTTGATAGGTGACTACCCTGCATTTCGGTTCCCGGCTTGGGTTACTGCCTGTGCGGAGTTCTCCCCGTGTCTGCGTGGGTTACCTCCGGGTGCTCCGGTCTCCACCCACAGTCCGAAAGACACGCTGGTTAGATGCATTGGCCATGCTAAATTCTCCCTCAGTGTACCCGAACAGGCGCCGGAGTGTGGCGACCAGGGGATTTTCACGGTAACTTCTTTGCAGTGTTAATGTAAGTCTACTTATGACACTAAGAAGTAAACATAAAACTTAAACTTAGGCTAGAATTTTACCAGCACGCCTGCCCCGTTTCCGGGCGTGGGAGAGGCTCGGAGAATGACATTTTCCATTAGTTTTGTATGATTCTGCCCATGGCTAATGGAAAATATCATTCTCTGAGTCTCGCCCATGCCCGGGAACGGGGCAGGCGTACTGGTAAAATTCTGCCCCTAGTCTACATTGCAGTTCAATTTATAAAATCACTTACTTACGTCACATGGTTTGATTCGAGCCAATATCAAAAACAAATGTCCATTAATTACAGGGTTTTGAACTCTATGTTTCAGATCAACCCAATTGCTCGTCTGGACACTGTTGGGGAATTGTGGAATTGTGAATTAATTTACATGTTTTTTTTCCATCAAAGATCGACCAAGTTGCATTTAAACTGAAAAGGGTTTTGAAGCTGCTCTTTAAAAACAATCCCTTCCACTTTTCAAAGTTTACATCGGAGCAAAGGAATCAGTAAAAACCAGGGCTGGGATTTTCCAGCCCTTCCGGCTAGCAGCGGGAATTGTCAAAGGCGGGAAAAGGAAATTTGGAAAGCAGCCAAAAGTCTGGAAAATCCCCAAGTAGAAATCACGCGAATAAAATGCCTTTCACATCCTCAGTATGTTACAACGCTTTTTCCATCAGGAAAAAGATTCAAAAGCCTGAGGTCACTTACCAACCGACTCAAGAACAGCTTTTTCCCTGCTGCCATCAGACTTTTGGATGGACCTACCTTGCACTAAGTTGATCTTTCTCTACACCCTAGCTGTGACTATAACACTACATTCTGCACTCTTTCATTTCCTCCTCTATGAACGGTATGCTTTGCATCTATAGTTCACAAGAAACAATATTTTTCATTGTATATAAATACATGTGACAGAAAAATCAAATTAAATATAATTAACAGATAGCATTTCAAATAGCATTCACTATTGTTATGTAGACAAACATGTCATTGTTCCTGTTGATTCATGTTGGGAATCACATTTACATTAATTTGCATCTAATGAATTTTCATTAAATGGCCAACTAGCTGGCATCTCTCTGAATTACGTGTCTTGCTTGCAGATGATTAGAATGATGTGTTTTATGATTGTACCTGACTGGCATGTACTTGCCAAACTTCACTTTAATAATCTCATCCAGATGTGAAATATTGGCTCTGTGCTCTGTCCACAGATGCTGTCAGACCTGCTGAGATTTTCCAGCATTCTCTGTTTTTTTTGTTCGAGGTATGTGGACCTTGCTTTCACCCACATTTAAGGGGGTGGCAATTCAGGTGGGTCTATCACAGGCAGCTCCAAGGATGGGCAGTGGAGGCAGGTTTGTGGTGGGTATGGGACTGCCCAGGGGAGACTGGGAGTTTGTGAAAGGTCGAGGTTGATGGGGTCATTGGTAGGATTCTGGGAGGTGAACTCAGGCTAAGCAGGAATGGTTGCCAGGCAGAGGGTGACGTGAGATGTGGTAGGGTGGCTGGATCATTGTACACGTCTGGTAATGAATGTTGGCTCTGAAGGGCGTGGAAAGGCATGTGGGGGTGGGTAATAGGAACCAGGGTAAGGCGGGGTAACAGAAGGGAAAGCAAAGGCGACATTGAGTGGGTTAATGGTAACCGGTGGAAACTGATGGGTGACAGAAAAGGTAGAAGACAGTTGTGAGAATCTGGAAAGTAACACGCGTCATTCCTTCAGTTGCAGCAATGCATCCAAAGTAAAACTTTGATACTTAAATGTTGGGGGGGGGGGGGGGGGGGTGCTTTTCGTGTGGCTGGAGTTCAAAGTCAACACAATTGGCTAACTAATAATCCTGACATCCTAATGATCATGAAGAAACTGTATGAGTGTGATCCTCATGCTATGATGAAGCCCACAACAGCGCTGTTTATGATTAGTGGGTCTCACAGCCTTGAGATCCCAGCAAAGTCTGGAGCTGCTGTTCATTCTGTGCTATTTGCCATTCAGAGATTGGGATGGAAGGATGAAGGGAGGTGGATGCCTTCAAGGGGCACAGCTGGCGGGGGCAACTAACTCACAACTTCAAACCTCTATCTTGTCAGATTCTAGTTATGCCTGACAAGGGATCATTCAGTTGGACTTCTACGATGCCAAGGGTTCGGTCTGAGAATGGAGTTCTGAGGGTGATGGAGACAGGCAGAAAGGTGTCTGTGGGACTCTTCCTACACATGGCTCTCAGTACCCTGGTCAAAAAGTATTGTCTCCAAGCACATGCATGTATGAATGGGAGGAACATACAACTCTGATCCTCCAGGAAGTTCTTTAACTGGAGGAGGTGAAGTGGGGTGCCATGTTTAGAAGAAGGCCACAGGATGACCTTTGAACTTGCCCGCTCGCTTGTAATTAGATGGAAATCTGTAGAAGGCATGTACATTAATTCATCCACACACCCATGAGAACATAAGATACAGGAACAGAATTAGGCCACTCGGCCCATTGAGTTTGCTCTGCCATTCAATCGTAGCTGATATTTTTCTCATCCCCATTCTCCTGCTTTTTCCCCATAACCACTGATCCCCTTATTAATCAAGAACTATCTGTATTTTAAAGACACTTAATGACCTGGCCCCCACAGCCTTCTGCAGCAAAGAGTTCCACAGATTCACTATTTTCTGGCTGAAGAAATTCCTCCTCATCTCTGTTTTAAAGGATTGTCCCTTTAGCCTGAGGTTGTGCCCTGAGGCATTGATGATGCAGGCTGCCGACAACCCTGTCTTGGTAATGGCCCTGACCCAGATGAGGAGATGGAGGGCCCATCACTGGTTGGCACAGGGCATCAGGAGAAAGGCCTGAGCACTGGGAGGCAGCAATATCTCTAAAAGGTCAACAGGTGAACATATGGACAACTGCAAAGTTGAACATTGGCCTGATAACGGCTGTAGCACCGTTCTTGTCTAGGGATGAACAAAAGACAATGCTTGAGGAACCTCCAAATATCCCACATCTGTGAACTTCTCCAGTGTGAGCTGCAGTCACAAGGACTCAGCCGGAGGAATGCAGAGTGCCTGGCCTACAGAGAGTGAATATGTATTTGGGTGCCCTTTAAAAATGGCGGCAGCACCTTTGACCCCCTGAGGTAACGGCCATGAAACTTGCCGTGCTCCTCACGCTTTCATCCTAAAGAGCTGGAAAGCAGAATATCTCCCTCGCTGCCCTTTGGGAAAATCAGCGGGATTTTACGGAATCATCCGTCCCGGGCCCCTAAAATCCCAGCTGAGGACCTTTCCATGGTCCACACGCTTCACTTTCCATGGCGGGTGGGATGGTAAAATTCTGGCCACCAACTTTCCAACATTGCTACCACACCTAGTCTCCAGAATGGAAAGTTGCACCCACAATGTACGGCTAAAAATGTGCAGTGTGCTTGGGGGCACAGAGGCAGTCTATGTTTAAACCTAAGGCTGTATATTCAGCACAATATATTCAGGGAGTGTGTTGGCCAATGTAATTTAGAGACAGCTAAACTTCTGGACTTCTTTGTTTTAGGAGTCTAATTTATTTTGTTTAAGACACACAGTGAAATTATCCAGTGCAATAATTTAACAGTGGTTATTGCTACATATTTGGAATGTCCACGTTTAATTGTTCCAAGCACTGATATATTGCCACAGAATGACTAGACAGCAAGGCAGCAAATTATTAAGCAATGGATCTGACAAAGCTTAATTTAAACCTGCAATACTCTACATCTATTTTGTGCACTAAATGTTCAGATGGTAAACACAGCTGAAGCACAAATTAATTGTTTTTGCATATTGAATATTGTTGAAAAGAGAGACACATTGGCAGGCTTACTCGCCTTATACTCAACTGGACAAACACAAGAGAGCCAAATTTCAAACAGCCACAACAATTTATAGTACAGGAACAAAATGGGCAGATTGGTTGGCAAGTTGAGCCTGATTGAGGTATTGCTCAGGTGAAATTTGGCATTCTTGCAACACAAAACAGAAAAATGCTGGAAGATCTCAGCAGGTCTGATAGCATCTGTGGAGAGAGAGTTGAGCCAATGTTTTGAGTCTGGATGACCCTTTGTCAGTGTATTTTCCAGCATTTTTCTGTTTTTGTCTCAGATTCTGCAGTATTTAGCGTTTATCTTTGGCATTTTTCCTTTGGCCTGATCAAAGCTTCAGCAATATATCTCTCTTTGCAGCAATATTCAAGTTTCTGCATTGTTAGATTACTGCCTAAATCACACTAAGTTTTGGTGACAATGATAGGCAAGACTGCATAAGGGATTGCATTAGATATTGGTGTCTCTTTATAGCCTCCCCAGCAGTGGGATCTTCCGGTTCTGCTGATGCTTATGATGTTTTGCATGGCTCACCTGCCCCCCCCTGTACAGTTCCAACCTTCTGTGGTAAGATCTAGGATAGGAGTAGACCATTAAGCCATTTACGTCTGTTCCACCATTCAGTAAGATCAAAGTTGATCTGGTTGTGGTCTCAGATCTACTTCGCTGTCTTTGCCCTCCCATTACCCTCAAACCCCTTGTTTAACAAAAATTTATCTATCTCAACCTTAAAGAAATTCAATGACCTAGGGCGGTGTTTTCCAGCTTTAGGGCAAGCACGGTTGGAAAATCCCGCCCAAAGTCTTTCCTGTGACAATCTTCAAACTTGTATCTAAAACCAGCGACACTCCAGCCTACAGCAGCTAAGGAAGCTTATTCAATCAGAATAGCAAGTTCCTTTCTTTCACAGAGACACTGTCTACTAGACCCCAGCTGAAGTAAGAAATGATGAATCTCTCAGTTCTTTATGAAGTAAGGGGAAAGGTGATGGCTACAAAGGCACTGTAGCAGACAGTGGCAATCTACATGAAGAGCTGCTGGACCAGAATTGGCCCTTCCCAGGAGGAAGGAAGAGGCCCTTGCATCAGTGAATGATGTGGCTGTGACGGAATTCTCTGTAGTTGAAGATCATCCCTTTCCTAATTTGCTTCGAGGGAGCAACATGTTCCTCAGAGAGTCCAAAAGTTTGTGATCTTCAGTCTTCTGTCTTGGATCAGTCTGTTTAAAGCTCCTCATTCTCCTTACAGTTCAGTCAGTCGCCCTTACCAACAATGCTGCGAAAGAAAAGAGATGATCTTCGGCTGTCCTATTCCGAAGTCACCTGTTCTTCCCAAACACCTTGTGCTCACCATTTGTGAGCTGGATTTTCCCCACAGGTTATGGGACCCTGATATTGCGATCAGTTTGGGTCCTTGAGTCCAATGCTGACCTGCAGGGCACCTGCTGGTGTAACCCATCTTGCTTGCTTTCCAGTCAAGGATGCTGGATGGGCTTGCAATGCTGTCAGAGTCTCAACAGGCCCACTGGGGGAGGGAGATGATGCTGAGATCATTCCAGGACTGCAAGGGTGCCTCAGCATGACCCCATCAAAGTGGAAGGGAAACCCAGCCTAAGTGTATTTCATACTGCGGGGGCTGTTTTTCTGGGCTGCTACCCCCTCTTTAGGGAACACAGCCTCTAATCCCAATCATCCCCCATTTGCCTGCCATAGAGAGGTCATCTCCGTGGAGATTGAGTTTAGTGATCACCCGCAGCAAGAGTATGTCAATGAGCAGTCTTGGTACATCACCCAGCTACTCCTGTGCACCTTCTCATCATGTAGCCATTGGGTAGAAGGTTCCCATCCTGCCCGCCACGGGAATCGTAGTGGGCGAGGGGTGGACCATGCAAAGGTCCATTAACCTCGGGCAGGGTTTTCCAGCCTTGGGTCAAGCATGACTGGAAATCCTGCCCATTACACCTCAAATTGTCTTTATACACCATCTTCAAAGTTACTTTCTGAAAGGAATCTTTCTAATTTGTAACCGATAGCAGGTGCTTAAAATAAGAGAGTAACCTGTTCTTCAGGACTACCATGAGAGGGCTTTCTATTTATCCTGACTTGCACCCAGGCCCACACTGATGATCTCAAAATTCACACACTAATATTCAGAACTTACCATCCAAACCTCACAGAGAATAAAAACAAGTGCAAACATATGCCTGACACAAACTGCGGCAAAACATTGTGATTCATCCATTAGTAAGAGCTAGCTGAGAATGAAAAAGTCATCGTTTGGAAGTCTAAGTTTCTTTTGGAGACGTATGTTTTAGACAATTTTATGGGCGCGTGGGAAAACAAGGATGCTCAGAGACATCCGCCGGTTGAAGATTTGTACCATTTATAGCAAGTGGCATTTACACTAAGGTGATGCCTTTGTGAGGATCCACCCTCTCCAGTCATTGCTTTGACAAAGGGTCATCTGGACTTGAAACATCAGCTCTTTTCTCTCTTCACAGATACTGCCAGACCTGCTGAGATTTTCCAGTGTTTTCTCTTTTGGTTTCAATGAGATCATCTTTTATTCTCCCAAACTCCATTGGCTACGGGCCTGACCTGTCCAACATTTCCATCCCGCACTCACTCCATCCCGCACTCACTCCACCCCGCACCCACTCCACCCCGCACTCGTCCCAGGAATCAGTCAAGTGAACCTTTTCTGCATCGCTTCTGATGCAATGATATCCTTTTGTAAATAAGGAGATCAGCACTGTACAGAATACTTCAGGTATGGACCGGAATTCTCCGGCCATTCACACCAGCGGGATTCTCCGGTCCTGCTGGCGGTGCATCCCTGCAGGTTTCCCACCAGCATGAGGCGATATCAACGGGCGTTTCCATTGACAGCAACAGGATCAGAGAATCCCACCGCTAGCAAGCAACACGCCACCTCCATTGGTGGGAATCACGCAGGAGAATCTCGACCATGGTCTCACCGATGCACTGTACAACTGTAGCAAATCTTTCCAATTTTTTATACTCCATTTCCCTTATAATAAATAACATCTCATCTGCCTTTCAATCATTTGTTGTGCCTACATACTAACGTTTTGTGATTCAAGTACCATGACACCCAGATCCTTCTGTACACTGAGTTCCACACTCTCTTTCTCCATTTGTACTGCTTTTATATTCTCCTCCTGCCAATTTTTTGCTTACACACTTTACTTATCTATGTCTCTTTGCAAATTCTTTATGCCCTCCTCTCCATCTACTCTTCTTTGTATCATTAGCATATTCAGAAACCATGCATTCGATCCTTTCATGCAACCATAAGGCAGGATTTTCTGTCCATCCTGCCTGGGGGGATATTTTGGTCCTGATGGTGAACCCCAGCTACAGGTCCCCCGCCAGTGGAGGTTGTTAACAATGGGAACCCCTTTGACAGTGGCGGGACTGGAAGATCCTGCCCGCGAGCCAATGGCAGGCTGCCTCCGCTACCACAGAACACACCCCACGGTCACGTGAAAAAGCCCACCCACAGAAACGAAATAGCTGAGACCCCAACCCTGATCTCCATGGCACTCCACTGAATATTGTTTGAGTGGCATGGTGGCACAGTGGTTAGCACTGTTATCTCATAACACCAGGGACCTGGGTTCGCGTCTTGGCTTGGGTCACAGTCAGTGTAGAGTCTGCATGTTCTCCCCATGTCAGCGTGGGTTTTCCTCCGAAAGATGTGCTGGTTAGGTGTATTGGCCATGCTAAATTCTCCCTCAGCGTACCCGACCAGGCGCCAGAGTGTGGCGACTAGGGGATTTTCACAGTGATTTCATTGCAGTGTTAATGTTAGCCTATTTGTGACACTAATAAATAAATTGCCAACTTGAAAAATGACCCATTTATTCCTACTCTCTATTTCCTGTTGTCTAGACAGTCCTTTCTCCTCGCTCACTGCAGTTCAATGTAATTTATTATATTTTATAGTCTCCAGCAGAGCCACATTATTTAACATTGTGATTTATACATTAATGATATGCATGTCAACCAAACATAGTTCTTTAACTATGTTAATAAGGATCCTATCAAAAACATAGTGAGAATGTTACAAAATATGTATCCTTTAGGCAAAATTCAGAGCTTCCCTGGTGACTAAGTCGGTAAAGGCAGCATGTAGCTAAGTCAAACACAGCAGGTAATCACAACTCTGATTCCCGTCCAGATCTTTAATTAGCTGATGTTAGGTTTGTCAGGAACAATGCCTACAGCAGCTTTCCTTGTTGCTACTGTTCATTAAAATCTAGCAATGCCTCTGGAAAGTAGTCTTGCTTGTAGAGCCACTGAGGACATACTGAAATGGGACCAGGGTTCATGCTATGCTTGAATAGTAGACTGGCATTCACCATCTCAGTTCTCACTCTGCCAATCCCATCCTGAAATCTCACCATTCACACCTGCTGCCATCCAAGGCTTCAGTCGCTCTTGGGTGAGACCTGTAGCATCCGTCCTCTGCCTTTCTCAGCACTTACCAAAGGACCACACTTATCATTGTCACTGTACAGACAGCAATCCCAATTTCCCAATGTTTGTTTCTCACTAGCCTTCCCGCCCAATGAGTCCAATGTTGCCAACTTCCTTCCTGTCCCACTTGCCCCTCCACGGCCGACCTCCCATTTTCTATCCTCCGTGCACTTGAACCTTTGTTGCATATATTGTAACTTGCACCAAATTCTGTTTTCCCATCATCTCAATGCTACATTGGCTTATGGTCCACCAATACCTTGAGATTGAAATTGTCAACCTTTCCATATGGCAACTCACCATTCCTATTAACCACATTCTGTGCATCCTTAGATATACACAATAAGCCTGATTTAGATATCATTGCATTCTTCCTTACTCAGACTCCACCTGTCAATTTACCATTCCCTATTCCAATGCTATCCATCTCTCCCAGTTTTCTGTGCAGCTCAAACCTCCTCTTTAATAGTACTTCCTGGTTCCCACACCAATTAGTTTAACCCCTCCCCAGTAGCAATGGCAAAACAGCCCACAAGAAACAGTCTCAGCTTTATTCAGGTGCAACGTGTCCCATCTATACAGGTCCCATTTTCCCAAAGCCAGTCATAGACTCATAGCAAAGGACCGAGAATGAGAAAGCACAGATCTAAAATAACTAGTAAAAGAAGCAAAGGCGATGTGAGAAAAATATTTTCACGCAGCGATTGGGTTAAGGTTGGAATGCACTTCCTGGGAGTGAAGTGCAGGAAAGATCAATCGAAGTTCAGAAGGGAATTAGAGAATTATCTGATATGGAAGAATGCAGAGCCCAGGAGAGGGGCTAAAACCAATACAAAAAACTGGGGCTGGGGGGTAGGCTCATTGTAAATGGAGTTTGTCCAGCTTCAGCAGCCAGAGGCAGGGCTGCAGACTTGAAAGACAGACACGATTGAGAAGGAGGGATAAAGGGAGAGGAGTGGATAACGGGCTCAGCAAAAGGAGAAGCGACAGGGTCTATGATCTCCTCTCCCAGGCTTTGGAAGAATGTGCAGGGTCACGGGGAGAAGGCGGAAGAATGGCACTAAGTGAAAGCCTCACTTACCGACACGATGGGCTGAATGGCCTCCTTTTGCACCCTAATGAACTCTGGCCTCTTGTACATCCCACAATTACTTCAACCCCACCACGGCTCTTTATTGGTCCAGACAGTAAAATCTGCAATTCCCTTCCAAAAACACTCCACCTCTCCAATCTTATAAGGCCTTCCTTAAAAATCTACCTCTTTAACCTAAATTTTGGCCACCATGCCTAATCGTTCATTGACTAGGGGCAGGATTTTCTTGCCCCGCTCTCCCCAAGACTGAGGCGAATGGACCTTTGCGTCATGTGCCTCTGCCCACTATGATTCATGTGGCAGGCGGGATGGGAAAATTCTGCCCTTGACGTCAATTTCTTTTGCCTTACTGATTACATCCCTGTGAGCTGCCTAGGGGCATTTCACTCTGTTAAAGACACTATATAAATACAGGCTGTCTTGAAAAACTGACTTGATGTGGCTTGTCACCCATCTCATGAGTGCTCCCAGAAGGAACGAACATGGAAAACTCAGTTCTGATCCCCTTTTCCTGTGTTTCTTAACTTTTAGTGACTTAACCCTAGAATTATTTTTGTTTCACTTTGTTACTTAAGCACATAGAACATTACAGTGCAGCACAGGCCCTTCGGCCCTCGATATTGCGCCGACCTGTGAAACCAATCTGAAGGCCATCTAACCTACACTATTCCAATATCATCCATATTTCTATCCAATAACCATTTAAATGCCCTTAATGTTGGCGAGTCCACCTCTGTTGCAGGCAGTGCATTCCATGCCTTTACTACTCTTCCTTTACCTCATTGAATGTATTCAGGAAGCGACTAGATATGGAACTTGAGGCAATGGGATCAAAGGTTATGGGGAGAAAGCAGGATAAGGCTATGGAATGGAGGATCAGCTATGATCATGACGAATGGCAGAGCAGGCTCGAAGGGCCAAATAGCCACCTCCTGTTCCTATGTTTCTATATATTTTGCTAATTACAAGAGCTGCTTCCAGCCAAAACACCTCACACGAGGTCTCATTAATGCGATGCAGAATATCCACATTAACTCATCTTTAAAAATTCATTCTTCACTGACCTCATGATTTGTATCTCAGAATAACTGAGATGTGAAATGGTTGGCAAATATAAATGTTACACTTTAGGCTTTAAAAAAAATGCATAATCTTTCTTCTGTTCCACGCAGCTGTGTTTAAGCAGCGGTACACTACATGATATAACATTCCTGTGTTTATAAAACAGCACGTCTCTCTTGCTCACGGTGAGAAACACGATAGGATATCCTCTTATATCCAAGTATCTTATTCATCATTATAGCTGCAGTTTTCCACTACTCCCAAATTGATAAGTGGTGTAAACAGAATTCACTCACAAGGAACCTAGTAGCTGTCTCGTGAAAATAAAGATATACAGGTTACAGTTTTGTGCTCCAGGTTTCACCCATGTCAGGGTTTTAGGTATGGAATTCATTGCAACTGTACAGGATTAATGGACGAAGCAATGTGCTGGCCATGGATTGGGAATGTTGTCCTACGCTCGAGTTCCAGACGAGTGCTTCCATTGTGTGCCAGGAGCACTGATTCATAAAACTTATCCCCAATAATCTGTGACAAAACCACTGTCACCCAACTCAATTTCTTCGTCATAGAATCATAGATTCCTACAGTGCAGGAGGAGGCTATTTGCTCCATCTGCACTGATCACAATCCCACCCAGACCCTGTCCCCACAATCAAATGCATTTACCCTAGCTAGTCTCCCTGACTCTAAGGAGCAATTTAGCAAGGCCAATCCACCTAACCCGCACATCTTTGGGCTGTGGGAGGAAACCGGAGCACCCGGAGGAAACCCACACAGACACGGGGAGAACATGCAAACTTCGCACAAAGAGTGACCCAAACTGGGAATTGAAAGCAGGTCCCTGGTGCTGTGAGGCAGCAGTGCCAACTACTGTGCCAATTTGAAATATCTACTGTACAATCTTCCTCTCTCTCCATTTTAAGATTAAGTGCATTAATATTTTTTCATTTCCTTAATATCACAGCTCATTTTCGTTTCCCATTTTTACTTAGAGTCATAGGCCAGGTTTTATGTAAGAACATGTGTGGGCTCACACCCAACCTGGCATCACGTGAAGAGACATTGGGTGCACATACAGGCATCATGGTGCACTCACACAATATTTTGGACATGGGCACCAGTCTGGATGTGCACTCTCTATCAATTGAGAAACTGGTTAAATGGTTAAAAGGGAAATTAGCTTGAATTTTATTTCGCTTGTGTGATTTTTAGGTTGGCACATGGGCAAGATGGGCAGATGGCTAATTGGTTTTTTGCCAATTCTTCATTCCCCACCTTCTCAAGGGCAACTAGCGATGGGCAATAAATGCTGGCCTTGCCATCGATGCGTACATCCCAGAAATGAATTACAAAAAAATAGGTTTGCGTCTGGGCTTTAGTTAGAGTTTTGTGACCATATTCATTTCTTTCTTTTGAGGTTTTTTTTCATATTTTCTGGACTCTTCAGGACATTTCAGTCTTGTAAGATCTCTCTGAAAATTTCAACCTACTGGCGCCTACAGTGGATGGATCAGTCCCATTAGCGCCTCAGCAGATGGGTGTTGTGCACTCAGCAGGGAGCACCTCTGAGGATGTAGAGAGGCCTTGGGGAGAAGAGGAGAGAGAGAGTCGCAGGTACCACTTTAGAGGTAAGGTGTAGTAGGCATAGGGTGTTCAAGGCCAGCAGGGAGGGCCAGAAAGATGGGCTACTCTCCCAATGCCAGTGTCTGCAGGCAGCAATCCAACCATCTTGGGATGACCAAGGTCCAATGCCACAGGAGACTTGCCTCTCAAGGGCAAACATCAGTTCTATATATCAGATGATAGGGCTGGAGTAGCTTCCAACTGCGTGGGTGGACACCCAATGCCCATGGCTCTCAAAGTCACTTAACATTTAAGGTCACAGATTCTTCCAGAGGTCAGTGGGTGCTCTTGGCAGAGTCTCCCAGTCAACAATGCAGAACTGCATTAAGCTGGCAACTGACACCCTGTTCAGTTGAATAACAGCCTTCATATATTTCTGGGTGGACCAAGCCAGACAGGTTGAGTGAGCCAGAGGCTTCATGGCTACTGCCCCATAGCGTTCCTCCACCTCTGGGGTGCCAGCCTGCCAGCCAGGCACCTTTGTCAATAGCAAGATAGGGTGCAATCACAGGATCCAAATTCGGCATGTTTGCATGGCTTCCCTGGCAGCCTCTATGATACCTATCTCGAATCTCGAATGCCAAGGCTTTTCCCAGCTCCAGCTGGTCACAACAGATGGTTGCTAGTTGATAAGAGATATCCTTTGAAAAGGTGGCTCATAATGGCATTCAGGCACCCAAGGACAAAGCTGGAGGAAAAGTACAATAGCTGTCATGTCTTTACAATGATGGCAGTGGAGAAGACAATAGGTCTGCTTAAATTGGGGTTCCAATGATTGGAGCACTCAAGGGGAACTCACAATACCCGCCAGAGTGAGTGACATTCGTAGTTATTGTATGTTGCGTGCTGCCTAATTTTACTTTTGCAAGGGGAGAACCACAGGAACAGGATAAGGCTGAAGATTCTGCAACAATATTCAGCCAAATATGCCAAGAGGATGATCCATCTCATCCTCCCCCAGAGCTCCCCAGCATCACAGATGTCAGTCTCCAGCCAATTCGATTCACTCCACATGTTATCAAGAAATGGCTAAAGGAAAGGGATATTACAAAGGCAATGGGCCCTGACAATATTCCAACAATAGTACTGAAGACTTGTGCTACTGAACTTGCTGCGCCCCTAGCCAAGCTGTTACAGTAGAGCTACAACACCAGCATGTACCAGACAATGTGAAAAATTTCCTGTATGTCCTGTACACAAGAACAAATCCAACCCAGCCAATTACTGCCCCATCAGTCCACTCTCGATCATCAGTAAAGTGATGGAAGGAGTCATTAACAGCGCAATCAAGCAGCACTCACTCAGCAATAACCTGCTCAGCGATGCTCAGTTCGGATTAGACCAGGGTCACTTAGCTCCTGACCTTATTAAAGCCTTGGTTCAAACATAGAAATAAAGAGCTGAACTCCAGAGGTGAGGTGAGAGTGACTGTCCTTGACATCAAAACAGCAGTTAACTGAAAGTTACATCAAGGAGCCCTAGCAAAACTGGACGCAATGGGAATCAGGCAGAAAACCCTCCGCTGGGTGGAGTCATACTTGTGATAGAGGAAGTTGATTGTGAAGATTGGAAGTCAATCATCTCAGTTCCAGGACATCACTGCAGGAATCCCTCAAGGTGTGTTCTAGGTCCAACCACCTTCAATTTTTTCATCAAATGACCTTCCTTCCGTCATAAGATCTGAAGTGGGGATATTTGCTGCTGATTGCACAATGTTCAGCACCATTTGCAACTCTTCAGATACTGAAGGACTCCATGTCCAAATGCAGCAAGACCTGGACAATATCTAGGCTTGGGTTGACAAGTGGTAAGTAATATTTGCACCGCACAAATGCCAGGCAATAACCATCTCCAACAAGGGAGGATCTAACCATTGTCCCTGAACATTCAATGGCGTTACAATCGCTGAAACCGCTACAATCAACATTCTAGAACTACCATTGGCCAGAACCAGAACTGGATTGGTAAATAAATACTATGGCTACCAGAGCAGATCAAAGGCTAGGAATCCTGTGATGAGTAACAAACCTACTTACTCCTCAGAGCCATCTACAAGGCAAGAATCAGGATGGTCATATAATACTCTCCACTTGCCTCGATGAGTACAGATCCAACAACACTCAAGAAGCTTGACATCAGCCAGGACAAAGCAGCCTGCTATAAGCATTCACTCCCTCAACCAACAATGCACAGTGACATTAGTCTGTCCCATCTACAAGGTGCACTGCAGGTACTCACCGATATCCTTAAACAGCATCTTTCAAACTCACAACTGCTACCATCTGGAAGAATAAGGACAGCAGACACATGGGGACACCACCACCTGCAAGTTCCCCCCCCAAGTAAGAAGTCTCGCAATACCAGGTTAAAGTCCAATAGGTTTATTTGGTAGCAAAATCCACTAGCTTTCAGAGTGCTGAAGGAGCACCGCTCCGGAAGCTAGTGGATTTTGCTACCAAATAAACCTGTTGGACTTTAATCTGGAGTTGTGAGACTTCTTACTGTGTTTACCCCAGTAGAACGCCAGCTTCTCCACATCATGAGTTCCCCTCCAAGCCACTCACTATCCTGACTTGGAAATATCTTTCTGTTCCTTCCAAAATGCCTAATTTATTGACAATTGTGTTTATTAATTGAGCGTATTATAAATTTTGACTGTTAATGTTATACTGTACTTCATTGCAGGAAGCTCTGAGAAAAGGGAGAGGAATGTGTTGTGTATTCATGTTTGTTTCTAGTTGAAATAAGGTCATCTAAAGAGTTGATCACATGACATATTGGTGACGTCATTGGCCACTTGTGCAGGCAAACGGGCAGTCTATCCGAACAGTTTGCAGAGTAAAGTCACTTCTAACAAAGCTCTTGCTTGTTTGTACCTTCATGACCTGCAAGCCTATCCTTTAAAAATACCGCAATATATCCCTTCTATAATAGCAAACATACATTTATTCACTTGATAGCATCCATGTACAGTAATTGACAGATAACGTGTGACAAATATAGAAGTTGTCACATGCATAACAGGCAATGGAAGCTGAGTGGGGGAATAATTGTGATGATTGATTGCTTCCAACTGGGCCTACTTCTGAGGATGACATCAAATGATCAATGTTAGAATCCCATAAGCACTAATGCAGTGGAGTTTATTTGATGGATCAGGTTGGTCGATAGGTAGACCATCCCAAAAGAGGAAAACAAAACCTGATACTCTGTATCATCATTCCATTCATCTCAGTCCTTATCAAATAATTTATGGGTGTTGTTGATACTAAAAATGTGGGGCGCTTTTTACACAAATAGAATGGGAATTTTGCTATCTGCATTTCAATTCTCCATCCCCCCAATTATCAGGCCAATTTCCAAAGTCTCACCCTCATATCAGCATAGCCTGCTAATTTCTTTAAATATTTATATTTCATTTCCTTTTCTCAGTGAATCACGCATTTTTTTTTCATTATTTATATTGAACATTCTTCTCCCTCAGTGAATGGAACCAAAAGCGGTAGCACAGTGGTTAGCACTGCTGCCTCACACTGCAAGGGACCTGGGTTCAATTCTGGCCTTGGGTCATTGTCTGCGTGGAGTTTGCATGTTCTCCCTGCGTGGGTTTCCTTCGGGTGCTCTAGTTTCCTCCCACACTCCAAAGATGTGCGGGTTCGGTTGATTGGCCATAATAAATTGCCCCATACTGTCAGTGGGACTAACAGGGTAAATACATGGGGTTACGGGAATAGGGCCTGGCTGGAATTGTGGTCGGTGTAGTCTCGATGGGCCTCATGGGTTTTCTCTTGCACTGTAGGTGTTCTATGAACTCTAACCCTTGTTAAATCAAATAGGTTTGATTTCTCAATTATCACTGACCTTGCCTCCATTATATGATCAGAATTGGGGAAGTTCACTGATGATTGCACAATGTTCAGCACCATTCACAAATCCTCTGGGACTCAAGCAATCTATGTCCAAATGCAGCAAAACTTGGATAGCGTACAGGCTTGGACTGATAAGCTTAAGTAACATTCCCATCTCACAAGGGCCCGGTGTTGACCAACTTCAACAAGGGAAAACCCATCTCTCCCTGACATTCAATGACATTACCATTGCTGAATCCCCCACTATCAACATCCTGGGAGTTACCATTGCTGAAAAACTGAACTGGACCCACCATATAAATATCGTGATAACAGAGGCTGAAAATTCTGCAGTGAGTAACCCAGCACCTCGAATCCATCAAATCTTCAAATCCCTACAATGCAGAAGGAGGCCACTGGGTCTGTGACAGAGGATCTTACCCAGGTCCTATCCCCGCAACTCCACATGTTTACTCCACTAATCTACACATCTTGAGACAAAAAAGGGCAATTTAGCATGTCCAATCCGCCTAACCTTCACATCTTTGGACTGAGGGAGGAAACCAGAGCATGGGAGGAAACCCACGCAGACACGAGGAGAATTGTTAAGGAAAATATCACAGCTATACTTTGGGAGGACACCTCAGAGGACTCACACAGCAAGGCAGCATGGTAGAGCTCAGGAATAGGAAGGGTGTAGTCACAATGTGGGAGTTTACTATTGGCCAGTCAATTGTCAATAGGAGATAGAAGAACAGATATGTAGGCAGATTTTGGCAAGGCGTAAAAGTAACAGGGTTGTTGTGATGGGAGATTTTAACTTCCCCTATATTGACTGGGACTCACTAGTGCTAGGGGTGTTGATGGGGCAGAGTTTGTAAGAAGCATCCAGGAGGGCTTCTTGAAACAATATGTAGATAGTTCAACTAGGGAAGGGGCCATACTGGACCTGATATTGGGGAATGAGCCCAGCCAGGTGGTCAATGTTTCAGTCGGGGAACAGTTTGGGAACGGTGACCACAATTCAGCAAGTTTTAAGGTACTGATGAATAAAGATAAGTGAAGTCCTCAAATTAAGTTGCTAAACTGGGGGAAGCTAATTACAACAATATTAGGCAGGAACTGAAGAATGTAGATTGGGGGCCGATGTTTGAGGACAAATCAACATCTGACATGTGGGAGGCTTTCAAGCATAAGTTGAAAGGGATTCAGGACCGGCACATTCCCACAAGGATGAAGGATAAGTATGGCAAGTTTGGGAACCTTGAATAATGAGAGATATTGTGAGCCTTAGTCGAAGAGAAAAAGGAAACATTTGACAAAGATCGGAGGCTGGGAACACATGGAGCATGTCTGGAATATAAGGAAAGTAGAAATAAACTTAAGCAAGGAGTAAAGAGGACTAAAAGGTGTCATGAAAAAGCATTGACCAGCTGGATTAAGGAAAATCCCAAGGCTTTTTATACATATATAAAAAGCAAGAGGATAGCTATGGAGAAGGTTGACCCACTCGAGCTCAGAGAAGGGAATCTATGCATGGATCCAGAGAAAATGGGTGAGATATTAAATTGGTACTTTGCCTTAGTATTCATCAAAGAGAAGGTCTTGGTGGATGATGAATCTGGAAAAGGGTATGTAGATAGTTTGAGTCTTGTTGAGATCAAAAAGGAGGAGATATTGGGGTTCTTGAGAAACATTAAGGTAGACAAGTCCCGAGAGCCTGATGGGATATATCCCAGAATACTGAGAGAGGGACGGGAGGAATTGAGAGAAATCTTTATATCCTCACTGGTTACAGGAGAGGTCCCAAAGGATTGGAGGATAGCCAATATTGTTCCTTTGTTTAAGAAGGATAGCAAGAATAATCCAGGTAATTACAGGCTGGTAAGCCTTACGACAGTGGTAGGGAAATTATTGAAGAGGATTTTTCAAGGCAGGATTTATTCCCACTTGGAAATAAATGGATGTATTAGTGAGAGGCAACATGTTTTGAAAAGGGGAGGTTGTGTCTCACTAACTTGATCGGGTTTTTCGAGGAAGTGACAAAGAAGGCAGTGGATACTGTCTATGTGGACTTCAGTAAGGCCTTTGACAAAGTCCCTTGTGGCAGACTGGTGCAGAAGGTGAAGTTGCATGGGATCAGAGGTGAGTTGGCAAGGTGGATACAAAACTGGCTCGGTCAAAAAAGACAGAGGTTAGCAGTGGAAGGGTGCGTTTCTGAATGGAGGGCTGTGACAAGTGACATTTCTCAGGGATCAGAGCTGGGACCTTTGCTGTTTGTAATATATACAAATGATTTGGAGGAAAATGTAACTGGTTTGATTAGTAAGTTTGTGGATGACACAAAGGTTGGTGGATTTGCAAATAGCGATGAAGACCATCAGAGGATACAGCAGGGCATAGATTGGCTGGAGACTTGGGTGGAGAGATGGCAGATGGAGTTTAATCCAGACAAATATGAGGTAATGCAATTTGGAAGGTCTAATACAGATAGGAAATATACAGTAATTGGCACAACTCTAAAGAGTATTGATAGGCAAAGGGATCTGGGTGTACAGGTGCACAGGTCACTGAAAGTGGCAACGTCGTTGGAGAAGATAGTCAAGAAGGCATACGGCATGCTGGGGCATTGAGTTTAAAAATTGGCAAGTCATGTTGCAGCTTTATAGAACTTCAGTTAGGCTGTACTTGGAATATAGTGTTCAATTCTGGTCACACTACCAGAAGGATGTGGAGGCTTTGGACAGGGTACAGAGAAGATTTACCAGGATGTTGCCTGGCATGGAGGGCATTAGCTATGAGGAGAGGTTGGAGAAACATGGTTTGATCTCACTAGAATGACCGAGGTTGCGCGGCAACCTGATAGAAGTCTACAAGATTATGTGAGGCATGGACAGAGTGGATAGTCAGAAGCTTTTCCTCAGGGTGGAAAAGTCAATTACGAGAGGACATAGGTTTAATGTGCGAGGAGCAACGTTTAAAGGAGATGTATGAGGCAGATTTTTACACAGAGGGTGGTGGGTGTCCGGAATTCACTGCCGGGGGAGGTAGTGGAAGTGGATACAATAGTGACTTTTAAGGGGTGTCTTGACAAATATATGAATACAATGGGAATAGAGGGATATGGTCTCCAGAAGGGTAGGAGGTTTTAGTTCAGATGGGCAGCATGGTCGGTGCAGGCTTGGATGGCCAGAGGGCCTGTTCCTGTGCTGTAATTTTCTTTGTTCTTTAATGTGCAAACTCCACACAGACTATCATCCAAAACTGGAATTGAACCCAATCCCTGGCACTGTGAGGTAGCAGTGCTAACCACTGTATCACAGTACTGCCCTGACTCCCAAAGCCTGTCCACCATCTACAAAGTGCAAATCAGAGGTGTGAAGGAATACCCTCCAATTGTCTGGATGAAAGCAGCTCCAACAACCTTCAAGAAGTTAGAATCCCTACAGTGCAGAAAGAGGCCATTTGGCCCATCGAGTCTGCACTGACCACAATCCCACCCAGACCCTACCCCCACAACTCCTCATATCTACCCTGCTAACCTCCCTGCGCTAAGGGATAATTTTCCATAGCCAATCAACCTAGCCCGCATATCTTTGGAGTGTGGGAGGAAACCAGAGAATGCAGAGGAAGCCCATGCAGACATGGGGAGAACATGCAAACTCCACACAGACAGTGAGCTAAGGCCGGAATTGAACCCAGGTCCCCGACACTATGAGGCAGCAGTGCTAACCACTGTGCCACCCCTAGCTTGACATCATCCAAGGCAAAGTAATCTGCTCAACTGGCACCCTATTCACGACTTTCAACATTCACTCCCTCCACCACCGACGCTCAGTTGCAGCAGTGCGTACAACCTATAAGATGCACTTCAGCAAGACTCCTTCGACAGCACTTTCCAAACCTGTGACCTCTACCTGCTAGAAGGACAAGGGCAGCCAAAGCATGGGGACACCACCATTTGCAATTTACCCTCCAAGTCACACAACATCCAGATTTGGAACCATATCTCCCTCACTGTCACTGGGTCAAAATCCTGGAACGCCTTCCCTAACAGCACTGTGGGTCTACCTACATCATGTGGACTGCAGCAATTCAAACAGGTGGTTCACCATTGTGGTCTGCATGGGTTTCCTCCGGGTGCTCCGATTTCCTCCCACAGTCCGAAAGGCTGGTTAGGTGCATTGGCCAGGCTAAGTTTTCCCTCAGTGTCCCCAAACAGGCGCCGAGGGGATTTTCACAGCAACTTCATTGCAGTGTAAATGTAAGCCTACTTATGACACTAATAAATAAACTGAAAGCTGAACTTAAATAAGGGATGGGCGACGCATGCGGACCCAGGCCAGCGACGTCCAAGCCCTGTAAAAGAATAAAACAAATCTGCCAACTTTCCTCAGCGAGGAGAAGTGGCCATTTCCATACTGGTGAATGGCGCACTTGCAGAGTATCTTCAATCTGGATGAGAACAATTTGCCTAGGCTGTTACCTCAAGCTGCACTCTGTATAGTGCTTCACACGCCATAGTCAAATGTAACATTTAATTACCATCGGAAATGATTTAAGTAGGGGAATATATCTGAAGACCTTCAGCACAAATCAGTAATTCCATTCAGCCAAATGACACATCGAGAAATAGGTCATGTCTGGTAACCATAGTAGCATTATCATTTTCGACAGGTGAAATGGTTCAATATATGCTGATTGGATTTTACAAGGAAAGCGCTGAAAAGTATTTATAAATTAGTGACCCTGCTGCTTTATAGTTAGATCCGTGACATAGTTTCGTGGCAGAATGCACTAGCCACATTTAGAACGTGCATTTATCACCCCGTTCGAATGAGACACCCACTCTCCTGAGTGTTCACTTTGTCCTTCAGAGGGATTGATATGACATTGAAGTCACCCGCTGCATCTCTTTTACAATGGGCAAGGATATTTCCACACACTGTCTGCATTTGAATGCACCATATCGAGCATATGACTGGGAGTTTAACACAGAGTAGACTTTTTAACGGAGCATAGTCAAAATCTGAATGTCACCTAAGAACTATGTGAGCCACAGACATCCTTCACTGTAACCGCAGTCTTCCTTTTGCTCTGTGAGACACAGTGAGAATCCGATGCTCGAATTCTAAGCTCTCCTACTTCATCCATTCTCAATCTTGTCTCCCCTAATTGGCAGCGGGATGCAGCAAAATGAAAGGAGTGGGGGGCAGGGAGTGGGAGGGGTACATTCGATTGTATGATTCACAAGCCATATTTTTAGTGCGTCACAATAATCTGATGGAAACAGTTAATAAAAAAAAGGAGAACATGCTGATACAGTTCGCCATTCCTGAACTATCTGTGATGACAAAGGGCTTTGCATCAATTTTGTCCTCATTAGATACTTCAAGCTGTGGGTAAACACAACCTGTTCACGGGCATCATTTTACTCTCATTCTATGTACAGTTTGCCTGCCAGTCCTATCTGTCGCCAAGGGATGAACTTACTAGCGTGAAACAGGCAGGGAATATTATAAATCTTAATTCTTGCTGATGCTTTATAACACTTCAACATGTAATCAGCACTGTAGGTTAAGTCAACATGGAGGAAAAAAAATGCTTTGCTTGCATTGTAAATGCGGGCTGTAAGGTATTAGTCGAGCTATAATATACTGTTTCTGTAAAACACTGCGCCGTGGGCACACAAATGTCCTCATTAAAATGCTTCCAAAACATTGTTGAAAGAATCTGCTGTTGGATAAAGATTTTTGTCATTTTGTTGTACTGTATTCACTGTGGGATAGTCGCAGGACACCAGCTGAATTAGTAAGTGGCACGACCCATCTCTTTGAGTGCTGGTTTTACAAGGGCCCTGATGACAGTTGAGTAATTATTTTTAACGATCCACTAATCATCCTGGAACAGCTTCCTGCTGTGCTGTGGTTTTTGGCCCCTGGAGACCAGCAATTGCAGGCTGTCCACTTGCGCAGCCACAGTCCATTATAGTCCCCTGCAACATCCAGGATCAGGCTAACTTACTAATGACCCACAAACATAGAAATTATCAATGTGAGACAAATTGCTCACAATATGTTCCTCAAAGTGCTATTGATGACGGAGTGGGTTCCAGAGGAATTCAATTCTGCATTTATAAATTAAGATGAGCATTCTGAATGGGGAGATATTGCAGTGATCAGGACAAATCACAAATGTGCCTGCTCTTGTGAAATGTTTTGCATCGTTGTCAATGCTCCCTTTTTAAATGTCCCCCTTCCAAATTATGATGCGTAGCAGGCTTTTGAAAGCATTCAAAAGGCCTTCTTCTTTGCACACAGATGATTTTAGTGTCTCCAAGCCAGATAAAACAGTAGCCGGAAATCTTACCGCCTCGCTCACCATGGAATCGGAGCAGGCGAGGAGCTGACGACGGAAATATCCATTCACATCGGGCGGGAATTTCTGGTCTCGCTCAAAATGAGGCCATATTCAAGATCGTGCCATCTGTATGCTTAAAATGGCAACTCAAAGCGTTATCAAGTCCAAGTGTCACTTTCATTGAAACAAAATAAAAATTAAATTTAGCAGTGTTTATATTCTAGATAGATCATAGAACATTACAGCACAGTACAGGCCCTTTGGCCCTCAATGTTGTGCCAAGCTATGTCCAATCCCAAGATCAAGCTATCCCACTCCCTGTCATTCTGCTGTGCTCCATGTGCCTATCCAATAACCGCTTGAAAGTTCCCACAGTGTCCGACTCCACTAACACAGCAGGCAGGGTATTCCACACCCCAACCACTCTCTGAGTGAAGAATCTATCTCAGACATCCCTCCTATATCTCCCACCATGAACCTTATAGTTATGCCTCCTAGTAACAGCTACATCCACCCGAGGAAATAGTCTCTGCACGTCCACTCTATCAATCCCTCTCATCATCTTATAAACCTCTATTAGATCACCTCTCATTCTCCTCTGCTCCAAAGAGAAAAGCCCCAGCTCCCTCAATCTTTCCTCATAAGACCTACTCTCCAAACTGGACAGCATCCTGGTAAATCTCCTCTGCACTCTCTCCAATTCTTCCACATCCTTCTCATAGTGAGGTGACCAGAACTGAACACAGTATTCCAAATGTGGTCTCACCAAAGTCCAGTATCGTTGCGGCATAACCTCACGGCTCTTAAACTCAAATCCCCAGTTAATAAATGCTGACATACTATAAGCCTTCTTCACAGCTCTATCCACTTGAGTGGCAACCTTCAGAAATCTGTGGATATGAACCCCAAGATCTCTCTGATCCTCTACATTCCTTAGAACCCTGCTGTTGACCCTGTAATCTGCATTCAAGTTTGTCCTACCAAAATGATTCACCTGACATTTATCAGGCTTAAACTCCATCTGCTACTTTTCTGCCCAGCTCTGCATCCTATCAATGTCCCTTTGCAGCCTGCAAGAACCCTCCACCTCATCCACTACTCCACCAATCTTGGTGTCATCAGCAAATTTACTAACCCACTCTTCAGCCCCCTCTTCCAAGTCATTGATAAAAATCACAAATAGCAGAGGACCCAGCAGTGACCCCTGTGGTACACCGCTGGTAACTTTCCTCCAGTCTGAAAATTTTCCTTCCACCACCACCCTCTATTTTCTATGAGACAGCCAGTTACTTATCCAATCAGCCAAATTTCCTTCTATCCCACACATCCTTATCTTCTTCACAAGCCTACCATGGGGAACCTTATCAAACGCCTTACTAAAATCCATGTATATGACATCAACTGCTCTACTTTTGTCCACACACTTAGTTACCTCAATTTTTGGGGTATTGGTATGACCACATGACTCCTATAGATGCACTGATGACCTGACATAGTTTGGTACATGGAGAACCTTATATAGTTAGGTATGTTTTAGGTTCAGTTTAGTGCTTTAAGATTGCATGAAACCAACCCTTCGTGACTACTACATCTTTCGTCAAACTGAAAATGAATACAAAACAATGAGGAAATAATTGTGATTCCTCAGGGCAGATCACAGTGTTAATTGTGCACCCAGTTGTGGCTAAGGTGGAACATATTGATTGAGTTGATCTTGAGTACATATAAAGACATACTTACTGATGCGGATTTGGTTGAGTTAGGAGTTATATAATTGTACTGTTTCACTCTGTGACTAAATCTGAACTGAGTAAAGATTGCCTTCAGTTTCATTCTTTGCTAAGTAGCTACACATAGTTCATTAATCTGTTCAGCACTGTCAGCATTGCATTCTTAATGAGCTAGAATGCATGCACAGTTCACTTGCGTAATCAAAAGGCGTTAATAGGGCAGAACCCAGCACTGAAGCCAAAAATCTTGAATGTGCGCACAACATTGAGTATTAGTACTTAGTTTTGCATTTACAAATCATCCCTAATGTGGCGTCCCCTGGGTGGCATTAGGTAGACGGTAATAGTGCATTTTCCATCAGAAAAATCTAGGATATATTTTTCTTTGGCTGTAAAAGGCTATTGCAGATATCATAAAACCTAGAAGATTAATCTCAGAATAGAAAGAACCATGTTAATCTTATTCTATAAATATTGGTGAATGGCCTCTATAACTTTAATTAGCGACTCATCGACCACCATTAATATAACAGACATACAAATATATGAATTAGGAGCAGGAGTAGGCCGCTCAGCCCTCCAAGCCTGTTCCACTATTCAGTAAGATCATGATTAATCCACTTGTAGCCTCAACCACCTTTCACCCCCTTGCTTATCATTAATCTATCCATCTTTCTGTGTCTACCCTGTCAAGACCCTTCAGAATTTTGTATGTTTGGGTGAGGCCATCCCTCATTGTTCTAAACACCAGAGAATATACATCCTGCTCTTATAGGATAAGCATCCCATCCTAGGGACCAAACCAATGAATTTTCGCTGTTCCACATCCAATGCAAGACTTTCCTTTTGTAAATGTGACAGCCAAAGTTATGCACAGCACTCAAGATGTGGTCTCATCAAAACCCTGTTCAACTGAAGCAACACGTCTTTATCATTGCACACCAATCTACTGCAGCAGGCGACGGTGCAGAGGGACCTCGGGGTCCTTGTGCATGAGTCGCAAAAACCCAGCTTGCAGGTGCAGCAGGTGGTCAGGAAGGCGAATGGGATGCTGGCCTTCATAGCGAGGGGGATTGAATATAAAAGTAGGGAGGTCTTGCTGCGGCTGTATAGGGTATTGGTGAGGCCGCAGCTGGAGTACTGTGTGCAGTTTTGGGCGCCGTACTTGCGCAAGGATATTTTGGCCTTGGAGGGAGTGCAGAGGAGGTTTACTAGGCTGATGCCGGAGTTGAGGGGGTTGAGCTATGAGGAGAGGCTGAATAAATTAGGCTTGTACTCTTTAGAGTTTAGAAGAATGAGGGGAGATCTCATTGAGACGTATAAGATGATGAATGGGATGGATAGGGTAGAGGTGGAGAGACTCTTCCCGCTCAAAAAAGACAGTAGGACTAGGGGGCACAGCCTCAAGATAAAGGGGGGGCGGTTTAGAACAGAGTTGAGGAGGAACTTCTTCACTCAAAGGGTGGTGAATCTCTGGAATTCTCTGCCCGTTGAAGTGGTGGAGGCTACTTCGCTAAATATTTTTAAGACGCGGGTTGATGGGTTTTTGATAAGAGAGGAGATTAAGGGTTATGGGGAGAGGGCGGGAATGTGGAACTGAGCCACGACAGATCAGCCATGATCTTATTGAATGGTGGGGCAGGCTCGAAGGGCTAGATGGCCTACTCCTGCTCCTATTTCTTATGTTCTTATGTACTTGCAACAAAGACCAACATGCCATTTGCTTTCCTAATTGCTTGCTGTACTTGCATATTCATTTTTTGGGTTCCTTGTACAAGGACACCCAAGTCACCCTGAACATCAACATTTATAACCTCCATGCCTTTCCGTTTTTCTATTCTTATACCAAAGTGAACAGCCTCTCTTGACCTATTCGTTATAAAGGGCCCATTCAGCATTAATTTGCGCAATTGAACCTTATGGGACGTGTCAGTCCTGGAACAGCTTGGTCCTAAGGTCAGGCTGGTTCTGAACCATCACAAACAGGATGCTATTGGGGTCTAAAGCCTTTGCTGTATTGGTACATTCAAGCTCCTTGATGTCATATGGATATCTCTTCAATGAAAAGGCCACTATTTGCACAGCTAAAGAGGCTTCCCTTGGTGTCTCATCACAGGTTTTCTTTTAGTCGTTCATGGGATGTGGGCATCACTGGTTGGGCCAGCAATTATTTCTCATCCCCAAAAACATTTAAGAGTCAACCAGATTGCTGTGGCTCTGGAGTCACGTGTAGTAAGAAATCTCACAACACCAGGTTAAAGTCCAACTGGTTTATTTGGTAGCACAAGCCACAAGCTTTCGGAGCACTGCCCCTTCACCAGGTGAGTGGGAGTTCTGTTCACAAACAGGGCATATAAAGACACAAACTCAATCTACAAAATAATGGTTGGAATGTGAGTCTTTATTAAGTAATAGTGGAGAAGCTACAACAGTCTTCATGTCATTGATGAAGATGAACACCTCGGCAAGGCCATCCCCACACCCCCACTTCTTGTCTTCAAACAATCGCACAACCTTAAACAGACCATTGTCCGCAGCAAACTACCCAGCCTTCAGGAGAGCAGTGACCACAACACCACACATCCCTGCCACAACAACCTCTGTAAGATGTACTGGATCATCGACACGGATGCCATCATCTCACGTGAGAACACCATCCACCAGGTCCATGGCACATACTCTTGCAACTCAGTTATCTGCCTGATACGCTGCAGGAAAGGATATCCCGAGGCATGGTACATTGGGGAAACCGTGCAAATGCTATGATAATGGATGAATGAAAACTGCTCGACAATCACCAGGCAGAAGTGTTCTCTTCCTGTTGGGGTACACTTCAGCAGTCACGGGCATTCAGCCTCTGGTCCTCAGGTAAGTGTTCTCCAAGGTGGCCTTCACAACACATGACAATGCAGACTTGCTGAGCAAAAACTGATAGCTAAGTTCCACACATGAGGATGGCCTCAACCGGGATCTTGGGTTCATGTCACACTATCTGTAACCCCCACAACTTGCCTGGGCTTGCAAAATCTCACTAACTGTCCTGTCTGGAGATAATATACATCCATTTAACCTGTGCTTAACCCTCTCCCCATTCACATTGTTTGTACCTTTAAGATTTGAATACCTGTAAAGACTCGCATTCCAACTATTATCTTGTAAATTGAGTTTGTATCTATATATGCCCTGTTAGTGAACAGAACTCCCACTCACCTGATGAAGAGGCTCCGAAAACTTGTGCTACCAACTATACCTCTTGGATTTTAACCTGGTCTTGTGAGCCTTCTTACTGTCCTTACCCTGGTCCAATGTTGACATTGCCACATCATGGTCATGTGCAGGCCAGACCGGGTAAGGGTGGCAGATTTCTGGACATTAGTGAACCAGATGGGTTTTTACAACAATCAACAATGGTTTCACGGTCATCAGTAGGCTTTTTAGTTCCAGATTTTTATTGAATTCAAATTCCACCATCTGCCATGGTGGGATTCGAACTCGGGGCTCCAGAGCATTATCTTAGTCTTTGGATTATTAGTCTAGCCTCAACACCACCTTCCTGGGGATGAAGGTAGAGGTCAGTCATGCCAATGACCATCCTAGCAGTTTCAGAATCTTAGGCAAGAATCTTGTGCAACTTTTAAAATTCCTGTCACTTCACCAGCAGCTCTAAGATGCATCTTAGCTGTACAAGAAAAGCAGAAAGTGAGTAGTGAGTCAAAATTGATTCCAGTGGCTAAAGCACTGGCAAGAATAAGGACATGGTAATGGCAGAGAAGGAGAATCTCTCTCCTCTGCAAAAAGTGAAGATATCCCTGGCCCGTGTCTGACCTGGAGATCCAGGTCTTAATATATCAGATTTCAATCTAGCAATTATTAGGTAGGCTTGATCTCACACGAAGACAGTGGGAGGAGATCACAGGGCAAAGGTGACACAATAGTTAGCACCGCTGCCTCACAGCGCCAGAGATCCAGGTTCAATTTCCAGGTTGTGTCATTGTCTGTGTCAAGTTTGCATATTCTCTCTGCGTCGACGTGGATTTCTTCCAGGTGCTCTGGTTTCCTCCCACAGTCCAAAGATGTGCGTGTTAGGTGGATTGACCATGCTAAATTCCTGCTTAGGGGAACGAGCTAGGGTAAATGCATGGGGTTGTGTCGAGGGGGCCTGGGTGGGATTCGATCAGCCGAATGGCCTCCTTCTGCACTGTAGGATTCTATGAATATGTTTCCAACAATATGCAACAGGCTGGAGACTGACAACCCAGGATCATCTAGGTGCTTGGAAGAGGTACACAGGAAAGCAATTGTTTCCAGGGTGGCTGCAACCACTACTTCAATAGATACTATGTAGCTGAGCGTGAATGCTATATTTGCACTGGGCCTTCTCCAGAACCTGGTGTGAACTCTTCAATGGATAATGGTATTCACCAGTGAGCCTCTGAGCAAGTGAGCTGCAAGGAGAGGTTGCAACGGTAGCCACCCGTTTGAACCCTTAGACGTCCTCCACAGGTAGGATCTCCACACATTAGTCTTCATAAAGATGGTTAGGTCCCAACAGGCGGACTGTGCCAGTTTAGGCCACCATGCTTTAGGAAGGATGAAAGAATCCTGGTGCGGGTGAAGAAGAGATGACCAGAATTATTGCAGGGATGGAGAACTTTAATTACAAGGCTAGGTTGGAAAATCTATTTCCCTTGGAGCAAAAAAAGATTGAGGGGAGATTTGGTGGAAATACACAGGATTATGAGAGTTTTGGATAAGGTAGTCAAGGAAAAAAATGCTCCCATCAGTTGATAGTACGATGGGTCAAGGAGATAGATTTTAGATATGGGGCAAAAGATTCAGGGGCAATGTGTGGTGAAACTATTTTATGCAGCGAATGGTAACGTCCCAAACTCACTGTCTATGTGGATGGTGAAAACACAAACAATCATTGATTTTAATGGAGAACTTGAAGGATATAAACCAGCAGACTATGAGGATTGAATGCGGGGGGGGGGGGGGGGGGGGAGAGGGGGCAAGTGAGACTGTTTAGATTGTTTTGTGAAGATCCAGCACGGGGTAGAATCCTCCAGCTGTTCATGCCAAGGGGATATTCTGATCCTGCCAATGGCGCTCTCATGCTGCGGGTTTCCCAGTGGTTGGTGTATTACTCAAAGAGAAATCCCATTGACGGGGTTGGGGGGATCCAAAGATCGCACCACCAGTGAAAGTTGCAGCACTTCCCATTGTGAGAAACATGGCGTGAGGAGACTAGGGAATCCCACACCCCCCACTTTCCCCATGGGCTTGATGGGCCAAATGACCTCCTTCTATGGGGTGATCTTATGGAAAAATTACTAAGTGTTCAACAAGAAAGAAAATGGGAAAGTTTCAGACCTGTTTGTTCGGCGAGTGAAAAGAAATCAAAAGCTGCTGAAAGCTAATCTCTTCAGATGAGTTGGTTCACTGAGATTAAACTCACCTCTGTCTTACAAAGCTTGAGAGGAGCATACCCATCAACCTCATCTCACTCGAGCTATGGAAACTCAGTCACTGAGTATAATCAAAGCAGAGATAGACTAAAAAGCAGTGGCATAAAGAGATATGGGACTAATATGGCGAAAAAAGGAATTGAAGTGGGTGATCAGCCATGATCATATTGAATGGCACAGCAGACTTAATGGGCTGAATGGCCTCATGGTGCTCCTCATAAAATTAAGTGATGTTTTGAGTGACACATGGGGCAGAATCTTCTGCCCTCCCCCATGGTGTATTCGGTGATGGGGAGCGTTTAAGAGGTAGGGTGGTAGGCTGGGACCCATGGTATTAAAAGAAAATCCTTTGTGCCTGTAGACCTCCAACATGGTTTGAGAGCACTGAACAAGACGTGGTTTTCCACATGATTCCTCTGTAGACTATATGTAATGATTATAAACTAACTCTGTGACTGGATGAGGAGCAGTGAGCTGGACCCTTTGTATTCAGCTCCTTCGGTCGGTTGGTTTTTTAAAAATTATTTTCACCATCGATACATTTTCTAATCCAAATGTATTTACTTCTTATTAAGGAACCAATCAAACAAGGTTTTTTTTGAGTGAAAGGAAGAATAATTTGTTACTAAAACCCAACAAAAGTAATAAAAGATGCAATGATATACACACACTGTCACACACACCACCCCACACCCACACACACGCAGCCACACACTCACACACCACCTACCCACCACACGCACACATCCGCACACTCACACATGCACCCACATACACACACACCCACACACTCACACACTCACACACCACCCACACACACTCACACACACACATCAGAAGTGGGGAAGTTAGAGCCCAAAATAAAAGTTACAAGAATTTACCATCGGGTCTTTTGCTTGCCCATGGGGCATAGATTGTGGAATGATGCAACCATTGACATTAGGTTATTTCCGTGGAATTCCAGAGATGGCCTTGTCCACGTTTGCACTCTGTTATAGCCCATCTACCTTGATTCAAGTCTGCGTTGTTGAAGACATTCTTTCTGCTTCTGGGCAATGACAGAGAGAGATCTTTCCTACTCTTTTCCAGCGGGACTCTTAGATGACTGATATGCTGATTTTCTTCCTGCTAGCCCTTTTACAGTCTTGTCTAGCTTTAAACTTCTTTTTGTATTCACGGAAGGGAATTCAATTTGCGTGAGTTGTATCGATTGTTTTATTGCTCTTACATTTTTTGGCCTTTCAGCTGAGAAACTTTTTGACATATTTTTAGGATATAAATCAATAAGAGACAGGATTATTTTGTCCTCCGTAGGGGGCTTTGAATGTCTGATGAGTACTTGATCAAAAGTTCAACACTTAACATCTATAAGGCCTTCCTTGTAAGAGTCTCGGTATAAAGTGGACCTTGACATCCCCCACCCCTTCCCCAGGTATGAAATACCATGCAACACCTCATAAAAGGTCTGCAGGGCAATCCATTTTGGGACTTTTCAGGAAAGTGATCAGCTTCACAGTATCAGACATCAGGTGACTGCTGGCAGCCATCCTTGGTCAGTGTCTTTACTTGATGTTTTAAAAATAGAAACAAGTCTTCTTTAAACAGTTAAACAAGTCTCTGGTTAACTGATGAAGTTGTAGATAGCTCTCTGTCACAATTTTTCTGTCATTGTGACACAAATTAACAGAAAAAAAACATAGAAGAAATGTCTCCTGATTGTAAGAAAGTCCGGATGGAACAGATATTGTAGAACTTGCTTGTTTTCAGCAAACTAAAAACTAGGCGGATGCATGCTTCTTCTTTGAGATTATAGTTACTATGAAGCTCATATGGAAACTGTACCCACCCCACACTTACATTAAAATAAGCTGTGAAGACACCAACAATTCTCAGGAACTTAATATTACTTTTGTTAATATGTCTGTTATAATTACTGGGAGATGGAAAAGCTATTTCCAAGGAATAGATGTAAAAATGACCTTTTACTGCAATTCAAAGCACTTATTAACGATGACATTTTTGCACTGGAAACCATAATGGAGTTAGCGCGAAATTAGGTCAGTTGGTACAGTCTGATTTTTTCAACGTTCAGACAAAGATGAAGCAGTATCGTATGAAGAACGTGCATTAATGAGAGAAGGCAGCAAAAATGTTAGTTAGCTTCACCTATTTCACTAATTATACAGGACTGGCACAGTACCTCGAAAGGCAACTGCAAACTTAACCTTCGACAATTGCAAGGTACTTATATAATTAAGGGCTTCTGATTGCCTCATAAACTATGAGCTTGCACCACATGAAGGCTTGTTATTTTACAAATTATGCGTTTGGATGTGATATTCAACTGTAATGATAGGGAATATTAATAGTACTATCATTAAAATGACTTTGTTATAAGAAAAGACAGTGGCACAGTGGTATTGTCACTGGACCAATAATCCAGAGACAAAGCAGAAAATGCAGGAAAATCTCAGCAGGACTGACAGCATCTGTGGAGAGAGAATAGAACCAATGCTTCGAGTCTGGATGCCCCTTCATCAGAGCTCCTCTTTTTCTCCCTTGGACACCCAGATCCCTCTGAATCTCAAAGCTCTGCAATCTCTCACCATTGAGATAATAATCTTGTTTTTATACTTCCTGCTAAAATGGCCAATTTCACATCTTCCCACATTATATTCCATCTGCCAGATCTGATGAAGGGTCACCTTGATAGTTTTGTTGTCTCTCCACAGATGCTGTCAGACCTGCTGAGCTTTTCCAGCATTTTCTGTTTTTGTTTCAGATTCCAGCATTTCACTTTTATCTGAGGATTTCCAGGAACCTACGGAAATTCTCTCAGTACATGGGTTCGAATACCACCTTGGCAGATGGTGAAGTTTGAATTTAAAATAAAATCTGGAGTTAGAAGTCCAATGAAACTAATGCCCTTTAGGGAAGGAAATCTCGTGCCGTTACCTGGTCTGTCTCAGATGGCCCACAGCAATGTGCTTGACTCTTTAATGTTCTCTGAACAAGAGTAAAGAGGGATGGGTAATACATGCTGGTTTAGCCTGTGATACACATGATCAAATATAAAAAACTTTCAGGTTGAAATGTTGTACTGCATAGTGGAGAATGTTCTAGATGAAATGACTCTGGATTTTGTCTCTTTCTGTCTAATTGTTGCCAGTGAGCGTGCTATTTTTCTCAATTTAAATTAGTTCGTCAGGATTGCCATGGTTAATGTAATCTCAAGTTTTTAAAGTTTAAAGTTAATTTTATTAGTGTCACAAGTATGCTTACATTAGCACTGCAATGAAGTTACTGTGAAAACTCCCTAATCACCACACTCCGGCGCCTGTTCAGGTACACTGAGGGTGAATTTAACATGGCCAGTGCACTTCGGACTGTGGGAGGAAACCGGAACACCCGGAGGAAATCCACGCAGATACTGGGGCGAACGTACAGATCCCGCACTGACAGTGACCCAAGCCAGGAATCGAACCCGGGTCCCTGGTGCTGTGAGGCAGCAGTGCTAACCACTGCACTGCCGTGCTGCCCTTATTCTCTAAGTTACATAGATGTTGATATATAATGGAATATCAGGCAATACTTGTGGCTGAATAAAATGGAGTGGAAATGGTCCCATATTTTCTTGTGTTATTTGTTTTTGGGGGATGTTTTGCTGTGTAGCTGATGGATAAAGAAGTGTGACTGTGGACTTCTGAAATTTAAATGGGTTATTCCACCAAAAGAATGCTGGGCATCAGGAGATATCCCTGACAGCAAGGGTACATTTTCATGAACTGTATCATTTGATATGGCTCCAGATTTTCCATGTCTCCATATTTTATGTGTGATCCCATGAGTGAGCCCACCTCCAGAAGGAAAAAGAAAAGGAAAAACTTGCTTTTCTCAACCAAAATCAGGACTTTCTGTAAACTTTCGCCATGTAGTTGGCGGTTTAAATTTGACTATTGGAAAAAGCGTGGAACAAATATATCAATGGCATAGAATCAAACCTGAAACTGGATTGGGGTATGTTACTGGTACAGCACAGTGGTTAGCACTGCTGCCTCATAGCTCCAGGGTTCAATTCCCGGCTTGGGTCACTGTCTGTGTGGAGTTTGCACATTCTCCCTGTGTCTGCATGGGTTTTCTCCAGGTATTCTGGTTTCCTCCTACAGTCCAAAGATGTATGAGTTAGGTTGATTGGCCATGCTAAATTTCCCCTCACTTAGTATCCTGGGATGCCTAGGTTAGAGGGAGTAGCGGGACAAATAAATGGGGGGTTATGGGGATAGAGCCTGGGTGGGATTGTTGTCAATGCAGACTCGATGGGCCAAATGGCCTCTTTCTGCACTGGTTTCTATGATAAGTAGAGGAGTTTTTCTTTATTCATTCATAGGACATGGGCGCCACTGGCTGGCCAGCACTTATTGCCCATCCCTAGTTGCCCTTGAGAAGGTGGTGGTGAGCTGCCTTTTTGACAACTGATTGTCTTACCAGGCCATTTCAGAGAGCAGTTGTAGCTCTGGAGTCACATACAGGCCAGACCAGGTAAGGATGGCAGATTCTGTTTCCTGAAGGACATTAGTGAACCAGGTGGGTTTTTTCTGACAATCGACAATGGTTTCATGGTCATCAGTAGATTCATAATTCCAGATATTTTTTATTGAATTCAAATTCCACCATCTGCTGTGGCGGTATTTGAGCCCGGATCCCCAGAATGTTAGCTGAGTGTTTGGATTAATAGTCTAGTGATAATACCACTAGGCCATTGCCTCCTCATCGAGTTTCGAAATGTGTTTCACACGGTTTCCCAGTATGCTAAATATAGTGTAATATATAGAATGCAGTCCAATTGAACAAAGCTCCATCACAGGTGCAATTGAATCTTTAAAGCATTGCTGTTAGATTTACATGAACCATGGCAGCTTTGGATTTAAATTACCTGAAAAAAAATAACCTTCTCGCTGGCAACAGCCACACATCACACCAACAGTTCGGAGAAAGATAAAATCGAGACTGAAATAGTTAAGTTTTGCTAGTTTAATCTTGGAATTTCACTAACATCCTTCAGTTCCAATACAACACTTTAACTTAATTATGTATTGAACGGGAATAATACCCATACTCATAAATATGCAGGAGAATAATAGCGATATTAATAACTGTATCCAGTGAAAAGGTCCAATCACAAAAAAGCCTGTACAAAGTTTAACAGCAGAGACATGAATATCAGGATAGTAAGCGCATTACAAAGGACGACTGTCTGAGTTAGAGGCCTTTCAAAAGGGGAAGGTGGTTCAGTCTGGGATGCCATTAAATCAGACATTGGCATCATCTGTGTTCAAACATTCAGACTCTGCTGGAATGTCCAAAAATAGTTGGGCAATAACTTTCTAATGCAATTAAAACCTCACATTGATTGGATATTGTAATTAAGCTAGCATAAGATGATTGTGATTGGATTTAATATTTGTATCTTATGCATCTTGTAAACTTAATCAATAACTGTGAGTGGATAGAGATAACTCCTATACCTTGATTGGTACATGCTAATTATTTGAAATCAAATTTGAAGCTATAATTGCTTGTGTATTTCTGAATTCTATAATCTGCCTGGCTTTAATAGATTAGGATCCTTCAGCTACAGTCTTCAATAAATCATTTTGAATTACTTGTGTCTTTGGCTCCTTGAGGGAAACAGTCATTCTAATTACATTATCAAGCGAAGCATCAGAGAAGAACTGCAACATGTATAACAAAATCATTTTACTGTTAATATCCTCTGTGATTACAACTGGATATCACATCCAAATACATAATTTGTGAAACAATAGGCATATATGAGGTGTGAGCTTAGAGTTTGTAAGGCAATCAGAATTTAATTATCTAAATTCCGGCCTTGTCCATTCTAAATCGAACTTTATTATTCCACAATAATTAAAGGTATCTGGCTCCGGTTTGTTTATTGAAGAGGGAATATATGGAAATTACAGATTTCCAACTGTTGCACTGAATTGACCAGTTGTGTACTGATGCTAGCCATGCAGAAACATTTTTAGTTCAGGCAGTATCTCTTGAAATAAATCTTGGCAATGCATTATTCAATACAATTTTATAAAAATCTACCCATTCTTATTAAATGCCATCAAACATTGCTCATCAGTGCAATTGAAAACAAACTCTTTGCACATTTCTAAGTGTTGAAGATATACCGCAGCTACAGAAAGATTTGCAATCATAGACTGCTTTTCAAAACCTCAGGGTGACTGTTTCACAGCCAATTAGATACTTCAGACGTCACTGCTATCATGTCAAGAAACATAGCAGTCAAGTTGCGCACAGCAAAAGCTCCTGCAAACTGCAATGAAATACACGACATTTTAAATGATTTCAAAGTAAATGATAGATAGATAGGTTTTGGCTACAATGCTTGTGAATGCCCAAAAACACTTTACAGTGACAAGAATGCTGTCACTTTTGGAAAGTAGGGAAACTGGAATCGGGGAAATAAGTTAATAGGCTTGGAGATTTGACCAAAAGATGCCTTGTTTTCAGGGGAAGGAAAGCTTATTTATTCTTTGCAACTTCCATCATTTTAATTTGGTCTGGCTCCTTTCTCCTCTCAAGCAGAAGTAGGATTTGCCAAACATCACAGAATTCTAACATTGAGCCTTTTGAGTCTGCACTGACTCTCCAGGAAAACATCTTTCATAGACTTACCTTCCACGGTATGTTGGGGGTTTGGGGTGCATATTTCCCCCTTAAGAGTCTGGGTCAAGTGACCAATGGGGGTTTAGCTTTTCCCCATGTGGAACCCAGCTAGGCAGTTTAGAATTTGACTGTGGACAGTGCACACCAGTAATAAAGAGTTTCCCACTTTTTAATTTACCAGGCCAACTTCGTGAATCTTCTTGCACAATACTTGGCTAAAATTTATATAACATAATCCCATGCATATACCGCTAATCTCCCTAACCTACATATTTTGGGACACCAAGGGACATTTTAGCATGGCCACATATCTTTGGACAGTGGGGGGAAACTGGAGCATCTGGAGGAAACTCTTGCAAACAGTGGAAGAATGTGTAAAGTCCGTACAGACAATCACCCAAGGATGGAATCAAACCCGGGTCCCTGGCACTGTGAGACAGTAGTGCAAACGACTGTGCCACCATGCCATCATGTAGGCAGGGTCCCTTTAGCAATTGCAGCAAAAAGCTCAATAACCTTACACCCAGGTACTTTTGCGATGATGTTAAATATGAATATAGAAAGAAGTCTCACAACACCATATTAAAGTCCAACAGGTTTACATGGAATCACGAGCTTTTGGGGTGCTGGTCCTTCATCAGGTGACTTGCCTTTACCTGATGACTCACCTGATGAAGAAGCAGAGTGTTCCGAAGGCTTGTGATTCCAAGTAAACCTGTTGGACTTAAACCTAGTGTTGTGAGACTTCTGACTGTGCCCATCCCAGTCCAAAGACGGCATCTCCACATTATGGTTAAATATGGGGTGTAGACAGTAGCTCTGGGGTGAGGGTGAAGTGGGAGTGGGGTGGATGGACAGTGAGCTGTCCAACAATATATTTCGCGAGATTTCTCAGCAAACTGAATCCAGCTCATGGAAATGTAGCTCAACTTTACGAAGCTCCATCATTGGTGCTGAGTTCTTCCTTCGGTAATGAAGCAGATAAAATTTTAACGTTTTTGCGAAACGGAGGCATATTTTAACAGAATGGCTTCCCTACACTCTGATCATCACTTCAACTCAGAGTTTATGAGATGAGTTCATGATTATTTGGGATTTCATCTGAATTTTTCTATCTTTGTCACTACAATATGAGTTGCAAGTACTTCAGATGGAAAAAAAGAGGCTTACTATTCAAAACAAACCATCACCCACACCTCAACACTTGCACTTAGATGGATTAGGAAATGATCCAGTGCTCTATTACAGTTCTGTGTGGAGTAGTGAGATTCTGGTGGCTTCAGTAATGTGGCAGACCAGTGGGCTTTCCGATGCAGGTTGGGGGTTCGCTGATGTTTGGGGGGACTGCTGGCATTGAGTGTTTGGGAAAGGGGGCCCTGGAGGGGGGAAGAGATGCCAGCTTTGGTCGTGGGGGTGGAGCAAAACCCCTGAGACCTCTGTGGTGGGGTGGGAAGGAGGGTGTTTTTGCTCTGATTGGGGCACCCTGATCTCAGTGCGGACTGGTTTTCCTGGCGTGTTTAGGCCCTGCCTCTAACATAATGGCATGAAACATGCCCCCGAGTGTTTTTTTTCCCTAAAGGTGCCAGGAGATGTGGAGACAAACACACCACACTGGTTTTCTGGTAAGATTCCGCCCAACCATTCACACCAGCGGGATTCTCCTGTCCCGTTGCAGTGAACGGAGCCTTGGCTGAGGGCCAAGTTCTCGGTCCTCGCCTGCAGCAGTGGTGGGGCATGGGCAGCTGGAAAATTCTGGCCAATGCCTCTATGCTTTGCAGTACACCGTTCCTACCCAATGAAATCGGAATGTGGCACGGGGATTGAGACAGAAATTCCTTTACACGATATTCAGGTTACTGAAGGCACCCTGTCACACTTGTTCTTTTTTTAAAAAAAAGTAATGTTTATTTATTTGTCACAAGTAGGCTTACATTAACACTGCAATGAAGTTACAATGAAAATCCCCTAGTCGCCACACTCTGGTTACGCCGAGGGAGAATGTAATGGCCAATGCACCTAATCGGCACATCTTTTGGACTGAGGGAGGAAACTGGAGCACCCGGAGGAAACCCACACAGACATGGGGAGAATGTGCAGACTCCACACGGACAGTGACCCAAGCCGAGAATCAAACTCAGGTCCCTGGTGCTGTGAGGCAGCAGTGTTAACCACTAGTTCTTCTTTGCCTGCAGTGAGGGGGTTTATATAAAATATTTCTAAATGATTCCAACTCAGTACAAAAATTAGTCTTAAAAAATCAAACTCTGAAGGAGGAAGGAAACCAGAGGGAGAAATAAATAAATACAGATTCCAACAAATGGCTACCAGCTAATTTGCATCAAGGAGTCCAACATCCAGGAAAGCCCCAAAATCTGTAGTTTTAATAAAAGGAACATATCTAATTATTATCTGAAACATTGCATTGCTCATGTGTATCAGAGAACCATTAAAAAATAATTAGGGCTACCCACAGCACTGTGTTGTAAATGAATACTAGATAGTCATTCCTTTTCAACCAAGGGCCAAGAGCTATTATTTAATTATGTTGCAAGAAATGTGAACATTAGGAGAGACATTACTATATCAAAGGGGCTTTGGGCTTCTTTCCTGTTCATCTGGTTTTATTTCTGTAACACATCCGTACAAACCGGAGTGAAAAACAGATGTTCTACACTTCAAAGCTATCAGGAACACCGGGTGGAATTTTACGGTCACTTTACCCCCGTTTTGCGGTGGGAAAATGTCGTAAAATTGGACGTAAAGCGGCTAGCGCAGTTGCATTGGGTTTCGCAACTGGCGCGATCTTACAACACCCGGATCTCTGGCGCGGTCAGCTTCTTGGTGGAAATGGGCGAGAGGCTGAATAATTTACTTAAATTAAATATGTTCAATCGTCTGGCCTCGCTTGCTTTTTATGGCCTTGTTTGGGAGGGGGTCTCTCTGGTGAGGAAAGTACCTGCTCCCCATGAACTGGAAACAGGCGTGTGGGCTTTGCCGGTGGATCTGGGAGCCATTGAAGCCCCCCCCTCCCGCCCCCCGGGGAGGCCGAGTGCAAGGTCGGGTGTCCCTTGGGCAGTGCCACCCTGGCACCTGGGCAATGCCAACTGGGCAGTGCCAGAGGAGGGTCCAATGGAGGAGGTGGCCTGTGGGGACAGTGCCAGGCCAGTGGGGGGGCAATGACAGGGGCGGGGCTAATGAGGACAGGGCCAAAGGGGGTAGGGGGTCACTGTCAGTCTGCATGCAATTAGTGGGGAAGGGCAGCGGGTCGTGATCGGTGGGGGAGGATGGCAGGGCTGCGATCGGTAGGGGTGGGAAGCGGTCCACGATCGGTCTGGGCAGCAGGGCCGTGATTGGTCTGGGCAGCAGGGGGGGTGGTGGGCCTGCATCTTGGACCCAGTGCAGGGACTTGGCAGCTCTCTCCCTGCCTGTCAGACTTGTGCTATGGTTATTGCGCATGTGCAGCTTCTGCACATGCACAATACCTCCCTCTACAGGCTATCTGCTGAAATAAGCCCTGCCCACAGCCTCTCTGGCCAGAAACTGATTGGCCCATCCCTTTAGAGACAGAGTGCATAAATTTAGCTGGACACTTAGAAAACAGCTTGTGAAATTCCACCCATTGGACTTTGAACCTGCAGCCACGGTGACTGGTGTGGTGGTACAGTGTGTTATACCACTCCTAAATGATGTGGGAGCTTTGTTACTGAATCAGCTTTTTCCCTGATTTGATTTAAGCATTCAATCTCAATCCATCAGAGCTGAGGCATTATTTTCATTCAATGCAGATTCCACATTAGTGTAACATATTTACAACCATGAGCATTTGAATCCTATCGAGTATCTTTAACATTTTCAAAGTTATTTAGTGGGTGAAGAATTGGCTTTTTAAAGGAATAACTAAACAGGCCTGTTAAAATTATTTGGCTACTAAGGCGTCCAAATAAATGTCTCATTTATGGTGGCACAGTAGTGCCAGGGACCTGGGTTCGATTACAGCCTTGGGTGACTGTCTATGTGTAGTTTGCATGTTCTCCCCATGTCTATGTGGGTTTCCTCCGGGTGTTCAGGTTTCCTCCCACACTCCAGAGATTTGCAGGTTAGGTGGATTGGACATGCTCAATTGTCCCTTAGTGTAATGGGACGAGTGGATTAAATTCCTCGGGTTATGGGAATAGGGCCTAGGTGGGATTGTTGTCAGTACAAGCTCGATGGGCTGAATGGCCTCCTTCAGCACTGTGGTGATTCCACGATTCTATGCTTCTGTAACATGGTGAAATATACCTAGGTATTTCAAGGGAGTATTCTCAAAAAAATTGGACAATAATTTACATAAGGAGCTATTAGGAAGCGTGAAAGATGATTGAGAGGGAGATGGGGAGGTTTACAAGTGGAATTCCAGAGCTTTGGGCTTGGGCAGCTGAAGGCATGGCTGGAAATGGTGGAGAAATGAATGCCTGGAAGCCAGAATTGGAAGAGATCTTGAAAGATTTTTGATCAGAGAGGTTAGATCACAGAGGGATTTGTAAGCAATCATGAGAATTTCAAAAGTTAAAAAGAAGGGACTGGAAATACTCAGCCATCAGTCAGGTGGCATCAGAGGAGAGAAGCAGAGTTAAAGTTTCAGATCAATGTGACTTACCATCAAAGAGAGAAAGACTGCAGAATGAATGTTATGGGATAAATGGACCTGAGTGTATGTGAAACACAAAACAATAGCATACAGGCACAGGATTAATTAGGAAGGCAAATGGGACATTGGCCTTCATTGCAAAGGGGGATGGAGAATTGCTACAACTGCACAGGGAATTGATAAAACTAACTAGGATTTTCCCACTCTGTCATCGCGGGGCTGCCGCAGGATATTTGGCAGCCCATCCAAAAGTCCAGCGGGATCCCGGCAATGGGCCGGGCTGGAAAATCCCACCCGACACCTAGAGTAAAGCTTACAGCTTTGGTGTCGTTATTTAAGAAGGGAGTCACTGGCATTGGAGGCAATTCACAGAAGGTTCACTAGGTTGATTCCTGACAAGATTCTTAGACTCAAACTTAACCTGGCAAATAAAAAAATGATGTGGAGATGCCGGCGTTGGATTGGAGTAAAAATGGAAAGAAGTCTCACAACACCAGCTTAAAGTCCAACAGGCTTATTTGTAGCAAATGCCACAAGCTTTCAGAACACGTTGTTCTTTTGTCAGGTGAGTGGGTGTTAAGAACATAAGAACATAAGAAATAGGAGCAGGAGTAGGCCATCTAGCCCTTCGAGCCTGCCCCGCCATTCAATAAGATCATGGCTGATCTGTCGCTGCTCAGTTCCACTTTCCCGCCCTCTCCCCATAACCCTTAATCCCCTCTCCTATCAAAAACCCATCAACCCGCGTCTTAAAAATATTTAGCGAGGCAGCCTCCACCACTTCAACGGGCAGAGAATTCCAGAGATTCACCACCCTTTGAGTGAAGAAGTTCCTCCTCAACTCCGTTCTAAACTGCCCCCCCTTTATCTTGAGGCTGTGCCCCCTAGTCCTACTGTCTTTTTTGAGCGGGAAGAGTCTTTCCACCTCTATCCTATCCATCCCATTCATCATCTTATACGTCTCAATGAGATCTCCTCTCATTCTTCTAAACTCTAACGAGTACAAGCCCAGTTTATTCAGCCTCTCCTCATGGCTCAACCCCCTCAACTCCGGTATCAGCCTAGTAAACCTCCTCTGCACTCCCTCCAAGGCCAAAATATCTTTGAGCAGGTGCGGCGCCCAAAACTGCACACAGTACTCCAGTTGCGGCCTCACCAATGCCCTATACAGCTGCAGCAAGACCTCCCTACTTTTATATTCAATCCCCTTCGCTATGAAGGCCAGCATCCCATTTGCCTTCCTGACCACCTGCTGCACCTGCAAGCTGGGTTTTTGCGACTCATGCACAAGGACCCCGAGGTCCCTCTGCACCGTCGCCTGCTGCAGTTTTTCGCCCCGTAAGTAATAGTCCTTCCTACCATTCTTCCTACCAAAGTGGACCACCTCACACTTGCCAACATTAAATTCCATTTGCCATTTCCTGGCCCATTTGCCCAGCCTATCTAGATCCTTCTGCAGACTCTCCACACCCTCCGCACAATTTGCTGTTCCCCCAATCTTGGTGTCATCAGCAAATTTCAACACCCTGCACTCGGTTCCCTCCTCCAGATCATCTATATAAATGGTAAAAAGCTGAGGCCCCAGCACCGACCCCTGGGGCACTCCACTAGTCACCATCCGCCAATCCGAATAGCACCCGTTGAGCCCCACTCTCTGCCTCCTATTTGACAACCAATCCTCTAACCACGCTAACACCCTACCCCCAACTCCATGTCCCTCGACCTTCTGCAATAACCTCTTGTGAGGCACTTTGTCAAACGCCTTCTGAAAATCTAGAAAGACCACATCCACCGGCTCTCCTCTATCCACCGCCCTAGACACATCCTCATAGAACTCCAGTAAATTTGTCAGACACGACTTCCCTTTAATGAAACCGTGCTGCGTCTGCTCTATCAAGCAATTCCCTTCAAGATGCCTCGCAATTTCCTCCTTAATGACAGATTCTAACATTTTACCTACCACAGACGTTAAACTAACCGGCCTATAATTCCCCGCCTTTTGCCTGGCACCCTTCTTAAACAACGGCGTAACATTAGCCGTTTTCCAATCATCCGGCACTTCCCCGGAATCCAGCGACGTTTGGAAAATAACCACCAAGGCATCCACTATAACCTCCGCCATTTCTTTCAGAACCCTCGGATGCATTCCATCCGGTCCTGGGGACTTGTCCACAATCAGCCCCTCCAGTCTGTCGAGCACCGCCTTTCTAGTAACAGTAATGTCATTAAGACCCTCCAGTCCTACCACCTTTCCATCGCTAACACCCGGCAAATTATTCACGTCCTCCTCCGTGAAGACAGAAACAAAAAAGTTATTCAATACCTTAGCCATATCCCCATCCCCTACCACTAGGTCCCCTTTCTCATCCTCTAAAGGACCAACATTCACCCTAGCCAGCCTCTTTCTTTTTATATATTTATAAAAACTCTTGCTATCCTTTTTTATATTAAGCGCTAGCCCAGCTTCATAGTTTCTCCTACCCTTCCTTATCAACTTCTTTGTCAATCTTTGTTGACATTTAAACCTCTCCCAATCTTCTTCTCGCCCACTACTCTTAGCTACTCTAAATTCCTCCGCTTTTAGTTTAACACTTTCCTTCACCTCCTTCGTTATCCACGGCTTATTACCTCTCCTCCTACTATCCTTTTTGACCATCGGAATAAATTTCCGTTGAGCACCAAGAAAGATCTCCTTAAAGATCCTCCACTGCTCCTTAACAGACCGTCCCTCCAACGCGCTCTCCCAGTTCTCACCCACCTAACGAAGGAACTGTGTGTTCCAAAAGCTTGTGGCATTTGCTACAAATAAACCAGTTGGACTTTAAGCTGGTGTTGTAAAAAAAAGACTCAGTGACTTTCTCATGTGTGGTATGAGTCGAAGTTAGACATTAGGAGCATGAAGAAAATGACACCAACTGTGTAACTCAGGAGTAATGCAAGCAAAAAGTGACTTGGGGTGGGGGCATGTGTAGAATATACTTGCATCATGTGTTTAATATTTCTAGTACTTTAAATGTATTATGCTTTTGATATGGATATAGAAAAGAAACGATTTCAACAAAAGCATCTATAATATCACTACACAGAGTGGCCAGAGGAACCTTTTACCATTAGCATGAATTAAGGTTCAAAGTTTACAAGTAGACTTACATTAACACTGCAATGAAGTTACTGTGAAAATCCCCTAGTCGTCACACTCTGGCACCTGTTCCGGTACACTGAGGGAGAATTTAGCACCTTACCAGCATGTCTTTCCAACTGTGGGAGGAAACCAGAGCACCCGAGGAAACCCATGCAGACACTGAGAGAAGGTGCAGACTCCGCACAAGCAGTGACCCAAGCCGGGAATCGTACCCTGGGTCCCTGGTGCTGTGTGGCAACAGTGCTACCCGCTGTGCCACCCCTATGGTTCGGATCCTATGTACTAATGATCCCTGACATGTATTTTGTTCATACAATACATATGTAATGTTTAAATATTTTTTTCAGTTAGTTTTTTTTCTCTTTGGAGGCTGTGTTTATTATTTGCTGATACATGATCAGTAGTTGCATCAAACTTATTTCACCTCTCACCCTTATGGATGGACCAATGGTTCACGCGGAAACCCAATGGGATAACTCGGGTAATTAATTGATAAATGTGCATCAGATTGTAATTATCAGCGAAAGTGTTCTCGCCAGGCACGTTTTTCAAAAGCATTGCTGGATCCAGCTGAATTCACTGAGTTTTATTGCAATAAAGCCTGAAGGAAAGTGGAAAATGAGTATGAATCCTGCAGGGGTTAGCAAGCTTACAGGACTGCCATTGGACAATCTTCAGTACTAATGGGGCAATACACAGAACAATAATCTCATAGAGTTGCTTTTCCAATGTTGCCATTGTTTCACAAATATATACTTTCCATCACAGGAGGAATTTGTTGCTGTTTTAGCTGGAAAAGGAAGATGTGGCACTTATGTACCACAATAGAAATTGCTCCATTTGAAAGCTTATCCTATTACCATGTATTGCTGTTATGAGCTCCCGGCTGATCTTGTATCATTCATTCTTCCTTTCAGATTTGATCATTCTAATCTCTCAAGCCGCATTTATCTTCCTGTTCCGTCCAAGAGCTTTGTTTTCTCCAGATTATTTTTTTCTCAAATCAATTTCATTTAAAAGGACACATTTATCTCTGTTATCTCGCCAGTCGTGTCTCCGCGCCCTCTAACTTTACAGCCGCCTCTAACCATACTGACTCTCCCGGGTTTTCCGCAGCGTGGACAAGGCAAACTTCAAACAACTGCACCTTCACTCCATTCTCCCCTCTACCACCTGGATCCTCGTGCTGATCAGAGCCACGCTGAATAATTAAAAGCATGCAAAACTAAGTATCAGCTGCTTCTGGGAAGCGGCACGGTGGCACAGTGGTTAGCACTGCTACCTCACGGTGCCAGGGATCCGGGTTCGAACCCCGGCTATGGGTCATTATCTGTGCGGCGCCTGCACATTCTCCTCGTGTCTATGTGGGTTTCCTCTGGGTGCTCCACAGCCTGAAAGACGTGCTGGTTAGGTGCATCTGCCATGCTAGATTCTCCCTCAGTGTACCCGAACAGGCGCCAGAGTGTGGCGACTAGGGGATTTTCACAGTAACTTCATTGCAGTGTTGACGTAAGCTTACTTGTGACACTAACAGAATGAACTCTAAACTTAATGTATGTCTCAAAGAGAGAACTGACCTAATGGATGATGTAACACTGGATGGCAGTTCTCATTCTCGAGCTGCGCTTGAATGTTAGTGTTTATTCAGATGATAGATCTTTGCCACTGAATAAATAGTGGAGTTTTAATAAGAGATGGGTACCTATTTCAATTCTTCAGTGAGATGCATAAACAATAACAGATGCATTCATTTTCTTTAATATATTGAAGTTTCAGCATGACCTTCAAAATGGTAAAACATACATTTATTCAAAGGAAAGGCTAAAAATAGACCACATCACCACTCGGCAGAAAATTATTTTCCATTCCTTTATTGCTTCAGCAGGTTTATTTGTTTTAAGGAGTAAAATGGAACCACTCAGTTACAATGCTCTCTCTCTCTGTTTGCCACTGAAATTTCTCAGTGAATGTATTCGAGAGGCGGCTGGATATAACACTTGAAGTGAAGGGGATTAAAGGTTATGGGGAGAAAGCAGGATTAGGCTATTGAGTTGGATGGTCAGCCATGATCGTGATGAATGGCGGAGCAGGCTTGAAGGGGTTCCTCCTGCTCCTGTCTTCTAAGTTTCCAACTATGTTTCCAAAATGCATTCAGATCTTTATTCTTTTGTGGTATGTGGGCACCACTGTGGACATCACCCCCTAACTGAGAGGCTTGCTAGGCCATTTCAGAAGGCAGTTAAGAGTCAACCACATCGCTGTGGGTCTGGAGTCACATGTAGGCCAGATCAGATAAGGATGGCAGAATTTCTTCCCTAAAGGACATGAGTGGACCATATTTTTTTTCAACAATTGATGATGGTTGTCATGGTCACCATCATTAAGACTATTATGTTCCAGATTTCTTCATTTATTGAATTTAAATTCCACCAGTTGCCAGAGTGGGATTTGAACCAATATTCTCAGAGCATTAGCCTGGGTCTCTGGATTACCAATATCCTGATATTGCCACAATCGCATTGTTGAACATGGCTACCAGGAATCCCCTCCATGGAGCTGCTACAGTAGACACAGTGTGCTCTTGCAATTTAGGCTGGTATAAACAGTTATTGTAAGAGATGTGTGAGAGCTAAATTATGCTCAATCTGAAGTGGACTGCAGCTGTTCATGAAGGTGGTTCGCCACCACCTTCACAAAGGGGCAACACGATGGCACAGTGGTCAACGCTGCTGCCTCACAGTGCCAGGGATCCAGGTTCAATTCCGGCCTTGGGTAACTGTCTTTGTGGAGTTTGCATATTCTCCCGTGTCATAAGAACATAAGAACATAAGAAATAGGAGCAGGAGTAGGCCATCTAGCCCTTCGAGCCTGCCCCGCCATTCAATAAGATCATGGCTGATCTGTTGTGGCTCAGTTCCACTTTCCCGCCCTCTCCCCATAACCCTTAATCCCCTCTCTTATCAAGAACCCATCAACCTGCTTCTTAAAAATATTTAGCGAGGCAGCCTCCACCACTTCAACGGGCAGAGAATTCCAGAGATTCACCACCCTTTGAGTGAAGAAGTTCCTCCTCAACTCCGTTCTAAACCGCCTCCCCTTTATCTTGAGGCTGTGCCCCCTAGTCCTACTGTCTTTTTTGAGCGGGAAGAGTCTCTCCACCTCTATCCTATCCATCCCATTCATCATCTTATACGTCTCAATGAGATCTCCCCTCATTCTTCTAAACTCTAACGAGTACAAGCCTAGTTTATTCAGCCTCTCCTCATAGCTCAATCCCCTCAACTCCGGTATCAGCCTAGTAAACCTCCTCTGCACTCCCTCCAGGGCCAAAATATCCTTGCGCAGGTGCGGCGCCCAAAATTGCACACAGTACTCCAGCTGCGGCCTCACCAATGCCCTATACAGCTGCAGCAAGACCTCCCTACTTTTATATTCAATCCCCCTCGCTATGAAGGCCAGCATCCCATTCGCCTTCCTGACCACCTGCTGCACCTGCAAGCTGGGTTTTTGCGACTCATGCACAAGGACCCCGAGGTCCCTCTGCACCGTCGCCTGCTGCAGTTTTTCGCCACGTAAGTAATAGTCCTTCCTACCATTCTTCCTACCAAAGTGGACCACCTCACACTTGCCAACATTAAATTCCATTTGCCATTTCCTGGCCCATTCGCCCAGCCTATCTAGATCCTTCTGCAGACTCTCCACACCCTCCGCACAATTTGCCTTTCCCCCAATCTTGGTGTCATCAGCAAATTTCGACACCCTGCACTCGGTTCCCTCCTCCAGATCATCTATATAAATGGTAAATAGCTGACTGCATGGTTTCCTGTGGTTGCTCCGGTTTCCTCCCACAGTCCAAAGATATGTGGTTTAGGTTGATTGGCTATGCTAAATTGAGCCTAGTGTCAGAGGAATTAGCGAGATAAATATGTGGGATTATGGGAATAGGGCCTGGGTGGGATTGTGGTCGGTGTAGGCTCGATGGGCCAAATGGCCTCCTTCTGTACTATAGGGTGCTATGATTCTAAGGGTAATTAGGGATGGGCAACAAATGCTGGCCTTGCCAGTGATGCTCTCATCCCATGAAAAAAGGCAAAAAAGTGTTAAACAACAGCAACAATTTGTCTCTTTGAGATAAAACTACTTTGTCAAGAAGTCAAGAAAGGGAGGGAATATTTGGTGACTAAAAGTCAGATTGGGATAGGTTTTGAGGAGGTTTTTGATGGGCAGAGTGGTAACGAGGCTAAGATGTTCTGGGTTCCAAAATGGTTGAAAGTTTGACAGCCAGAGGCGAGTGCGAGTGGGCAAGTTGCAAAGGAGGCTAGAGTTAGAAGCATAGAGATTAAAACAGCAAGGAAAGAGCCAAATTAGTTTATAGAGGTGAACAGGAGCAATGGAGGATTTGTAGGAGTGGAAAAAAACCTTTAATGAGTGCTAATAAGGATCCAGTAAAAATTCTCACACACACAAGGGTAATAACAAAAGAGAACTTTGTGATGAAATAGCAATTTGACGGCAACATTTTGGATGTGTTTCAAGTTATATAGTACAGGACTCAGGAACCTAGCTGAAAAGTCATGAGAGTAATTGAATCTGATGGAAATGAAATGCACCGATACACATTGCAAGAGAGATGGAGAGGTTAGGTAATTAGCTGTAGATGCAAAATGACCATCAGTATCTCTCTCTCCATTAGTAAGAGAGACAATTGGTTATATATGTCCTGAGGGGCATGACGCTACTAGCATAGAATTATAGAGAAGCATAGAATCCTACAGACCAGGAGGAGGCCACTCAGCCCATCGAGTTTGCACTGACCACAATCCCATCCAGGCTCTATCCCCATAACCCTATGCATTTACTCCAGCTATTCCCCCTAACACTAAGGGGAAATTTAGCATGGCCAATCCACCTAACCTGCACGTCTTTGGACTGTGGGAGAAAACCAGAGCACCTGGAGGAAACCCATGCAGACAAGGGGAGAACATGCAAACACCACACAGGCAGTGACCCAAGCCGGGAATTAAACCTGAGTCCTTGGCGCTATGAGACAGCAGTGCTAACCACTGTGCCGCCCTGACCACTGTGCCACCATGCTGCCTGGGTGCACTGGTTTCCTCCCAGCCTCATAGAAGGCAGGCTTCCATGAGTGACTCAGTATGAAGATTGCAGGCAGGCTGTTGGCCTCATTCTGGATCCCCATCTAACCATCTAAGCTAACTGACACCAAACTGAGGAGTGGTGACACATGGCAGTCAGAGACATGGCTTCTTCTAAATGCCCCCTCTCTCCCATTTTCTGCATTGCAAAAGAGGACAACTCGATACCCATTTGCTGCAGGAATTTCTCTGTGGTAGCATGGTCCTGTTCAGGGTGTGGTTCCTGAGGGCCATGTGATGGGCTGGACCCGATGGAGTGTCGAGGCGGGAAGCTAAGCCAATTGAATGCCAGGGTGCGTACCCTAGGTCGGGAAGGATCAGCAGTTGGAGCCGGTAAGGAGTTGCGTAGAGACTCATCATTATTCTGTCTAAACATATTTGTATATATAGTTAATCATTGCTTTAGCAATAAAGCCTTTTGTTCTTAACCCTCGTTGATTTGTTCCAATTTCCATCTTGGTTGGCTAAGTGCTGACATCTTCTTCTCTCAGGTTGTTAAGGCTTTTGGAGCATTTATAGTGAAGCTGTGTCTCTTTCTGCTTCTTGTTGACACCACTAAAAACCAGTTTAGGGAAGAGAGTCACCTATCACATAGCGTTGGGCTAGTTTGAAAAAGTAGTCAGAATACTTGATTCTTTATTAAATGCAGCCCACGAAACAATTTATTTGTTTATGCAACCAAGAACGATTTTGTTTTGTAACATTGGAGAGAATATCACCCACTGATTGAGATGCATATTGACTGCATTTAAGGAATTTGGTATGGTGGCTCACAGCGCCAGAGACCTGGGTTCAACTCCAGCCTTGGGTAAATGTCTGTATGGAGTCTGCACATTCTCCCAGTGTCTGTGTGGGTTTCCTCCAGGTGGTCCGGTTTCCTCCCAAAGATGACTGAGTTAGGTGGATTGGCTATGCTAAATTGATCAGTTTTACATTGATTATGTTATTATTTCCTTTCATTATCACCACTAAAAAGGCATGTCCAATTAGACAGTGATTGGCGCATCTATTTTCTTATTAACAGGTTCATTGCTCTTAGCACTGTAACTTATTTCCAATCTCCTCATTTTGATGAATGTGAACACTAAAATGTTGGAATGCTGAAGTCTTTGCCCTATCTGATTATCAGCAATCTCAGTTAGACATTCCCAGGTAGAATATTCAGAAGGTTAACCTAACCATGAGACAATAAGATATAGGAACAAAATTAGGCCATTCAGCCCATCAAGTCTGCTCTGTCACTCAATCACAGCTGATAGTTTTCTCAACCTCATTCTCCCACCTTTTTCCCATAATCTTTGATTCCCTTACCAATCAAGAAGCTATCTATCTTTGTCCTTAAATGACCTGGCCTTCACAGTCTCTGTGGCCATAAGTTCCATTGATTCACCAGCCTCTACTGGAGAAATTCTTCCTCATTTCCTCATTTTAAAGAGTCATCCCTTTACTCTGAGGCTGTGCCCTTGGGTTCTGGCCTTTCTCACTAATGGAAACGTCTTCCCCACGTCCGCTGTACCCAGGCCTTTCAGTATCCTGTAAGTTTCAATGAGATTCCCTCCTCATCCTTCCAAATTCCATCGAGTACAGGCCCAGATTCCTCAAATGCCCCTCATACATCAAGCTTTTCATTCCTGGGATCATTCTCCTGAACCTCCTCCGAACCCTTTCCAAGGCCAGCACATCCTTCCTTAGAGATAGACCCCAAAATTGCTCGCAATATTCCACATGTGGTCTGGCCAGAGCCTTACAGAGTCTTAGCAGCACATCTTTGCTATTGTATTCTAGTTCTCTTGAAATTAGTACCAACATTGCATTTGTCTTGCTAAGTACCAAGTCAACCTGCAAGTTAACCTGAAGAGAATCTTAAAAATCTTCAAACCGAGCTGGAGTCTGACTAGTTTGCCATGTATTAGCATCTTTGTCAACATCCTGGTTTTCTATTGATCAAGCAACAAAATGTTATCTCCATCTGAATCATAGCCATTGACAGCAGGAACTGAATTTATCCTTGGTCTAATTTTGGCCAAATGAGGCCAGATTTTGATTATCACTGGGGGATCAGGGCATGTGAGGCATGGTGAAGAGATCTTTTACATTACGGCATGGGCCTACTTTGGTGCCCACAATATCCTGGGCTTCCCCAAATGAACATTCACCAGAAACAGTTAAAGAGCAAACTGAGATAGTGGGGCAAACTCTTTGGGCCCCTCCTTCATTCTTTCATGCATTCACACCCAAACTCAAGAAAGGACGAAAGGCTGGTAATGGGGTTAAACGTTAACTTTTCTTAGACTGAAGGGAGCGAGTGGAATGCAGGGTCGACCTGGTAATGCCATCTGATGATAATGGATACAATATCCTCTCCTTACCTTTGCAAAATGATCAATGGGTGTCAGGGCTGCTACTCTCCAACAGCTCCCATGATACTCTAGGCTAGCAGCTAGGAAGAAAGCAGACCCAGATTTCCACACAAAAAGCTGCAAGGGGTTAGGGCAGGGAATGTGGGATTTGCATCTGGAATCACTGGACAGGGGATTTTCTTAATACCCCATCAGTTTCTCCAGGGGACTTTATTAGGTCGAGTTTGCTATGTTGACATGAGAAGATCATGAGGGCCACTTCCTTCTTTTCCTTATTTTTTTAAAAAAAGAATGAAATAGATGATGAGACTCACCATTTTGAAGCCACCCCAGAAAAGTGCCCAAGATTTTAGATGAGAAAAGAAGATTCCCTTTAACCCTCATCCAGAATGCACCTGCTTCATTTAAGGGAGGGTGAGTGGACATGACCAGAATTGTACTCCATTCCTCCCAACTTTTACCGCAAAGTTCACTCAAATTCAGATGAAATTCAGGTGAATTCTACAGTAGTCAGCAGATCAACCAAGTTACTTCCCAGTTACTAGAGTTAACTGTTTGAAGTCAACTTCACGACTCCCAGAGTGGATTCAGTGCAGACTATTCTCTCCACACTATTGCTTCCTCTACCCTGCCCTAAAAAGATGCCCATATCTCAATCTCAGAAGAATAACCTAAGCAGCAACATGGCAAATTTCTCCATTTTGTACACTGTTTCAGTATGTTAAAGGTGACTGATAATAAATAAATTTACTTTGCATGGTTTACCCTATTGATAGGTTTTAATATGTAAATAACTGAACAGTAATCAGTAGCGAGGGTAACTTAAAGAACTCTCGCTTAATTCTCCATATTAAAATCCAACAGGAAAATATTACTTCAACAGACATGAGACAAGGCAGCATACGCTCCAGTATTCTAACCTCTTCCAGCTTTGTTGCAGTGTCATTGAACTGAAACATCAATTCTGACCGGAATTTTCCAGACGTTCCCACCAGCAGGATCTTCCAGTCCTGCCAGCACTGAACTCCCTGCGTTGGGTTTCCCACCGGGAGGGGTGCATAGAAGCCCATTTGACAGTTGCAGGGCTTTCTGATCCCTCTGTCTGCAAATGGTGGGCTGCGTCCACTGCCGTGTAATACCTCATGGGGGCATATGGAAAATCCCACCCTATGTTTCTCTCTCGACAGATACTGTCTAATCTGTCGAGCGTTTCCAGCATTTTCCGCTTGTAGTTCGGGGTTCTGCCTGATTTGTGGTTCATGATCCAAGCTGATAATTTATTAAATTAAACTTCTGGGTGAGAAATTGGGATATTTTTCACCCACTTTTTGGAGACCATAAATGGCCTTAAACCTCCAAAGTGTAATAGGAACGTAGGAACAGGAGTCGGCCACCCAGTCCATTCAGCGTGTTCTGCTATTTAATGAGATCACGGCAGACTGGTGGCCTAACTCCATTTACCTGCCTTTGACTCATACCCCTTAATACCTTTGCTTAACAAAAATTCAACTTGCTCAGACTTAAAATTAGCAAATAATCTAGTATCAAGTGTGGAAGAGAGTTCAAACCTCTACCACACATTGTGTGTAGAAGTGTTTCCTAACATCTCTCCCGAATAGTCTGGCCCTAATTTTAATGCCCCCTTGTTCTAGAACCTCCAACCAGTGAAAATAGTTTAATTTTATCTACCCTGAATTTTCCTGTTGGTATCTTGAAGATGTCGATCAAATCATCCCTTAACCTTCTAAATTCTAGAGAAATCAGGTCTAATTTGTATAATCTCTCCTCATTATTAAACCACTGAAGTCCAGGTATGATTCTTGTAAACCTACACTACTTCCAACGCCAATATATCCTTCCAATTGTGTGGTGCCCAGATCTGCTCATCGTACTATAAGTGGGGTCTATCCAGGGTTTTGTATAGCTGCAACATATTTAGCTGGATTTTATGGTCTCATTCAGGTGAGACCAGAAATACCTGCCCGAGGTCAACAGAAGTTTCTGTTGGTGGACCCTCGTCTGCACCAATTCCGTGGTGGGTGAGATAGTAGAGTTCTGGCCATAACTTCAGCATCTTTATACTCCAGTCCTCCAGATATAAAGACCAGCATCCATTAGCATTCTTGATTATTTTCTGCACCAGAACATCACATTTTAAAGATCTATGCACCTGGACTCCCAAATCTCTTTGGACAGCTGCTGTATTTAACTTCATACCATCTAGAAAGTACTCTGATCTATCCTTTCTCGGTCCAAAATTAATAGCTTCACACTTGCTTAGATTGAAATCCATCTGCCACTGTGTTTCCATTCACCCAGTCTATCAATATCCCTTTGTAAGTTTATGCTTTCATCGAACACTGGCTACAATGCCGCCTAACTTTGTGTCATCAGCAAATTTAGATATATGTCTTTCTATGAAATGGCCGTGGTAATTTTTTAACATTAATATTGAGATGACTGCAGATCTTTATCACTGCAGAAGATACTTTTACTAAAATATAGCTTGCACTGTGGGCAGAGTTGGTGATGGAGAAGTATTCTGAAAATTGTATTTTTGAGGCAAATCAGCCAATTTGCAGTATTCAGTTCCATTTACATAGATATTTTCCTGTCCCCTTTTATTACCCCTTGTCAGTCGCAGCTACAGTGTTGGGGGGCTGATTGATGAGGATTCCTGGCTGTTTGTTACAGTTTACTCCTCCTAATTCGAAGTTGCTTAATTTGAGTTATCTATCAATTTAAATAGTTTACCCACAAAGATCTCTTTTTGTGCCATTAATTTTCAGTTGTTTGATTTGCATTGCCAGATAATTTCATTTATTTTCCCAAGCACAAACTCTCTTTGAATTGGCAGAAGTAAGCCTTGCTCTTAATGCGACAGAGCTAACAAACTCCAGCTCAGTCATTGTGCACCGGTCTACCATTTACCACATGAAAGAGTGCAAGTCCACGTCTCAGACACCATGCAACTCACGCACATGTTGAAATTATTTAATTATATTTTAACTGACCCAAAATGACAAAGTTTCCTCAAACTTTATCATTGTCAACCTCTAAAAAAGATTGCACTCTGGATTGGAATTTAATTTAATGATGTAAAATCAGATCAGCAGTCCATTTTTGATTTGATTTGATTTATTATTGTCACATGTATAAAAATACAGTGAAAAGTATTGTTTCTTGCGCTATACAGACAAAGCTCTTTTTTAAAATTAATTTGTGGGACATTGGCGTCGCTGGCTGACCAGCATTTATCACCCATCCCTAGTTGCCCTTGAAGCCGAGTGGCTTGCTACGCCATTTCACAGGGCAGCTGAGAGTCAACCGTATTGCTATGGCTCTGGAGTCACATATAAGCCAGACCAGGTAAAGATGGCAAATTTCCTTCTCCACAGGACATTAGTCTGAACCAGATGGGTTTTTCTGACAATGGTTTCATAGCGCACAAGAAGTGTTCATAGAATACATAGCAGAGAAGGAAAGGAGATGGTACAGTACGTAGTATTAAAAGAATTACAGTCTCAAAAGCATAGAACGAGAGTCAAAGATAGAATTAGAGGCCATGCTGGGGCAGGTTACAAAAAGTCATCTTTCTCCGATGCCACCTTCAATCTTACTTCACTCCCCAATGCCATCAACAGAAAGAAAAATCTGGAGAGATATAAAATCGGGTCTTGACTCACTAACAACCATTCTCCACTATCGCACCAAGTCAAGATCCACTTTACTGAAATGGGAAGAAATTCTCTGGCTGCTCTTCACCATGACGTCAAATTGTAACTATTGCTACATCTAAGAAATTTGTTTCCAAGGCTAGGGTGCTTGTGGTCAACCTGACCCATCACTAGCACAATTTGTAAAGTCACAGGAAACATGTGAGCAATTTCCTGATAGTCCCAGGCTATGGTTGATGTTAACTGCCGCTGGTTGGTTTAATTTACGTTCTAATTACTGGTGTGGTACTTGTTCCCCGATGAGGCATTTGAACATAGAAGATAGAACAGGACAGAACAGGAGCAGCCCTTTGGCCCACAATGTTGTGCCAAACAAGACACCCAATTAAACTAATCTCTTCTGCCTGCCCATATCCCTCTATCCCTTGCATATTCAAATTCTTATCTAAAAGCCCCTTAAATACCCCTATTATATCTGGCTGCACCACCACCCCTGGCAGTGCGTTTCAGATACTTACCACTCTCTGTGTAAAAAAACTTGCCTCTCACATCTCCTTTGAACTTTCCCCCTCTCACCTTAAGAGCGAGCTCCCTAATATTAGACATTTCAACTCTGGGAAAAAGATTCTGGTTGTCAAACCTATCTATACCTCTCATAATTTTATAGATTTCCATCAGATCTCAGCCTCCACCGCTCCAGAGAAAACAATCGTCATTTGTCCAGCCTCTCCTAAAAGCACATACCCTTTAATCCAGGCAGCATCTTGGTAAACCTCTTCTGTACCCTTTCCGAAGCCTCTACATCTTTCCTGTAATGTAGTGACCAGAACTGAAAGCAACATTCTAAGTATGGCCAACTAAAGTTTTATAAAGCTGCAACATGACATCCTGACTTTCATACACAGTGCCCTGGTCAATAGAGGCAAGCATGCCATCTGCCTTTTTTTACCACCCTATCTGCTTGTGTGGCCTCTTTCAGGGAGCTATGGAGTTGAACCCTAAGATCCCTCTGTACCTCAATGCCATTAACTATATACTTACCCTTAACATTTGATCTCCCAAAGTGCAGCACCTCTCACTTGCCCGGATTAAATTCCATTCTGAAATGGTCACCATCAAGTGCTCTGCCCGAAGGCAGGCCCCTGGCTCACTGACCTCTCCATGACTCTCTGTCCTGTGCCAGTCTTTTCATTTCCTGGCAACATCCCTTCGATTTTCAAGCCATCTGGCACTTGTATTCCCTTCCTTCCTCTTTCTCTGTTTTCTTGAAATCCTCCGTCCGTAATGTCATTTACTAGTCCGTCTCCTCTTGAGATGTGCCTCGCCCCGTTCTCTCCATCTGCTTCTAATTATGTTCAGCAAGTTTCTTAGCTCGCTCACTCTCCTCAGCACTCTATCACTTGTGACCTTTTCTTGATAGCTGATCCCTTCCCTTCTCCTCCAAACCCACATTTCAAAGCTTCTTTAGCAAGTTGTTCTTCCTTTTCTGTAAGATCCAAGTCTTACATTCACACAAGTCAACACTCCAGATCTAGCTCTTTGCAAGCTGCTTCTTGAGCTGTTTATTTGGCTTTCCAGCCTGCAACTGTCTCTTACAAAATACCGTCTTTCTCATTGCTACCCTTCTTGTTTCCTTGATGCACCTTCCATCTGCAGCTATTATGCCTCCTAAGTGCTTAAATTCTTGCAGCTGTTCTAATTCTTTTCCTTCTCTGAATATATGAATATTTCTTGGTAATTTTGAGACATGTTTTATAATGTTCACTAAATTTTATGAGTAGGCTTACTTTAACACTGCAATGAAGTTACTGTGAAAATCCCCCAATCGCCACACTTCGGCACCTATTCTGGTGAGACATACAGACACACACAGATCCGCAGATAAGCACACACAGACACACACGTAGACATACAGACACACAGACACACACACACGCAGGCACATGTAGATATACAGAGACACACACGTGCCGATACACACACACACACACACGTACACATACAGGCATATAGACAGACAGACACACACGTAGACATACATACACACGTAGACCCACAGACAAGCACACACAGGCACACACGTAGACATACAGACACACATGGATATACACACGCAGGCACACGTAGATATACAGAGACACACACATGTGTGCAGATGCACACACGCATGTCCACATACAGACATATAGACAGACACACACACACATGTAGATCCACAGACAAACATACACAGACACACATATAGACATACAGACAGACAGACACATGTAGGTACATATAGATATACAGACACATATGCACAGATGTGCAGATACACATACTTACACACAAACACAAACACACACACACACACACATAGATATACAGACATACACAGACAAACAAATACACAATGCTTGATGTGAGGAGACATAACCGCCCCCTGCTCCTAATACACAAGCAGTTCCCACTAAAAATCTGAGTGCTGCAATGGAAGTTCAGAAAGATATTACTGTGGCTCAGCATATCAATACTCTAAGAGGACCTACAGTGTTTTATAGCAATCCAACAAACTGTCTTCTAACCCAGAATATGAGGGTCACTGAGACAGCAGCCCATAGGAGTGGCAGCGGCTCTGTGGAGTATGGGCTTGATATCTCTGTTGGTAGCATTCATTCTGTTAGTCCTCCCACTCTGGCAATGCCCTTGTTGTTGTCAGAGAGCCAGCTCAGACAATGCTACCCATGCAGAGATGATACAGGCTGAACCAGGCCAGGGCCACTTCAGCTCACCCTCCAAGACCATCGACTGTTCCTCTGCTGACAGTCAGCAGTCTTCTGCCAGCAATGCTGCAGCAACTGATTTTCTTTGTTGCCAGTTGGGAGACACAGGATAGAATCATAGAAACCCTACAGTGCAGAAAGAGGTCATTCGGCCCATCAAGTCTGAACCAACTCTCCAACAGAGCATCTAACCCATAGCCACACCCCACCTGATCCCTGTAAGTCTGTATATTTACCTGCTAATCCCCTTAACCTTGGGACAATTTAGCATGGCCAATCCACTTCACCCGCACATCTTTGGACTGTGGGATAAAATTGAAGCACCCGGAGGAAACCCACACAGACACGGGGAGAACATGCAGACTCCACACAGACAGTGACCCAAGCTGGGAATTGAACCCGGGTTCCTGGCGCTGTGAGGAAGAAATGCTAACCACTATGCTACCGTGCCGCCCATAGATCTGCAATGGAGGGTGGAAGAAGATTCAGCAGGATCTTTAAGAGGGGTTTGAATCTCTCTTTAAAAAGGAAAAATTTGCAGGGTGGCATGGTGGCAAAGAGGTTAGCAATGCTGCCTCACAGTACCAGGGACCTGGGTTCAATTCCGACTTGGGTCACTGTTTGTGTGGAGTTTGCACATCCTCCCCGTGTCTGCGTGGGTTTCCTCCAGGGGCTCCGGTTTCCTCCGACAGTCCAATATGTGTGGGTTAGGCTGATTGGCTGGGCTAAATTGCCCCTTTGTGTCAGGGGGATTAAAAGGGTAAATATGTGGGGCTACAGGGATAGGGGCTGGGTGGGACTGCGGTTGGTGGAGACGTGATGGGCCAAATGGCCTCCTTCTGCACTATAGGGATTCTATGATTCTAATGGAGAAAGTGCGAGTTGGTATCTCTTTCAGAGAGCTGAGATAGCCATGAAGGGCCAAATAACCTCGGTGGTGAATGATACCATGAAGAGTGAGAATAGCCAGCAATGGAATTGTTTAAAGACCCTTCCCTGTGCTGAATTTGCCATCTGGAATGGCACAGATCGTAACCCTAGGCCATGATTTGGCCATGCTAAAGGGAAAATACCGTTCTGCAATTGTTGTTTGGGATAAGATTTCTTTTCCAAGTTGTCCTTCAAGCACAATTTACGTTTACAATTTAATTTTCTCTAATTTTCTGCTGCTTTTTGTATTTTGCAATATTTCCCTGCCAATATTTTTCTGCGTCAGTCCTGCTTCCCAGTTAAGCAGGATCACAGGATTCCTCAGAGAATCTCCGATCGCACTGCATGATTTAGATAAGGAAGATAATTCCAGGAGGGGACCAAACGTCTTCAATGGAACATTTATTTGACAAATGAATCAGTGAAAACAAAATGTAAGATGTGAAGTACGGTTCCTGAGAGGAGAGGACAGTGTGTTAATGAGAGATGAGTAGAAATTGGCAGGGGTATTTAACATGCATTTCAATTCTGTGTTCACAAAAGACAAGGGCACCTACATTCATTCTAGCTTTCCTTCTAGAGATGCAGTGTAGACATGACAGCAGAACTGAAGCAGCTGGAGTGGCATACCTAAATGCATCTCCTACATGCATCCAAAGATTGGGGGTGCGTTGGCACGCTGGTTAGCACTGCTGCCTCACAGCACCAGGGATCCGGGTTCAATTCCAGCCTTGGGTCACTGTCTGTGCGCAGTTTGCACATTTTCCCCATGTCTGCGTGGGTTTCCTCCAGGTGCTCGGATATCCTCTCACACTCCAAAGATGTGCGGGTTAGGCTGATTGGGCAAGCTAAATAGATGCTTAGGGCAGGATTTTCCTATCCTGCCCACTAAGGGAATCATAGTGATGGGGGCGGAGGGGCAGACCATGCAAAAGTCTATTGACCTCGGGAGGGATTTTTCAGTCTTGGAGTGGGCATGGCCAGAAATTCCCATTCTTATCATAGAATCCTACAGTGCAGAAGGAGGCCACTTGGCCCATTGGGTCTGCACCAACCACAATCCCACCCAGCCTCTATAGTTAATCCTATGGGGTGGCACAGCAGCACAGTGGTTAGCACTGCTGCTTCACAGCTCCAGGGTCCTGGGTTCGATTCCCAGCTCGAGTCACTGTCTGTGTGGAGTTTGCACATTCTCCTCTGCTTGGGTTTCCTCCGTGTACTCCGGTTTCCTCCCACAGTCCAAAGATGCGCGGATTAGGTTGATTGGCCATGCTAAGAAATTGCCCCTTAGTGTCCAGGGATGTGTAGGTTAGAGGGATTAGTGGGTATAATATGTTGTGATATGGGGATAGGGCCTGGGTGGGATTGTGTTCAGTGCAGACTCGATGGGCCAAATGGCCTCTTTCTGCACTGTAAGATTCTATAATGTCAGGGCGATTAGCGAGGTAAAGTGTTCTGAGCATTGGGCCTGGGTAAGGCTGTTGTTCGTGCAAACTCGATGGGCCAAATGGCCTCCTTCTGCAATATAGGATTCTATGATTAAGAGGTTGAATGAGTGAGATCATGGTGTCACAGATGCCAAGAGACTGTTGCAGTAGGCCGGCAGTAAAATTGACAATGGCTGAGCAGGGAATGCTTTCCTCATTTATTCCTGAAAGGCAAGTATTGGGAAGTAAGATGGGCCCTTTCCTGGAGCTATTTAAAGGGCCACTCAACATGTTGCAAATAGGTTGCTTTCAACTCTTTCGTGCTCTGTTGGTGGAAACATTGTGGCGAGATGCTGGAAGAGTTTGAAAATCTCTGCTGATTACAGAGGGGCAGAAAATGACATTAACTTGTAGTTGTGGGGACGTTAGTTAAAGTGTCACTTGCTCTGAAGCATGATCAAGAAATGCAGAGGAAGTGACAGAATAGAAGATCAGTGTATTACTTAAAGAAGAATTGAAAAGCAGTATATTATTTAAATAGGGAGAGGCTGCCAAACTCTACGGTGCAGAGGGATCTGGATGTCCTGGTACACAAGTCTCAAAGAGTTAGTGTGTCAGCACAGCAAATGGTCCAGAAGGCGAATGGAATGTTGGAACTTATTACAAAAGGCATTGAGAATAGAAATAGGCAAGTGGCACTACAGCTGTAGAGAACATTAATGAGAGAATATCTGGGTTGATTGTGTCAAATAGCCTATTTATCTATTGGCATTTCCATGTCCTTCAGTGATGTCCAGGGTAATTTGTGTGCAACTTGGACCACACTTCCTACGTAGCTGGGCACATCAGGGAAAATCCATCTTCATCGCTTAGCTTCACTTGGCTTCACAAGAATGGTTGTCACAGCTGTTCCACCTGCTTCAGAATAAGGTGCAGACAGCTTTCCAAAGATGACTGGTTCTTCCTGTAAGTATGAAGGTTATTGTAGCATTGAAGCTTTTTGTTTTGGGATCTTTCCAAGCCACTGCAGAGCACATCTGGAACATCAGGCAATCAACAGCGCATAATATATTGAGCACGCGACAAGCAGCTTGTTTGCAAGGGCAATAGCCTTGTCATTTTTCCCTTCGGAAAGGAAGCATCAATTAGACAGGGCATGGGGTTTTCACTGAGTTGCAGACAATGTTCCCTGCAAAATTCTGTTGTGCATTTTCAATGCTTGGTGCCTTCAAATATTTATTCCACTGTTGTGCACGTGTGGTATTTAACACAATGGGAATTGCATGGTGCCTTCCAGTCTGCTGTATGGTCACACATGCAACTTAGTGGGAACATTGCTGAGTAAATGCATAAGGTAACTTTCATGAGAACCTTTGGGCTCCCCATATCAGCTCCATACTTTACATAAACAGGAAAGGGTCTGCATTCATTACTGTTCAGGACTGTTCACATGGTACCGAACCACTAAAACATAAGGGCCTGGTTAGCACTGCTGCCTCACAGCACCAGGGACCTGGGTTGTATTCCCGGCTTAGGTCACTGTCTGTGTGGAGTCTGCATGTTCTCCCCGTGTCTGTGTGGGTTTCCTCCGGGTACTCTGATTTCCTCCCACACTCCAAAGATGTGCCGGTTAGGTGCATTGGCTATGCTAAATTCTCCCTCAGTTACCCGAACAGGTGCCGGAGTGTGGCAACTAGGGGATTTTCAAAGTAATTTCATTGCTGTGTTGATGTAAGCCTACTTGTGACTTAAAAATAAACTTTAACTTGCCACATTCACCTGCAGGAAGAAACTATGAAACAACAAAAGTGTGCATACAAAAGAGCAATGGTTGTGCACAGAGTTTTAAATTGTACTTTACTGAAGGTGCAAAAGTTCATAGCTTGGTTTGTGCTACTTTGGATTGACTCAGTGGAAAAAAATGAGCAAAGGTTTCCTGCTAAAACCAAAGAAACCATCTTTATTTTCAAGAAGAAACTCGGATGACTGCATTGATTCAGTTGGTGACCAAGTCTCCATATGACTTGCACCTTTCATAGAAGGTGTTTGCAGGTCCCTCCTTGCACATGTGGAGTGACCCTGCCTTCTGTACAACTTGGGTTACATTAACTACACTTTTGCCATTTTCCCAAAATTAGCCCATACCACGGTCCCACTGGCTCTGACCACACTCTAAGCTGGACTTATATAGTCCATATTCATTTGCATAAAATTCTTGCACATGGCATGGATTGGCAATCTTCATTTCACAATCTCAACATGATTTAAGCCCTGGATTTGGAGCTTAAAAAATTGATATATGGGATGATTCTCTCAGTCTGCCAGGAAACATAAGTGGAGCCACTGCTCCAAGCATCTCCAGGACCAAGATTTCCTGTGCGGAAATTTGTCTTTGCATTTCATTAATGTCTCCCTCCCATCCCTCCTGCCCCTGCACCCTCTTCCCCCGCACCCCACGACTAGGAGTGTTTCACTCTAGTGGGGTCAGCAATGGCTACCCACTAATAGGGAGCTGGCAGCCTGACCCTGCTGGAGTGAAGGGGGCCATGGAGGCCCCCAGGAGGTTGAGGGTAAGGGGACTGCCTTCTGTGCATTGCCAGTTGGCAGCGTCAGCCTGGTCCCCTAGCGCAGCCCAAGGGACAAAATGGCAATGCCCAAGGGGCACCTTGACACTGCCCACAGGGCATTGGGCAGTGCCAAGGGGGTGGGGCCTAATTTTCCAGCCTATCAATATCCTGCTGTAATTTCTGACAATGTTCATCGCTATCCGCAACTCCAGCAATCTTTGTGTCGTCCGCAAACTTACTAATCAGACATCTTCTTCCAAATCATTTGTATATATCACAAACATGAGGAAAAACATTTTTATGCAAGAGGTGATAGGTGTCTGGAATTCGCTGTCTGAGTTGGTGGTGGCGCCAGAGACACTGGTCCTGGATCTGCACCCTAAGTGCTGTAAGCTACAGGGCTATGGGCCAGAGGCAGGAAGGTGGGATTAGAAATGGTACCTGGGCGTCTTTGGGCTGGCATAGATAAGATGGGCCAAGTGGCCTCCTTCAGTGCTGTATCATTTCTATGGTTTGATGGAACTGGATGCAGCATCTGACCTGTTTCTATGTGACATTTTCTATGTAATTCTCTGCATGTATTAAAACATTAATCAGAAGGCGAAAATATTTCCCCTATTGTGGAATATTCCTATCAGAATGAGAGAGATGAAGATGTCCTCAGTGATGTTTCAGCAACTGAATTATTGCACTTTTATGAGATTCCCCTGCAAGCAACGCTGAGACGTTTGTTTATCCATTTAGTTTAAACGGGTTAATAAAAGCTTTAAACAGTGTTCAAATAGCACAGACACATCTTACATGGGCTTGAAGATTGCTGACAGCGATTTTGTCTCATTAGTTCCTTAGCAACAACATCTCAGTGGTCCGTCATTGTGGACAAGGTAATGGCCCAAACAGTTTAGTTCTTGCTGTTTACGCTTCTTGAAGTAATGAGCCCCTTTCAAACCAATGCAGCGTTTTTTTTTTAGGTGAAGTTAATCAATTTTGTGCTGTCAACGCCTCCTGAACATGCTTTGTGGTACACTTTGCGCAATTACATGTGTTCAGCACCAACTAGGGGCTGAAGGTCTCGAGCAGGAGGAAGCAGTTTCGCTGTCAACGTAGGTGTCCTTTCTCACAACAAAGAGAACCCATCTCAGTGGTGCTGCAGTAAAACAGAACACAATTTACCAAGATGAGCTTCAAAGCTGCAACAAGCTGGATTAGTCTGAGCCACAGCATCCCTTTAAAAAAAAACTAGCTGCTTTCAGAAATTCAGACGTTAATTGGGTCTCTCAGCACCATGTCCACAGTTGGATTCAAGCCTAATTTTCTAGCTGTCAGCATCCTGCACACTGCACACAGTAGGGCAGAGAATTAATGTGCCTGTAAACATTTTATACTGTGTCCCTGCATTACTTCACTTTCTGCAAAGAGGAGAGGTTCTTTACAACAAGCGGAATAAGCACATTTTAGTTACAGGGCCAACTTTTCTATAGGTGTTCGACAATTTTTGACAAAAACAGAGTATTACTTCTTCATTCATTTTCTTTTTAAACAGCCCCTACTCCTTTCAAGATGGGCGGCATGGTGGCACAGTGGTTAGCACTGGCTGTCTCACTGTGCCAGGGACTTGGGTTCAATTCCAGACTGTCTGTGTGGAGCTTGCACTTTCTCCCCATGTCTGCATGGGTTTCCCCCAGGTGCTCTGGTTTCCTCCCACACTTCAAAGATATGCGGGTTAGGTTGATTGGCCATGCTCAACTGACTCTTTGGAGGGGTTTTCCCGTCCCGCCCGCAGGGGCGGGGGGCAGACTATTCAAATGTCCACTGCGCATGGGCTTTTTTGGGGTGAGCGTGGCTGAAAAATCCCACCCTTAGGTGTCAAAAGCATTAGTGGAGTAAATACATTGGGTTATGGGGATAGGGCCAGAGTGAAACTGTTGTTGGTACAGGCTGGATGGGCTGAATGGTCTCCTTCTGCACAGTAGGGATTCTATGAATTCCATAAAGACATCTTGGACAACTAGTAGGCTTCAATTCATCTTGTATCTCCTGAATATCTTGATACGTGATTGTCAAATCATGAAAGATTTGGATGAGCAATGGCTAAATAATTGTTCTATATTTGGTGTTGGCTAGGTAGCAAAAATAAAAAAAAGACGGCAGTAACTTGCATTGCACTTTCTTCAGCAATCACCAGAAACCTTAGCCAGCTAGCTTTCTGAACTAGAGATAATGCTTGCGTAGATGTAGCACTGAGTCATTCTTAATAACACTCAACAAAGCGCCAGCTGTCAAATTTGATCACCGTTCAAGGTCTATCTATCCAAGCGGCTTTTCACTCGGTATCCTGAAAGAAATATCCAGCACCAAATTTAGATGCATGACCAGCCTAATTGGGTAAGTCTTGAACAAAATTGCCTGATTCAGGCTGCTGGCCCAGTCACTAATCATCGGCTCCAGAATTCATCTGGGTTGAGATTAAGATGATAACCAGTGCTGCAGTGTGTCACCCCACTTCCAAACAACTACACAGCCCCCTCATCTGTGTAGATCAATGAATGGAATGTATTGCTGGCCAAATAAAGGAAAGAATTTCATCGATTGTAGAAAGGCAGCATCACACAGTACAGACACAGCCTTTTGGCTCACGCAGTTGGTACAGGCTCATTGAAAGATCTGCCGATCAGTCTAACTCTCCATCCCCTTTTCAGAAAACTCTGCACATTTCTCCTCTTCAGGTATTGATCCGATCTATTTTTCACAGTTACCATAGAACCGACTTCCATCGTTTCCCAATGGTGTCGAATGGTGACCGATTCCCTTGTCTTTGAAAGCAGCACTTGGAGCCAGAATTCTTAAGATTTTCATTTTTCATCGGATGGACAGCAAGAAAGAACATCATGAAAGAGGGAGAGAGAGAGAGAGAGAAAACTCCGTCGGGGGACAGCTCCATTAGAGGGACAGCTCCATCAGGGGGACAGTTCCATTAGAGGGACGGCTCCATTAGACTGATGGTTCCTTCAGGGGGACAGCTCCATCAGGGGGACAGCTCCATCTGAGGGACTGTTCCATCTGGTGGACAGCTCCATCGGGGGGACAGCTCCATCAAGGGGACAGCTCCATTAGGGGGACAGCTACATCAGGGGGACAGCTCCACCTGAGGGACAGTTCCATCCGATGGGCAGCTCCATCGAGGGGACAGCTCCATCAAGGGGACAGCTCCATCAGGGGGATAGCTCCATCGGGGGGGACAGCTCAATCTGAGGGACAGTTCCATCCGATGGACAGCTCCATCGGGGGGACAGCTCCATCAAGGGGACAGCTCCATCAGGGGGATAGCTCCACTGGGGGGACAGCTCCATCTGAGGGACTGTTCCATCCGAGGGACAGCTCCATCCAAGGGACAGCTCCACACTGCAATCCCTACATAATAGATATGTGCAACATCGCAATCATAGCTAGCCTGACAGCTGCAGTAAGTTAGTTAGGAGAGGAAGCAGTGAGTCACAGTGCACAGGTGAGGATGAACATGGTGCTTACAGAATGTGCAAGCGTGCCTGATGCCAGCCTAAAATGCTGATTTGGTGAAAATGGCGTACCAATAAATTGGATCCTTGCCCCTTTTGATCTGCCTCAATATGACTGCAAGTGGACATCCTCTTTATTGTCTCATTGTCAACTCCTTTACTATAAAATAATTAAATGTTAAATCGGTCGTGTTGAGCTTTTATTTATGCCAGGGCTGGCAAACGCATAGTGGCATAGTGATTAGCACTGCTGCTTCACAGCATCGGGGACCTGTGTTCAATTCCTGGCTTGGTCACTGTCTATGTGGAGTTTGCACATTCTTGCCATGTCTGCGTGGGTTTCCTTGGGGTGTTCCGGTTTCCTCCCACAGTCCAAAAATGTACAGGTTTGGTTTGATTGGCCATGCTAAAATTGTCCCTTAGTGTCCTGAAGTGCGTAGGATAGAGGGATTAGTGGGTAAAATATGTAGGGATATGGGGGTAGGGCCTGGGTGGGATTGTGGTCGGTGCAGACTCAATGGGCCGAATGGCCTCTTTCTTTACTGTAGGGATTCTGTGAATTCTGAATGTAATGCTTTACTGGAGTGGTTAGCGTGTTCTATTCACTGCCTGAAAACCTGGTGCCTTCTGATTCAGTGCATTTTGCTAACCTTTAGTTCTCTTCGCTCCATGTACATCCATCTTGTTTGCACTTGCCATGAACTCCATTACTAAAATCTCACAATATTTGTATGGTTAGGTAGTGAAGTTGACTTGGGCAGTGCAATGGCACAGTGGTTAGCACTGCTATCTCATAACGCCAGGGACCAGCGTTTGATTCCTGGCTTGGGTCAATGACTATGTGGATTCTGCATGTTCTCCCCATGTCTGCACGGGTTTCCTTTGGGTTCTTCAGTTTCCTCTCACAGTCCAAAAGATACGCTGGTTAGATGCATTGGTCACGCTAAATTCCCCCTCAATGTAACGGAACAGGCGCCGGAGAGTGGCGACTAGGGGATTTTCACAGCAACTTCATTGCAGTATTAATGTAAGCCTATTTGAAACATTAATAAATCAACTTTAACCAATTGGCTGGTGATGCAGAGAGATGCCAACAGTACGGGTTCAACTTCCGTATTGGCTGATGACAATCCTGGGGGCCCTGCCTTCTCAACTTTGCCCCTCGTATGGTGGCCCTCAGGTTAAATCACCACCAGTCAGCTCTCCCCCTCAAAAGGGGACAGCAACCTATGGTCACCTGGGAATATGTCAACATTGCCTTTATAGAAACACGGCACGGTAGCACAGTGGTTAGCACTGCTGCTTCATAGCTCCAGGGTCCTGGGTTCGATTCCTGGCTTGGGTCACTGTGTGTGTGGAGTTTGCACATTCTCCTCATGTCTGCGTGGGTTTCCTCCAGGTACTCTGGTTTCCTCCCACAGTCCAAAGATGTGCGGGTTAGGTTGAGTGACCATGCTAAGAAATTGCCCCTTAGTGTCCAGGGTAGTGGAGGTTAGGGGGATTAGTGGATATAATATGTAGGGATATGGGGGTAGGGCCTGGGTGGGATTGTATCTGGTGCAGACTCGAAGGGCCTCTTTCTGCATTGTAGGGTTCTTTGGTTCTTCTCTTCTTTAACATGTAACTCACTTTACACGATTTCAGCCTGCATAATCTCATAGACTTTCTCTCCACAATCCACAATATCTTTCTGCTGAATTTACTTCCAACAGCTCTTGCTAAATTTCCTTTAAATACTCATTGATGTCATCTGTCAGGCTACTTTTTGTTAGCTTCTGTTAGCCTATGACACTACACAGCCTCAGGGAACTTCTTCTTGCTTGTTATCTCGATTTTCTTTATCCCAACTACCTTCAGATTCCAAATCTGCCAGTTGTTAATCCATTTGGGAACAGTTCTTTAAACATTTCTTAATCTCAATAACCCTATTGGGTATCTTCTTTCCAATATATGAATAATGTTGTTCCAAAAAGCTTCACTTCACGGCTGCAATTCTCCCATCCCAACCTGCAACTTTTCTGTTGGGATGCATGTCGCTGGCCTCGTTCCGAGATTTGCGTATGTGCTGGGAATGCATGCATATCTCCCAGAGCTGGCAAACAGTCACCAGTCAGATCACGCTGGAAACCGGCAGGAAGACAGGTAAGTCATTTGAATCCATTTTAAACGTATTTTAAATATGTTTTCAATGTAATTATTGGGAACTTTCCAGTCCCAATTGATCTCCCATCCCACCAGGAGTACTTCATTCCGGCGGGATTCTGGCAGGGTTCAGACTAGCTCCCCACATTCGGGGAATTAGCAGGAGATCCCACCAGAATGAAAGGAGGCAGGAATCAGGCCCCCCATGGTCAGGCAGTGGGGGGTGGTGCTCCCTGGGCATGGGCACCTGGCAGTGCCAGCCTGTGCCCCGGCACTGCCCAAGGGGCAAAGTGCCCATGCCCAGGGAGCACCTTGGCACTGTCCACTGAGCATTGGGCAGTGCCAAGGGCATGGGGCTATTGTGGGTGGGGCCTAAGGGCAATTGATGAGGGTGGGGGTGGGGGATCCCACTGCCAATCTACCTGCCAAACAGTCTGTGCTAGAGGGAGGCCAGCGATTGTTGTGGGCTGCCCGGGGGAGCCTGCCTGCGGGGGAGTCCGACCCCAGGGGGATCAGTGGAGGGGCACACACCTGACGAAGGAACAGTGTTTCCGAAAGCTTGTGGGTTTACTATCAAATAAACTGGTTGGACTTTAACCTGGTGTTGTGAGACTTCTTACTGTCCTCATTCTCTCCCCAGATCACCAAATTTCCCCTTTATTGGTTAAAGGATGTTTTAGCTGAGCAGTTAACCAGTTTACTTCAAAATGTATTGAATTATGTTCGAGGTTTATCGAATGAAATTAAATTTCAACAGCTGCCATGGTGGGTTTTGAACCCATACCTCCAGAGCAATAGCCTGGGGCTCTGGATTACCTGTCCAGTGACATTACCACTATGTCAACAGCAACACCCAACCAATCTGAGTTCTGCAGACACAGTCTCCATCAAGCTAACACGTTTTCAGAATTTCCTTAACTCTGCTCATGGTGGTCTTCATTGTGGAAATCTACCAGTGCTTTCGTCAAGTATTAGAAAAGCTGTAGCAACTGTGTATTTTCCTATTCCCGACTTCTGGATCTAGCCCCTGTCCGCTTCAGCCTGGTTGCACTTCACCACTGGTATATCTCAGCTCAAATGGCGCTATGCCTCTTTTTCTGGTTTCAATCAGCTTCAGTTTCCGCAGCAACCTGAAGTTTCCATTTCAATCTTTGTTTTAGTTTTTCTAAAAATCCTGCAGATTCACTTTCCCTTTCAGTTAGCTGAAGTTTCCATTTCCATTCCAGTGAGGGTCTATCCAAAAGAAAAATACCAGTTTGGCACCATAGTTCTTGTAGGCAAAGCCTTGGAAACTACAGATTTCATTAGAATAGAGATTATCGAGAAAAAAAACGGAGTTATTTCGGTCATTCAATAAGCTGTGACAATAGAGCCCTGCTTAAAGGCCACATCAATGTCACAATGAGCCAATGAAGGCCAAGAGTTTCTTGGACAAACAACGTAAAGAAATGGACCAACATGAGCTATCAGGACAGTTTGAGTCAGACTGATTGGCACCAACCACCAACAAGAAGGAGGAACCTAGGAAACAAAATGGCCCTAATATCAATCTCCAAGCTGAAACATCTTTTCTCTGTCTAGTGTATCTGAATACAAATGGGTTATAAGTAATATAATGAATGTTCATGGTTCTCATTAAACCTGAAAAAGACTTGAAAAACATGTGAGGTCAAGTTAGTTTATTTGTTGTACCTGTACTTTTTTAGTTATTTCTGGTATTGTGAGACCATGCTTTGGATCAAAAGTTGCTCTGTGAATTTATTGGCAGGAAAGCGCTCCTTCAAGGCAAATTCCAGTGACTTGGGATTGGATTGAAAGAGGGCGGCCCATTTGCATCACTGTACCTTCTACATTCCAAAAACCACTGGAATGGAGACAACCTGTGTGAAAAGTGCCCCAGCAACAATGGTTTTGGAAGAAGATGAATGGGGTCCATCTCCTATCCTATTAGCAATGCAGTCAACTTTTCACCTGGTACTCAACCAGTTGGAAACCAAACACTGGACATTACTTAGATAATGGGATTCTGATTAATTCCCAGCCATGATCTAATTAAATCACAATTGGAATACATTAGCCATGATCTTATTTGGATCACTGGGAGGTGAGAGAATGTCATGTGACAAGCCAACCTTCTTGTGTGTTTTAAGTACTTGCTTACACTGCATGACAAATAACTGAAACGCTGAAGGAACAAGACTCTGAGTGGGTTCCTTTTCTCTCTCTCTCTCTCTCTCTCTCCATCCAGCTTGGAAGTTTTGACTATTTAAGTACCATAGAGATTTTATAGATGGTTCTATAGATACAGCTCTTGGGGCTATTGAATTTGATGATCAGCCATGATCAAAATGAATGGTGGAGCAGACTCAAAGGGCTGAATGGCCTACTCCTGCTTCTAATTTCTATGTCTAGAAAGAACTCAATCTGTCTCCTGAAAAACAGATGAATCATACATCATCTACAGCTTTACACATGGGATCACTCAGTGTAGACAGCATGATCATAGAATTCAGCCTGATACCAAGCACGTCACCATCCCTTATTTTGTTGGACCCTGAACTAGTGTGTGCATGTGTATATGTCAGAACACTTCGTAATATCCCTAGACTATAAAAGTATAATTGGGAGCTGTTACCCCCCCACCAGGTTCCGAATGGAGGTTTATCGCTGACAGGCTGAATATTATTCATGGAATAAGCATTCTATCTCCTTGAAAGCTGCAGTAGTTTCACCATCGAACATTAAAGAAAACAACTCCCAAACTACCAACCTTGTTCCCTGACAAAGCCCTTGTTTAGGAGTCAAACTTCTTAGAAATATTCGAAAATTTCCTTTCTTTATTCTACATCTGTGTACTGATTTCTGCAGAGAAGCTCTTGAGAGTGATCTCATCTTCATTGTTATAGGAATCAATGCTTATGTATCCTTTTAATTCATTGGACAGCTTTTCAAAAATGTTCTCATTTAAATCCAGCAAATTTTCATCATTAGCACCAAAAACAGCTTTTGAATAAGTTACGTTGAATAATTGTCCCATTTTGTCATTCTTCACCAACTCCATTGTCTCATTCCTCCCTCCCGAATTCCGGGTGTACTGAGCGGGGCACTGCACATGCACCGATCTGTCAATGGTTGAGGACTCTGCGTCAACACTCGGAGTTTAGAAGGATGAGGTGACAGCTCAGTGATAGTCACTGAGCTGTCGTGGTGCCCGTCTGCTGGTCCAGTTTTAAGCACACACAACGACGCGAAGTACTAGGCCACTCTCGAAACATCCAAGAGCAGCCCACGCACGACCCACCGTGTGCATGCCCCTCGTTTGACAACAAGGTGGACCGACACCTGTGGATTAAAAGTGACAAAACATTAACATGTAATATTACATTTCTAGTGTCGTCCCGTGGCTCTGACCCTTTTTAATACCGTCTTCTATAACCCTCCATCCCTGTTTCACTCATGTGTCTATCTAAGTAAACCTTAAACAAGTCCAACGTGCCTGCCTCCACCACCTTACTTGGTAGCGCGTTCCATACCCCCATGACCCGCTGCGTGAAAAACCTTCCTCTAGTATCCAAATTATACCTCGCCCCCTCACCCTTAGATCGTGACCTCTCGTAATAGTTGTCCCCAATCTAGGGAAAAGCCTGCCACTGTTGACTCTATCTATTCCCTTCATTATTTTATACACCTCCATCAGATCCCCCCTTAATCTCCGTCTTTCTAAAGAGAAGAGCCCCAGTTTTTCCAATCTTTCCTCATAACTCAGTCCTTCCATACCAGGCAGCATCCTGGTAAACCTCCTCTGCACTCTCTCCAGGATCTCCCATGAACCCTCCTCATACCAGCCCCTGCCTCCCATCTCCATCCCATGCCATTCCATCCTTCCAATGTCATTACACTTTGCCATCTGCATCCTTCCCTCGTCATCACCAGCCCTTCCTTCAGTCACATCTCAGCCCTTGAGGGGATGATCTCTCGAATTAGGGTGAGTTTGTAGTTTGATTTCTATCATTTCTTTTCAATCTATCTTCCAAACCACTGCAGCCACTAACATAAGATAAAAGCAAAATACTGTGTGGATGCCGGAATCTGAAACAAGAACAGAAAATGCTGAAAAATTTTAGCAGGTCTGACAGCATCTGTGGGGAGAGAATAGAGACACTAACAGTTGGCAGCCAAACTCGCGTCATATGCTCCAGTCTGTCACACATCCCAAGTGTCTCTGTCTGTACCAGGCTTTGCCCAACAAATCAACCCACCAACAGTTACACCCCTTAAACTGACCACCCAAAGCACTAAACTGACCACCCAAAGCAGATGTAACAGACAAAAACCCGTGTTTATTGTTATAAGTTCACACCCTCATAAATTTTCCTATTTGCAAATGCAAATTTATGAGCAATTGAATATGTATATTCAAAAATATGCTCGGGGGTTATGTTTTTTCCCGACGTGTGCAAATTGATTCTAATCCACTGAGATTGAAATGCATTAATGATTCATCGCCACTACAGATATTGCTTTGATGTAATGTGTTTCGCTCATTGCACTGACACATAATGGAGCATGAAGTCACCAACTTGACAGTGAATCAGATTCTGACAAGCACAGGAAGATCATTTGAAGGAGTTTATAACAGACAAATCCGGCTTCACCTGCAGTAGGACTGTAACAAAAGCGGTAGACATTGGAAACGCCTGCAGTGGGGGGAGGATGCAAGAGTCCTTTTTCTGTCCTACCCTCCAAACCTGACTGGAACATGTGGGTTTGGATCATGAATTGGCTATGCACACACCAGGCATGTTCCAATCAGTCGGCCCTTGTGTCTAGCAGTGACCGTCCCTGAGAAACCTGCAGATCACCTGCTTTGGGATTGTCCTCCTGTTCTCCAAAGCACCTCTAACCCTTGCCTGCTACTCTGTAAAAAATAACGAGAGGACCCTTTTGGAACTGCCCCTTTCTGATCATCCTTCTAGATTCCTTTCACATGGGTCACACTAAGAGGACTAGCGAATAAAAATGTGCTCTTTACTGTCCTGGTAGGTACAATTGCTTAATGTATTCTGGGGGGGAACACATTTTAAATAGCCTGGCAAAATAACTTCTCTTTGCACTTGCAAATGGATCATTCTGCGGTCATTTGACTCCCTCCGTGGCATTTTTAAATATTGAATTTAAAGTATTATAGGATAGATATTCTGATTCTAGATAATTGCAGCCAGGATCAGAATATCTTGTGATATAAGCATGTGGTGTGAACCTCCCACATTATTCCACTTATTTGTCTAATTATCCTTGGTTTCCAGTAGAGATGAATTTTGAGGAAGGAGTGAGTGATCCGGTCGCAGGGTTAGGATATAAAACTGCTGTGATTTAAAGGAGCGCTGCAGCTTTAGCAGGAGCTTTCTTCAGTTGAGAAACCCAGGGTGCAGGCAAGTAGACTCAAAATTATAAATAATTTCTCCCAACAGAGCAAATGGTTTGATGGATGACTGAGGGGGCGCATTCTCCCCCCACAAAATCCTCGGTGTCAAATTCGTGTAAAAGCTGGAATAAATCACGCTGGCTTTTCAGCAGGAATTTCAAAATGTATGCAGAGTGTCTCGGTGTGAATCAGTCCAAACATCACTAGGTGGGGCCTATTCCAGCTGGAGAGGCTGGCAGCATAGCGCTGAGCAGGGCACTGCACATGTGCCAATCTGTCAACAGTCATTGGCCAGCTCCCCCGATCCCCTGCATTGCTGACCATGTAACCCCCCCACCACATTGAACTGGTCGCTGGCTCCCCCCAGGTATGTCCAGGCCTAGCCCCAACAGCACCACCCCCACCCCTCTGCCGCCCTCTCTGCCCACCTCAATTTCCCACCACCACCCCCTCCCGGCAGCCCTGATCTCGTAATCCCCTCCCCCGATCATCACTCCCCCCCCGCACAGCCCCGACGCCCATTGCCCCCATCCCAATGATCAGCCCCGATCGCTGGCCTCCCTCCCTCCATCATTCAGCCCACATGCAGAATGGCAGTGGGCCCCCCCCCCCCCCCCCCCCCACCTCAGATCGACCTCAGAGGCCCTTCCCCATCAGGCCCCGTTCCTTTGGCACTGCCGAATGCCTGGTAGGGCCCAGGCCGGCACTGGTAAGCTGCCAATGCTCCTAGTGGACATACCCTGGCGCCTGACCCTCTGTAGGGGTCTTGATTGCCCTCCCCTTCACTCCAATGGGGTCAGGCTTCCAGCTCCCCAGAACTGGAGTATAGTAAACTCAGCTGGAGTGAATGACTCCTGGCTGAGGGGCAGGTGGGGAAGGGGGTTGGGATTGGGAGGTGGGGAGGGGGGGTGGCGAGGGGAGAGGGTAGCAGGCCCGGAGATTTCATTTGTGGGCCAAATCAGTGCTTGAATATATTATGTGAATATATTATAGCTGATGGAGCTGGAAATCCGGGATGCGCGGAGACCACAGTGCCTCCAAAACGGCCTCCACTGTGAAAGCAGAGAACCATCCCCTGAATTCTTACACTGAAATGATACATAGCTAGGGATCCAGTCTCATCACTGATAAATTCCTGACATATATTTTAAAAATTGTCAGAAAAAAAGACCAATGGATTTTATTCAACAGAACAACCAGTCGATCAACAGTGACTGACCTGTCCTCCATTCATCAAAGCAGCATCCAACATGGTTCCTCCAGCCTTCCTTATCATCCAAACTGGTTCACAAAGATCCCATCTTCTACAGCTTGCCCGTTACTGATACAGCTCCTACTGGGTGACTCGATCTATATAAGAAAGGATGTGCTGCCCCGGGAAAGCGTCCAGAGGGGGTTCACGAGATTGATCCCAGGGGAGAAAGGCTTGATGTATAAGAAGCATTTGAGCATTCTAGGCCTAGACTTGATGGGGTTGAGAAGGATCAGGAGGAATCTCATTGAAACTTACAGAATACTGAAAGGTCTAGATTGAGTGTACGTGGGGAAGATATTTCCATTAGTAGGTGAGACCATGCAAGGTCCATTGACCTATGTCGGGATTTTCCAGTCTTGGGGCAAGTGTGGCCAGAAAATCCCACCTAAAATGTTAACTCTGTTTCTCTCTCCACAGATGCTGCTGGACATGCTGAGTTTATCCAGCATTTTCTGTTTTCTTTTATATCTGCTCTTTTCCTTCAGTCTGACACTCCCTTCTCCTGGGTTTGTTCAATCCTGCACTCTATTCCTCCTTCAATTTAACCTGGCACTCTTTCCCCTCTACTTTAACTTTGCTTTCCTTCAATGCCTACCTAAACTACAAAGGATCATGAATGAAGCCCATCACTCAAACCAGCCTCCCATCCATTGACTTTGTCTACACTTCCGGCTGCCTCGGAAAAGTCGCCAGCATAATCAAGGACCCTACGCACCTTGGACGTTCTCTCTTTCACCTTCTTCCATCAGGAAAAAGATACAAAAGGCTGAGGTCACATACCAACCGACTCAAAAACAGTTTCTTCCCTGCTGCCATCAGACTTTTGAATGGACTTAAGTTGATATTTCTCTACACCCGAGCTATGACTGTAACACTACATCCTGCACTCTCTCCTTTTCTTCTCTATGTACCATATGCTTTGTCTGTATAGTGTACAAGAAACAATACTTTTCACTCTGTACTAATATACATGGCAATAATAAATCAAATCAATTTGCCTGTGCTACAAATGGAATAGATTGCCACTGATATCCCTGAGACACAACTGCCTATTTGTGTGCTAACAGCCATCCACTGTAAACAGGAGGGGGAGCCTCTTCCCATGACCAGTCTTGGAGGGTGTTCTGAGAGGGGCCTAGTTCATGTTGACTTTTGACACGATGGTTAGAGTCCAAATCATGCTGATTGTTGTTTGAGACAGTTAGCACGCGAGCACGTGTACCTGGCTTCCCGATGAGTCTGCCAAAGACGCACATCGGAAAAGTTAACGTGATATTTTTGCTTGTCTGAGCATTAGGAACAGAACCATTAAGATTCATATTTTGCAAGTAAACAACCAAATTTACTTGTGTTGAACATTCCTCGATCACGTTGTGTTGGTTGAAAAGGAAAATTTGTTACCAAAATAGTGGCATTTATCAAGACAAAAACACACACTCAGACAGGTTAGATTATAGCTTTTCCATTCAAAATATACTTAAAGGATGACAAGACTGCAGCAACAGAGCTAAAATAAGAAAAATGAGAAATTGCCAATTTAATTTTCACTCTAGTCAAATGCCTCTTGTGTACTGATTTTCAAATTGTGTGGCCTTTTGTTTATTTAAAGAAAAACTGCTGACATTAACGGAGAAATAAGTTCTTCAATTATAATTCTGCTGATGATTCTGTTGTGAGCAGCCACACTTACAAGTCCCATGGTCGCACGATACAATCTGCTGCATTTAGGATGAAATGATTTATTTCTCAGTTGGATGTTGACCTGGGGGGAGAGGCAATCTGGAGCAGAAGAATACACACCATCTCTCCAAACCGCACCTCAAGGGAATAGCTCTTCACTTTCAAGGCTGCATTTTAAAAAATAAAAATTTTGTGGGGATTGCTGGCTTGACCAACTCTTTTATTGCCCGTCCTGAGTCGCCCTTGAGAAGGTGGCGGTGAGCTGCCTTCTTGGAACCGCTGCAATCCCCGAAGTGTAGGTACACCCAGAGTGCTGTTAGGGAGGAAGTTTCAGGATTTTGACCCACTGATGTCGAAGGAACGGCGATATATTTCCAAGTCAGGATGGTGAGTGGCTTGGAGGGGAACGTCCAGATGCTGATGCTCCCAGGTATCTGCCACCCTTGTCCTTCTCAATGGTAGTGGGTTGTGGGTTTGGAAGGTGCTGCCTAAGGAATCTTGGTGAGTTCCTGCAGTAGATGGTGTACACAGCTACCACTGTTCATGGGGGTGGAGGGAATGAATGTTTGTGGAAGGCTGCCAGTCAAGTGGGCTACTTTGTCTTGATGGTGTCAAGTTTCTTGAGTGTTGTTGGAACTGCACACATCCAGGCAAGTGGAGGGCATTCCATCACCCTCCGGACTTGCGCCTTATACTGTAAGAAGTCTCACAACACCAGGTTAAAGTCCAACAGGTTTATTTGGTAGCAAAAGCTACTAGCTTTTGGAGCGCTGCTCCTTCGTCAGGTGAGTGGGAGTTCTGTTCACAAACAGGGCATATAAAGACACAAACTCAATTTACAAAATAATGATTGAAATGAGAGTCTTTACAGGTAATCAAGTCTTAAAGGTGCAGGCAATGTGAGTGGAGAGAGCATTACACACAGGTTAAAGAGATGTGTATTGTCTCCTGACAGGACAGTTAGTGAGGTTTTACAAGACCAGGCAAGACATGGGGGTTACACATGAGGACGGCACACATCAGGATGGCCTCAACCGGGATCTTGGGTTCATGTCACACTATCTGTAACCCCCATGACTTGCCTGGGCTTGCAACATCTCACTTACTGACCTGAGACAATACACATCTCTTTAATTTATCTTTAACCTGTGTTTACCCCAGTCCAACGCCGGCATCTCCACATTGTGCCTTGTAAACACTGGGCAGGTTGTGGAGAATGAAGAGGTGAGTTTCCTGCCGCAGGATTCCTAGGATTTGATCAGTTCTGGTAGCCACAGTATTTATATGACAGCCCAGTTCAGTTTCTGGTAAATGATAACCCGAAGGATGTTGATGGAGGAGGATTCTGTGATGGGAATGTTATTGAATGTCAAGGGGTGATGGTTAGATCCTCTCCTGTTGGAGATGGCCATTGCTTGGCATTTGTATGGTGTGAATGTTAATTACCACTTGCTGCACAAACATTGATGGTATTACCCAGCCACTTTTGGTGATGGACATTGAAGTCCCCACCCAGAGTACATTCTTTGTCTTTGAGGCCTTTAGTCCTTCCTCAAAGTGGTGTTCAACACGGAGGAGTGCTGATGGTGTACCTTATATACGTATAGACTCAATGGCCTCCAGTCCCACTGGTGAGGCCATCACGAGGACCTCCACCAGCGAGCTGATTAAGGCAAGTGAGCCCAGATAATAGCGTTCCAAGAGCACTAATAACATTTCAAATTATAAAATGAATATTTAAATTAGCCTCATGCTCTTCCCAGGTTTGAGGTGATTATGCTGCCAATTCAGTGTGAGAGGAGAGAAACAAGGTGCAAACCCCATTTTCCATCTTTCTCACGATCTTACTGGCTAGCCACACTGATGACCAGTGTGACGAGCTGGTAAGATCGTACCCCCCTCCCCTTACTTTTTCTGAGGAAACAAAAGAGTCTAAGGGATGGCGAGCATGGGAAGAAACTATTCCCAATTGTGGATGAGTTCAGGAGAAAGAGATCATAAATATGAATGAGACCAAATAAGGAATCTAGGGTGATGTGAATGGGGTGTAACCCCAGTCCAGGCTGATGGAATGGAAATCAATGTTAAACCCACAGCAGAGAGCACCGATTCATTTAAGGGATTGGTTAAAGGATACAGGAGCAAAGCAGAAAGAGGTAACCAGAGTAAGAGGAAGATCGTATGGAATATAAATATCAGAAGAAACTAATTGCTCAAATGGCTTGCTTCTGTCTTTGTGTAGTGTTCGTTAACACCGTCACAAAGGAATGTTGTCAACAAGCACATGTTTGTATCTGCCTTCATCTGTTTCATAATATTCTAGACATGACAGGTTTGATACATCAGGAGAAGTGAGGTGAGAGTGACTGCCCTTCACACCTTTGACTGAGTGTGGCATCAAGAAGCCCTGGCAGAACTGGAGTCAATGGGAATCAGGGAAAACTCTCTATTGGTTTGCTGATGATTGCACAATGTTTCAGCACTATTCAGGTACTAAAGCAATTCTTGCCCAAATGTAACAAGATCTTGGACAATATTCAGGTTAGAGTTGACAATTGACAAGTAACGTTCACTCCACACAAGTCCAGGCAATGCCTATCTCCAACAAGAGAGAATCCAGCCTTCTCCACTTGACACCTACCACAGGGACCCCCAACATCCTTGGGGTTACTGTTAAACAGAAACTCAACTGGAGTAGCCATATAAACATTGTGGCTGCAAAAGCAGGTCAGGGGGCAGGAAATTCTGGGTTGAATAACTAATCTCCTGACTTCCCAAAGCCTTTTCACGTCTGTGAGGCACAAGTCGGGAATCTGATGGAATACTCCTCACTTACCGGGATGAGTGCAGCTCCAACAACACTCAAGAAGTTTGACGTCCATTCAGGATAAAACAGCCCATTCGATTCGCATTCCATCAAACATTCACTCCCTATACAACTGATGCAGAATGATAGCATTAACTTTTTCAAGCCTCCTTCGACAGCACCTTGCAAATTTGATACCGCTAACATCCCAGGCCAGCAGATACATGGGAACATCACCACTTCCAAGTTCTCCTCCAAGCCACTCACCATCCTGACTTGGAACTAAGTTGCCTTTCCGTCGCTGAAGTTAAGTCATAATCCTGGAACTCCCTCCCTAACAGCACTGCCTTTGAATAATTACCACAAAGAACTGCGATGATTCAAAAGGCAGCTCACCACCACCTTTACAAAGAGCCATTCGGAATGGGAATAAATGCTGGCATAGACAGTAACACCCATATCCCAAGAAGAAAAGACAGCCTAGGGAATTTAGCCAACAGATGAGTAATGATGCTATACAAAAACTGTTATCCCAGTTTCCACAAGACAATACTTTCCAGTTGTGGGATGCCTTTGGTTTCGGTGTAGCTTCACATAGTCATAACAATTACAGTCTATTGCTCCCTAGACCCTGAGCAAACCTGCTGAGGCATAACATTTTGAAATTTATGTTGCTGCTGCATTGCTTTGGGAAAACAAATATGGGGATTCTTTATCTTATCTTGCTTAAAGTTGCTGTTTGATACCTGCACAGACATAACAGTGGCAGTAACACTTAAGATAAGAACCATTCTTTCCAAAGCTACTGCACTCATTACATTTATTTCAAATGTATGGCGAATTTGTGATAGGGCTGGTGAGTTATATAAATTGACAAATAAAGCATTTATTTCTGGTACCCTTAGTGACTTCATAGAACCACAGAACCCTACAGTGCAGAAAGAGGCCCTTCGGCCCATCAAGTCTGCACCCAACACAATCCCACCCAGTCCCTACCCCCATATCCCTACATATTATACCCACTAATCCCGCTAACCTACGCACCCCTGGACACTAAGGGGCAATTTCTTAGCATGGCCAATCAACCTAACCTGCACATCTTTGGACTGTGGGAAAAAACCAGAGTACCTGGAGGAAACCCACACAGACATGAGGAGAATGTGCAAACTCCACACAGACAGTGACCTGAGCCAGGAATCGAACCCAGGACCCTGGAGCTGTGAAGCAGCAGTGCTAACCACTGTGCTACCACACCGCCCATTGAAAGAATATGTAATGCGGAAACTAATGGAGTTGATTTTTAATTTTCTGCCTGGGTGTAAGTTAATGGTAAAGTGGCCACAGTCCCAGATGACCATAGGTTGTTGTCCCCTTTGAGCGGGAGTGCTGACCAGTGGTGGTGATTGTTAACCTTAGAGTGACCACAACTCAGGCGAGGGACAAGATTGAGAAGACAGGGCCTTCACAAATTCTCTCAATCGATATGGGAATAGAATCCACATTGTCGGCATCGCTCTGCATCATTAACCAGCTGTCCAGCCAAGTGAGCTAAACCAACTCCCAACCTGTATCTAAACTGGTGCTGTGAATGGGCCACCCATGATAGAAACAGCCTAAATTTCATTGATTTCCTTTACGGCCAGATAATCCGCATTGCCAGCGTTCTGTCCAGATGTTAAGTGCTAATAAATATGTGGAAGATGTATTTTCCTCTGATATAGCAGAGGTGCCCTTGCCTTCAAACCTCCAAGGGTGCAAGCTGTGTTTGAAAGAAGTATCTTAGAGCTAAAAATAGAATTAAGTAAAAAAAAACTGCTAGAAACACTCAGCAGATCTGGCAGTACCCGTGGAGAAACAAACAGACTTAACATTCCGGGTTCAATGAGTCTTTTCTTCAGAACTGATGAAAGCCAGGAAGCTGATGGGTTTTATGCTGTTGAAAAAGTTTAAAGTTTATTTATTAGTGCCACAAGTAGGCTTACATTAACCCTGCAATAAAGTTACTGTGAAAATCCCCTAATCACCACACTCTGGCGCCTGTTCAGGTACACTGAGGGAGAATTTAGCATGGCCAGTCTTTTATACTGTGGATGAAAACCCACACAGACATGGGGAGAACATGCAAACTCTACACAGTCAGTGACCCTAGCCAAGTATTGAACCCAGGACCCTGGCACTGTGAGGCAGCAGTGCTGACCACTACACCACCAAGAGGGACAGGTGAAGCAAAGGAGATCAAGGGGAGGTGAGAATGAATTAAATGATAAAAGTATCATGAGATCAAGGGACTGATTTTACTATTTTAATTCTAAGTACTGGGGTGGACTTGAAATTGGGAGTGCTTCAGATCTGACTTTCAGACCCGTTCTCAGGCGCTCCCATACGCACTCTGCCTGACAAAATATCAATGATTCCAAATCGCGCCGCAGAAGCCTGTAGGCGGGACTTAACGCGCCCAAAATCCTCCAGCTCCAATCGGAATTGTCAACTGTGCATATGCAATAAGTAAAATTGAAAAATGCCCCCCCCCCACCGTCACATCGCTTTCGGGCCAGATAATGCGTCCCCCTGGTCCCCAGAGACATTACTCCACCCCCATAATGTAACTGACCCCCTTAACCACCCCCCCCCAACACCCGCTACCCAGATTCATCTGTGGCTCCCAGCCCCCTTATCCCCCATCGATTGTACGCAGAGTGGCTGCGGATCCCCCCCCTTCCCTCCCACCCCCACCGATTGCATGCAGCATGGCAGGAGACCCCCCCTGCCCCTAAACAGCACCCCCCACCCCCCACAAGAGAGCCATCTGACCCACTTCCCTACCCCTCCCCCCACCCACCCACGGTAGAGTCATAGAGCTGCCGGAAGCTCGGAATCTACTCCCTCAGAAGCTGGAGTGCCCGAATGGACCTTTGCAGAACAACGCATCTGGATGGGCAAACGTGGTGGTATAGGGAGAAGTGCTGTTAAGTTTGGGTGTGCAGCCCATTAAGTCAATTTAAATACATGCAAATATATTTAAATGGATGTCGCGACCATTTCAGGCACGGTCCCGATGGTGGCCATTTTAGGCTCTTGGTAAAGGGAGAACGGGTGTGGAGACGGTCGCGGATCGCGCAACTCGCCTCATACCCGACTTTACCAAGTTATAGTGTCCAAAAATGGGCTCAATTTGATGGTAAAATCGGGCCCAAAGGTAAAAGGAGTGGTCATAATAGTACTGACGTAACAAACCATGGAGGATGCTTCTTTGAATGCTGGGGCTAGTAGGGTAGAAATTGAGGACAAGGGGAATCCTGTAGTGTTTCTGGGATGGAGAGGAAGGAGTGAGGGCAAAAGTGCAGGAAATGAGTTGGATATGGATGAGAACCTTATCAACCTCGGTGTGTAGAAGGAGAGGGGTGGGGGGGGTGTAGATGAGGAATCTCTGGTTCAGATGTACTGTGATGGAAGGTGGCATCATCAGAACAGATGTGACGGAGAATGGGAGAATGGAATCTGTATGGGAAGCAGAGTGTGAGGAGGTGTAATCAAGCTGCAGCTTGTAATGAATATTAATACATGGTCTATCCCCAGAAAAGGAGACAGAGGAGTCAAGGAAGTAAAGGGAATTATTAGAGATGTGCTAAGAGGGGTAGAAATTGAAAGCAAAATTGATGCATTTCCAATCCCGGATGACCACAAAGGTACACTTATATATGAACATATGAATTAGGAGAAGGAGTAGGCCATTATGTTCCTCAAGCATACCACCATTCAATAACATCATGCTTGATATCATTGCAACTTCAACTCCACATTCCTACCTACCCCAATAACCTTTCACCCCCTCCAGTTTCTTATCAATAATCTATCTCCACCTTCAAAATATTCAAAGGCTGCTTTCACCGCTTCTGAGGTTGAGAGTAAAGACTCATGCCCCTCAGAGAGAAAAGATTTCTCCTCATTTCCGTCCTAAACGGGTGACCTTTTATTCTTAAACAGTGACCCCCTAGTACCAGATGTTCCACAGGAGGAAACATCCTTTCCATAGTGACCCTGTCAAGACCTGTGATATGGTTCCCGTCAAGTTATTAATGTAATGGAATTGAGTTGTGGGAGTGGGAGTGGGCTGAGTAGGGCTGCAACAAGAAATGTATCACGCATCCTCATAAAAACACAAATGCTGGGGGCAGGAGGGGATGAATTTAAACAGCCCCGATTTCTCCTCTCATTACCCATCCATGACCAGGAAGTTAAAACAGAAAATGCTGGGAAATCTCAGCAGGTCTCTCAGCATCTGCGGAGAGAGAATAGAGCCAATCTTTCAAGTTTGGATGACCTTTCATCCGAGCGCTCTGAACGTTGTTTCAGATTCTGCCCTACCAAAGAGGTCAAATCTCATTTGCATTCAAATCTGGGACACTTCCAAGCTCGACGCACGAATGGAAGCCTTTGGAAGTTGGGAAGATCCGTGCAGTAGATAATACCTACAGTCGAGGCGCGTTTCCTTCCTGGCGGGATTTTACGATCTTGCCTGAGCGAGGCTGTAAATCCCCTCCAATGTGTTTTATAGATCTCTGTAAACTCAATAGATATCCTGTGTTGAGCAAACAATCACAAGACTATCACTTTCACTTCAGCTCGGGATGGATTAGAACGAGGGAAGTGATGGCCTAGTGGTATTATCGCTGGACTATTTATCCAGAAACTCAACTAATGTTTTGGGGACCAGGGTTCGAATCCCACCACGGCAGATGGTGGAATTTGAATTCAGTGAAAAATATCTGGAATTAAAAGTCGAATAACGATCACAAAACCATTGTCGATTGTTGCAAAAATATCCCCATCTGGTTCACTAATGTTCTTTAGGGAAGGAAATGTATCGCCCTTTCCAGATCTGGCCTACATGTGACTCCAGAGTCACAGCAATGTGGTTGACTCTGAACTGCCCTCTGAAATGGCCCAGTAAGTCACTCAGTTCAGGGGCATGGACAATAACAGCTAGCCAGCCGGGGACTCCCATTTCCTACAAATGAATTTAAAAAAATCGTTTGTTGCTGAACACAACATCGTGAATGAATTTTTCAATAAATGTTCAGAAGGAAGACTTATCAGGAAAATTCTCCGTCTCTTTGCTCTTACCTATTTGAGATTCTGATGTTCCCTGTGCCCAAGACAGACCCACCGCGGAATTCTCCTCTTTAATGTCTTGCATCTGTCTGTCTCTGCTTCAGTGTAACAATTACTGTTTCACAGCTTTTATACTTTCGTTGTCATACTCCTGCCAGCACACTTAGCCCGTCACACTTTCCCTGTCATAATTTTCCCATTACATTTTCTTCATTGTCTCAGAGTCAAACAGCATCCACTTTAATACTCGTATTAAATGTCCAAAACACAAAGTGAGTAAGTGGCTAGAAAATACCAATACAAAACTGCTGAGAGCTTTTGAAAGCAAGCAAGCCTAAATAGGGCTGCTGGAAAAAAACCCATCAATTAAAGGAAGAAAGTAAAACACTTGTAAACGATTTTCTCTCGTGAATGGTCTCTACGTCAAGTGAAATATTTAATACCCAAAATACAGATGAGGTTACACCTGGAGTATTCTGTACAGCTTTAGTCTCATTACCTGAGGAAGGATGTCCTTGCTATTGAGGGAGTACAGCAAAGGTTTACCAGGCTTATCCCCTGGGATGGCAGGTCTGTCATATGAGGAGATACTAAGTCGGTTGGGATTATATTCACTGGAGTTTAGAAGAGTGAGAGCGGATCTCATAGACACTTATAAAATTCTAACAGGTTTTTTTGTTTTTATTCCAATTCAATTAAATCAAGTCCAATTCAGAGCTTCAACAAGTTGAGACATTCCCGATCCAAACTGACAAGACAGGGCTCTCACCTCTTGTCTTGGGCTTGATCTACATGATCCAAGCTGATTGGAGTAGACGTAGCTCCTCCTTCAAGGCTTAATCTCATTTGCATCTTAGCCAAAAGGCCGAGATGCCGCTTTTAAAAATTGCTTCAAATGAAGCTAAAATGTAACCTAATGGCTTCAACCAAGCACAGCATGTCGATGCTACACAGGGTATATTCAGAAAGAATGCTCCCAATGATGGGGCAGTCCCAAACCAGGGGTCATAGTTTGAGGATAATGGGTGAACCTTTCAGGACATTGAAATTCAGGAGTGTACAACAACTGGGATGATTTCCAGGCCCACAACCCTCAGCTGTTCAGTACATCATGCAGAACAATGTCCTTGCAGCAGTTAATGGTACCAGCGTGCTTTGTACCATCAGCATTTGAGGTCCTATTGAAGACTGACCAAAGGGTGGCTAATGAGTGACAAGACTCATGACTCATGAATGGACAGCACACAAATACATGAGGCTTATAGAGAGAGCGTGTTGTCATATGAAATATCATCCAGCAGATCATCGGAAGCACTTAAGCAGCATTCCGACTGCTTGAACTGACCTGGCGGAGACCTGCACTACCTTCCAGAGCACATGTCATCCTGCACAGATCTTTTGGGTGGGCAGCTGAAGAGGAGATGGAGGAGGAGGAACATGAGTGGAAGGGACACGAATTGGATGAAGGTAGGAGGAGGCAATGTAAAGAGTCCATTTCTGAATGTGAACAGTAACGGCAACTCCAAACCCCCTCTGACCCAGAGATCACAACTTATCCTAAACGATGCTTTCTATGAAGCATCTGTAAAAGTTGGTGAGAGTCGTAGCTGACATGACAAATTTCCTGCAAAACCCCTTTGAGCGCTGGCATCTACACCATGGTAATAACAAAGTGTGATTGCAAGACAAGCTGAGCTGGCACAACTTTAGTCTGAGTGCCTACAGCAGCACTCAGATGGTGTGTATCTTTTGCTTGTGCTGCAATGGAAGCTGAGATATCGACTATCAGATGTGCATCATGGTTGGGGTCAGTTAACGTTCCCATGAGGTTGGCTACAGCTTCCACACTGCAGAGAGGTCCGTGTGAGGTTGATGCTGAGCACTCTTTGCTCTGTGACAGTGTAAGGCTTTCAGGGGAGTGTTTAACCGCTAAATCTCTGAATCTGCTCATCATGATTACTGTAGGGTGGTGACGGCCGAGTGGTATTATCACTAGAATATTAATCCAGAAACTCAGCTCATGTGCTGGGGACCCGGGTTCGATTCCCACCGCGGCAGAAGGTGGAATTTGAATTCAATAAAAATTATCTGAAATTAAGAATCTACTAATGACCATTTGTCAATTGTCGGAAAAACCCAACTGGTTCATGAATGCCCTTTAGGGAAGGAAATCTGCCGTCCTTACCCGGTCTGGCCTACATGTGACTCCAGAGACACTGCAGTTTGGTTGACTCTCAGCTGCCCTCAGTGAATGAGGGATGGGCAATAAATGCTGGCCAGCCAGTGACACCTACATCCCAAAAATTAATAAAAAATAAATAAATATGTACTCCTGAGTCTTTAACCATTAAGGCATAGGAATAAACTGCTGATTTAACTCAAGAACGATTTATTGAGCAAGAAAAATAAGACTTAACAAAGCTAGGCAGCATCATCACTGGCTCAACGCAGTTCTTGTTTTCTGATTTAGCCAAGGGTATGAGGCGACACATGGGGTGGAATTTTACCAGCATGTCCACTCGAGGTTTGTACGATCCTGCCCCAGGCCAATGGAGAATGCCATTCTCTGAGTCTCGCTTATCCCCAGAATCAGGCTAGGCATGTCGGTAAAATTCCGGCCACGGTCTTCTTTCACTCTCTCCCTCGAATGGTGGCACAGTGGTTAGCACTGCAGCCTTACAGCATCAGGGACCTGGGTTCTATTCTGGCCTTGGGTCACTGTCTGTGTGGAATTTGCACGTTCTCCCCATGTCTGCATGGGTTTCCTCCAGGTGCTCTGGTTAGATTGATTGGCCATGACGAATTGACCCTAGTGTCAGGGGATTAGCAGGGTAAATATGTGGGGTTACAGGGATAAGGCCTGGGTGGGATTGTGGGCAGTGTAGACCCGATGGGCCGAATGGCCTCCTTCTGCACTGTAGGGGCTCAATGATTTCTCTCCTTCTGTCTTTCTGTCTTTTTTCTCTGCCTTCAGTCTCTTCTGCTCTCAGCTGGAAAGCTGTCTGTTGTCTTCAGTTTCATATTTGGTACCACAAAGGGCTCAAATCTGCTGCTTTCTAACTCTCTCCACACGCATGATCAGCCATCGTCCTCAATTCTAACTGGCTGGGGCAGCACATAACGTGTCCCTGATTGGTTTAGGTGGTGCATGAGTAGTTTCTGATTGGTTTCTCGGAGGTGATGGCCATCTATTGATTTCATTTCCTGTTGCCCCCTGACTGGCCCACTAATGTGTCAGTGACTTGTGGGATCGTCCCCCTCATTATAGATTTTCCTGCTATTCCATTAAATTTTATGGCTTTCTGCAGGGATAACGGGGGGGGGCCTTGAGATATTTGCCTTGTCCACTGAGATAAGTGAGTGTACGATGTCGAATGCTAATAACTCATTATCCCAAATGTATAGGTATCCTGTAGCATTCTCATTAGGCCAAGTGGTCTATCAGTATGTACATTTTGGCTATTATATGTTAGCATAATACACACCAATGCTTGGTACAAGTTAATGAAAAATAGTATCAGGGTACAAACAGTGCATAATCTTAAATGACTGCAGAAAACACAAAGTTACTGTAACAAGAAAGTATGTATAAAAATCTGTACATAAAGGTGATCAGTGCGTTAAAACTGAAGTAACAGGATACACATACAAGATATAGCATAATACATTGTGTCAGGAGATTTTTCAGCCCTTCCCATTGGCAATCTGCCAGTCCCACTGAAAGCAACCCCTTCCCTGCATTGGGTTCACTGGTGGCGGGACAGGCAAACCACACAAAATGGCGCAGACATTGATGGGGTGGGGAGATAAAGTTTATCTTTTACTGGTGTCACAAGTAGGCTTACATTAACACTGCAATGAAGTTACTGTGAAAACCCCCTAGTCGCCACACACCGGCGCCTGTTCGGGTACACTGACAAAGAATTTTAGCATGGCCAATGCACCTAATTAGCATGTATTTTGGTCTGTGGGAGGAAACTGGAGCATCCAAAAGAAACCCACGTGTAGGGGAGAACGTGCAGACTTTGCACAGACAGTGACCCAAGCCAGGAATTGAACCTGGTGGTGTGACGCAGCAGTACTAACCACTCTGCCACCGTGCCACCCCTAAGATCCTGCTGGTGGTTAATGGTGAGTAGCCTCCACCAGTGTACTACGTGCTGCGGGCAGCCTGGACAATCGCACCCTACATGACCGCAAGGAACGAAAGTAAAAAGAAACTACAAAGCTACAAAAATTGATTACTGAACGTAATTCTAAGCCTACAGAACTAAAGAATAGCGCATACTGTCAAGGAAAGTGACTGCTTGTCTTTTTACACTACTATAAATAAAAAGACTAAACTAATTTGCAGGAAATAGGACGAACTATTTAGAGCCTTGCAGCTGTTTTATTTCACACAATAGGCTTTTCAATCTTAGAGAATACAAACTGATAATTGGTAGGGAGTGTAACAGCTCTGTACTCGGATCAGATCAACCTTGACTGACTTACTTGCTCTGTAATTAGATCATGAAAATATAACTATGTGTCTTGGGGCCAGCTGATGTTTCTCACTTGTCAAACGGGGATGTGAATGTTAATAGTGAGCTAGTCACAGACGTATTCGTGTCCCTGCATTGACTACAATCAAGCAGAATATCATCTGTGGAGACAGAACAGAGCTACCATTTCAGGTTATCCAGACCGGAAACATTGGCTCTGTGTTCTCTCCACAGATGCCATCAGACCTGCTGAGATTGTCCAGCACTTTCTGTTTTTGTTTCAGATTCCAGCATCCAGGATTTGCATTTTGGTGGATCTATTGCAGGTAGGAGCTCTAAAAAAAAGGCAGAACCATCAGGAGCATAGAAACACCGAGAGAGCTGGGAGTGCAGGTCCACAGATCCTTAAAAGTGGCAGCACAATTGGAAAAGGTGGTGAAGAAAGCATATGGCATGCTTGCCTTCATCGGCCAGGGCATCGAGTATAAAAGTTGGCAAGTTATGCTACAGTTATACAAAGCGTTGGTTAGGACACATTTGGAATATTGTGTCTAATTCCGGTCACCACGCTACCAGAAGGACATGGAGGCTTTGGAAGGAGTACAGAAAAGGTTTACCAGGATGTTGCCTGGTACAGAGGGTATTAGCTATGAGGAGAGCTTGAATAAACTGTGTTTGTTCTCCCTGGAAAGATGGAGGTTGAGGCATGACCTGCTGGAAGTTTATAAAATTATGAGGGATATAGATACGGTGAACAGTTGGAAGTTTTGTCCCAGGGCAGAAATGACAATTACAAGGGGGCACAAGTTCAAGGTGGGGGGTTGAGGGGGAAGGTTCAGTGGAGATGTGCAAAGGAAGTTTTTTAGAGGGTGGTGGGGGCCTGGAATGCACGACTGAATGAGGTGGCTGAGGCAGACACATTACTGACATTTGAATCTTCTCTGGATAGACACATGAACAGGCGGGTAATAGAGGAATACAGGACATTAGTCTAGATGGGATAACATGATCAGCACAGGCCTGTTCCTGTACTGTACTGTTCTTTGTTCATCTGCAGTATTTTGCTTTTACTTAAGCAGAATATCGCGGTGGGTTAATTGATAAATATAGATACAACTTTCGATAACAGTAATAGTCAGTTTTCTGACTAGCCTGCCCAAACACTGAGCAAATCAATCTGCCTGCCCCACTTCCTGCCTTCTCCACCACTGCCTGGCCAATTCTGGTTATCTGAGAGGAGAAAGTCACAATGATAGGATTACACTGAGTTAAGGGGATAAAAGCAAGAGGTGCATGCTTTCACCAGCGACGGCTCAGAAAGAGTGTGAGGTGGTAAGTGTTAAACCTCTGAATACTGACATGCCTCCTCAAGAACTACTCCACAGCTAGGTGTCAGAGATCTTAATTCAGCCTACGAGCTCCACACACCAAATATTGACTGCTCACTCAGGGTGGTTCCCAACTAGCCCAACCCACACCCAAGGTCATATGACCTGTTTCCTTAAAGGGGTTATGCTCTAACATGCAGAACAACAAAGTAAAATAAAGTTTATTTATTGCCACAAGTAAGGCTTACATTAACACTGCAATGAAGTTACTGTAAAAATCCCCTAGTTGCCACACTCCTGTTCGGGTACAGTGAGGGAGAATCTAGCATGGCCAATGCACGTAATTAGTATGTCTTTCGGATTGTGGGAGTAAACCGGAACACCCGGAGGAAGCTCATGTAGACATAAGAACATGCAAACTCTGCACAGTGACCCAAGCTGGGTATGTGGTGCTGTGAGGCAACAGTGTTAACCACTGCGCCACCGTGCCACCCTATAAGAAAGTGCGATGTGGGATTATGTATGAGGCTGCTATTATTTTTGATGGTTTATGTTCTGTTACTGTCACAGTCACAGCCATGGCTACTCCATTGTTGGAAAAGACCATCTCCCCCATGGGGTGAGAAAATGCAGTCACATCTGTTCCCTGCTGGTTAGCTGCTGCTGCCTTGTCTTGTATGAGAGAGGGGGGTGTGGGTGTTTGTGCTGCAATCTATTGAGTAACGTACCCACCCTGAATGAATAGCTGGAACATATTCAGTGAGGTCTGGGTGTGAGGTTTGCAGCATTGCTGATTTTGTGAAAATGGATTGGAGCAACAGACATTAAGAATGAGTTGTGGTGGGTAGATTATTTGTATTTAAGTGAAGGATGTTGGAGAGCAATGTCTGACACTCAAGATGCAGTAAGTGGAATGTGGCACTTGAAGATCCAGTTGCTGACTTAGACCAAATGACTATAAGATATAGGAGCAGAATGAGGCCATTCAGCCCATTGAGTCTGCTCTGCCATTCAAACATGACTGATAAGTTTCTCAACCCCATTCTTCTGCTATTTCTCCCTAAACTCTGATCCCTTTGCACATCAAGAATCTATCTATCTCTGCCTTAACAATACTCAATGGCCTGGCCTCCACAGCCTTCTGTGGCAATGACGCTGTGATACTTCAACAAGGTTCCAGTTCTTCGTCAGGCAGCCTTCGAGCATGCTCTCTGTCATGCTGTGCAATTTCTATGCTCCTGATGGTTCTGCCATTTCTTTTATAGCTCCTACCTGCATTGGATCCACCAAAATGCAAATCCTGGACGCTGGAATCTGAAAAAAAGCAGGAAGTGCTGGAAAATCTCAGCAGGTCTGACAACGTCTGTAGGGAGAACACAGAGCCAACGTTTCTGGTCTGGATAACCTCAAATGGTAGCTCTGTTCTCTCTCCACAGGTGATATTCTGCTTGATTGTAGTCAATGCAGGGACACGAGTACGTCTGTGACTAGCTCACTATTAACAAGAATTGTTCCAAGTCACAATCGCTTTGAGAAGTCCCAGCTTCAACCCCAATGCACCTTCAAGAGGTGTAGGCTGGCTTTATGTATAATGCAGGCTGGCTTGTGCTTGTGCTAACTGTTGTGCTTCACGCTGAGGTGTGCAGCACCACACCAATGTACTTCATAGAAACACTGAACCCCCTCAGTGCAGAAGAAGGCCATTCAGCCCATCAAATCTGCACTGACCACAATCCCACCCAGGCCCTATCCCATAACTGCATGCATTTAACCTAGCTAATCCCTCAGACACTAAGGGGCAATATAGCACGGCCAATTCACCTAACGCACACACCTTTCGACTGTAGGAGGAAGCCCACGCAGACACAGGAAGGGTGTGCAAACTCCACACAGACAGTGACCCAAGGCCAGAAATGAACCCAGGTCCCTGGCGCTGTGAGGCTAACCACTGTGCTGCCTGTGCAGCTTTTAGTGCTGAATGCATATTGCCATCATGTAAAGGGGGAGGCAGCACAAAGTTTACATGATAGCGTTTAGTTTAGTGCCGGTTAATTGCGCGATAGCGATCCCTGCACCCGTTTTTTTTTAACCACATTTTTCTCCTTTTGCACTCTTAAGATAAAATGAAACTCTCAAAATTGCATTTCAGGCAAATCTTTGTCTTTGAAATTTAAATAACGCCTTTTCCAATTCTGAATACTCAGTTTTTATCTCATACAGCTAGACAAACACTTCAGATTTACAGTGCCTGCAGTTCATTTCATTGTTCAAAATGTAAAAGTGAAATGCACATCGAGAACGTTCTCTGTGGAAAGGCAAATGGAATTTCAATCTCTTTTCCAATTGATTTAAACATCACTGAAAGATTTACTTGAATTATTGTGTCAATTTTCCTCAGTGCTCAGAGTACGTAATTCCCTCAGCACCGAGATCAAGGAAGAGAGGGTGGAGATCGATTTGCCAGATCTTTGTTGCCTGAAATCCCTCCCAGAATATTCCAAGCTTCCATGAAAGGTCAGAGCAAACAGTGCAGACCAGGTGGAAATAAAGCAATCATGACCAATTTGCCTCAATTTCATCTGATTTCCTCAGGTTGTGCCTTGGACAACTTCAAAACAGAAGCTGGATAGGGCCAGGGTGGGATTGTTGTTGGTGTAGCCTCCTTCTGTACTGTAGGGATTCTACGATGCTATGATAGTCTAAGAGGGACAGATGGAAAGATAAGGGCGACCTTTAATTATTTCCTTCCTTTTTCTGCCTCTTTGAGGTTGGAGATTTTCTATTGTTCTTCTTCAACAGCAACCAATAAGCCCCAATTGAGGTTTACGAATTATCCTCTTGTCCCTGTTTCCATGTACAATGCCCTGCCAGGAGATTAGGATAATCAACTCAACCTTTCTGATGGTCTGGCCTGTCAAATCCTGATACATAAAAAATTGGCAATCAAATGTTCACACCGTCTGTACGATCCCCAGTGGAAATTATTCGCATTAAGTTACTCTTAGGAGCACAGGAAGAAGTGGAGGCCATTTGACCCCTTGAGCCTCTTCCAATATCTGCCACCTGACTCCACATCCGTGCCTTCGTCCAAGATCCTGTAACTTTCTCAGCTAACAAACATTGATCAACCTCAGTTTTAAAATTCACCTTTGATCTAGCATCATTTGCCTTTTGTGGAAGAGAATTCCAAACATCCACCACCCTTTGTGTGAAAAAACATTACCTAACTTCGTTCCTGAAATGTCTTATTCTAATTTTTTAGATTATACCACATAATCCTAGACTTTCCAACTAGTGGATGTAGTTTTTCCTAATCTAACCTCTCTGTTCCCCTCACTATCTTAAACTTTGGTCAAATTATCCTTTAAACTTTTACTTTGAACACAGCCCTTATTTGTTTAATCTCTCCTCATGGTTTGACCCTAAGGCCCCGATTTTACCATCGCCTTGCGCCCATTTTCAGGTGTGAAAACTTGGTAAAGCCGGGCAAGAGGTGAATAGTGCGATCCAAGCCTGCCTCCACTCCCATTCCCCCTTTACCAAGCGGCTAAAATAGCCATGATCAGCACAGCACCCAAAATTGACTTAATGGGCTGGACACCCAGACTTACTGGCACTTCCCCCTTTCCCACTGCGTTCACCCATCCAGATTCAGCATGAAGCAGACATGGTCCACAAAGATTCGATTCAGACGCTCCACCTTCTGAAGAGGTAAGTTCAAAGTTTCCGATGGCTCTCTGACTCAGATTGGGAGGGGGGAAAGGAGGTAGGTCAGATGGATCTCTGGTGTTGGGGGAGGAGGGAGACCAGATTGTTCTCTAGTGGGAAGGGAGGAGGAGGAGCGAGGTGGGTCAGATTGTCCGCTGGTGGAGGGGGGAGGAGGAGGAGGAGGGAGGCCAGATCGTTCTCTGGTGGAGGTGGGGGGAGGGAGACCAGATCATTCTCTGGTGGAAGTGGGGGAGGGGGGAGGCCAGATTGTTCTCTGGTGGGGGTGGGTGGGGGTGGGGGGGGATGCCAGATTTTTCTTGGTGGAGATGGGGGGGAGGGAGGCCAGATTATTCTTTGTTTGGGGGGGGAGGAGGAGGGAGGCCAGATCATTCATTATTAAGGCGATGGGAGGAGGACGAAGGCAGGTCAGATCATTCTTTGGTTGGGGGCGGGAGGGGTGAGGAGGAGGAGGGAGGCAGACTAGATGGATCTCTGTTCGAGGTAGGGCGGGGGGACAGGGGCGGGGGAGTCCACTGCAGCTCTGCGTGCGGTTAGTGGGGAGTAAGTAGGGTGGGGTGTCACAGGTGGTCTGGGAAGCAGGGGTGGGTGGGTGGATAAGGGGGACAGTTATGTTGTGGGGGTGGGGCAATGTCTGTGGGGGCCGGGGGTGGGGTGGAGGCATTATCAGGCACAGGAGCAATGTGACAGAGGAGCATTTTTCTATTTCTTTTACGACGCACGTGCAGTTGAAGGCTCCGAAAGGAGCTGCAATGTTTTGGGTGTGTTAAGCCCGACCCACAGGTTTGATTCAGAATCGCTGCTTTTTTTCAGGCTGATTGTACATGGGGGTGCCTGAGAACAGGGTTTACAAGTCGGATCTGAATCACTCCCAGATTCAGCACTTAGAATCAAAATGGTAAAATTGGGCCCTGAGTGTCCAATCTAATCTGTGGTCCCTCCAAGATCAATATCTCCTTTCTAAGGTGTGGTGCACAGCACAGCTCTCAGTGCTCCAGGTGTCCTCTAACCAGGGCTTTGTATACCTGAAACATGACTTTCGACTTCCTTGTACTCTGTTGCTCTAGAGAGAAAAGGTCATTATTTGATTATCTATTTGATTGACTATTTTCTTTACCTGTTCATGCCCCGAACCCTCAAGTCTCTTTGGGCTTCCACTGCTTCTTGCTTTTCCCCATATAGAAAGTACCTTGTTTGATTTTTTTGGTCCAATGAGGATCTCATATTTACCTACATTGAAATCCATTTGGCACAATTTCCCCCTTCACATGTCTATTAATAACTCTTTATAATGTTATGTTTCCATTTACACTGTCAACAATACCCCAATCTCTGTGTCACTGCCAACTTCAGCAACAACCTGAGCTGTTGATGGATAAGAAAGATTGAAGGCCTCAACACAGAACCTTGCAGCCCATTGCCAACTAGGTTTTCTATCCATTATCCCTACTCTACAACATTCACTCAACCAATTTCTTAAGCAGGCCAATAATTTGCCTTAAATTCCATGAGCATCAACTTTAGTTAACAGTCTCTTATGAAGAACTTTATCAAATGCCTCCTGGAAGTCCACACAAGTAACATCCATAGATATTCACCACTTCAAAAATTCCAACAGCTTCACCAGGCATGGTCCTCCCTTTACAAACCCGTGTTGTCTCTCTCTCTCAACAGCTGAAAATGTTGAAGATGTTCAGTTATGACGTCCTTAATTATGGACTCCAGTAATTTCTAAACAACAGATGTTAGATCTATAATTTCCCGTTTTCCTGCTCTCACCTTTCTCAAGTAAAAGAATGCCATTTTCTAATCCAAAGAAATGGTTTGTGAGCAAATAACTTTGAACAATTATTATTAGAACATCTTCAATCTTCTCCTCTGCCTTTTTATATACACTGGGAGGGAAACTATCTGATCCTGGGGGTTGTTGTGGGGAAATTTTACAAGTTGGCCAATTGTGTCTTCACTAAGACAGTTCAAAATTCGAGGTCTCTGTGCAAAGATGTAAGAAAACTTATTTAACGAGTAAGACATTGAACAAACAAATGTACAGCCAATTGGAGATTCATGAAGAATTAAAATAGCTCTGGGAATAGAGCGACAGAACATTTCCTAAAGATCTGAAGCACCTAGTCAAATGTAGATCAATTATAGCTTTTTCTAATCAATAATTCCGCCTTTCATTTGCTTAAAATCAATTTCATTTAACAGTTATATATCAATACAAATCTCTGTCAAGTTCCTCAGCCAACCGTATGATATCTTATTCGTCCAACTTAGTCTGGACGTTCTTCCTTTTTGGCTCTGACTATTTCTCCATTGCCTGGTAACGGCAAACACTCCCATCAGGTCACAGTGGACGTTCCCACTGGCTTACTACCAAGTTGAATAGACATGTGTTCCTGTGTCTGGGGGTATATACATCCTTGTGTCCGGGCAGTGAATGCCTCTATTCATTAATGTTGCAACATGTGTTGCCTCATAGAGATCCTTCAGATAATACTGCTGCTGACTAACACATTCCCTGACCTCTAATGACATTTACTAATGATATTTACCACTATGCTTGGCGTAAATTTTAAAATATCGTAGAATATCATAAACTATCAGTATATTTGTTTTGAAATCATAACTACTTGTTTTGCATTCACATGGGTGTAAGCTGTTTGTGTTAGTTTGTCTTGAGAATCATTTAACTCCTTACAGATCTCTTACAGTCAGAGAATCATAGAGGTTTACAGCATGGAAACAGGTCCTTCAGCTCAACTTGTCCATGCTGCCCTTTTTTTAAAACCCCTAAGCTAATCCCAATTGCTCACATTTGGCCCATATCCCTCTATACCCATCATATCCATGTAACTATCTAAATGCTTTTTAACAGATAAAATTATACCCACCTCTACTACTACCTCTGGCAGCTTGTTCTAGACACTCACCACCCTCTATGTGAAAAAATTGCCCCTCTGCACACTTTTGTACCTTTCCCCTCTCTCTTTAAACCTATGCCCTCTAGTTTTAGTCTCGCCTACCTTTGGGAAAAGATATTGACTATTTACCTTGTCTTTGCCCCTCATTATTTTATAGGCCTCTCTTGTTCTCTGGAAGATCACATTCTACCTGTAAATCTTATTAACTGGTTAGGAATCCCCTTCTATAGGGATCTGTCACATGTTAGTGCCCTGAATTCCTTTAATAATGTTATCTTGCTTAGATTAGAGTCACAGGCCGTAGCCATAGAGTCGTACAGCACAGAAAGGACCTTTGGCCCATTGAGTCTGCTCCAACAATAATTACCACAAAAGTCATGCTAATCCCATCTTCCAGAACTTGTCCTATACCCTTGAATGTTGTGATGTTTTAAGGTTGTAAGGTTTCTGTCCTCCACTGCCTTCCCGGGCAGTGCATTCCAGATTCTCACCACCCCCGAGAGACTTTTTTTCTCTCAAGTCCCCTCTGAATCTGCCGCCCTTTATCTTAAAACTATACCACCTCATGACTGACTCCTTAACCAAGGGAAACAGCTGCTTTCTATTCACTCTGTCCATACCTCTCATAATCTTATAAACGTCAATCATGTTCTCCCTAGTTGTTGAGTCTCTGTTTTTCTGTGAGATCACTGGCATCCTTCCCTCTAACTGGGGCAGCACGGTGGCACAGTGGTTAGCACTGCTGCCCTCACAGCGCCAGGGATCCAGGTTCGATTCCCAGCTTGGGTCATTGTCTGTGTGGTGTTTGCACATTCTCCCCATGTCTGCATGGGTTTCCTCCAGGTGCTCCAGTTTCCTCCCAAAGTCTGAGAGAGGTGCTGGTTAGGTGCATTCTCCTGAACAAGTGCCGGAGTGTGGTGACTAGGGGAATTTCACAGTTACTTCATTGCAGCGTTAATGTAAGCCTTACTTGTGACTAATAACTAAACTTTAACTTAACGGTAAATACTGTCAAAATGAAATGACTCAGCATATCCTCAATTTTGTATTTCCATCGACAACATCACCCCATCAGTTTTCAAGGAGACTGGATTACTTCTGACCATCCTTTTTCCTGATGTAAATGTTTTCTTGTCTGATTTTGATGTCTTCTGCAAAATACCTTTCACGCTCCCTTTGCTGTTCTTTGCGTCACTCCCATTTTCCAAGCTTTGCTTTTTTGATTTTTGTATGCTTTTTCTTTTAACTTTACAGTCATCTTTGTTTAGTTGTCCTTGGTTGTATTTTTCACGGACAGAGATTGGTTCTGCATAACATTTCATTATCTTTTCAATACCTCCCACTGACCTTCTGTCATTCTTCACATTATCGGGTTTTCCAGTTCAATGTAGACAGTCTCCGTCTCATCCCATTGAAGTCACCTTTATATAAATCTAGAATCTTATTGGTGGCTTCATGCTTTTCCCTTTCAAACACTATGGGTGGGCAAACTCTTACGAGAATTTGGCAAAATGTCTGTTCCGGCGCAAAGAACAGAGTGATTCCCACCAACACCACTGACATGATTTCTGACCAAATCTTATGCCTCATTAACCCCAAGCAGTCTTTCTGGCTCCTTCTTCCTAAGCTCACCCCACTCTTACTCCCAGACTCCAGGACCCTCCCACTGCTCACAGACCCCCAAGCCCCAGAAAGTGCCGTCAGATCCTGGAGGCTCCAGTGGGCTCAGTCTGATCAGGGTTAAAATGTGCAGTTTGTGTTTATATTACAGTGCTTAACATAAGTTTTGTTTTATTCGTTGGTGGTACATTGTTGCTGCTGCCTGGACAGCATTTATTGCCCATCCCTAGTTGACCTTGAGAAGGTGCTGGTGAGCTGCCTTCTTGAATCGTTGTAGTCCATATTCTGTGGGTTATGCCGCTAAGGAAGGAAAACCAGGACTTTGACCCAGCGACTGCAAAGGAACGGCGATATATTTCAAATCAGGATGGTGAGTGACTTGGGGGGGAACTTGCAGGTGGTGGTGTTCCCATTTATCTGCTGCTCTTATCCTTCGACATGGAAATGGTCATGGGTTTGGAAGGTGCTGTCCAAGGATCTTTGGTAAGTTGCTGCAGTGCATTGTGTAGATAATACACACTGCTGCTACTGAGTGTCAGAGGGGAGTGGATGTGGTACCAATCAAGTGGGCTGCTTTGTCCTGAATGGTGTCAAGCTTCTTGAGTGTTGTTGGAGCTGCACCCATCCTGGCAAGTGGGGAGTATTCCATCACACTCCTGACTTGTGCCTTGTAGATGGTGGACAGGCTCTGGGGAGTCAGGAGATGAGCTACTCATCATAGCATTCCTAGTCTCTGACCTGCTCTTGTGGCCACTGAGTTGATGTGGCGAATCCAGTTGAGTTTCTGGTCAATGATAACTCCAGTGATGTTGACAGTAGGGGATTCAGTGATGGTAACACCATTACTTTATATGCAACTTTATATTAGTCGGATAGCTGAATATTTTGGGTTTCTCTACTGGAAAATAAAAAGGTGAAGATCTGTACCATCTCACTGTTTCAGCTTTTCTGGTAAGGGCAGTTCCTAAAACTGAATTATACGTGACAGATGAAATTAAAAACATCAGCTTTGAGCTAAACTGAAGACAGTAAAGACAGTCACATAGTAAAAACAGTAAGACTCTCCTGACCAGCGGAGACAGGGAATTCTACACTAATGCTGCAGCAGTGCCGATTTCCCACATTTGATGAATTCAGACGATGTAACATCAGCACCTGGATCTGAGCTCAGACTGTGGTCTGTAACTGGGTAGACAGTTTTGTAAATATCAATACGAGGTCAGACTTCAAGTTGAAATCACCAGTCCCATTAAGAAGCTCCACACAGAGGCACGTTGGAAAAGTAGTATCGATGGCATTTCTAAGTTGAATGAAAAGGTTTGACTCAAGGGTTGCACCCTCAGCACAGCTCACACCAGGGAGTGATCTGGATTACAGGCAGGGCAGTGGTAGCTGTGTGTGTTGAGAATGCTGATCTGAATCTCTGATAGAATAGAACCATAAAATTCCTACAGTACAGAAAGAGGCCACCCGGCCCATCAAGTCTCCCAAAGAAGCATCCCACCCACGGGCCCTATCTCTCTAACCCCACACATTTACCATGGCCAATCTACCTAACCACACATCTTCGGATCTAAGGGCCAATTTAGCAAATCCAATCCATCGAAACTACACATTTTTAGAAACTAAGGGGAAATTTAGCATGGCCAATCAACCTAACCCACACATCTTTGGACCGTAGGGAAAAACTGGAGCCCCCGAAGGGAACCCATGTAGACACGGGGGGGGGAATGTACAAACTCCACGCAAACAGTGGCCCAAGAATTGAACCTGGAGGTAGCAGTATTAACCACTGTGCCATCTTGCCACCCACAATGATCTGACCAAGCTGACCTCAATGTCCTGATCTTGGATGTTTCCAGGACACCTTATGACATCGTTTGTCCTGAAATAAGGTGATAACTATGCAAAACTCTTGTTAGCAGCAAAGCTCCTGTACTCTCTGTCCATATGCATTTATTTTTCCCTGGCTATGATGCCTGAGACAGGAGTGTCAGGCCTCAGGTACGCTCCCATTCTTGTGTTAGAATCCACCCCTAGGCAAAGCTGCTCTGTTTTTGGGATTCTGTTGATAGCGGTTTCAATCTCCTCATTGTATTGGTCTTTGCCTTTATTGTGGAGCAGAGCATTAGAGCATGAATTTCTGTTCCTATTACTGAATGCTATGTAGCATATCCATATTACTCTCATTACCTTTTTCACAGGACTGTTATAGAGTCTGGCAGTGCTGTGGTACTGTGAACTACTTTAAAGATTTAGAAGCAGTATGATGACCTTGATACCAAGCTCAGCGTGTTGTATTAAGCTTGTATTAGATTCATCATCAGCTTTTCCTTTTCTAAAGGCTACCCATCCTCCCACTCCCCTAAAAACATCTCTCTGTGCATTCACTCTCTCCCATTGCAGCAATACTTGACTCCCTTTTAATTTGATAATCAAAATGGTTCTCTCCTTTCCCTGAATGAGAGAAGCAGGGAGGCACTCGTGGCCAACCCGAGGTCACATTCCGTATGCCTGGAGAACAAATATAACCACCTTCTAAATGAACGAATGCGCATCATGACCTTTGACCCAGCATCAGGCACAATTCCAGCAAGCTGCCTTGGTAATTAGTATTTGTAATATTCTAATACATTCAAATAATCTTCCCAACTTGCCTCGGTAGGATACGTGATCCAAGTTTAAGTTTATTTATTCACGTCACAAATAGGCTTACATTAACTCTGCAATGAAGTTACTGTGAAAATCCCCTTGTCACCACACTCCGGTGCCTGCTCGGGTACACTGAAGGAGGATTTAGCATGGCCAATGCACTTAACCAATACATCTTTCAATCACAACCTGCTCTCCCACTGAAGAAACTGGCATTTTGTCTTCCACAATTTTATACCTCCCCACCCACCATAATGCCCACCTCTGAGTGCAGGGAAGCCCGACCTATAATATCAACACTCCAATAGTTCCCATTCCCGAGACCGGCACCTTTTTAGCTTCTCCTTCTTCAGCTTCGTTGATGATACTTGATTTTGTTTGCTTCTGGTTTAATTTTTGTGTTTGGAGTTTGTTGCTGGGACGTACTGATCAGGTGGCATGGTGGGACAGCGGTGAGCACTGTTCCTCACAGTACCAGGAACCCAGGTTCAATTCCCGGCTTGGGTCGCTGTCTGTGTGGAGCTTGTACGTTCTCCTCGTGTCTGTCTGGGCTTCTTCCAGGTGCTCTGGTTTCCTTCCAAGTCCGAAAGATGTGATGTTTAGTTGATTGGCCATGCTTGAATGCCCCTTAGTGTCAGCGGAATTATACATGGGGACAACAAGGATAGGGCCTGGATGGGATTCTTGTCAGGTGCAGGTTGTGATGGGCCAAGTGGCCTCCTTTGTTACTGTAGGGATTCTATGATTTTAGCCTGTTAAATTGGCCTCTCTTCTTGCAGGAAACGCATGCTGCATTTTTTGGTGGAGTATTCTTTGCACCGATGCAGCCTTTTCCCACCACAATGAGAAAATTGAAAAACCCTTTTCATTTTTTCTGTGTTTTGGTTTAGGTACCCTTTTATTTCGATGAGCTACAAACTGCCCTGTCTCAGCTATTTCTTTCCATGAGATTTATTTTGTGCCTCAAATAAAGATTGAATTTTGTTTTCTAATTTTGGCCTGTCTTGTTATCTGCACAGCCGTCGATAAAGTCAAATTTTTCCTCGACTGCAGAAAAATGGATACAATCTTTTCTAAAACACCTATGATGATGCAATCCAGAATTTGTTCATCTTTCATACTCACAATTCTCACTTGATGAAGGACCAGTGCTCCGAAAGCTCGTGATTCCATAAGAACCTGTTGGACTTTAGCCTGGTGTTGTGAGACGTCTTACTGTGCCCACCCCAGTCTGACACTGGCATCTCCACATCTTTGAAATAATGCAATGGGATCTTATACACGAGCCTGAGTGGATAGACGGGTCTTCAGGTTAACCTGAAAGGTGGCTTTTCCAACAGTGCGGGACTGGATGTGTATCAGTTACTGCATCCAACTTGTTTGCCCAGTTTAATAGCAAGCAGGATAAGATGAAAACATGGACATTTCCAATAATACCCGCAATCATTCCATCACCTAAACCTGTTCTGAAATACACCATCTGAAAGAGATTTCAGTTGGAAGGTACATAATCAAATCCATGTTTGTCCAAATATTTTTTTCAAACAATGCAGGAGTTAAAACATTTACGTTAAATAATTGTTTATTTGTGTGTTTAAATCCTCATGGGTTTTCATGAGGATACTAATGCGGTTAACAGAAACAAATATCTCACTAACAAAAAAGGGTTTTAGAAGCATGTAATTAGCTGTAACCTAATTTTCATTTCTGAAGTGATAGTGTGATTGTTTACAACCCATTTCCACATGACTGCATGTTAATTATTGTGCTTTAATTACAGTTCACATCATGTATTTAGTCACGCTGCATTACTATACACGCTGTATATCGCTGCTTAATTAACTACATGCTAAATGTCAGCTGCCAGTTTCCAAACTTGCTTGTTGAAATAATCGCCACATTGCAATGAAACAAAGTCCAAGCCAATGGCTCACCAGAATCTCTGAAATGCTTTGAGACATCTGCTAGCTGTGGAAAGCAATAATTGCCAGCCAATCTTTATTTTCAGAAGAGACATGGATAAGAAATAAGGCTTCGTGTCGACCCTCTTGCAACAATCAGTCAATATAATATGAAGACAATGTCAGTAAAATGAGGGAGATTGTCATTGACTTCAGGAAGCTTGGTGGAGGACATGCTCCTGTCTGTTTCAATGGTGCTGAAGTGGAAATGGTCAAGAATTTCAAGTGTCTAGGTGTCCAGATCACCAACAACCTGTCCTGGCACCTCCATGCTGACACTACAGTTAAGAAAGCCCACCAAGGCTAAGGAAATTCAACATGCCTGCTGTGGCACTCACCAATTTTTACAGATGCACCATAGAAAGCATTCTTTCTGGCTGTATCACAGCTTGGTGTGCCTCCTCTGTCCAAGACTGTAACAAACTACAAAGAGTCATGAACGAAGTCCAGTCCATCATGCAAACCAGCCTCCCATCTATTGACTCTGTCTGCACTTCCCGCTGCCTCGGAAAAGCACCCAGCATAATCAAAGATCCCATGCACCCCAGCCATACCCTCTTCCACTTCCTTTTGTTGGGAAAAAGACACTGCAGTCTGAGGTCATGTACCAACCAATTCAAAAACTTATATTAAGTTGATCTTTCTCTGCACCCTAGCTATGACAGTAACACTACATTCTGCACCCTTTCCTTTCCTTTTCTATAGTATGGTTTGCTTTGTCTGTATAGTGCACAAGAAACATTGCTCTTCACTATATACGAATATATGTGCTAATAATGGGCAGAATTTTACAGCCTCACTCTATCGCAGGCTGAAAAATCTTGCCCGAGTTCAACTGACCTTCCCGTTGTCCGCCCCGATTCCCGGGGGCAGCGGGGTGGAAGAATTCTGGCAAATAAATCATATCAAATCAAAATCAGTGACTTCTGTCCCTGATATCCACTAGACCTAGAGTCATAGAATCCTTACAGTACAGAAGGAAGTCATTTGGCCCATCAAATCTGTGCCGACCACATCCCATATAGGCCCTATTCCTGTAACCCTACACATTTACCGTGCTAATCCCTCTGATGCTAGGGTCAACTTAGCATGGCCAATCAACTTAACCAGCACATCTTTGGACTGTGAGAGGAAGCTGGAGCACCTGGAGGAAATGCACACAGACACGGGGAGAATGTGCAAACTCCACACTGACAGTGACCCAAGGCTAGAATTGAACCTGGATCGCTGGTGCTGAGAGGCAGCAGTGCTAACCACTGTGCCACCCCCAGGGCTTGTAATTTTCCATGCAGTGAGCTTCTACTTCCCTCTTCCTGCTTTTCTGTTAAAAGCCTTTTTTTTAGGTTTCACAAATGAAATTCATCTATGTATTCACAGTCAGACTTGTGACTTAGTAATGGGAAAGACAGAAATGGTGTCTGTCAAAGTTAAACAGAGTACAGCAGAGGTTTCGGCTCCACAGTACCGAATAATCAAGTTGCTGTAGCTCTGGGGATCTGTGTGGGAGGATATCTTTCCACAGAAATTCTAATACACTCTGCAATGAATATCCAGAAAATAAATGTATAGGCAGAGAAATGCAATTTGCTTCACCTGTTGTCATGGTTCAGGTCAGAAACTCCACAGTGTTTTATGAAGCCTGTCTGGATCATAGGTTTTGTACCTTGAATTTGGTTAGGATAAGTTGATATGGTTCTCCTCAGGTATGATTTAAATGACCCACTAGGGAGTTTTTAATTAAATAAAGTTTATTTAAGAATATGTTAACATGTATAGAAAGAAAATTAGCAATAACTTTTACCAATTACAAACAAAAACAAAACAACCACAATAATGTATAGTCCTTAACAAAGATAACTAAGATGTTCCAATCAAACAAAGACTTCCTTTCGACAAAACCCTGCCACAGATTTAACACAGCAAAGACTAATGCTCATGTGATACAGGAACTGAGTCCTTTGGATGAATACTGCAGTTCACTCAGAACAGTTCGGAATCAGAACAGCTTCCCAGAACGCCAAGGGGACACTCTGTACTCCAGAAAGGTTTTCAATGAGCCAGCAGAATTTCCCAAAATCAGGGACAGAGAGAGAGGGAGAGCGAGGGAGAGAGAGAGAGACTCTTCTTTTCAGTTTGATGTCCCTTCTAAAACTAAAACCTTCAGCTCAGAACTGAGAATGAAAGAACTCCTGTCACCTGACCTGCAAACATTCTTCTTCCTGACAATGCGGGGTCATAAAACTAATTCCCAAACAATTCTAAAAAACAAACAACCCCCATTTAAGCCACCAAAGGAGCAATAAAAGGAGTCTTCCCAGACTGCTCAGTAACAATGACATCAGCTAAGGATGTGAGCTACAGAAAGCATGATCTTAAAAAAAACTCGTAAAGGTACACTAACGTCACACTGTTTATCTATCCAGGTTAGTTTGGAATTTAAAGAACACCACACTGAAATGCAATGCTGGATAATACATGATATTACAGTGCATATCGTCAAAGTGTTTAGAATGGCTAACCAAAAACAGAACTTTTAAAAAATCTTTCATGGATATGGGCATCAGAGGCAAGGCTGATCACTAATTGCCAGAGTGCAGTTGCAATCTTAAATGATGTAGGGACTTTCAGGAAGGGAGTTTTGGAATATTGACCCACTGATAATGAAGGAATGGTGATATATTGCCAAGTCAGGATGGTGACTGACTTGGAGGGGAACTTGCCGGTGGTAGTCTTCCCTTACATGTGCCACCATTGTTTTTTCTAGCAGGTAGAGGTCAATGGTTTGGAAGGTGCTGTCAAAGGAGTCTTGGCAAGTTTCAGCAGTGCATCTTGCAGCTTGTACACAGCTGTCACTGTATGTCAGTGGTAGAGGGAGTGAATGCTTAAGGTAGGAAATAGGGCTAAGCAAGTGGGCTGGATTTTCCTGAAAGGTGTTGAGCTTCTTGAGTGTCGTTAGAGCTGCACTCATCCAGACAAATGGACAGTATTCTGTCACACTAAAGATTTGTCGATGGTAGGCAGGCTTCAGGGAGTCAGGATGGGAGTTACCTGCTGTACAATAATCAGATTCTTGTTTAGTCTTGCAGTTACTCTTTCTGTGGTTGGTCCAGTTAAGTTTTTGGTTAATGGTAACCCCCAGGATGTTGATAGTGGGGTAATGGACTATAATATTGGCCATTGAATGTCAAAGAAAGATAGATCCTGTCTTGTTGGAGATGGACATCAACTGACACTTGTGTGGCATAAATATTACTTGCCACTTGTTAGTCCAATCCTGGATATTGTCCATGCCTTGCTGCATGCATGGCTGCTTCAATAGCTTCAGAGTTGTAAATAGTACTGAATAGTATCTAATTATTGGCAAATGTTGTTAGCTTTCACCTTATAATGGAAGGAAGGTCCTTGATGAAGCAACTGAACATAGTTAAGCCTAGTTCACTACCCTGAGGAACTCCCTCAATGAAATTCAGAAATGAGTGGCCTCTAACAAGTACAGCATCTTCCAGGCATAACTCTAATCATTGGAGAGCATTGTCATTCACTTCAATTTTATTCAGGCTTCTTGATACCACACTTGCTAAATGTTGTCTTGATGTCAAGTGCAGTCATTATCATCTCATTTCTGGGATTCACAGATTTTTCCCATGTTTGGACAAAGGCTGTAATGAAATCTGGAGCCAAAGTGATGGAACCCAAAATGGCCATCAGTAAACAGGTTATTGTTAAATAAGCTTTACTTGATAGCACTGTTTCAGACACATTCCATTACATTGCTGGGGATTTTGTGGGAGGCACAGTGGCACCGTGGTTAACACTGCTGCCTCACAGCGCCAGGGACCCGGGTTCAATTCTGGCCTCAGGTGACTGTCTGAGCAGAATGTGCACGTTCTCCCCATGTCTTTGTGGGTGTCTTCCCGGTGCTCTGGTTTCCTCCCACTGTCCAAAGATGTGCGGATTAGGTTGATTGGCCGTGCTAAATTGCCCCTTAGTGGCAGGGAGGATTAGCAGGCTAAATATATGGGGTTAAGGGGATAGGGCCTGGGTGGGGTTGTGATCAGTGCAGACCCAATGGCCCAAATGGCCTCCTTCTGTACTGTAAGGATTATATGATTTAGAGTAGACTAATAGGGCAATTATTGGCCATATTTGACTTGTCATGGTTTTTGTGGATGGACAGACTTGGACAATTGTTGGGTATATGCCAGCAGGAACAGCTTGCTGAGGGGTGCCACTAAATCCAGAGCAAAAACCTTCAACACTGCTGCTGGTATACTGTCGAGGCTCACAACCTTTGCTTATCCAGTGCCGTTGTCCACTTGTTGTTATCACTTGGTGTAAGCTGAAGACAAGTAACTATGAGGGAAGCAGGGATTCTCAGGAACAGGCTGAGATGGGTGACACTTGATTCTTCTGATTGAAGATGATGGCAAATGTCTTTTGAACTGAAGTCCACAATTATTAAAAATGGCAATTCTCATTGAACCTCCTCCTCCTGTTAGTTATTTAATTTTCCATCACCATTGAGAACTGGATATAGGAGGAATTTTAACCATAGAGTCATAACAGTTCAGGAGGCCATCCAGCCCATCGAGTCTGCACTGACTCTCCAAAAGCGTATCGTACCCAATTACTCTCCCCACTCTATCCCTGTAATCTTGCACATTTACCGTGGCTAAATCTATGCATCTTTGGATGCTAAGGGGCAATTTAGCATGGCGAATTCACCTAAGCTGCACATCTTTGGATTGTGGGAGGAAACTAGAGCATCCCGAAGGAAACCCACACAGACACGGGGAGAATGTGCAAACTGTACACAGTCACCCAATACCGGAATTGAACCCAGGGTCTCTGGCACTGTGAGACAGCAGTGATAACTGCCATGCCTTTGTATTTTGATCTATGGGTTGTAGGATGTGTTTAGTTTACCTACAGCATTTGTCACAATCTCAGAGTATGCCAAAATCTTTCACAGCCAATTAAATCGATTGTAATGTAGGAAATATGGTAGTCACTTTGTAAACAGCAAGCTCCCAGAAGAACATGATCAGGACCAGATAGTCTGTTTAGCATTGTTTGTTGAGAGATGAATACTGATCAGGATAGCATACTTTAAAGTTGCCCTTGGACATCTTGAGCGACATGGTGGCATTGGACCTGGGTTCAATTCCGATCTCAGGCCACCGTCGGTATGGAGTCTGCGCGTTCTCCCTGTGTCTGCGTGGGTTTCCTCCGGATGCTCTGGTTTCCTCTCACAGTCCAAAGATGTGTAGGTTAGGTTGATTGGTCATGTCAAATTGACCTTAGTATCAGGGGATTAGCAGCATAAATATATGGGGTGACAGGAATAAGGCCTGGGTGGGATTGCAGTTGGTGCAGACTCAATGGATTGAATGGCCTCCTTCTGCACTGTAGGGATTCTATGATTTCATATTGCGTTCTCCTCTAATAAACTCCCCCTTAGCTGGGTTGAGGAGTGATGGGTTGCCTGTGATTCAGTTGGTCAACTCTCTATTTCAAGAATATGTTTCCATTAGCTTTGGAGTGCGGTGTACAGTTGGCTTTGGGAGACATTTTTTGATACCTCTTTGCGATATGTGGAAAATACTTTGCAGAATTGTTTTGCAAGCGTTCATTTAAATTGCAGCTGACAGGTCCACACAGCCAAAAACAGTGGCCAAAAATGTATGTTCTGAATATCGGTGCGCAGTTATGTTTTTGGGCATCGGGGAAATTTGTCCTGGCAGGGGAGAGTGAGCTTTGGAGATGGTGGAAGTTCGAAGTCACTGAAATTCATAGGCTCAAATCGACCGATTTAATCCTTAAACTGCAGCGCATTAGACTCAGTGCGAGCAGAACCCTCTCAGGAAAGGGTGGCTGTCAATTTCAATATATTTATAGTGCATTAACAGTGATATTAACATGACCTTTGGATTTAACTGTACGTGCACGAGTCTCCAAGGTTTCCTGGGACTTGCCAGTGAAAGCGAAGTGCAGAACTCAATTATGAGCACTGAAGAAATGATAGGCTTTCTTGAAGTTAGAACTCCTCCTGATTCACAGGGAGTGCTGTGCATACACTTGACTTCTCTCTGAAGCTATGCTCACTTCGCTGCAACTTTCAGGCATCTTGAAGTGCAGGGACCCCAACCATTGACGGTTAAAACTGAAGATGAAATCCAACTTTTGTAGGGTTTGATGGTCGTACAGGCAAGATATAGTCAGAGAGAGGCAACGTTAATGGCCTACAGCACCATATAGTAGCCCAGTCTTGAGTTGCTGGATCTATTTGAAGCCTGTCCCATTCAGCTCAGGGAGGACAGAAACCTCCCATGGAGCAGAAGGGCAAGAGCTAGCTTGATCTTGATTTGCATTATGAATACAGACCGGGTGGCACGGTAGCACAGTGTTTAGCACTGCTGCTTCACAGCTCCAGGGTCCCGGGTTTGATTCCCGGCTCTGGTCACTGTCTGTGTGGAGTTTGCACATTCTCCTTGTGCCTGCATGGGTTTCCTCCGGGTGCTCCGGTTTCCTCCCACAGTCCAAAGATGTGCGGGTTAGGTTGATTGGCCATGATAAGAAATTGCCCCTTAGTGTCCAGGGATGTGTAAGGTGAGAGGGATTAGTGGGTATAATATGTAGGGATATGGGGGTAGGGCCTGGGGTGGGATTGTGTTTGGTGCAGACTCGATGGGCTGAAGGGCCTCTTTCTGCACCGTAGGTTCTATGATTCATGAAAGCAGGGCCTCACGATCCTTCTGACCTTTTGGGTTTTAGCAGGAGGTGTCAGAAAAGTAATCACAGGGGTAACTGGCATGTGGCAGCCAAGCGTTCATAGCTGAAGATGATTAGGCCTAGGACACTAATCTGAGGAACTCCTATAGTGATATCCTAGAACTGAGATGAGTGATCTCCAACCATTTTCCTTTGTGCTGGGCATGACTCCAACCAGCAGAGGGATCCCCCCCCCCGATTTCCATTGGCTTCAGTTTTGCTGGGGCTCTTTGATGCCACATTCGGTTAAAAACTGCCTTGAGTCATTCTTAGATCACCCCTGGAGCTACTGAGAAGAAAGAGAAGTGCACTTATATCAACAAGAGGACCATTAATGGAATAGGTTAATTACCCCATCATCAGGAAGACAAACTGAACAGACAAACATTAATCCCTAGGAGTTTGAGACAGAGTGTGAAGATCTATGTAACTCCTAAAGGGAGAGCTGAGAACATGATCCTGGGGACTGGTGAAACCACCATGACGCTTATTGTTGTGAATCATAGATGAAGATTGAGACTTTTGGGGAGATGTAAAATAACATAAATAGTGAGTGTAATTCTGCATGTCCATTCGCCATTATGCCAACTACAAAGAACGGAGAGAGATACTTCTTTGTGGAACCTCATGCTAAGTATGTATTGTGCACCATTAGTAATCTGTTCAGTACAAAGTTAGAGTAGGGTTTTGAGCTCAGACGGTTTGTGTGCAGGAATGGCAGTGCAGACTCAAAATGGGGGGAGTGTGGAGAAATATGAGCCTCACTGGCGAGATTGCGTTTTCGACTTTTGACCAGGTTTGATGATGGATTTCTCACGCTTTCTGGGAAAGATCTTTCCCAGTAGTCCTCACCACTGTACCACCATGCCATCCATAATGGGGAGCTTCCCTACATCATGAGGCAGAAGGGTTCTCTTATTTGGGGAGGGCGACTGCAGTGAAAGCCTCACTCTGTCAGTAGTGTGAGGCCAGAGGGGATTACTGGAAAGGAAATTTAAATCCACTTGTCTTTTAATGCTGACTGTGAGGGAGAAGAGGAAATGGTATATATTGCAAGGCTGTTTCATTCAACAATATTAAGGAAGAATGAGGCTGCATTCCATGGAATTGCTTGCAATGCTAATCCCATACGATTCAGCTGTGTCAAGATGATGGTTGTTGCCAGAGCGACCAAGTTACCCTTCCTGGAGGAGTCAAGAATGCCAGTTTAATAAGCTTTTTTTTTAACGAGCAGATTCTTGAGTTTGCCGTGCAGTTTCACAGATAAGGAGAGTGTAGGTGGGAGCGTTGTGATGAGGTGTGGCAGGCGTGGGTCTTGAGTTGGAGCTGGAGTATGAGGAACATAGCAGCGAGTCGTGGGGAACATGACAATTAGGGGAAGAGAGTCTTCTTACAGGTATTGGCAGAGGCTGAAGTGGGTGAGTGAGAGATGAGGGCGGAGGAGGGAGGGGTATGCGAGGAGGGGCCCAGAAAAAGACTGCGTGAGGCTTTCATACCCTGGATGATTGTAGAAGATCATTCATTTTCTTGTGGCACTGCTGCACCGTCCTATCCTGCAGTGAGCTGACTATTTCCATTAATTTAAATAAATTAATCAGCCTCTCACCCATTTCCAGTGAAAGGCACTAGACCACACCAGAAATCCGGGTGTCGTAATATTGTAACAGGCGCGAAAACTGGTGCAAGTCGGGCTGGCCGCTTTATGACTGATTTTACAACATTTTCCTGCCACAAAATGGGTGTCAAGCAGCTATAAAATTCCACCCATTAACACTACAATGAAGTTACTGTGAAAATCCCCTAGTTGCCACACTCTGGCGCCTGTTTGGATACACTGAGGGAGACTTTAGATCATAGAACCATAGATCATAAACCCTACAGTGCAGAGAGAGGCCCTTCGGCCCATCGAGTCTGCACCAAACACAATCCTAGCCAGGCCCTACTCCCATATCCCTACATATTATACCCACTAATCCCTCTAACCTACACATCCCTGGAAATTAAGGGGCAATTTCTTAGCATAGCCAATCAACCTAACCCGCACATCTTTGGACTGTGGGAGGAAACCGGAGTACCCGGAGGAAACCCACGCAGACACGAGGAGAATGTGCAAACTCCACACAGACAGTGACCCGAGCCGGGAATCGAACCCAGGACCCTGGAGCTGTGAAGCAGCAACGCTAACCACTGTGCTACCGTGCTGCCCAATTTAGCACGGTCAATGCACCTAACCAACACGTCTTTCAGATTGTGGGAGGAAACCGGAGCACCCAGAGGAAATCCAGGCCGATAGGGGGTAGGGAACGTACAAATTCCACACAGACAACAGTGATCCAAGCCGGGAATCAAACATGGGTCCCTGGTGCTGTGAGGCAGCAGTGCTAACCACTGTGCCACCATGAGTTTACCAACAGCCATGCCTCCATCTATAAATGCAGACCATGAACACCCCAATCTACGACCCACAATGATGATAACAGAGATAGGAAATCAAACACAATATGACTGCACTAAAAGCAAGCTTGGTAAAATGCTTCCAGCTTGCCTGAACAACTGATTCATGGCTGCAACATAGAATATGCTCACTTAGACAACTTTACTTATTTAGTGCCGTATCATTTAATAGTATCAGGGGTATCACAGCAATCTTTCATACCCGACTCGGCAATGCCTGCTTGACAAACCATCAGTCTGATCAGGCACAAGCTGCACTAATGGAAAAAGGGAACAAAGTTCAGTCAAGTAAGACCATTTAGTCCAGTGTCAGATCGGGTTTCGATGAGAGTTTTGACTTTTCTTCAACAGAAAGTCATACCCTGTGATCAAGAAGCTCACAGTATAAGAAAACAAGAAGTTGATCAGAAAATGGTGTTGGAACAATCTGATTGTTTCAGATCGAGGTTGAAATTATTTTTTAAGTGACAATTTTCCTTCAGCTCTGCTTCCATTACGGCAGATTGTTTGCTTTCAAGTGCAGGAGGTAGATGAGTATTACAAAGTATTTTCCAGCTTCAGGGACAAATGTGCAGAAAATCCTGTAAGCCCTAGCTTTAGTCGGAAAAAAATACTGGATAAAAATCTCCTTTTTATCTTCTTGCTTAAGGGCTTTACGTAAAATGACTTGGCCACCTTCAGCCCAGCTCTCTGCAGACAACGAGGGCCCAGGATCAGAAATGGTACTTGCATTTATACAGCACTACAGCCAATGGAGTATTTCTGAAGGTTGGCAGGACAGGGAGAGCAGTTAATAAGGCATACAGTGTTCTGGGCTTCATAAATGGCAGCATTGAGTACAAGGGCCAGGAGGTTATGTTGAACTTGTACTACATTTGATGGACCTCAGCTGAAGCATTTTGTACAGTTCTAGATGCCTCACTATAGGGTTGATGTGGAGATGCTGGTGTTGGACAGGGGTGGGCACACTAAGAAGTCCAACAGGTTTATTTGGTGCCACGAGCTTTTGGAGCACTGCTCCTTCATCAGGTGAGTCCTCATGAAGCAGCAGCACTCCGAAAGCTCATGACTCCAAATAAACTCTAAACTCCATGACTCCAAATATAAGGTAGAGGTAGAGAGATTCTTCCCACTTAGAAAGGAAACCAGAACTAGAGGGCACAGCCTCAAAATAAGGGGGGAGCAGTTTAGAACAGAGTTGAGGAGGAACTTCTTCTCTCAGAGGGTGGTGAATCTCTGGAATTCTCTGCCCATTGAAGTGGTGGAGGCTACCTTGTTGAATATGTTTAAGTCACGGGTAGATAGATTTCTGATAGACAGGGGAATTAAGGGTTATGGGGAGCAGGCGGGTAAGTGGAACTGATCCACTTCAGATCAGCCATGATCTTATTGAATGGCGGGGCAGGCTCAAGGGGCTAGATGGCCTACTCCTGCTCCTATTTCTTATGTAAACCTGTTGGACTTTAACCTGGTGTTATGAGACTTCTTACTGTGCTCATTATAGGGAGGATGTGAATGCACTAGAGACAGAGTGAAGAAGAGGTTTACAAGAATTGTTCCAGGGATGAGAAACTTCAGTTCTGAGGATAGATTGGAGAGGCTGGGACTGTTATCCTTGGAGAGAAGAAGGCTGAAAGGGATTTAATAGAAGTGTTCAAAATCATGAGGGGGCTGGACAGACTGGATAGGGAGAAAGGGTTCCAGCTCGTTAAAGGTGAAGAATGAGAGGACACAGATTTAAAGTGATTTGCAAAAGAAGCAAATGTGATGTGAGAAAGAACCATTTCATACAGCGAGCGGTTTGGGTCTGGAATGTACTGCCTGGAAGAGCAGTGGAGGCAGGTTCAATTGAGGCATTCAAGAGGGCATTAGATGATTACTTGAATGGAAGCAATCTGCGGCTACTTGATAAAGGCAGGGGAATAGCACTATGTCATAATGCTTGTTTGGAGAACTGGGCCTCCTTTTGCACAGTAACAGCTCTGTAATCATTGCAGTAACAAAAGGAAACACAACAGCTACCTTGTGTTTAGCAAAACCCCACAAATTATCAGGAGTTGATCAAGTAATCTCTTTCCAGTGGCTGTCGTTGAAGGATAAATTCAGGACTATTCCCTTAATTTTCATCAAATGGATCTTGTAAATCCACCTGAGAGAGTAAACAAGGCTGTAACATAACATTTCACCTGAGTTATAGTACCTTCAACGCTCTATACTGCACTCAGGCGATGTGTGTTCAAATCTTTGGAGTGTATTTGTAATCTACAAACTGAGCTGGAGATAATGGGAGTTACTAACTGAACCAGTTTAGTGCAGGTCCTGTGAGGCACCGATTGTCAAGCTAAGGCTGGTAATGGACAGAGCTATCAGGAAGGATATGCTGGTTTAATGCAGAGGTGTGCTTGGATAACCTTCTCTCTCTGCAATGCTTTACTGTGCTGCATCTTTGCTGTACTTAACCTTGGCATGCCTCAGGCAAAAACTAAAGGGAGCAAGATTCAGTTTGCCAGCTTCTTTTTCAGTTCTTCATTAGATGAGGTCAATGTGATTTGATTTATTATTGTCACACGTATTGGGATACAGTGAAAAGAATTATTTCTTGCAAACTATACAGACAAAGCATACTGTTCATAGAGTATTTGGAGGTGAAGGAAAGGAGAGGGTGCAGAATGTAGTGCTACATAGAATCCCTACAGTACAGAAGGAGGCCATTTGGCCCATTGGGTCTGTACTGACCACAATTCCACCCATTCTCGTAACCCTCATTTACTCTGCTAATCCCCCTGATATTAGGGTCAATTTGGCATGGCTGATCGACTAACCTGCACATCTTTGGACTGTGGGAGGAAACCGGAGCACTTGGAGGAAACCCACACAGACACATGGAGAAAGTGCAAATTCCAAACAGACAGTGACCCGTGGCCAGAATTGAACCCGGGTCTCTGGCTTTGAGAGGCAGCAGTGTTCACCACTATGCCACCGTACTGCCTCAGTCACCCAGTTACAATCATAACTAGGATATGGAAAAAGATCAACTTAATTCAAAAATAAAGTTTATTTATTAGTGTCATGAATAGGCTTACATTAACACTGCAATGAAGTTACTGTGAAAATTCCCTAGTCAACACACTCTGGTGCCTTTTCAGGTACACTGAGAGAGAACTTAGCATGGCCAATGCATCTAAACAGCACTCCTTTGGACCATGGGAGGAAACAGGAGCACATGGAGGGAACCCACCCAGACATGGGGAGAACATGCAGGCTCTGTCCAGACAGTGATCCAAGCCAGGAATTGAACCCGGGTCCCTGGCGCTGTGAGGCAGCAGCGCTAACCACTGTGCCACCCATGTCTGATGGCAGCAGGGAAGAAGTTGCTCTTGAGTCGATTGGTATGTAATATCTCCGCCTCAACAAAATATTTAGCTGTTCTTGATAAATGGAGGAAAACACCAACACTGAACTCTGCTTGGTTAAAATTAAAACAAAATGGAATGCATGGTTTGGTCAAAGATAAGTGTGTTCAACCTGAAAAATGAATAGGTTGGGGGCTGGAGACGCTGACCGACCCAGAGACTACTGTCCCAGTATCATCCAAAGTGAAGATAATAAACAGGGAAAAAAAAAGACAAGGATCATAACGGACATAATATTCTGTCAAATGGTATTGATTGTGAATTTTCTGTGCAATTCTGCAGCAGCCAGGAGATTTTCCGACATGCGATCCTACCTAGATATTTGCTGGAATTTTACGTTACATGCCAAAGTTACTTTTCAGAATTCCTTGGCCCTGGTTTGTATTTTATCTTTACTCTGCCAAGTTTCTTTGCTTTTTTTTTGTTTTGCATCCCAATGCATTTATCTGAAAAACCTCTCAGATAATTGAAGTAATCATAGGAAAATAGTAACAGGGTTGCTTCCCCCTTGTGGGAGAGTCTGGGACCAGAGGGTACACTCTCAGAGTAAGGGGTTGCTCACTTAAGACGGAGGTGAGGAGAAATTTCTTCTCTCAGAATCTGTGGAATTCTTTACTGCTGAGGGCTGGGTTGTTAAGTATGTTTTAAGCCTAGATTGACAAGTTTTTAATCAGTAAGGGAATCAAGGATTATAGGGATAAGGTGGGAACGTGGAGTCATAGAATCATAGGATCCCTACAGTACAGAAGGAGGTTATTCAGCCCATCGAGTCTGTACTGACCACAACTCCACCCAGGCCCTATTCCAGTAACCCTCATTTACCTTGCTAATCCTCCTGACACTAGGGTCAATTTAACATGGCCAATCAACCTAAGCCGTACATCTTTGGACTGTGGGAGGAAACCTGCGCAGACACGGGGAGAACGTGCAAACGCCATACAGTGACCCGAGGCCGGAACTGAACCCGCGTCCCTGACATTGTGAGGCAACAGTGCTAACCACTGTGTCACTGTGCCACCTCCAGTCAGCCATAATCTCATTGAACGGTGACAAAGGCTCAATGGGCCGAATGGCCTACTTCTGCTCTTGTGTCTTCTATCTTATGGTCTAACAGGAACATGAAAAGTAGTACAAACATTTGCACCAGCTCATCCATGGTAACGTGTCAGCTATCTGCAAATGTCAGAGGACACAACTCCCTCTGATATGCAGTGATTTTCCTCTAGGTGGCTGTTAAAACTGATCAGTATCCCTTTGAAAGTTGCTGGCCTGCAATATTTCACCTCACACTCTGACAAGCTTCCAGGGCCAGACCCAAAGATGGCCAGGAGCAATAATTCATTTGGATTGATCCCAGAAAATCCTGGATAGTCAGCCTCTAGGATGCTGACTGAAGGCAAGTTTGCAAGTTCTGGATCCTATGCTTTATAATCAGGGCTCCTGGAAAATGAACCACTAGTTTTGTATGCCAAAATACTCTTTCTTGCTGAGATTAAGCCACTATCATCACACTGGGGCTCTTTTTCTGATCTGTGCTCTGTGAAAATCTCTGGATGAGTTTCGAGTGTAATTATGTTAGCTTAATGGAAACATATTCATTGACAAGGCTGACACAGTTCCAGCAATTTCCATATGCCTTTTAGATTTAAGTTTATTTATTAGTGTCAGAAACAGACTTACATTAACACTGCAATGAAGTTACTGTGAACATCCCCTAGTCACCACACTTCGGCACCTTTTTGGGTACACCAAGGGAGAATTTAGCATGACCAATGCATCTAACCAGCATGTCTTCTGGACTGTGGGAGAAAAATCAGAGCGCTCAGGGGAAACCCATGCAGACATGGGGAGAACATACAAACTCCACACAGACAGTGGCCCAAACCAGGAAATTGAACCCGGGTCCCTGACACTGTGAAGCAGCAGTGCTAACCACTGTGCTATCCACTGGCTGTGAAAATATTTGGCAGGATGCAATCTTGTTAAGTGCAGCAAATCAGGCATTAGCTGAAATTAGTTGCCAATCCAGTTTTGCAATTGCTGCAAGTATTCATTCCCCTGCCCCATCAGTACCACAACTAGACAGAGGTGCAGAGCACCTGGGACTCAGATAATGCAACGTTGCTGCTTCACCGTCACCTCCCTCTTGAGACTTGTCCGCGCAGTGGAAAGGATGCACTTCTGCGATTCTGGTCACGTGAGACCTTTTCTTCGATGTGACGGCTGGGGAAATGAACATTATGCTGTCCCTCATTTCACACAGAAACACACAGAGAAACATGTAGTGTGCATCCATGGAGACTCCCAGTAGCTGTCACACAGAATTTACTTGGGTTGCTAAGAGCATGACAATACTAACTGAGAATTTCATTAATAAGGTTACAAGTATTGCCAGAAAAATTGAGAGAATATTTATCTCTGGGGATGCACTTCTCCCTTCAAACATGAATACTTGGACGTATCAGAAAATGTTGCCTGCCTGCTCTTTCAATCTTCTATCTTCTGATACCAAGTGCCTGCATATCTCTTAGAATCCCCACAGTGTAAAAGGAGGCCATTCGGCCCATCAAGGCTGCACTGACAACAATCCCACCCGAGCCCTATCTCCGTAATGCCATGTGTTTACCCCGCTAATTCTCCACAAGTTCCTGCTGCACCACAATGTGTGACAAATGATGTGTTTATGAGTGACATGGTGGCACAGTGTTTAGCATTGTTGTCTCACAGCGTCAGGACCTAGCTTTGATTCTTGGCTTGGGTCACTGTCTGTGCGGAGTTGGCACATTCTCCCTGTGTCTGTGTGGGTTTCCTCCAGATGCTCTGATTTCCTCTCACAGTCCGAAAGACGTGCTGGTTAGGTACATTGGCCATGCTAAATTCTCTTTCAGTGTACCCAAACAGGCACTGGAATGTGGCGACTAGGGGGTTTTCACAGTAACTTCATTGCAGTATTAATGTAAGCCCACTTATGACACTAATGAAGAAACTTAAAAACTTGATGTACGGGTCAATTGAGCATGGCCAATCCACCTAACTGCACATCTTCGGACTGTGGGAGGAACCCGGAGCACCCGGAGGAAATCCATGCAGGCACAGGAAGAATGCACAGACAGTGATCCAAGACTGGAATTGAACGTGGGTCCCTGGTGCTGTGAGGCAGCAGTGCTAACCACTGTGCCACCTGAATACAATTCAATACATGACTCAATGCAATACAATACACGTTTCAATACAATATCTCATTAGATTTTTTTAACTCAGTGAGTTGTCCTGATCTGAAATGCAGGACCTGAAGGGGTGATGGAAGCTGATTCAAAGGTAATTTTCAAGATGGAATCAGATATATGCTTGAAGAGAATATATTTACTGAGTTATTGGAAGGCACAGAGGAGGAGGGGGGGTGAATTAGATTGATCTTTCAATCAGCTGGCACAAGGACAAGACCTTCTTCTGTGCTGTAAGATTCTGTGATTTAGTGAAGATGACCTGGATGTCAGCATAAGTAAACAGCAATGATTTAACAAGACAAATAAAGCTGAAGTATCTTCACCGGATATAATGTTCAAAGAATGTCTGCAATGAATGTTTGACATTGGTTCCCTTTCTTCACAGAAACGATTTGTAAGTAATGTAATGTTACCGGGGGTTACCATTCAGAATAAAGTGCCTTTACCTTATTCCAGCACACCCTCAACATTAAACATAATTTCTGAATTCTTGTTTGGACAAGGAGTTTCGCAGAATGAAAAAAAATGTTCATAGCCTTGAATTTCCAAGAGGTACTCCCAGTGAGCAAGGCTCTTCCCTGAGAGAGGTTAATGCCACAAAATCATCTTTGTGGACTGAATAGAGCCTGAAACCAGAGTCAGGCTCTGACCAGATGCTATAATGAAGGTATAATAATAAGTCCAGGAGTTGGCTGGAAAGGAAACATATTTTCATTGCACAAAATGAAAATAAACAATAGCTACAAGCCTGTGAACACAACAGGGTCCCAAAAGGGACCAAAATGTTTGTGGTCCCTCTCAGGGTCTTGCTTTATACAGGGCTTGTACAAGCTCCATCTCCTTGGCCAATTACTAATCCTCAGGGAGCTTTTATTCAACAAGCCCAAATGGGAGGTCAATTAGTGATTCCCCATGCAGATCATGTGGGCTGTCACAGAAGGAAAATAAAACTTCTTAAAAGAGGACGTTAAATTCCACCAATTGATTATCAATTGTAAATGGCTACTTTGACTAAAGGATGAAAATATGTGCTAGATGGGTACAGTGCTAGAAAGAAATGCCTATTTGAAAGCTCAGATTTAGCAGATTGTTTTGACTCTATTGGCTGATTACTATAATTTGAACTCGCCCGTAAGTACTAAACAGACACCTCAAGGGTTATGGCTCAAGTGCTGATTAGTTGCAATTTCATGGAGCAGTATATGTGAACTTTGTATACTCACTTCCACTGAAGGTGTGGAGTGCCCCAGCTGGCACTCAGCAGAATGTTACAGGTTGGCTAGGTAACTGAGGGTGAGTGCACATGGGTTCTGTGACATGGCACAGGAGATCTTGGAAGAACAGGACTGAAATAACTCCTCAGAGTCTGGTGTCCCTTCATCAGATTGTCTTTATTTACAAACTCAATTCCACTCCTAAGAATGCTTTGGGTACAACGTTAGAATCAGAAGTGTCAATAGCTCCTCAATATATACACCGTTGAGGTTCCCTGATTGGGCAGGTAATCATTAACTCAATCAGGGAGCTCATACTCCAAGAGGCCAACCTCATGGGCTTTATTGAGGTCATAACATGGACCAGTGGTGGTGAAGGTCCTGTACTCACAGGGGAAAAGAATCCACCTCAGTTTCCCATCCCTCTCTTCTCCAGCTGCTGCTGCTGTCTACTTTGAAAATCTTACTGGTTCACTGATGTCCTTTAGAGAAGGAAACCTACCATTCTTGCCTGGTCCAGCCTACAAGTGACTCCACACCCACAGTAATGTGGTTGCCTATGAACTGCTTTTAAGGACATTTAGGGATGGGTAGCAACTTCTGGCCTTGCCAGCAATGCTAACATCAAATGAGTGAATAAAAATATTGATATCTTTAACTAAATATAGGCTTAAAATTCAGACGTGGTAAGATGAGTGTGAAATGCAAAAGTAAGCTTACGAGAATTATCAACACTGCAGGTAAAATAATTGGTAGATAGCAGAAGCAGCTCGATAATCTATTTAACAGTGCAGCTAAGGGGAAAGCTCAGGCCACCATCAGCGATCTCCCCTTACTCTTTATATCCTCAATTTGAAAGGATCCATTCAGACTGGTCCTTTTGAATACCGATTGCCAGGAAAAATCCAACCAAGAGACCTTTTGTTCCTGATACTTGAATCAGGCCATTGATGTTGACCTATTGGCGTATGAACTCACTGATTAAGGATCCAATTGATGGGCCAATTAGAGGATTTTTGCCTTGTACCTAACCGGGAGTGTCAGTTCCTCCCTGGAGGCAGACTGCCAACTGCAAGGACGCTGTGTACTGTTAGAGTTTGTAAATAAATTTTGGTGAAGGGAATTCTGCCTCTGAAGACTTATTACAGCTCTCAATGCCATGAGCTTACTCAGTAACATAATGTAAATTCAATCCACTGTTCTTTTTTTTAATTTATTTTTTTTATTCAGTTGCAATAAATGCTTTAAGTCAGAGTGCAATGTGTAATGTTTGCATGGTATGGGTGTATGTTACATATGCATAAATTTATGAATGCAGATATACATAAAACATTCACTGTTCTTAAACTAATGACTGTGTGATTAACTGAAGGTGAAGTCAAGGACAAATTTCCACTTTTGAGCCAGTAATAAAATTCCATTCTATTCTGATCAGGTGTTTCATCTTAAGACTGCACTGTGGTCATCTCTTTAGTGCTTAAAGCATTTGCTAGAAATTGCCCCTAAAAGATTCCAGATTAAAGAAGATTTGGTTATTATTGTGAATGACAGCACTGTCATATCATCTCTGCTATCCAAGTGTGAAGCCAGTCCGAAAAGCTAAGATTGAAGTTCTCACTGCACTTGTTACCTAGGAACTGCATTAAACATAAACTTGCTCAATTCAAGTATCTGACTGAGGTGTTTGAGATGGCTAAGGGTAAAAGAAGGCACGGTGGCACACTGAGGGGGCACGGTTGCACAGTGGTTAGCATTGCTTTCTCACAGCTACAGCGACCTGGGTTCGATTCTGGCCTTGGGTCACTGTCTGTGTGGAGCTTTTATGTTCTACCTGTACCTGTGTGGGTTTCCTCCGGGTGCTCCGGTTTCTTCCCATAGTTCAAAGCTGTGCGGGTTAGGTGGATTGGCCATAGTAAATTGCCCCTTCATGTCAGGGGACTAGTTAGGGTAAATGCACGTCGTTACGGAGATAGGGCCTGGGTGGGATTGTGGTCGGTGCAGAATTCTATGATTTTCAATGACAAATTGCTCAGTCATCCACCAAGAAATGTAATGACGCAATCAGGGAAATGATAGATGGGCTGAATCAGTTCAAAGTGAAATGAATTATAGAGCCATAGAGTCACAGAGGTTTACAGCATGGAAATAGGCCCTTTGGCCCAACTTGTCCATGCCGTCCTTTGTTTTTAAACCCCTAAGCTAATATCAATTGCCTGCATTTGGCCCATATCCCTCTGTACCCATCTTACCCATGTAACTGTCTAAATGCTTCTTAAAGGACAAAATTGTACCTGCTTCTACTATTACCTCTGGCAGCTTGTTCCAGACACTCCCCACCCTCTGTGTGAAAAGATTGCCACTCTGGGCACTCTTGTATCTCTCCCCTCTCACCTTAAACCTATGCCCCCTATGTGTGTACTGTCTCCAGCCAGGGTAGTCAACTTCTGCAAACATGAGGACGGCCTCAACCGGGATCTTGGGTTCATGTCACACTATCTGTAAGCCCCCACGACTTGCCTGGGCTTGCAAAATCTCACTAACTATCCTGAAAAAAACACGTCTCTTTAACCTGTGATTGGCCCTCTTTCCACTCATATTGTTTGTACCTTTAAGAGTTGATTACCTGTAAAGACTCGCATTCTAACCTTCTAACATTCTTGGAAATTGGGCTTATGTCTATATGCCCTATTTGTGAACACAACTCCTTACTCACCTGAAGAAGGACCCTGGGACTCCAAAAACTTGTGCTGCCAAATAAGCCTGTTGGGCTTTAACCTGGTGTTGTGAGACTAAAAGTCCATGGAGACAACATCAACTGCACTGCCCTCATCTACCTTTTTGGTAACCCCTTCAAAAAACTCAATCAAATTTGTGAGACATGATTTTCCACCCACAAAGCCATGCTGAATGTTCCTAATCAGTCCTTGCGTCTCTAAATGCTTGTAGCAAAATACCTTCCAACAATTTGCCCACCACACATGTGAGGCTCACTGGTTTGTAGTTTCCAAGCTTTTCTCTGCAGTCCTTTTTAAACAAAGCCACTACATTTGCCACACTCCAATCTTCAGGCACCTCACCCTTGACAACTGATGATTCAAATATCTCTGCTACAGGACCCGCAATTTCCTCCTTTGCCCCCCACAATGCCCTGGGATATACTTCATCACGTCTTGGGGATGATTCATCTACCTTGATGCTCTTTAAGACTTCCAGCACCTCTTTCTCTGTAATATGTACATTTCTCAAGACTTCACTATTTATTTCCCCAAGTTCCCTAACATCCATGATTTTCTCAACAGTGAATACTGATGAGAAATATTCATTTAGGATCTCATCCATCTCTTGTGGATCCACACATAGATGATCTTGCTGATCCTTAAGAAGCCCTAGTCTCTCCCTTGTTACTCTTTTGCCCTTTATATATTTGTAGAAGCTTTTTGGATTCTCCTTTGCTATATCTGCCAAAACAATCTCGTGTTCCCTTCTTTCCCTTCTGATTTCTCTCTTAACCCTACTCCTACACCCTCTATACTTTTCAAGGGATTCACTTGATCCCAGCTGCCTATGCATGTCATGTGCTTCCTTCTTCATCTTGACCAGACTCATCCTGAGTCAATATCCCGACTCATCCAGGGTTCCCTACTTCTCTGAGCCTTGCCCTTTACTCTAAGAGGAATGTGCTTACCCTGAACCATGGTTAACACACTTTTGAAAGCCTCCCGCTTGCCAGATATCTCCTTGCCTTCCCACAGACTCTTGAAAGTTCTTGCCTGATACCATCAGTATTAGCCTTGCCCCAATTTAGTTGGCTCTGTCTCAACCCCAGCACCTAAACAATGACAACCAGCAGCTGAAAATTAGGGAATATGAAGTCCAATTGGCCAGCCTCATATAATCATCAGGCAGAATGTATGAGCAACCCACCCACCTAAAACAGGCATCTGCATACTTACACTGGACATTAAACAGTGATTTTTAGTTTCAGCTATAAATAGGCAGAACATGGCATACACACTACCTCTCATGCATTAAGCATCCCAAACAACAAGTCCTTCAAGGGATTGATAGAGAAATGTATTTATTAGTCATAAGTAGGCTTATATTAACACTGAAATGAAGCTACTGTGAAAATCCCCCAGACACCACAATCCAGCGCCTGTTCAGGAACACTGAAGGAGGATTTAGCATGACCAATCCACTTAGCCAACACATCTTTTGGACGTGTGAGAGCAAGCCAGAGTAACCGGAGGAAACCCACACAGAAACAGGAGAATGTGTGCAAACTCCGCATAGACAGTGACCCAAGTCGGGAATCGAACCTGGGTTCCTGGTGCTGTGAGACAGTAGTGCTAACTGCTGTGCCACCATAGTCAACACCTCAAATATTGCTGAACAGAGGGACACATTGCTGGACGTTTTCATCTTGCGCTCATCAGGGCAAATGAAAGAAAGCCAAATTTCAAAACAATCACATCAATTTATACTACAACAGAAATGGATGCTGATTGGTTGGCAAGTCAATTGTAATTGGTAAGCATTACCATGGAGAAAGCAGCAGAAAATTGGTGGCTTCCCAATCTCCACAAGCTCTTGTGTAATTTAAACAATGGTGCAAGGCTTGGACAGATTCCTTTTGTTTGCAGGGAATAGGACCCTTGCCTGTGAAAGTATCTCACTTTTAGGAAGTGCAGATTAGGTTGATTGGTCAAGTTAAATTGCCTCTTAGTCAGGGGGATTAGCAGGATAAATATATGGGTTTAGGGGCTTAGGACCTGGATGTGATTGTTGTTGGTACAAGCTCAATGGGCCAAATGGCCTCCTTCTGCACTGTAGGGACTCTATGATTTTATAAGTGTAAATGAGCCATTTTATGAGCTCAACTGATTATCTTAAATTGGTTATTCGTGTAGCTGTGAGCACACTCAGGATTGTTCAACAAGTGTTGCCCAAACATGGAATCACAGCACAGCGCAAAGAAATTTATTAATGTTAATCTTTTGTGGAACCAAGAGGAGCAAGAGTTATTGTCCTTTGTCCTATGGCAATGCCTGTTCCTGAATCCTGTTCAGACTTGAGATTGCCTTTTATTTTCACTGACCACTTCATAACGACCGATTGATGCCCATCAGACTCCCAGCCTGCCAAACTGCAACATGGCTCACTGCTACCCATTCAAACGGAACCTGAACCAGAATATCATTCGGGGGTTTTCTGATGTCAATGTCAGGGCATTGGTTTATGGTTTATTGGAAGTTTGCACTGCAAGTTGATACACATATCAAGGAATTATGATTGAACTGCTCCTGATTTAACAACCATTAATTCATTGGCTTTGCACTTACCAGTTCCAGAAACACACATTGGTAAACCTAAACTCCAAAAAATAGTCCATTTGTCTCAAATTCTGTCTTTGCGAGGCGAAATGATGAAGTATTTTGTGGTATTTACTGGTGTTTTGGGCATCCTATTCCACAATCCTGTCTGATCCTTTTCCCCTGACAGCTGCAATTCAGTGGCCTCAGATATGCTTACAGCTGCAGTGTGAAGCAATACCCAGTTGATTCAGTGGAACATGCGTCAACCATTTCTTTTTGCAGAATAGTACAGGACCTATAGAAGGAGTGAAACTGCTCTGTTTTCTTGTGTAATTTATCACTGGCAGAATTTTAAAGGAAAGTGCACACATTAGAGGTGTCTAAATAATTCTGTAGGGTAAGGAAACACCACAGCAAACCATTACTTCCCAGTACTGCAAGGAGCGAGAGAACAATTGATCATACCCGAATATTTATTACCGAAAAACCTTTCGTAAATAAACAGAATCAGGAATAAACTGCAGCTTTGCACATTATAAATCTTGAAGAGAAAAGAAATAGATAAGCTCCTTTCAATTCTGAGGCCGTAAACCAGAACATTATCATTTTATTATGAGCCTGGTTGCCATGTAGACATTTGCGGAATTGTTTTAATTCACTAAAATGTCAATGAGACACGTTTGAAGTGCTCAGCCCTCACAGGGATTGCATTTGAACACTCCTGGTAACTGTTGCACTGAGGGAGCTATATACAAAGGACAGCTGAATTTAGACAGGAGCTACAGATGAGAACGAAACCCATTTTCTCTGAAGCTTCTCTGAATCTTTCTGCTAATGCCATATTTTTGAGCTTAGGTTTCTCTCCTCCTCCGGTGAGAGGTGATTTACGCTAAGCCACTTTCCACCAGCATTGGCCCATCCTCCCTGGATTCTTCACAGCCTGATGAGCCAAGGCAGACTATTTGATTGTGAAGCAGGGAATACAACCCAAGCCCAAACTGATTCTCAGCTGTCGCAAACAAGCAAATTTTAACATCTATGAGACTGAAAAGAAGTCATAAAATCTTAGAATCCCTACAGTGCGGAAGAGGCCACTCAGCCCATCGAGTCTGCATCAACTCTCACAGACCGTCTTACCCAGGCCCACCCCATACCTGTAACACCACACATTTACCCTATTAATCTCCTTAACGGCAGCACGGTGGCACAGTGTTTAGCACTGCTACCCTACAGCGATAGGAACCCAGGTTCAACTCCCGGCTTGGCTCACTGCCTGTGTGCAGTTTGCACATTCTCCCCGTGTCTGTGTGGATTTCCTCTGAGTGCTCTGATTTCTTCCACAAATGTGTGGATTAGGTGGCTTGGCCATGCTAAATTGCCCCTTGGTGTCAGGGGGACTAGCTGGGGTAAATGTATGGGGTTATGGGGATAGGGCCTGGGTGGGATTGTTGTCGGCACAGACTTGATGGGCCAAATGGCCTCCTTCTGCACTGTAAGATTCAATGATTCTATGAACCTACGCATCTTGGGATATTAACGGTCAATTCGTATAGCCAACCCACCTAACCAGCACATCTTTGGACAGTGGGGGGAAACCGGAGCACCTGGAGGAAACCAACCCAGACAAGGGGAGAAGGTGCAGACTCCACACAGACAGTCAGCCAAGGCTGGAATTGAACCCAGGTTCCTGGCACTGTGAGGCAGCAATGATAACCACACCCAGCGGCTAATTCTTCTTTTACCTTCACCAGACACGCATGGAACATAATTGCAATATTAGCTGAGAAGAACTATCATGGCATAGACAAAAGTTCAGCATTGGGTCCTCTGGTTCAGTGCCATTTCCTGAAGACTCAAAGGCATTATATTGTTTGGATATATATTTTACTGAATTTTTGTTTTCATCAAAGACAAGGGATGTTAGGGTCACATCTCTATTTCATAGACATAAACATAGAAGGAGAAAATAGGCCATTCAGCCCTTCAAGTGTGCACCACCATTCAATGTGATCATGGCGGATTGTGCACTCTCAATGTCCCAATCCCAGTTTCTCTCCATACCCCTTGATCCCTTTAGCTGCAAGGGCCATGTCCAGCTCCTTCTTGAACATATCTCATGAACTGGCCCCAACACCTTTCTGTGGTAGGGAATTCCACAGATCCACAACTCTCTCAGTGAAAACGTTCTTCTTCATCTCAGAATAAGAGGTAATGGCTTACCCCTTATTCTTAGACTGTGACCCCTAGTTCTGGACTTCCCCACATTGGGAACATTCTTCTCACATCTAACCTGTCCACTACCATCAGGATTTTATATATTTTTATGGGATCCCCTCTCATTCTTTTAAATTCCAGTGAGTACAAGCTGAGTTGATTTAGTCTCTCTTCATATGTCAGCCCTGTCAGTCCAGGGGTCAGTCTGGTGAACCTTCGCTGGACTCCCTCAATAGCAAGAATGCCCTCCCTCAGACTAGGAGACCAAAACTGCACAGCAGTAAAACATCCTTGCTCCTTCACTCAAATCCTTTTCCTATGAAGGCTAGCATGCCATTAGTTTTCCTCATCGACTGCTGTACCTGCATGCCAACCCTCAGCGACTGTTCCACCACGACACCCAGGTCATGTTGCACTTCCCCTATGCCACCATTCAGATAATAATCTTCCTTCCTGTTTTTGCCAGCAAAGTGGATAACCTCACATTTATCCACATCATATTGCATTTAACAAATATTTTCCCATTCAGCTAGCCTGTCCAAGTCACCCTGCAGCCTCTTAGCATCCTCCTCACAGCACACACTGCCACCCAACTTGCCGTTTGCAAATTTGGAGATATTGCCTTAAATACCTTTGTCCAAATCATTAATGTATATTGTGAATACTGAGATCCCAGCACTAAACCCTACGGTATCCCATTATCATTGCCTGCCACTCTGAAAAAGACCCATTTATTCCCACTCTCTGCTTCCTGTCTGCCAACCACTTCTCAATCTACGTCAATACATTACCTCCAATACCATGAGCTTTAATTTTGCTCACTAATCTCTTTTGTAGGATGTTGTCAAAAGCCTTTTGGAAGTCCAGATACACAACACCGACTGGTTTACACTTCTCCACTGATCACATCCTCAAAAAATTCCAGAAGATTTGTCAAGCACGATTTCCCTTTAGTGAATCCATGCTGTCTTAGACCAATCCTGTCATCGCTTTCCAAATGTTCAATTATTACATCCTTAATGAATGACTCCAGCATTTTCCCCAGCATTGATGTCAGGCTAACTGGTCTATAATTCCCCATTTTCTCTCTCCTTCCTTTTTTTAAAAACTGGAGTTACATTAGCTACCTTTCAATCCATTGGAACTCTTCCAGAGTCTATAGAATGCTGGAAAATGATCACCAATGCATCCACTATTTCTCAGGACACTTTCTTGAGTACTCTGGGATGCAGTGCACCAGGCTCTGGGGGCTTATTGGGTTTTAATCCCAGTGATTTCCCCAACACAGCCATTGTTAGCTGCCAACTCTTCCTACTTAGATGTAAGACAAAGCCAATGAAAAGATCCCTCTGCTCTGATCGAGCAAATGCTATAGGCCCATTCTAGAGAGAAGATTGTTATTGAGCCAAGTTTCAACTCTGAGACACAGGAATGTTTAAAGTTATTTGGCATTCAGTTATTCAGTCAATTATTAAGAATATAGTAACTGAGTATTTGGAAAGCAGTGACAGTATCAGTCTAAGTCAGTGCGGATTCGCTCAAGGGAAATCGTGCTTGACAAACCTTTTGGAATTTTTTGAGGATATGACCAGCAGAGTTGACAGGAGTGAACTAGTGGATGTTGTGTACCTGGACTTCCAAAAGGTTTTTGACAAGGTCCCACACAAGAGATTAGAATGCAAAATTAACGCTCATGGTATTAGGGGTAATGTGTTAATGTGGATAGAGGACTGGTTGGCAGACAGGAAGCAGAGAGTGGGAATAAGCGGATTCTTTTCAGGATGGTATTCATACAGGGTATTTATGAAGTCAGTCTTTTGGATGCATTGATCTACATGTAACAATAAATTGCATTTATAAAGCCCATATAATGGAGTAAGACATCCAAAAGCATTTCACAGGTGGGTTGTCAAGTAAAATTTCACAATAAAGAGGAAATATCAAGACAGAAGACCAAAAACTTGATCAAACAAGTAGGTCTTATGGAGTGTCTAGATGAGGAGAGAGAGGAAAAGTTTATGTTTACTCAGCTTATTTATTAGTCACAAGTAAGCTTACATTAACACAGCAATGAAGTTACTGTGAAAATCGCCTAGCTGCCACACTGTTCAGGTACACTGACAGAGAATTTAGCATGGCCAATGCATCTAATCAGTATACATTTCAGACTGTGGGAGGAAACTGGAGCACCCAGAGAGAACTCACGCAGACATGGGGAGAACGTGCAAACTCCGCACAGATAGTGACCCAAGCCAGGGATTGAATGCTAACCACTGTGCCCCATGCCCACCCACACCACAAAAAAAAAGTGAAGCAGAAATGTTCTGGAGGCAATTCCAGAGCTAAGGGTCTCAGCAGCTGACAGCACAGGGACAAATGGTGTAGTAATCAGATTAGGAAATGTGTGCGAGACCTAGATTGCAGGAGTTAATAAATCACAGAGGATTGTAGGACTAGAGGAGGATACAGAGATAGGGAGGGATGAGGCAATGGAGGGAGCTGCAAACTAGGATGAACAGGAGCCTAAGTCTCACAGGGGAGAGATGAAGGATATGTGGAATTAAACTGCTGATTTCCTGAACTGGTGTGGTATAGCTTCTAAGTTCCTGCATCATTTGGCCTCCAATGACACTTGCAGACTGTAAACACAGTATTTATATTCAGCACAGAGAACCACCTGAAGCTGTGCTTTGCTTGCTGCCCACTCAAGCTTCCCAGTTTACTTGTTGCAGCCAGTAACGTGCACACTGATGCCCTGTACAGACCCTCTCCTGTCATGGTCAGTCTTAAAAAGCAGCACCATGCTTTCAAACAATTGGGCAATGAGTTTAGAAAGGGTGGGCGGCACAGTGGAACAGTGGTTAGCACTGCTGCCTCACAGCGTCAGAACCCAGATGGATGTCTGGTGGGGGCAGCGGGGGGGCCTGCTGCCACTCTGCGGGTGATCGGCAGGGGGAAGGGAGCAGGGATCGCGATCGGCCTGGGTAGCAGGGGACGGGTGGATAAGGGGGACAGTGATGTATGCGGGGGCCATCGCTCCCACTTTTCGCTCCCGGGTGCTTTTTCCGCTTTCTGTGGCTCGGGAGCGATCTGACATGGGAGCACTTTTTCAAGTTTTTTTCCAACTGCGCATGTTTAGAACTCCGATCGTTCTGGGCACACTAAGCCTCGCCTACAGCACGATTCAGGCTCAAGGTTTTTTTTCAGGCTACTGGGAACACCTGAAAGCAGCTTTCCAAGTCGGATCTGAATTAAGCCCAGGTTCAGCACTTGGAATGAAAATGGTAAAATCAGGCCCTTAGTGTCAGGGGAACTAGCAGGATAAATAATTGGATAGGGCCTGGGTGTGGACTGGGCCAAATGCCTCCTTCTGCACTGGAGGGATTCTATGACTTCAGAGCATCACAAACTGACTGGGCAGGATTCTCCAGCCATTCACACCAAGGGGATTCTCCAGTTCTGCTGCAATGGAGAACATGGTAAACATGATGTAGTAACCTGGTGTTATGAGACTTCTTACTGTGCTCACTGGTAGAAACAGAGTGGCGTGAATGGCCAGAGAATTCCAGCCACAACTGATGACTTTCCTGAGAGGAAGCAGCAGTTCTGAATTAAAAGGAATCATACGGAATTCTGCCGAAGAACAAATGATAGGTATTATTAGATTAATTTTCTTAATCAATGTTAATTTATTATGCCTCAGTGTTATAGTCATGAGGTAGCTCTACGGACCAATGCTCATAGCATTCTGAAACCGCTTAGATCTACTGATTTATTTGTTTTATTTGTTCCTTCTTTCAGTAATAATGTTCTGCCAGCTGTGTGGACCATTGATTTATTGCCCAGATATGTTTCTGATGTTTATTAAGAAAAAAGAACTTTTATTTTTGCTGTCTGCTGCAGTAGATAATGAAGCAATAGTCTGAGGGGTTTTTCCCTGATGAATTTAACTAACCTTGAACCGGCTACAACACTTTGCCCCCCGATCTGATTTTGTTCTTTAACTTAGATGTACTAAGCTGGACTTAGGGGAAAAGTACAACATATATTTTTCTCTTTCTTGGGAGATAATGCACCCTTATTCTACCTTGCTTTTACACAGAGTGTGCTCCACACAAACAGAGACACTCGCCATCCTGACTTGGAAATATATCATCGTTCCTTCATAGATGCTGGGCCAAAATCCTGGAATTCCCACCCTAACGGCATTGTGGATTGACCCACAGCAGGTGGGCTGCAGCGATTCAAGAAGGCAGCTCACCACCACCTTCTCAAGGGCAACTAGGGATGGGCAATAAATGTTGGCCCAGCCAGCGACATTCATATCCCACGAATGGATTAAAAAAGAGGAGTTCTTCAGCTGATCACACCCCATCACTGCTGCCAGCGCGAATGGAGAACTTGGGGGCCAGGCTGGCACTGCCCAGGGGGATCCCCCCCTTACCCCTGACTTCCTAGGGGTTCTCCATGGCCCCCCCCCTTCACTTCAGTAGTGTTGGGCCACCGGCTCTCCACTAGTGCGGAGCTGTAGTAAATCCCGCTGGAGTGAGGCATTCCTGATGGGTGGGGGAGGAGGGGGAGAGAGAGGATAGCAGACCTGGAGACTTCAGTCCTTGGCCCATAATGTTATGCAAGTGTCCATTAGCATAGTTACACAGCGCCATGCTGATTTCTGACGCAGAGCTGACAGCGCCAGGAATCTGGTGGCTGGAGACTTGCGAAGGCCATGGAGTCCAACGGGGAGTCCGCTACATGGCTTCCACTCTGGGAGAATTGCCCCCAATATGTTTCTTCTGATAAGCATTTATGTATGCTATCGCAGTTACAGACACACCTATCTTAAGTTTATTTATTTATTAGTCACAAGTAGGCTTGCATTAACACTGCAATGAAGTCACTGTGAAATCCCCCTAGCTGCCACACTCTGGCACCTGTTTGGATCAATCCATCTAACCAGCATGTCTTTCGGATGCGGGAGGGGAAACTGGAACACCCAGAAGAAACCCACACAGACACAGATAGAACGTGCAGGCTCCACGCAAACAGTGACCCAAGAAGGAATCGAGCTCAGGTCCCTGGTGCTGTGAAGCAGCAGTGCTAACCCACTGTGCTACCAGATATCTTCACATTGTTTCTACAACTAAATATAGGGTGAGATTTTTCTGGTCTCCCCATAGCGTGTTTCTTGGGAGGCAGCATACCATTTGCTGGTGTTGGGATCTTCTGGTCCCACCATTGTCAATAGGCTTTCCCATTGAATCCACTCTATGCCAGCAGGAAACCCAAGGCAGGGGTACCATGTCAACAGGACCGGAAGATCCCCCTGGCGTGAACGGACAAAAAGGTCCAGCCATAAAATATTAAGAGTACATATTGCTCTGCTGATTTACAGAGATACAAAAAATCCATTGTAAATGTCTCCTAGTGAGTGCTGAACTTAGGATGAGTGTTTCTAACCGTGTTGGCACAATTTATTGAATGGTTGGTGAATTATCTAAAACTGGTCTAAAAATGACTTACAGATAAATACCTGTAATATTTCCCTCTGTGAATAAATCTATTTCCAGTAAAGACTGGCTCTGGTTTCTTCCTTTACCAATTGGCTATCTGGGGTATAACATCTCTAAATGCATCTCAGATATTTTATTAACGTATTATCATCTTTCTGTGACCCATAGATGCAGAATAATTCTCTCAGAGGCAGCTGTTTTGCACAGTTTATTAATTTGCTAATTCAGTGGAAAATAATAGTACCTAACGGAATTTAAAACATTAACGGGGAATATGCATTACTAAATTGTTTCAAAGCTTAAGTATGATATCACCAATGTGAGAAAATCTGGAGCAAGAAAAGGCTCATTATACCAGAGTCCATGTATAATTATTCATCTATTCTGTAACTCTCTCATCTTCCATTGCTCCCCATAGAGAACAAAGAACAAATAAAATTACAGCACAGGAACAGACTCTTCGGCCCTCCAAGTGTGCACCAACCATGCTGCACATTTAACTAAAACCCCCTATCCTTCCAGGGACCATATCCCCCCATTCCCATCCAATTCATGCACTTCTCAACCCTTAAAAGTTACGACCATATCCGCTTTCACTCCATCTCCCGGCAATGAGTTCCAGGCACCCACCACCGTCTGTGTAAAAAAATCTGCCTCGTACATCTCCTTTAAACCTTGCCCCTCGCACCTTAAACCTATGTCCCCTAGTAATTGACTCTTCCACCCTGGGAAAAAGCTCCTGCCTATCCACTGTGTCCATGCCTGCCATAATCTTGTAGACTTCTATCAGGTCTCCACTCAACTTCTGTCGTTCCAGTGAGAACAAACCAAGTTTCTCCAACTTCTCCTCATAACTAATGCCCTCCATACCAGGCAACATCCTGGTAAATCTTTTCTGTACCCTCTCCAAATCTTCCACATCCTACTGGTAGTGTAGTGACCAGAATTGAACACTATATTCCAAATGGGGTCTAAATAAGGTTCTATAAAGCTGCAACATGACTTACCAATTTTTAAAATCAGTGCCCTGGCCGATGAAGGCAAGCATGCCGTATGCCTTCTTCATTACCTTCTCCACCTGCATTGCCACTTTCAGTGGCCTGTGCACCTGTACTCTCACTGCATACTCTTAAGTGTTATGCCATTTACTGTATATTTCCTATCTGTATTAGGCCTTCCAAAATGCATTACCTCACATTTGTCTGGATTAAACTCCAACTACAATCTCTCTGCCAAGTCTCCAACTGACCTATATCCTGCTTATCCTCTGGTGGTCCTCATCGCTATCCGCAAATCCACCAGCCTTTGTGTCGTCCGCAGACTTACTAATCAAACCAGTTACATTTTCCTCCAAATCATTTATATATATTACAAACAGCAAAGGTCCTAGTACTGATCCCTGAGGAACGCCACTTGTCACAGCCTTCCATTCAGAAATGCACCCTTCCACTGCTACCCTCCGTTATCTTTGACTGAGCCAGTTTTGTATCCACTTTGCCATCTCACTTCTGATCCCATGTGACTTCACCTTCTGCACCAGTCTGCTATGAGGGACCTTGTCAAAGGCCTTACTGAAGTCCATGTAGACAACATCCACTGCCCTACCCTCATCAATCATCTTTGTCATTTCCTCGAAAAACTTGATCAAGTATGTGAGACACCACCTCCCCTTCACAAAGCCATGTTGCTTCTCACTAATATGTCCACTTATTTCCAAGTGGGAATAAATCCTGTCTTGAAGAATCTTCTCCAATAGTTTCCCTACCACTGATGTAAGGCTCACTGGCCATACTACCCATGGAATGAATCACTCTGTTCCTCCTATTCAAAATAGAATGGAGTCAACTCCTTTTAAGGCTTCCATTCACTCCTGAATCAATGTCCTTCTGTGGGTATCTGTTCCACATACCCAATACCCTCAATGAAGGAATCCCGAATCTTACTCAAAACATAGAATCTACAATGCAGAAGGAGGCCATTTAGCCCATCGAGTCTTCACTGACAACAATCCCACCCAAGTTGTATCCCCATAACTCCATATATATTTAACCCTTCTAATCCACCTTACATTAAGGGGAAATTTAGCTTGGCAAATCAACTAACCCACACATCTGTGGACTGTGGGAGGAAACCGGAGCACACAGCGGGAACACACGCAGATGTAGAGAGAACGTGCAAACTCCACATAGACAGTGACCCAAGCTGGGAATTGAACCTGAGTCCCTGGTGTTGTGAGGTAGCAGTGCTAACCACTGTGCCACCATGCCGCCCTCAAATACGTTGAGACAAAAATCTGTTTGTCTAGTGCCAGTTCAAAATGTCTCTGGAGCAGGCACCATTACTGAATATTACTTCAGTTCACCCAGATTTTGTCATTGATACCAATCAGTCAGGATTCATGGCTAACATCCTGCGGTCCTTTCTGCTCCCTGGAAGTTCAGCATAGTCTACACAGAACATTCACATCCATGTTTGGATGGAGCCTATGATGAGGTGCATTAACCATGTGGGTTGGAGGACCTGAAGTGAGCACTGATGCACAGCATTTTGGAGAGTTGATGTCTTGTGATGGCAGTAATGAAACATCCCATATTTTTACTAATAATTCAGAGGAGGCAAATAGAGTTTCGCTCAAAGGGTTAGATTTGCCCTTGTTTTGCAAGCTCAAGTCTTACCTGATCGATTTTCAATGTTGCTAGATGAATACCAATGTCAGGGCAACATCAGAAGAGTTTGAATAATATAGAATAATAGAATCCGTACTGTGCAGAAGGAGGTCATTTGGCCCATTGAGCCTACATCGCCAACAACCCCACCCGGATTGGACGGATGCGTGAGACCGTGGGAATATGGGAGAGACCCGATATTCCTGTTGCAGAGATCTTCAACTCAGACGGGATTTTACCATCCGCTTGGGCGAGGCTCATAAAATCCCACCCAAGGCCAATGGGGAATTCAGTTTGGCAAGTCTCGCCTGCTCGGATTCCGGTAAAATTCCGAATTCACATTGGAGCAAAGTTCTTGCTGTTACCAAAAGGGGAATTTCATACCTTTTCTTCCGGGCTACCCCTACCCTGCAGTTTAAATATGACAGTCAGGAGAATAAGAGGCAATTGAGAGAGACTGACAAAGGATAGATAGATCCCTCTCGATGACATTTCAGATCATGGCAAATTTGACTTGTAAAATTAAATGAAGTACAGTAAATTATAATGCTCCTGATTCAGCTCATAGTGTGTGTGCGGTAGCACTGCAGTGTTGCACGCCAATGTAATTTCTTCATTCCCTATGCCAGAAAATAACTGCACCTGGAGTCAAGGTGAGAGACAGAAGATCGGAGCAGTGATAATGGAAGAAATAAATGAAAGCAGAGCGGTGTGATACGCCCTGGGACTGCATAGAAGCTGCCGCGACACTCTTGTTTAAGACGGGACAGAAGGACAAGCCAGATTGATCAGGTTTTCTATTGCCAGTCGTGGATAAATTCTTGCCATCTAAAATTAGTAAGGATGTAGAGATTAAGAGGTTAGTCAAGGATAGCCAAGATGGATTTGTTAAAGATAAGCATACATACAGTATATATGTATATATATATATATATACACATACATCTCGGATAGATTCAGCAACAATTTTGGAAGAAGTGGCAGAGTTGAGAAAGGATAAATGTGGTGTGTCTGGAGTTTCAGAAGGGTTCAATAAAGGGCGTCACGGACAGCTTTCAGAAATGTTTGCCTTTATTGAATTAAAGTGATTGAAGTTATAGGGATAGGCAAGATACACGCAAAATACCGTGAATGCTGGAATCTGAAACAAGAACAGAAAAATGCTGGAAAATCTGTGGGGAGAGAATAGAGCCAACATTTCGAGTCTAGATGACCTTTCATCAGAGCTGAGAGCAAAGAGAGTCAGCAGAGATTTATACTATGAGGGTAGGGGGAATGGGACAAAGTAAGTGTAAATGAGCATGCAGAAGTGTTCATGCTGTGAAGTGGCCTAACAGCATCTTATCTCCCAGTTAGGCACTTTCCAGCTTTCCGGACTGAACATTGAGTTCAACCACTTCAGAGCCTGAGCTCTCCCCTCCCATCCAATTTCCATTTTAATTCATTTCATCTCATTCTCCATTTTATCACTCTCCTTCTTTCCATTCTTTCCACTCCCCCTCTTCAGGCCAATTGCCACATTCCTCAGGCCGTCCTTTACTAAGCTATACCTTAGTTTTGCCATGCAAGCATTCTGATCACTTAATGAGCACTTTCAACACCTTCTCAGCCTGCTGCATGCTCATTTACATTTCCTATGTTCAATCCCACCTACCCTCAGAGTATAAATCTCTGCTGACTCGCCTCTCAGCTCTGATGAAGTGTCATCTAGACTCAAAACATTTGCTCTGCTCTCTCTCCACAGATGCTGTCAGACCTGCTGAGGTTTTCCAGCATTTTTCTGAGTAGGAATAGGCAGTTGCTTTCAGTGAGTCACAGCAAATTGGTGTAACTCAGATTGGAAGAACTGCACCCAGTTTTGTTCTTAGTATCTATGGATGATTTGCATTTAGGGATGGTGATCACCATCTCCGCATTTCAAGAGCAGGAAATAAGGAGGACTGCCAAAGGTGTGGGAAAAAAAATAGAGAGGATTGCAGAATGGCAGCACAGGCCATTTAATGGGAAGAAGTGTAAACAAATATATTTAATGAACAGAAACAGAAGGCAGAATTTATTGGTGGGAGTCCCCCACTTCTCTCCAGAGAGCCCAAAGTAATTGTCAGGTAATCAGGCACTTAACTAGACAGCATTGGGCCTCCCATTTGATTGAAAACCCAATAAAGTAAATCCCACCCTCTAGAGATACTAGCCAATTGGAGGCCAAAAGTCAGTACTACCACCACAGCTGGTGGCCACTGCAATTTGGGCTTCCACTCAGATTCCTGGATAGAATCAAGTGTATGTGGGATGGGATGGGATGGGATGGTTGTTGTGGTGAAGGCTTGGTAGCAAAGGCTGAGAGCAGCTTTAAGTGAATACCACCCTTCCTGATGCCAAGTCCCTTACTGGGGCACAGAGTTCCTGTCAATGAGGTGCTTTCCTTGATAGACTGCTGTCAAACCTAACAGTGTTTGTTAGCCAGCTGGTGAGTCCTCACCTGCCACTGTTTGGATGTTGGCAATGACAGGATTAGGCTGTTATGTGACTCTCATGTAGTTACATAGGGGCCTTGGTTGTGGGAAGGCTGTCCTCCATATTCTGGTTGATTGGGGTGAATCCAGAAGGTGACACCCACAGAGACCCGTCACACCTCAGACAAGAGGGGCAAGGTTGAGAAGGTGAAGCCTCCATGAATATCCTCAGCCGGCCTGGGAATTGAACACAAGCTGTTGGCATCGTTCTGCGTCTGTGGGTTTCCTCTGGGTGCTCCAGTTTCCTCCCACACACCAAAGATGGGTTAGGTGGATTGGCCATGCTAGATTGATTCTATGTATGCTTAGCTCTGTTTGCTTTATTTATGTAGACTTCATTTAAAGATATCTCTGCCTATGCAATTACATTTAAATGATTGTGGGAGTTAACTAACTCTGTTAAGGTTATAAAAATTGACTACATTTTAAAACTCAAAAGGCATTCTGTGTTAGCTGAAAATTGACCTCATTCCTGAGAAGTACACAAGCTTTGATAACACAGCTGCAAAGCTTGTTTTCTCTAGACAGAGACAGCTGGTGGAAAATGTTTCCAGTAATGAGATAAGAATTAAGATCTGTTTTGGTTTCAGTTTGTTTTTGAATTTCATAGGGATTTTGTAGAATCTCAGTGTGGAAGGAGGCTGTTCGGCCCATTAAGTCTGCACTAGCCACAATCCCATCCAGGCCCCATCCTCATATCCCCATGCATTTACACAAGCTAGTTTCCCCCTGACACTAAAGGGCAATCTAGCATGGCCAATCCATCTAACCAGCACATTTTTGGACTGTGGAAGGAAACCAGAGCACCTGGAGGAACCCTGTGTAGACACGGAGAGAATGTGCAAGGTCCACACTGACAGCAACCCAAGTCAGGAATCGAACCCGGGTCCCTGGTGCTGTGAGGGAGCAGTGCTAACCACTGGGCCACCCCTGTTCTATGTGATCAGTACAGGGACTGGCTTAGCAAAAGTCTTGAACTTTTCTCTTTCTTTTTTTGTAATGGTTTAATTTTCTTTAAGTTCTGTTTAGTAAAAGAAATTCATTTTTAAAAATCGTATCGGTGCTGTCCTCATCTATTCAAAGGAATGAATGTACCCTACACCTTTTATTATTGGGGGACTAGTAGGGTAAAAATGTGAGGTTATGGGGATAGGACCTGGGTGGGATTGTTGTCAGTGCAGGCTTGGTGGGTCAATAGCCTCCCTCTGCACTGTAGGGATTTTATTCTCAAAGAGAAAAGTAGAAATCTAATTTATTTTGTTTGTTTCAGTCCCCACAGACTAGCAATCTTAAACTATTCTGGCTAACGTTGACCAAGTCAACCAGGGATTGAACCAATGGTTTTCCCTCAATACTGAAGTTTACAGTGCATTTAAAGACTGATTAATTGCATCTCCAGTGGTGTTTTCATAAAATTTTATAACATTTAGCTCATTGCCTCTGCACTAGCTCTTTGAAAGATCGATACAAATGGTACTTTCCCCGCAGCCTCACAAATTTTGCCCCTTCAGGAAATTATCCAATCCTGTTTTGAAACATATGCTTGTTTCTGCATTTCCACTGCTATTTCAGAGAGTGCATTCCAGATCATAACAACTTTCTACATTAAAAAAAAGGTTTTCCTTACTTCTCTTACTTCCCTGCATTCTTGAGGAATGTATTTCTAAATTTGATTTTGCGTTGCATGAGCCATTAGCAGAAAAATTGTTCTCATTGGGAAATATTGCAGGTTATTGCATCTCTTAATGAACTCCTCAACCAGAATTTTCAAGGAATGATTTAGAAAGACTGATAATAGTAAAAGATTAAAATGAGCCCTGCAAAATATCTTGGTTGGTTTTTATAATATTCATTATAAATGTGAACGTCACTAGCATTTATTGCCCGTCCCTAGTTGCCCTTGAGATGGTGGCCACACAGCTGCCTTCTTGAACTGCTGCAGTCCCTAAGGTGTCTGTACACCCACAGTGCTACTAGGGAAGGAGTACCAGGACTTTGATGCAGTGAAGAAACCTTGATATATTTCCAAGTCATCTCCAGGTGTTCCCACGCATCTGCTGCTCTTGCCTTAGGTGGTAATGATCGTGAGGTTGGAAGGTGCTACATAAGAAGCCTTGATGTGTTCTTGCAGAGCATCTTGTAATGGTACTCATGGCTGCCATATTTCTTCAGTGATGGAGGCACTGAATGCTTACGGAATCAAGTGGGCTGCTTTGACTTGGATGGTGTCAAGCTTCTTGAGTGTTTTTGGAGCTTCACTCATCCAGGCAAGTGGAGAATATTCCATTGCACTCCTGATTTTTGTCTTATATCGAGTGGATAGGCTTTGGGGAGTCAGGAAATGAGTTACTTGCCACAACATTCCAAGCCTTTAACCTGCTCTGGTAGACTCAGTACTTACATGGCTAGTCCAGTTCCATTTCTAGTCAATGGTAACATCCAGGATGTTGATAGTGGGGGATTCAACCCTGAATATCTAAGGACAATGGTTAGAACCTCTCTTGTTAGAGAGGGTCATAGCTTTGCATTTATGTGGTGCAAGTGTTACTTGGAACTTGTCAACAGACGCTTGGATATTGTCCAGGTCTTGCTGCATTTGGACATGGACTGCTTCAGTATCTGATGAGTCACGAATGGTACTGAACATTGTGCAATCATCAGCAAACATCCCCACTTCTAGCCTTACGATAGAAGGAAGGTCATTGATGAAGCAGCTGAAGGTGGTTGGGCCCAGTACACTATCCTGAGGAACTCTGCAGTGATATCCTGGAGCTGAGATGACTGGCCTCCAATCACCATAACCATTTTCTATTGTGCCAGATTTGACTCCAACCAGCAGAGAATTTTCCTCGATTCCAGCTTTGCTAGGATTCCTTGATGCCATACTCTGTCCTTGACATCAAGACAGCACTTGACAGTCACTCACACATAGTTAGGTTGATGCTGTATTTTAATTTTTTCATTTAAGTTTGGCCATTATGTGTTTGCCCTTATTGTTTCCTATTGGATTCCTGTCAATTTCCAATCCACTCGTGTTAAGTCAGAGGGTTCAAGCTGTGATCTCTTCAAAATTTAACACTGCTCCCTGGAGTCTATTTCTAACACTTAAAAATAGAATTGATTCTAAAATACAAATTTACTCAATTAATTATTTGATACAAGCATATTTAGTGGATGATTTCTGCCTGTTACTCAACTGATAACTTTCTAGTTTCAAAGTCAGTATACACTGACATTCATTTTCAGGTTTAGAATCATAGAACCCGTCGGTGCAGAAAGAGGCCCTTCGGCCCATCGAGTCTGCACTGAACACAATCCCACCCCAGGCCCTACCCCCATATCCCTACATATTATACCCACTAATCCCTCTAACCTACACATCCCTGGACACTAAGGGGCAATATGTTAGCATGGCCAATCAACCTTACCCACACATCTTTTGGACTGTGGGAGGAAACCGGAGTACCTGGAGGAAACCCACACAGACATGGGGAGAATGTGCAAACTCCACACAGACAGTGATCAGAGCCGGGAATTGAACTCAGGACCCGTGAAGCAGCAGTGCTAACCACTGTGCTACTGTGCCGCCTGAATATTTCAGAATATTCCTTGCAAGCTGTGCAAGTACATATTGTGTAGAGAGGACTTGGACTTTCAGACACCTTAGATCACGTCTCAACCAATCCTCCCCCCCATGGTTTTTTTTGACAGTTGCACTGTTGAATCCACGTCAGTTTCACACATTTTATGTGAGAGTCTGCTTAAGGAAATTGAATTAATTAAAAATATTTAAATTGGTGCTTGACATAACTTCAAGTTTCTTCACTAAAATGAGTTCACAGCTTGCTTTCCAGGCCTAATTTGAATGTCCTTGAGGAAAGTAATATATAATTAGAACTCTCTTGAAGGTGGCCATTGCCTCGCATTTGTGTGGCGTGAGTGTTATTCGCCACTTGTCGACACAATCCTGAAATACCGTCCAGCTCCCACTGTTTGCAGACATGGACAGCATCAGTCTTTGACTAATTCCACATGGAACTGCACACTGTGCAATTATCCATGAAAAAACCCACTTGTGGCTTTTTGAAGAAGGACAGGTGAAGCAACATTAGCTACAACAACATTAACACAATAAAATGTCGCAAAGAATTTCAGAGGTTTTTTTTAAGAAATATTTATTTATGAGATGTGGCCATCTTCGATTAGCACAGTAAGCAGTCTCACAACACCAGGTTAAATTTAGAGTCATAGAGGTTTACAGCATGGAAACAGGCCCTTTGGTTAACTTGTCCATGCGCCCTTTTTTTTAAACTCTTAAGCTAATCCCAATTGCCCTCATTTGGCTCATATCCCTCTATACCCATCATACCCATGTAACTATCTAAATGCTTTTAAAAGATAAAATTGTACCCACATCTACTACTACCTCTGACAGCTTGTTCCAGTCACTCACCACCCTCTGCGTGAAAAAATTGCCCCTCTGGACACTTTTGTATCTCTCCCTTCTCACCTTAAACCTATGCCCTCTAGTTTTAGACTCCCCTTCCTTTGGGGTAAGATATTGACTATCTACCTTGTCTATGCTCCTCATTATGTTATAGACCTCTATAAGGTCACCCCACAGCCTCCTATGCTCCAGTCTATTCAGCCTCTCCTTATAACTTAATCCATCAAGTCCCAGTAGCATCCTAGTAAATCTTTTCTGCACCCTTTCTAGTTTAATAATATCCTTTCTATAATAGGGTGACCAGAATTGCACACAGTTAGTAGCAAAAGCCACAGTTACCCTCAGCAAGGAGGCTTTGATGATGGAGGCTGGAATTTTCCAGCGACCCCTTCCTGTTGAGGGCGTTCCCCCATCTGAGGCCTGGTGAGCCATTGGAATCTCTGTGCACATTGGTGGGACTGGAAGATCCCTTCTGTGTGAACAGTGTGGGTTGGAGCGAGGCTGGAAAATTCTGATCAGAGAGTCATAAATCATCATTGTTTAAAGTTTATTTATTAGTGTCACAAGTAGGCTGACAGTAACAGTATAAAGAAGTTAATGTGAAAATTCCTTCATCACCACACTCCAGTGCCTGTGCAGGTACCCTGAGGGCAAATTTAGCATGACTGATACACCTAACCAGTATGTCTTTTGGACTGCGGGTGGAAGCTGGAGCACCCAGAGAAAACCCAAATGGATATGGGGGAAAATGTGCAACCCCCCCACAGACAGTAACCCAAGCCAGGAATTGAACCCCAGTCCCTGATGCGGTGAGGTAGCAGTGCAAACCACTGTGCCACCGTGCCGTCCAGTGGTTACAAATCTATAGAATCAGTATACAGCTTTTCACTGCAAACAGCAATAAAACCTTTACTTTAAACAGCAGCGAACTGCCACTTGGAAACAATGTAGTAATTGGTAGTAGTATACATTTAAAGGAATATATTTAAATGTTAGTGCTCTTTACTTCTATTCTAAGCTTAACATTCAGAAAGTGAACGCTGCCTATGTGGGCATTTAAGTTTCCCTTCACAATGCCAAAGGTTAGATTGACATTCCTATATATAGTCCTCTGCAGCAACCATTGATAGGAAGATATTCTCTAACAGTGAAAAAATTAATTAGCCTGTTACAATACAGACCTGAACTGTTGGCTTTCGTAGCAGCTTCCTTTTGACTTGGTCAAGAACGCAGCGCATCAATCATTCACTTTTAGCAAAATTACCCCTATATGCTCACACATCTACAAACCGTTTTCAAAATGGGCTTTAATATTCAATTAAGGTATTAGTGTCCAAGGGCGAGTGATTTATTACTACACTTGAAGACAACCCAGAGGCTTGGTTGTGTTAATTGATATTTAATAAGGCATGGATTCCATTTAGCTGTAAAATTCACCCTATCCATTCAACGTTAATAGTCTGCATACTCAGCTGTCAAATATTTTGATTGAAATTTATGAGGAAGATCTGGATCAGTAAGTATGAAGACCTGTTTTCATTTTCATTCACTGTTCTCACTACCATTAGAGTCATTTGTTTGGTTAAGGGAGCCTGACTTGAGCTGGAAGTTTAGGAATGACTTTGGCCTATACCTTTCGTTTAGTCAATCCGGAACCAGTTCACATGGAATCCCTACAGCGCAGAAGGAGGCCATTCGGCCCATCAAATCTTCAGCGACTCTCCGAAAGAGCATCTTACCCAGGCCCTATCCCCTTAACCCTATGTATTTATCATGCCTAATCCACCTAACTTACACATCTTTGGAGTGTGGGAGGAAACCGGAGCACCCAGAGGAAACCCACGCAGACAAAGGGAGAATGTGTGAAGTCCAGGCACCCAAAGGCAGAATGGAGCTCAGGTCCCTGGCACTATGAGGCAGCAGCGCTTACCTCTGGAACGCCATGTTGCTCATTTGCATTTATGTTAATCTGACCCTTGGTAAACAGCCCTCGGAATGTAATTAGTGTTCCAAATGCAGCACTTGCATATCATTCCTGAAGATATTCCGAAATGAAATGAGAACATTCAAATCTCAGTACCTCATAATTCCTCTGAAAATTTTTAGTGCCAGTTGTAAGGGAACTAAAAAGATTGGTGAGAAACTCTGGAATGTTCAAAGTGGGGAATTTGATTTAAAGTATGGTCTCAAAATTTGGGTGTGTAGTGTTCATAGGGATGATTTTCTGACCTTGTGGTGCCTGATACAGATCACACCGCTTCCATAAAGTAGCGTGCAGGCCTAAAATATAACATGGCAAACGGTTCCAGTCCCTTTTGAATGGTGTAAACCAGATTGGCCCAGAAAGGGTGTGAGGTCAATTAGTATATTTAAAGCAGCATTTAAATATGCTTAGCCCATTCAGTACCAGATTCTCCCTATTCCTGGGATCTGACACACACCTGACAAAAGCTTGTGCGATTACTATCAAATAAACTGGTTGGACTCTAACCTGGTGTTGTGAGATTTCTTGCTTAGTCCTTTTAGCCATGGTGAATTGAGGGGAAGGGGACTGTAAAGACCCTCTTCAGGCTGTATGACTCGTGTTGAATGTGTAACGTGAATAGTACATGTATCACAATTGTATGGAAGTACCTCAGAGTGCAACTTGATCTATGTGGACAACTTAAATACCATTATACCATTTGTAATAACTATTTTAAAATGTCTGAAATGTTTCTCTGACTGTATTGAAGCCCCTTTGCATGCAACATGATGTATTTCAGGAACATGAATATTAATGCACTGTGCGATGGCCATTTTGGAGTGTTGTTAATGTTCTTTCAGACATTTGACGAAGAAAGCTAGGTTGTGACGTCAGCCATTATGTAAATTGATTTGACTGTTCTGGTGCCAGACATGCCTCGATGCACAGACTAACAACCTCTCTTAACCTTACACAGCCGAGCATGCATTCAGCAGCAGGACGGGATATTTGGAGAGATCACCAACCACTCCCAGGTTAAATGCTGACCGATTTTGACTGCGTGCTGATTAGTTAGTGGAAGTATTTGGTAGCTTGTACTGTTGTGTAAAGTTTTTGACCTTTTAGAGAGACACAGACTGGTGACCCTGGTTCCCACAGTCTGCTCAGATCGCTTGTCTCCCATCGTTTCCATCCCCCCTTTGTAGATTTTGTGGAGCTGTTCCCCAGCAGAGCTGCAGGTTAACACGAGAACAGACTGCTGAGCAGCAGAGAGATTGTTAAAGCTCTATATGATAGCTATCAGAGTTTGATTCCTCAGCGTGATGAGTTCAAACAAGGCAGGCTATTGCAGTTTGGGGACCAATGCTTAACTCATTCCAGCTGCAACATTCAGCTAACCCTATGCATATGAGGTCAGCCAAGCAATTTCAACAAACAGAAAATCGCATGCACTGCAGCCGTGCGCTTCTAATAAGCCACCGAATAAATGCAAGGTATGACCTACTGAGTGTCGGAAAGCGTTCTTCTTTATTGGGGTCGGTTACCCCTTCTCCTTGTGCTCCTGAAGGAACGTCGGAACAGGAGAAGAATATTCAGCCTCCCGAGTATGTTCCATCACTCATTTAGATTCTATCCAGTCAGCAACTTAATTCCATCTCCCTGCGTTGGTTCCACATCCTTAAACGTGCTTCTCTCATCAAAAATTTACCAATCTCAGCTTTGACTGACCTAGCCTGCAGTAGTTTTGTTTGTGAGGGAAGAAAGTTCCAGATTTCCACCACATTTGAGTGAAGCAATGCTTCCTGACACCATCCCTGAATACCATTATACCTGACTGAAATTTCTCTTCCGTTACCGTATCAAACGCTTCAATCACATTAAAACATTACAGTTCGATCACACTTTAATTTTACACATTCATAAGAAAACATGCCCAGTCTTTGCAACTTTTACTGATGATTTAACCTAATATAGCCCCTGAATAATTCTGGTGAATCTCTGTTGCATCTCATCCAAGACATCCTCATACAGTTCAGTGTGCAGAACTAAATATGATGCTCCGGATTTTGCCTGACCAAGGCTCTTGTATAACTGAAATGTAGGCCGGAAATCTACCACCTCACCCATCATGGAATCGGAGCAATGGAAATCTCCGTTGACCTCGGACGGGAATTTCTGGTCTCGTCCGGGTGAGGTTGTAAAATCTCGCCCATGATTTTCTCGCCATTTCTCTGGAGTTCCTTCCCTAAACCTCTTCACCTTTCCATCAATGGGTGGAATTTTCCAGCCATTTCCCCCGGTAAGATTTTGCATTTCCATTGAAGGTGAGCCCCACAGTAAGTTCTCCAGCAGTGCGTGATGTCCACAGCAGGACACCCTATGGACAGCGGTGGGACTGGAAGATCCTGCCACTGACTAATGGCAGGCTGCCTCTGTTGCCACAAAACACACCCACCATCTCCTATAAGAAATGGCATTACCATCAATGCAGTCCTTATTGTTAACATTCGATGATGGGGTGGAGAAGAAGGGAGGGGGCTAGTTTACCACTGGCCAGAAACTGAACTTCACTAGCCATATTAATATTGTGGTTACATGAGTGGGCCTTAGGTGAGGAATCCTACAACAAGTAATTCACCTCCTGACACACCCCTCCCCACCCCAAAGCCTGTCCACCACCTAAAAGACACAAGTCAGGGATGTGATGGAATACTTTCCACTTGCCTGGATGAATGCAACTCCAAAAACACTCAAGAAGTTTGACACCATCCAGGACAAAGCAACCAGCTTCATTGGCAACACATCCACAAACATTCACTTCCTCCACCATCAGTCCACCATCTGCAAGATGCGCTGTAAGAACTCACCAAGGTTCCTTAGGCAGCACCTGCCAAACCTATGCCCACTACTATCTAGAAGCAATAGATACATGGGAACAGCACCATCTAGGAGGTTCCTCTCCAAGCCATTCATCATCCTGACTTGGAAATAGATCACCGTTCCTTCACTGTTGCTGGTAGAAGTCCTGGAACTGTTTCTCTAACAGTATTGTGGGTGTACCTACATGATATGGACTGCAGCAGGTCAAGAAGGCAGTCAGCACCACCTTGTCAAGGGCAATTAGGGATGGGCAATAAATGCTGGCCTTGCCAGCCGATCCCCCCCAACCTCACTTCCCATAAAGGAATAAATAGAAAAACTGCCATCACTCATTCTTCAAACTCTGTTGATTTCTGCTATAGTATCTCTTAACGTGGCTCAGAGTCAAATGTTATTTGGCCATATACTAGTGAAGCATGTTGGGTGTTTTATTCTGTTAGCATGCCATGTAAATCAAATTGTTGTAGTGGAGAATCCATAGTGAAATCTGCTGGGGAATCGACAAGGTTATGCCGCAGTGAGCAGAGGGACAAATCTGGGCAGCCCCAGTGTTTGAACGATAGCTAAGAGATTTTATTGGCAAGATTATTTGTGACTTGAACGTAAACATGAAAGTGACCTCAGTTTTCCAGCAAAGAAACATCTAGAAGCAAAGCCAAAAAACATTACAGTTGCCTTATCAATTATAACATTCCCCTCCTCCACAGGTCCAAGTGAATCACCTTGTGTGACAGAACCTATAACACTACTAACTAATCAATCCATTCACCCCTCCCACCTATTTCACTTTGCTTGCTGATTTCTGTGGGGATTTCAAGTTAGTATGTTTTTTTCTTACATTTGTATCTGACAAAAAGTTGCTGAGAAGTGTAAACAGGAATAAAGATTGAATTTTCAAACTGTTAAAACCATACCAACAAAATGTGAAATGTTTATGTCTTTATAATGAAGATGTAGAGCAAAGTATATACTTTGCCGCTGCTTTCAGCCATGTATTTAGCAACGGTCTAAATTCTTGAAACTTAGACAGCAGAATTCTTCTTTTCTTTCCTTCTCCTTCCTTCTACCTCTATATTTTGTGCACTGAAATCAAACTGCAGCCTCCGGATTTGTTCCTTACAAGTACACCACAATGTCCAGGAAGCTGTGCACTCTCTCGGTTCCTCAACCATCCTGAGACTTATCGCTCTGAACCAGCCAGTTCATTCACCAGCGTTAGCCAAGTGGGTACTTGATGCCAAATTTTTCTTAAAAATTCATTTGTGGGACATGGATGTTGCTAGCTGGCCAACATTTATTGCCCGTCCATAGTTGCCCTTGTTCAGGAGACCGTTGAAAGTCAACCATAGAATTATAGAATCCTACAGTGCAGAAGGAGGCCATTCAGCCCACCACATCCACACTGACCACCACAATCCCACCCATAACCCCATAACTCCACGCATTTACCCTAGCTACTCCCCCTGACCGGAAGGGGCAATTTAGATGCCCAGTCCCCCTAACCCACACATCTTTGGACTTTGGGAGGAAACAGGAGCGCCCAGAGGAAAACCATGCAGGCATGGGGAGAATGTGCAAACTCCACACAGACAGTGACCCACCTGGGACATTATTGTGGTTCTGGAGTCCCACGTAGGCCAAACCAGGTAAGGATAGCAGATATTCTTCCCTAAAGGACATTAGTGAACTAGATAGATTTTTCTGACAATTGACAATGGTCTGTAGATTCTTAATTTCAAATTCATTTTAATTGAACACAAATTCCATCATCTGCCATGGCAGGATTTGAACCCAGGTCCCCAGAACATTAGTGAGTTTCTGGAATAGTAGTCCAACAATAATACCACAAATACATACACAGCTTGGTAAAATTTGCATCTCATTAGAACTTGAGAGCTAAATATACAGGAGTCTGACAAGTTCAAATCACAACAATGATCAATTAATCCCAAACAATGTCTGCTATAAAAAGACTTACAGATATCTATATCTTATTAGCACAGAATCAATTCTACTCCTGTTTCCACCCTTTCCTCAAAATAACCCCCAAAACTGCAAGGAATTACAAAAGATCGTGCATGTACCCCAATCCATTGTGCAACCAGCTTCCCATCCATTGACTCTGTCTACACTTCCCGCTGCCTCGGCAAAGCAGCCAGCATAATTAAGGACCCCACACATCCCGGACATTCTCTCTTCCACTTTCTTCCGCTGGGAAAAAAATACAAAAGTCTGAGGTCGCATACCAATCGACTCAAGAACAGCTTCTTCCCTGCTGCTGTCAAACTTTTGAATGGACTTACCTTGCATTAAGTTGATCTTTCCCTACGCCCTAGCTATGATTATAACACTACATTCTGCACTCTCTCATTTCCTTCTCTATGAATGGTATGTTTTTTACTGTATAACGCACAAGAAACAATACTTTTCACTTTATGTTAATACATGTGACAATAATAAATCAAATCAAATCAAAATTCATCCTCCTGACTATGTACTGATAATTCAATAATGCGAGGAATGTGAGTGTGTCTGGTGAATTTTGGATGGGTTTGTTATTTCCATTCTTATAGTGTTTTTTTCTATTACAGGAACATAATAGATGTGAATTTCCCATGACATCCTCTTTACACTTACAAACTGACATCAACTAATGTCGATGTTCTGTTTACCCCACCAAACTGCAAGAGGGATTCTCTGGCCTCCTCGCCCAGGGTTTCTCATGGTGGGAGGTGGCATGCTGTTTGCTGGTGGTGAGATCTTCTGGTTCTGTTGCCATCAGTGGGATTTCTCATTGACTCCATCCCTTCCTGCTGGGAAACCCACAGCGGGAGTAGGATGTCGGCAGGACCAGAAGCTCCCACCGGCCCAGAATCGTTGGAAAGTGATACAGCGGAATAAATAAATTAGAGTAAATTAATGAGTCTTGGGGGTTAATGCTTATGGATGTCTTGACTCAGAATAAAACTGAATTTTCCCTTCTTTTACTTAAATAAAAATAAAATAACTCTGATTATTAGGGAACAGAGTACAGATTTCTTTTTGAAAAAAGGAGAAGTAATTGGTTCATTCAGTTGTCCCTTGGAAGTGTTTAAATTTTATGGCGAGGTGGTGGCTAAGTGGTATTGTCACTTTAATCCTGAGATCCAGGACCATGATCTAGGAAACCTTAAAGTTTAAAATTTATTTACTAGAGCCACAAATAGGCTTACAAAAATGCTGCAATTAAGTTATGGTGAAAATCCCCTCATCGCCACACTCCAGCACCTGTTCAGGTACACTGAGGGAGAACTTAGCATGCACCAAACCAGCACGTCTTTTGAGATTTGATGAAACCCACCATGGCAATCTGAAATTTTAATCTGAAATTAAAAGCCTTATGATGACCATGAAACTATTGGCAATTGTTGTAAAACCCATCTGGTTCGCTAATGCCCTTTAGGGGAGGAAACCTGCCTTACCTAATCTTGCCTATATGTGACTCCAGATCCACAACAATGTGGTTGACCTTTAAATGACCAAAGAAGCCACTCAGTTCAAGGGCAATTAGTGATGGCCCAGCCAGCCATGACTATATCTAATGAACGAATAAAATAAAGAACATAAGTACTTAAATTAGACCAAGTCGTAAGATCAGGAAACTTAACTTTCTTAAATCATGCTTCACGCAAACAATTGTGAATTTCAAAATGTATCATCAGAAAACAGTAGATTGCAAAACATATAGAGCACTTGGTACAGTTAATACACTGTAATTCTGAAGTATGGAATTCCACTCTTCTTCTGAGAAGGAATCATAAAGTATAGACCTCAGAGCAGGAATCAGTTTCATCCACACATGATCATCCACAGGTCTGTATAACAATGTGAACACCAACCTGGACAGTGGGTGTAAGATGATAATCATGAGGGACATTGAAACAAACAGAATTATAACGAGTGGGCATGAAGATATTTTGAAATGGGACAGGGATTTTGGTTGCAGCTCCTATATAAGCAATTTAAAATGAAGCATAACATCATAGTTAATTTCCTGTATATTGTCAGGAGAAATTGTCATGTTCTTTCAGCAAGGGTGTATCTGCCAACTCTGTTTATTAAGAATTTCACGGGCTGGTCCATTGGACCAGTTAGAACAGCCCAAATATCAAATTTTGAGAATTGATCATTCACGATAGCATATCTAACATGGCATGGTTGTAAATAAACAGATACATTTGGTGGGATTTTATAGCTTTGCTCAATCTGAGACTGGAAAATCCCGCCCAAGGTCACACTGTCTGGCCCTCGCCCGCTCCTCCTTCAGGCCCGAGGAGTGGCACGGTGGCACAGTGGTTAGCACTGTTGCCTCACAGCACCAGGTTCCCGGGTTCAATTCCTGGCTCGGGTCACTGTCTGTGCGGAATCTGCACATTCTCTCCGTCTCTGTGTGAGTTTCCTCCGGGTGCTCCAGTTTCCTCCCACAGTCCGAAAGACATGCTGGTTAGGTGCATTGGCCATGATAAATTCTCCCTCAGTGTACCCGAACAGGCGCTGGGGTGTGGCGACTAGGGAATTTTCACAGTAACTTCATTGCAGTGTTAATGTAAGCCTACATGTGACACTAATAAATAAACTTCAAACCTTTATTCCTATTGTGGGTGGGATGGTAAAATTCCGATGATTTTCTTTCCTTTGTTATTTCACTTGCATATACTTAAATTCCTGTATTTGTTTTATTTTCACACATTTTGCATCTGATCAAAACTCAAAGCAATAGATGAATATCTTTACCCTCTCTTTTGAGGCTGTATATTAATCTACTCTACATTATTGAATTAGCAGCACATGCTCAGGAGGGTGAAATACATTCACAAGGTCTTTTTGGAGGAAGGATAGAACAAGGGTGAAGTGTGTTCTGTGTTAATAAGATCCAACTACTTGAAAGTCTTTATATAGCAGACAATTTTTGGGACTAATTGTTCATTACTGTGATTTGAACCTGTCAGACACTTGTAGTTTAGTTCTCACGCACTGATGAGAAACAATTTTTGTCCAGCCGTATCTGTCAGCTTCAAGTACCCACTTGGTTGAGGGTGCGGAATGGATTGGAGCGATAAGTCTCAGGATGGCTCAGGGATGGGGGTGGCATGCCCCTTTTAGTGAACTCTAGGAGGGTAATATGACCCATTCAGCCAATCGGGCAGGAATACGTGCATCATGGGACAGAGTGCAGTTTGTCTCTGGAGTCAGGAGTCTGAAGTCGTGGAACACAATTGCCTTTATAATATTCTCTTTAAATAGTTACTTACCTTAATAAATCATTCTTTCATCAACCTACTTGGTGGTCCCTGACTTTGAAGATAGTACATTTGATGACAGGGATCAGTGGAATACTTTCACACTGCTGCAGACTTCTTTTCAGTAACAAAACTTCATAATTCATTCTAACAGATTGTACTTCTAAATTCAGCAAGTGCCCAAGCACAGAGGAAGAAAATACCACGCAATGAAACAGATGCCCAGTTCTCTTCACCCAGAATAAAACCGTTACTTCCAATATTACACAATTGACAACAGACTTGCTTATCTAAAATGTTTTAAATTGTTGCTGATTTTAGATATAAGGAAAGATGAAAGAAATTGGGCTCCTTTTACTATTATTGTCACAAGTAGGCTTAAATTAACTTTGCAATTAAGTTACTATGAACATCCACTAATTGTCACACTCTGGCACTTGTTTGGGTACACTGTGGGAGAATTTAGAATGGCCAGTGCACCTAACCAGCATGTCTTTTGGGCTATGGGAGGAAACAGGAGCACCTGGAGGAGAGCCACACAGACATGGGGAGAATGTGCAGACAATGACCCAAGCTGGAAATCAAACCTGGATCCCTGGTGCTGTGAGGCAGCAGTGCTAACCACTGTGCCACCATACTGCCCCTTGGAGCAGAGAAGATTAAGAGGTGACATTGTCAAGATGTTCAAAATTATGAAGGTTTCAAAAGAGAGCTGGACACATATTTGATGAATTTAGAGGGATACAGAGCTAGGGTTGGAGAATGAGACGAGTGGATAGCTCTTTCAGGAGTCGGTGCAGACACGATAAGCTGAATGACCTCCTTTTGTGCTGTAAAATTCTATGATTCAATGACTTTTCTTACACACTGGAACATGAACAGCATTCTGCAGGTAGCACTGTTGAATATAAACTATACCTTGAAGAGATCTCATGGCATTTCTTCACCCAAAGAGTGGTGAGTCTGTGGAATTCATTACCTACAGGAAGTAGTTGATGCCAAAACATTGAATGTACTCAAGAGGCAGCTGGATATAATACTTGGGGTGAAAGGGAAGAAAGATTATGGGAACAAAGCAGGATTAAGTTATTGAGTTGGATGATCAGCCATGATTGTGATAAATCGTGGAGCAGGCTAGAAGGGCCAAATGGCCTCCTCCTACTCCTATCTTCTATGTATCTATGTATCTGTATAAGCTGAGCAAGAGTTACCAGTGCAAAGTTTACACTTCTTGTTCTTTGTGATGCTACTCGAGGAAAACAGTTTGTTTTGTGGTTTCAGGAGATTGGATCATTCCTTGAAAAATACTCATGGTGACCTCTATTTTACTTCTTTGAAAGAGCAGTGTTGAACGATAACCCAGTGATGTCGAAAGTGAGCACTGATGGTGGGTAATACCCAAACTCTTGGACTATGTTTTGCCTTTACAGGTGCTGACTGACCTGCTGTATTTCTGGTTTGCCTATTTCTGTTTCAGCATTCAGTCATACAATGCAAAACACTGCATGACATCAATAAGAACATTTGATGCTGCAATTTAAATGCTGTAGTGATATGCTAACCAAAATGCAGAATGGCAGGGTACAACAGTTCGGTGTGTAACTGTCCAAGGTACTGAAACTGCTAAAAAGTTGTAGCCAGGCATACCCACATTGGCCCTAGCTATAGCATTTTTTTTGTGGGCAATGTGGAACATTCCTCATTCCAATACTACTCAGGCCCCTTCCCACAACTCTTTTTCCAATGCATCAATAGCTGTATTGATGTTGCTTCCTGCTCTTGTCTGGACCTGGAAAAAATCATCAATTTTTCTTCCAACTGCCACCTCTCTCTCGCCTTCCATCTCTGACACACTGCTTCTCTGTGTCGACTTCTCTGTCTCCATTTCTGATGATAGACTGTCTACCAGTATTTATTCCCAGCCTGCCAATTTTCACAGCTGACTGGATTACGCTTCTCACATTCTGCTTCTGTAAGCACTCTGTTCCAGTACAGTTTCTCAGATGCTTCTGATGTGTCTTCCTTGTTCCTCAGCTGAGGATTTGCCACACACCATATGTGCGCATAACATTGACTGATGTTTTACACACACACACACACACACACACACACACACACACACACACACACACACACACACACACACACACACACACACACACACACACACACACACCATTGACTTAAGTTTCACTCATATACACACACACACACACACACCCACAAACACACACACCCACAAACACACACACACATACAAAACACCATTAAGAACATAAGAACATAAGAAATAGGAGCAGTAGACCATCCAGCCCTTCGAGCCTGCCCCGCCATTCAATAAGATCATGGCTGATCTGTCGTTGCTCAGTTCCACTTTCCCGGAAAAGTTAACATTAACATTAACTTAGGTTTTGCACACACGTGCGCGTGCACACACACACACACACACAAACACACACACAAACACACACACACACACACACACACATACACACTGCTTGATAAAACCCTCAAGTGGGTCTGACCCATTTCTCCAACTGCTCTCACTCCTTCCTCTCCCTTCCAGAACCACAAAAGAATTCCCCTGGTCCTCACTCTTCATCCCACCAGCCTCTGTATTCAAATGAACATCCCTTCCATTTTTGCTAACTTTGGTGTAATGCCACCACCAGTCACATCTTCTCCTCCTTCCAAAGGTACTGTTCCTTCTGTGACACCTCGATCCACCCCTCTATCACCCCAGCACTTCATCCCTTTTCTAGGACATCTTCCCCCGTAAATGCAGGAGTAGCAGCACCTGCCTCTTCCCTTACCCCTCCTCGCTGTCCAAGGCCCCAAAACTCCTTTCAGGTGCAGCAGCGATTCATTTGCACTTCTTTCAATTTGATCTACTGTATTCACCTCTCACAATGCAGTCGCCTCTACACTGGGAAGGCTAAAGGCAGAACATCTTCGCTCAGTCCACAAGCATGACCTCACCCTTCCTGTCACCATTTCAAACCTCCATTTTGCTCTCATGTTCACATTCTGTTCTCAATCTGCAACACTGTTCCAGGGAAGCCCAATGAAAGCTGAAGGAACAGCATCTCATCCTCTGACCAGGCCTTCTGCTCTCAGCATTGAGTTCAACTACTTCATACCATGAATTCTGTCCTCCCTTTTAAATTTCTGCCACAATCCTGCTTCCCCCATCCCGCTATCTGCTAGTTTGTATCTTGTGTTCTTGTGCTTTTGCTTTCAGAGAATATTGACCCTTTTTCTACTACTAACACATTCTGCTATTTTGCTTTCAGTAAGCACTGACCTCTGCTGTTAAAACCTATCCTGAACCAAAGCATTAGTTTTAATACTATTGCAACCATTCACCTTGTCTTGCGATAACTTCATCATTTAATCTTGACTGCTTGCAACCTAACACTGACCTGTTTTGCACCACCTGCTCCTTACCCTTTTTCAATAGCATAAAACCCATTCCATTTCTACCTCCCTATAACTCCAAAGAAGAGCCATATTGGACACAGAGTGTTAACTCGGTTTCTCTCCCCACAGGTGTTGTCGGACCTGCTGAGATTTCTTTTAGCATTTTCTCCTTCTATTTCAGATTCTCAGCATCCACAGTATTTTTCTTTCATTTTACAAAAGACACTCCCGCGTTTTCACTTGTTTTGTAAGTGTGGAGAACCAAGCTCCCCACTTTCTCATGGGAAGTACCTTATAACAACCCCTCTTGGATGCCACACCGAAGGGCAGATCCCATCGAGTAGAACAGGGAGGATGTTCCCTCAAGAAATCATTGCAAAGGTTTTCTTTCCCTGAATCTCCCGAAGTCAAATATCAGCAGAAAGAGAGCAATAATTAACGGTATCCAGAATTTAATTAAATTCAGACACAAAACATTTTGATACAGTAATGGTTAGGCATCGCTTTGCATGGCCATGTAAGCAATTTTCTTTCTCGCCTCACTAAATTAAGTCGTAAATGTTTGCACTGAACCAAAAAAAATAAAAAATGATTCTGTTATTGCCTTCTCCTCACATAAATCAGACCTGCTGAAATGGCGAGAATGAGATTTTCAGCATGCATATACGTAAATCATATGCAAGTTTGCACTTGACTGCATAATATAGAGCTGTATTTTTTAGATAACACTCAATGATTAAATGGTTAATTGAGTGACAGAACATTACTAACCAACAGGTTTCCAATTTATTAATAATAAGCATGACAATAATTGCGCTGTTACAACTGATTTGTTCAGGGTTGAAGTGAGCTATTCTGGAGATATGGAGAAATGGTGTCCACCGCAGTCAGATGCGATTGAGAAGAGCAGAAGGATATTGCGAAGTCGCCTTTCCCTATTGTGTTGAAAATTGTTAACCCGCAGGTTACCGTTGGTGATTCTGGCAGACAACCACATTCCTGTGACATTACTTTATTAAAATATCAGCTATTGTGTGTCGCACTGCGTGACAGCTTTAACGGCAGAGACAGCTATCACAACACCACCGACAGGAGCAACAAATGCTTAAATTGACTTCTCAACAAAAATTACATCCCCTCTACCAAATTTAGTAGAAGTTTTTTTTTAGTACATACAATGTGAGCATCATTAACTAGGCTCATGGGGAGAAAGTGGTGATGTTTATTGGGAAGAAATTTTTTGACCCAATGGTAATGAAGGAACGTCAGCGATATCCTTCCAAGTTGGAGGAGAAGTAGTAGGTTGGGCTGTTCTCTTGTGTCTGCTGCCTTTGTTCTTCCAGCTGATAGAGGTCGCTGATTTGAAGTCGCTGTTGAAGGAGTCTTAGCGAGTTACTGTGGCCTATCTTGCAGATGGTACACACTGCTGCCACTGTGCCCTGGTTGAATGTTTAAGACACTGGATGGATTTTCGATAAAAGGGCTGCTTTGTCCTGAATTGTGTCAAGTTTCACAAGTGTCATTGGAACTGCATTCATCAAGACAAGTGGAGAGCATTCCATCATATTCGACTTATTCATAGTGATCGGCTTTGGGGAGTTACTTGCCACAGAATATCAATCCTCTGTCCTGCACTTGTAGCTGCATTATTCAAATGGCTGATCCAGTTTTAGTCAACGATAACCTGCAGGATGTAGATGCTGAGGGATTCGGAGGTGATAATGCTGCTGAAATTCAAGGTGTGATTGTTAGATTCTGAGATTGTTAGACCCTTGTGTGGTGTGAATGTTACTTGTCACTTTATTACTTCAAGCCTACCTGTTGTCCAAGTCTTACTGTAGAGAGGCACAGACTGCTTTAGTATCCGATAGTTGCAAATGGTTCTGAACTATGTAATCATGAGAGAACATCCCCATTTCTGGCCTTATAATCATAGAATCCTACAGTGCGGAAGGAGGCCATTTGGCCCATCCTATCTGCACCGACCACAATCCCACCCAGACCCTATCCCCATAACCCTATGTGTTTATGCTAGCTAGTCCCTTTGACACCTAAGCAGCAATTTTAGCATGGCCAGTCCACATGACCCACACATTTTTGGACTGTGGGAGGAAACCAGAGCACCCGGAGAAAACCCACGCAGATATGTGGAGAATGTCTATGTGAAGTTTGCACAATGACCCAAGCCAGGAGTCAAACCCGAGTCCCGGGTGCTGTGCTAACCACCGTGCCGCTGTCTAATAGAGGGAAGGTCATTGAGGAAGCATGAGAATATATTTCAGTCCAGGTCAGAGTCCTGCGGTGATGACTTGGAGCTCAGCTGATTGGCCTCCAACAAGCATAACCATCTTTCTTTGTGCTAGGTACGACAGCAACCAGCGGAGAATTTTCTCTATGATTCCCATTGATTACAATGTTTTGTGAGGGCTTCTTGATGAGAGAGAGGATCAAATGCTGCCCTTGTGTCAAAGGGAGGCACTTTTGACTCGCCCCTGGAAATCAGCTCCTTTTTCCTTGTTTACACCAAGGCAGCAATGAGGCCTGGAGACCAGTGCCCCTGACAGAACACAAGCTGAGCAGGTTATTACTGAGTCAGTGCAGCCTAGCACCGTAACTGACAGCTTCTATCACTTTTCTGATGAGTGTAGACTGCTAGGGTGGTAATTGGCTTGGATTTGATTTGCCCTGCTTTTTGTGGACAGGATGTAACTGGGCAATTTCTTCAATGTCGGTGTAGTAGCTGACATTATTGGAATAATTTGGTCTGGGGAGTGTGGTTAGTTCTGGAGTACAAACCTTCAACGTAGAGCTGGGATGTTGTCAGATACATTTTGCTGCACCCACTGACTACAGTTACTTCCCGATATCACATTGATTTGAACTTCCTGATATCACATTGATTGGCTGAAGACTGATATCTGTGATCATCATAGAATCATAGAATTCTGACAGTGCAGAAGGAGGCCATTTGGCCCATCAAGTCTGCACCGACCACAATTCCACCCAGGTCCCATTCCTGTAAGCAATTTTCTTTCTTGCCTTGCTAAATTAAGTCGTAAATGTTTGCACTGAACCAAAAAAAAAAATGATTCTGCTATTGCCTCCTTCTCACATAAATCAGACCTACTGAAATGGCGAGAGTGAGATTTTCAGCATCCCCCTGACACTAGGGTCAATTTAGCAAGGCCAATCAACCTAACCTGCACATCTTTGTGGGAGGAAACCGGAGCACCCGGAGGAAACCCACGCAGACACGAGGAGAATGTGCAAACTCCACACAGACAGTGGCCTGAGGCCAGAATTGAACCTGGGTTCCTGCGCTGTGAGGCAGCAGTGCTAACCACAGTGCCACCGTGCCAACTGGTGATGTTGGGGTACTCAGGAAGAGGCAAAGGTGAGTCATCCACTTGGCACAACTGGCTGAAGATGGTTCCGCCTTGTCTTTTGAGCTGAATTGCTGGCCTTCCACACCATGAAGGGTGGAGATGTCAATGGAATCGCTGTCTTGGATTAATTGTCCAACTATCTACCATCATTCATGGCAGGACTGCAGAACTTTGATTTGAAGTGTTGATTGTTGAATTTCTTGTCTATAGCACACAGTTTCCATTATTTGGCACTCACAAAGACCCGTGTCGTAGCTTCATCAGATTAGCACCTTGTGGTAGCAACCTCCTTTTAGGGATGATGTTTTGGGGGGTCAAGTGATGCTATATCAATCAGACTGAAGCATGTGAATCCTGAGGCTGAGTTTTCCAATCAGTCTGAGACTGGAGTTGAAGTAGTCCCAGTACATTTCTTGCACTCTGTACATGGTTTATTCATTACAATAAATAGTTTTAGTTACAAAAGCAAAGGTAAATTATGAAAGAAATAGCATAAAATATAAAAAATGGACAGCAAAAACCTCTGAACATATAAAAAGGAAAACAGGAAGAGAGTAGCTAAAGTGAATGTTGGTCCCTTGGAAGATGAGGTGGGGGGATTAATAATGGGGAATGCAGAAACGGCTGGGATGAATTTTCCCATTACGACATGGGAATCAGAGTGGGTGAGGGGCGGACCATGGGAAGGTCCATTGACCTCAGATTTTCCAGTTTTGGGACAAGCATGGCCAGAAAAATCTGCCCACTAAAGCAATATTTTGCCTTCAGTTTCACAGCGGAGGACATGGGTACAAAGCCAATAGTAACAGAAAATGCCAAAGTTATAGAAAGGGAAGAACTGAGAACCATCATCATCACTAGGGGAAAAGTAAATTATTGGGATTGGAGGTGGGAAAGCCCCTAGGACTTGGCAGCCATCATCCCAGAGTCTTAAAGGAAATGGCGTTGGAGATAGTGGATCCATTGGTTACAATATTCCAAAATTCCCTGGATGTGGGAAAGGTTCTGGTGGATTAGAAAAATGCTAACATAACACCCTTATTCAAAAAGGGAGGCAAAACATAGGAAACTATAGACCAGTTAGTTTAACATTTGCAAGTTGTTAGAATCCATTGCAAAGGAAGTAATAACAGGACATTTAGAAAGAATGCAACCCACGAGAGCTAGCATGGTTTTGTGAAAGTCAAGATTTTGCTAAATTTCTTTGAGGATGTAACAGGCCAAATGATAATGGCAATCCTGTAGATGTAGCAAATCTGGACTTCCAGAAGGTATTTGATAAGGTGCCACACAAAAGGTTAATACAAAAGGTTATTTCTTATGGGATTAGGGGCAATTTATTAGCTTGAATAGTGGATTGACTAACAAACAGAAAGGAAAGAGTTGGGATAAATGGGTCTTTTTCTGGTTGGCTAGAGGATGTTTCCTCTTATATGGAAATCTTGAATAAGAGGCCATAGTTCTAGGATTAGGGGAGGCAGATTTAAAACAGAGATGAGAAGAATTTACTTCTCTCAAGGGGTCGTGAGTCTGAAATTCACTACCCCAGAACCATGGTGGATGCAGAGACAAGGGGCCTGATTTTACCATTGCATCGCGCATGTTTTTGGGTGTGAAAATGTGGTAAAGTCGCATGTATCTCCAACACAAAATGGAGATCCTATTGCCAGAATTGCCTAAAATAGTCATTTACTTGGATGATACGCTAATCACGGGAACTGCGGGAGATGAGCGCCTTACTAACCTGGAGGAGGTTTTAAGAAGGTTCCAGAGAGCTGGAGTAAGGCTATAGAGAGAGAAGTGTACTTCTCAGGTGAATAGGATGACTTATTTGGGCTTTAGAGTGAATGCACATGGATTCATTCCGATGGAAGATAAAGTTAAGACCATTAAAGAGGCACCAGCCCTGAAGAATACATTCAAGTTCAAATCTTTTCTTAGAATAGCAAATTATCATAGGAGATTCATTCCAAACTTCCAAGATGTTGCCAACTCCACTTGCATTATTAAAAAAAACACCAAAGATGGTACTGGAAGATACAGTAAAAGGAAGCCATCAGACAATGCAGGAAGCCCTGCAGCCAACCTCCCTTTTAGTCCACTTCGATCCTTCTCAATAAATCATACTCTCTTGTGATGCATCTCCTTATGGAATTTGAGCTGTTCTGTCGCATAAAATGAATGATAAGTCTGAAAACCCTATTGGCGACATTTCAAAGACTCTAACCAATGCAGAGAAAGCGTACTCACAGATCAAGAAAGAGGGCTTGGCCAACATCTTTGGGATAATAAGAATTCCACCCAATGCCGCATTTTACCCCAATCACTAATCATAAACCTTTACTAGGACTGTTTAGAGAAGATAACGGCAATGCCTCCAATAGCATCTGCAAGGGCACAGCATTGGGTTTTATTTTTGATTGCCTATGAATACACCTTGCCACACCGAATAGGGACAAATATAACAAATGCAGACACATTGAGCCATCTCCCATTGCCAGAAAGTATGCCGCCTCCAGCAGTACCATAGGAAATGATCTTAGTCTTGAATTTACATTATTTGTAAATACATCACTGTGTCTGTGCAGCAGATTAAATATTGATCAAAGAGATCCAATATTATCCAAAGTAAAGCACGTGGGCTGGAATCTTACTACCATTCACGCTGGCAGTATTGTCCTCTTCAAAGAAGAACAGCCTCAATGTATCTAATCTATCTTCACAACTGAAGTTCCTCATGCCTGGAGCCTTTCTCATCAGTCTTCTCTGCATTCTGTCTAATGCCTTCACGTCCTATCTAAAATGAGATGCTCAGAACTAATTGCAATAGTCCAGTTGAGGCTGAACTAGTGCTTTATACAAATTTATCATCAATTCTCCAATTTTGTATTCTATGCCCTTAAAGCTCAGGATCCTGTGTGTGTTATTCACTGCTTACCATGCCCTGCAACATTCAATAATTTATGCATTTTTACTCATCCTGTCCTCCTCTTCCTGCATCCCTTTTGGAATAGTGCCTTTCATTAAAATTGCCTCTCTATGTTATTCCCACCCAAATTAATCTCTTCACACCTCTCTGCATCAAATTTCATTTGCCACTTGTCCACTTGCTCACTCCTCTAACTTTTGAAGCCCTTTTGAAGTTTAATACTATGTACCTCACAGCTCATAATACTTCCAGATTTTGTCTCATTTTCAAATTTTGAAAATTGCCCTGTATGCCAAGTCTAGATCATTAATGTTCACCAAGTAGAGCAGGGGTCCTGACACTAACCCACTGGGGAACTTCACTATAAATGTCCCTCCAGTCCAAAAAACAACCATTCAGTAATACTCTGTTTCTTCCCCCTCAGCTAGTTTTGTTCAAGCCTCTTTCCACTCCAAGAGCTCTAAATTTGTATGTAGGCCTGTTGTACAGTCATTTGTCAAATACCTTTTGGAAGTCCATATGTGCATTATTCAAGCTCCCTGAACTTTGACTGTAGGACAACATTTCTTTCTACCTATGTCTTGGTACTGATATGGACCACAACTGTTGGCTATGTTCACCTCCTCCCTCAGTTGCTCTGTAACTGCTCAGTGATGTTTTTGACTCTGACACCAGGAAGATAACATAGCATCTGGATTAACCTTGGCAGCTGTAGAAATGCCTGCCTATTCTCACTATTGAATCTCTTCTGCTTTTCCAATCTTCTTCATGCCCCCTTTATACAGCTGAACCATCCATGATGCCATCGACTTGGACCTGGCTGCATCCCTCAGAGGAACCATCACTCTCACTGAAAACTGAAAACCAACTTGGAACTGAAAACCAACAGCAGAGTGAGATATACACAGGGGATTCCTGCATTACTGTTTGGCCATTCTTGATGGCTGAGCAATCATCCATTCCTCCTCACCTTGCATACGCACAAGCTGAGAGGTGAATACATCTATAAATGTGCTATCTACAAAGCCTTTTGGTTGTACCTTGATCACACCAGCAGCTGCTCAAACTCTGAAGGTTTGCTGCAGCAGAGGACAATTCCCGAATATTTGGTCATTCAAGACACAAGAAGCATTCTGGAATTCCCACATGGAACAGGATGCTCACTCCAAGGGTTTGAGCTTCCCTGTCATTCCTTTACTTATGAAACCATCAAATTGCTGCATAAATAAAGGCTCACCAGCTACTCGCCAATTGATTGCTTCTTTTGAGCTGGCAGCACCTTATTATACCTTATTATAACTGAAATATTTTAAGTTTATTTCTAGAATAATTCATACTTTTGAGAGGAAACTTTTGCTGCAATGCGCCGCTTGCTTTTAAATTGTTTTGGGGCACACGCAGATGACCTTAAAGAGCAAGAGGAAGCGCTAGGGAAAGGAGGGGGAGCAAGTTACTGCTCAGGAAGCTTCACTGCAATGGCCAAGTTAAATTCTCCCTCAGTGTACCCAAACAGGCACCAGAGTGTGGTGACTCGGGGGTTTTTCAGAGTAACTTCATTGCAGTGTTAACATAGGCCTACTTGTGACAATAATAAATGAACTTTGAAACATTCACAATGGGTCTTAAGGTAACATTTCTTGTGATCTTGTCTTGTTCTGTATCTGTTCATTTTTTGATTTGGTGAAAGAAAGTAACCCAGGATGTTTGTGATTCTAATTCTCAACATGTGCCATTGTGCACTAAGGTGTACTCAGGGTAGCTAATTTCTGTTATGTTGACAATCTCTAGATCTAATTTTTACGGTGGCAAAAAAAAATTGATTACCCAATGAGCAAGTGTTTCTGTTTTTATACATTTCTAAAACACTTCTTTCTGTTACTTTGAGTGATAGAAAAAATGGCATTTTGTTCCAGTTTGTTTTAGTTCTAACTAGTATCACATTAAAAATATCGTTTCAGTTCCTGCACATCCCCAATTTCCAGTCATCAGGAATTAATACAATCCTATTTCTCAAATTGTGGATATTTCTCAATTCACTCTTCATCTAAATTCCTTATGGTAATTGGGCTTAGAAATGTAACTTTATATCCAAGCATTGATTTCTACAATGGTATGCAGAATCTGATTAATAACAAGTAGGCCTTTAATCAATTGCGTATTTGTATTCTTTTGTTAGGCGAATTAACCTTGCTTAGCATTGTTCAGGAGCCATGTAATGATTGGGAACTAATGTTCAGGCGAGCCTGGTTAAACATTTCTTAGGGCTTTGTTCATAGTGAGTTAGATTGTTGGAAGAACAGAAATGTGGTGTCAAGTAGCATTACCTAGGAACTGACTTATTAATGACTGAAACTTGTGTTTATTTGGCACCCTTCAAGAAGAGAATGATCCCAAAGCATTTTATAGAGGCATAATGGGGGAAAAAAGATGCAAGGACAGTGGGTGGGATTTCCCCCTGCCCGTGCTCCCCCCACATGCTCCCCCTTGCAGCATGAGTTGCACTGGCGGAGGTGGCCTGCCAATGGCCTATGGTGGGATCTTCCTCTCCCGCCAGTTCTTGTTGTTCACACCCTCCGTCAATGGTGGGGGGGAGGGGAGAATTATGGTGGGACCAGAAGATCCTGCCAGTGGGAATGACCAGAAGCCAGAAAATGTTGGCCAGCGATATTAAGAGTGGTGAAGTAGCATCTTGGGGAAGGAATGGATGAAGAGGAGGCCTTTTAAGGAGGGAATCCCAGAGCATGGGGCAGCGGTGCCTGGAGGCATGATTTATAATGGTAGAGGAAAGAGGGTGAGAGGAAAGAGGCCAAGCTTGGTTAAATTAGAGTTTAAGAAGGGTTATAGAACTGGAAAAGGCTCATCCCCTTATACCATGTACTTCAGAAAAATTCAACAGCAGAAATCTTAGTTTGGTGCATTAAGTTGACCTTTGATCCAGAAGCAGTAGTGGTAAGGAAAATTTGTAATTACTTTAAAATGTTTGTTTTTAGAAATGCCTGATCAGGACTTTCAAAATTTGTATTGATTATAAAGAGATCAATTATAATTTCCTTGGATATTAAGAAATGCTGGTACTTATGACCTGGCATCCCTCAAACTAGAACTACCAACAGGGAAGAAAGCTAATATGTAGAAGCCATGTGGTTAGTCGGGCTCAAAGGAGATCTACAAGGCAATGGAGCTGGAGGCTGAAGATAATCAGCGCGCAGATGCTGTCTCATAGTTTTCAAGATGACAGATTTCCTTCCCTAAAGGACATTCATGAACCAGATGGGTTTTTGCGACACTCGACAATGGTTCCATGGTCATCAGTAGGTTCTTATTTGCAGATTTTTTGTATTGAATTCAAATTTCACTATTTCCCATGGCAGGATGCAAACCCAAGTCCACAGCTGAGTTTCTGGATTAATAATCCAGTGATAATATCACTAGGCCATTGCCTCATGAATAGAGGGAACTTTACAGAATAGGCTTAAGAAATGTGATGCTGTGTTTATTTCAGGACTCAAAGTATCATAGAATCCCTACAGAACAGAAGGAGACCATTTGACCCATCGAATCTGTACTGACCACAATCCCACCCAGGGCCTAGTCCCATGACCCCACGCATTTACCCTGTCAATCCCCCTGACACTAGGGTCAACTTAGTATGCACAATCCACCTAACCTGCACACCTTTTGGACTGTGGAAAGAAAGTGGAGCACCCGAAGGAAACCCACACAGACATTGGGAGAAAGTGGAAACTCAACTTGACAAGTTTATAAGACCCTTGTCAGACCCCACTTGGAGTACTGTGCGCAGATCTGGTCGCCTCACTACAGGAAGGATGTGGAAGCTATTGAGAGGGTGCAGAGGAGATTTACAAGGATGTTGCCTGGATTGGGAGGCATGCCTTAGGTTGAGGGAGCTAGGTCTGTTCGCCCTGGAGAGACGAAGGTTGAGAGGCGACCTGATGGAGGTTTATAAAATGTTGAGAGGGATAGATAGGGTGGATTCTCGGAGGCTATTTCCCAGGGCTGAAATGGTCGCTACGAAAGGACACCAGTTTAAGGTGCTGGGAAGCAAGTACAGAGGAAATGTTAGGGGTAAGTTTTTCACTCAGAGGGTGGTGAGTGAGTGGAATCAGCTGCCGTCGGTGGTGGTAGAGGCAAACTCGCTGGGATCTTTTAAAAGACTTCTGGATCAGTATATGGAATCTAATGGCATTGAGAGTTACAGATAGTTCTATGGCTTGGTAGGTATCGATGTGATCGGCGCAACTTGTGGGCTGAAGGGCCTGTTTGTGCTGTAGTGTTTTATGTTCTATGTTCAACATAGACAGTGACCCAAGCCGGGAATTGAACCTGGGTCCCTGGCGCTGTGAGGGAGCAGTGCTAACCACTGTGCCACTGCACCGCCCAAACTGTCAATGAAATCACATTTCAGATATATAATCTGGAGAGGCACGGTAGCACAGTGGTTAGCACTGCTGCTTCACAGCTCCAGGGACCTGGGTTTGATTCCCAGCTTGGGTCACTGTCTGTGTGGAGTTTGCACATTCTCTTCATGTTTGCGTGGGGTGCTCTGGTTTCCTTCCACAGTCCAAAGATGTGCAGGTTAGGGTGATTGGCCATGCTAAAATTGCCTGTCAGTGTCCTGAGATGAGTAGGTTAGAGGGGTTAGCAGGTAAATCTGTCGGGATATGGGAGTAGGGCCTGGGTAGGATTGTGGTTGGTGCAGACTTGATGGGCCAGATGGCCTCCTTCTGCACTGTAGGGTTCCTATGATTCTATCATAATGGTGATACATTTCCAAGTCAGAATGGTTTTTCCTGCCTCTACTGCAACAAGTACATTTTTACCTTCCTTTCATCTCCACATTCATCATCATATGCAAGAAAATCACCAACCAGACATGTAAAATGACTAATTAGGTATTAATCCAGAATATTCTTTAGCTGTCTTTCTCCCTGTAAAGCTTATCGGTACATGTTTCTTCCTTCAACTGCAAGCAGGTGAATGATTCCTGACAGTGAAATTGATGATGAGTGACACCAATTCTCCAGCCGACAATAAGAATGCTTGTAATAGGATCTAAATATATTGGAGGAACTAGGGTGTCTTAATGGGTCCCATAAGTTTAAGCATGTGATAATCGGTACCATTCAACATTATTAATTATGAAGGCCATAAATCACGGCTTCTCAGGTATAAAATCCCTTTCTGTATCATCGTGTCAGTCTCACTGAGGAGTGCTGAGCGATGTCAGGTACTCTGTTTTGTTGTGTCTGACACAAAAGGAGAGAGCAGGACAAAGTTCGATTTGCCTGGAGGTCGGGGGTTACACTGAAAGTGATTCTGTGTCTTATTGAGGAAGGAAACCTTTTTATGTAAGTTCAATGAAACTGAAAGAAATGGGATTTGCGGGGGAAATGAACCAGAATTGAAAGGTGCAGGCAAAATGAAAGCTTGTAAAATTGATGGTAACACATGTCCCTTCCAACACATGATGCACTGAACATAAAGAATGAAAATGATGGATACTATCCCAGGCATACAAATCCTCTACACATCAAAGGCAAAAAAATACAGCAACATTATAAAACCTCCCTTGAAATGACAGGTTTTGGAATATAGAATTTTGTTTTTAATGTACAAATTTACTGACCTTTTTGTTCATTGAACATGCACATTTCCTAGAAATAAGAATGAATTCACAAAGAAAAATGCAGCAAGGTATCATTGAAACTAAAAAAAAATTAAAACTTTGAGCAAAATTGTGCAACAATAACTGCCTGAAATGGGCTAGGTCATAAGTTTACTGGTGTTGGATTCTAGTTTCTAACTGTTAGATTTTAGCTTCAAATCCTGGTTCTTATGAGAGTCAGTAATGAGGCACAAAGCTTTTGGTTACAAACTTCTATTTCAAAGGCACATGGTATTCAGCCCAGCAGTACTGTGTTGTAACAAACCTGGTTTCCTCGTGTCTCTCTTTTTATAGTCTCCCCCTGTTGTTGGGCAGGTTTCGCAACTTAAGCACCGTCTCAGTAAGTACCTTTCCATTGTTCTCTAGGCTGCAGCTTGAACCAGTTCTAACCAGTTCCACAGCCACAAGCCTGTCTGCAAACAACCTTTTGCCTTACCCAGCGCACTGAGTCCACCACAAGCTGCAACAGTTCGATAGATGATAGAGATACATCCCATCAGTGAGGTACTTATTCCCTATTGGTGGCTTAGCCCTTGGGGTGAAATCCTCTGGAGAAATATAAAATGAGGCCAAATACTATTCAAAATAATGTTGAAAGAATGGTCTTTCAGTCAAACCTCCCTCACAGCAGTCTTCAGGGTGAAATATTGAAACAGTTCCCTATTTTCTCTCTCAGGTGGGTGGGTGGAAGATAACCTAAATTGCTATTTTGAACTCGAGTACATAGGATCTCCTCAATGAGTAAGTCAAAATTTATCCCTTAATCAACACCTCAATCTTCTTATTATTGCATTACCCTTCGTGGGATTTGCCATGCACAAATTGCCTTCCACATCACCTACATGAGAACAAAGGCTACACTGAAAGTAAGTACTTAATTGGCTATAAGACATGATTTTATAGCCTTGTCCCACCCGACTTTCAGTGAGGCGAGGTGGTGAGATCAGATGGGAGGTGGAAAATCAGAAAAGTGTCTGGTTTTTCACTTCCCTCAGAGTGTACCAGCTCTGTTTGGCCAGCGATATTGGCTTCATGGCCTTTCTGCTTAGCATGTCATTAACGAGTCCTGGACACGATTGTCCAGCCTTCCTTACCCTCACCACCTTCCCAGAGAGGTTCTTACTGGCGAAAATCAAGTATGTTCCCCAACAACGGGGGCCCGATGTGATGGCTTCACTGCTGGGAATCAGAGGCTATTGAAGACCACCAGGTGGTCAGGGGACAAGACCAGGCAGTAGCCATGGGGCATTGCCTGCCTGGCACACTGGCACTACCTACTGGGCACCATCACTATGAAAAGTCTGACAACACCAGGTTTTAGTCCAACCTATTTATTTGATAATATACTCGCAAGCTTTCGGGTTAGTCCCTTCGTCAGGTGAATGGAGAGTTCCAGAACTCTCCATTCACCTGACGAAGGGACTAACCCGAAAGCTTGCGAGTATATTATCAAATAAATAGGTTGGACTAAAACCTGGTGTTGTCAGACTTTTCACTGTGTTTACGCCAGTCCAACGCCGGCATACCCACATCATCACCATCACTATGCCAGGACACTGCCAAGGGGATGGGGCTTGGGTAGGTACAGAGCCTATGGGGTTGGAACAATGATAGACAGGGAGACAATGAGTGAGCTCTGCAGTGGTGGGTGGGAATAGGATCTCAGCCAGGGTGGGAAGTAAGGGGAACTCTGTTGGTGGTATGGAAGGAGGGAATCTTTCGAGTCTCTATTTCTGATCTTGCAAAAAGGTGACCTTCTGGGATGATCTCCTTTTGCTCTGGGTCATTCAGTCAGACTTTGTAGTGTAAATAATTGCGAGGTTAATAGCGCTGAACAATATTATTATCGTCTAAATCAGCTGGAAATTTATGGTGACTGTACATGTGGAATTTAATGCAGAAATAAGGAAGTACCTGTCCAAGATGATTTGCTCATCTAAACCCTGCATGAGGATGCTCTCTCTTTGAAAGACTCATCATTAAAATATATAGAATGGTGTGAAGTTGCATAAGTTACCTGATACAAATGCATTAAACTTGGAGAAAGAGTGAAGCCATGTCCATTCCAGTGTTAGGTCATTTTTAACAGTACAATCGGTGCTAATTACAATCAAACAAATTCTCTGGAACTGAGCAATACCTTTAGCAAATGTAGAGACTCATAGAAACCCTACAGTGCAGAAAGGGGCCATTTGGCCCATTGAGTCTGCACTGGCCACAAGCCCTAGCCCATATCCCGACATATTTACCCACTAATCCCTCTAACCTATGCATCTCAGGACATTAAGGGGCAATTTAGCATGGCCAATCAACCTAACCTGCATGTCCTTGGACTGTGGGAGGAAACCAGAGCACCTGGAGGAAATCCACGCAGACATGAGGAGAATGTACAAACTCCACACAGACAGTGACCCAAGCAGGGAATTGAACCCAGGTTCATGGAGCTGTGAAGCAGCAGTGCTAACCACTGTGCCACTGTGCTACCCTTCATTTTTTTAGTTACTGTTCTAGATTTCAAAAAAAGGGTAAAGAAATGTTTGTTTTTCTTTGAGTTCTGTCTCTTTTATATCTGTTTGTTTTTCTTTCCCTCCCTTTATTTCACTTTCTTTACTTGACTTGTCATTGTATTAAACATTTTTCGTGGCGTTTTCTGATTTAGACTGTGAACAATTTTTCAGCCTGTTCACGTGGGTCCCAGGTACTCTCCAGAGGGCCCTGAGCTTTTTGGATGATTGGCTGACATGGCTTCCCAATGTAAAAGTCCATCACTGGGTAAGTTCAAATGCAACAGATAGCTAGCAGCCCTCCTTCACCACTGACTGAACAATCTGACCCATGATGTTTTTGCTTGCTTCAAATTCTCCAGTGAAGGCTATTCTCCTGTGGGGTGGAACGGTGGCACAGTGATTAGCACTGCTGCCTCACTTTGCCAGGGACCTGGGATCAATTCTGGCCTCGGACCACTGTCTATGTGGTGTTTGTACGCTCTCCCAGTGTCTGTATGAGTTTCCTTCAGGTGCTCCAAAGATGTGCTGGTTAGGGTGATTTGTGATGTATAAATACATGGGTTTTTTTTTACGTTTTATTTATTAGTGTCATAAGTAGGCATATATTAAAACTGCAACTAAGTTAACGTGAAAATGCCCCAGTTGCCACACTCTGGTGGTTGTTCGGCTACACTGAGGGAGAATTTAGCATGGCCAATGCATCTAACTAGCATGTCTTTTGGACTGTGGGAGAAAACCAGAGCACCCAGAGGAAACCCACACAGACATGGGGAGAATGTGCAGGCTCCACACAGATAGTGATCCAAGCGGGGAATTGGACCTGGGTCCCTGGTGCTATGAGGCAGCAATGACAACCACTGTGCCACTGGTTAAGGGGATAGGGCCTGAGTGGGATTGTTGTTGGTGCAGGTTTGATGGGCCAAATGGCCTCCTTCTGCACTGTAGGGATTCTGTGATTGTAAGTAAAATGACAGAGTTAACGCTGGTGGACAAAATGACACAGGCCAAAATTTAGTCGACTAATTCAAGATACGCAATTGAACAAGAAATTCTGGTGCAATTGCACTTAGCTATTAAGTTTTGTTTAAAGGAACCTGCTTTAAATATTTAGGAGAATATTTATCGGCATTTGACGATATTCAAGCCTCAGTAAGCCTCTGAGGGATCAAGTTGACCATCAGCTGTTAAAGGTTGGGAACAGTTCCAGCATCATGAATAAACTGACAATTCTATTAAGGCAGGGTTATGCCCCGTGAATTATTGGAAATTAGCTTTCTGCCCGTTTTAATGGCAGGATTACCCGCAGCATGTAATGGAATGTTAATCGAACCTTTCAATTGCTTCTTATGGACTTATGACCATTTGCTGAGGCATTATGCTGACGTCTGATCCACAGCAGAGCCCTGATTTTAACAGCATTTTAACATCCATTGGATCTGACAACAGATTTTGATTAATTGCAGCCCTTATCCATCTTTGCATAAATAGTTTGCTACTCCACACCCTCCAGCCTCCCAGTGACGTGTCTCAACTGAGAAACCAAATCATTCAAGAAGGTATTTGACAGGCAGCTACCTCACGCAAATTTTTTTTTGTCTAATTTTGACACAACCTGCAGAAGCATCCCACGCAGCTGAATCACAGGCAGGTTCGAAGCAGAGAGCCTCCCCTTTCAGAACAAAGCTCTTCTGCAATTGTTAACTGCCATGGGGCTTCATCAGTGCATTGCTTCTGACACTGGACAAGCAAGCAAGAGGTTCCGTCCTACTAAGCCAATTTGCAAATTTAATTTAAATAAATCTCTTAATCTGTGGCCGAACACCAGGTGGGGGAGAAAGAAACACTATAAAAACTGACTGATGTGTAAAAATGAGGAAGTTTTCCATTTATATCATATGGGCTGGCACAGTGGTACAGTGGTTAGCACTGCTGTCCCACAGTGCCAGTGACCCCAGGTTCGATTCCCAGCTTGGGTCACTCTCTGTATGGAGTTTGCACATTCTCCCTGTGTCTGCGTGGGTTTCCTCCAGGTGCTCCGGTTTCCGTCCACAGTCCAAAGGTGTGCGGGTTAGGTGGATTGGCCATGCTAATTTGCCCCAAGTATCAGGGGGACTAGCTAGGGTAAGTGCATGGAGTTATGGCGATGGTGGGATTGTCGTTGGTGCAGACTCAATGGGCCGAATGGCCTCCTTCTGCACTGCAGGATTCTATGACAAGCTCAGGAGGTTCTGTATCCCTTTGTATTTTTTTTTATTCATTCATGGGACATGGGCACTGCTGGCTGGCCAGCATTTATTGTCCATCCCTAATTGCCCTTGGAGGGCAGTTGAGAGTCAAGCACATTGTTGTGGCTCTGGAGTCACATGTAGGCCAGATCAGATAAGGATGGCAGATTTCCTTCCCTAAAGGATATTGGTGAAGTAGATGGGTTTTTACGACATCGATAATGGTTCACAATCATCAGTAGGTTTTTAATTCCAGATACTTTTTAATGAATTCAAATTCCACCAATTGCTGTGGCGGGATTCGAACCTGTGTCTCCAGAATGTTAGCTGAGTTTCTGGGTTAATAGTCTAGTGATAATACCACAAGGCTATCACCTCCCCTAGGTAGCCATTGAAGTATTTTGAAAGTATTATAATGCAACAGGATCACTAATGCCCTTCAGAAGGGGGAACAGGTTACCGCCTACTTGGTCTGGTGGGATGTTCAGAATGAAGCAGCTTTGTGAGCCAACCACTTGTTTGTGAAGGTCCACATATCTAAGTGCAGACTGGAATTCTCCGACCTCACCCGCGGCTGGGATTCCCCACTTCTGCTGCTGTGAATGGAGCGGGGTTGGGACGTGCGAGACTGGGGGAATTCAGCTTGCAGTCTTCAGATTCTAATAACAAACAAAATTCGAGGGAAAAAAAGTTGGGTAAAAGGCAACACCATCATGATAAATTAATTTGTTTAAAAAGTATATACATGAATATTTTTTAATTAAATTTTTATCACATAAACACATGGGGCGGGGATTTTCCAGCTGCGTTCACCCCAAGACCTGGAAAAATCTCATCCGAGGTCAGCAGATCTTTGCATGGTCTGTGTCCCGCCCATTGCAATTCCCATGGCTGGTGGGACTGGAAAATTCTGGAAAAACAATTGTTTTTCCAAGAATGCTTTCCCACCACTTTAATTAAGAACAATTTTAGAGTATGAAGCATTGAACAAGCTAAAAATTAATTCACAACTCATTCCACAAAATATAGAGTGTGTTTCCTCAAGGAAATTATTTTTTAAAAAATGCTCAGGGTTTCCCAGTATCATTTAGATATGTCTATTGCAGTTGAAGGTTCAAAATTACTGCTGATAATTTTAGCAGATGAACATTTGTCAGATTCCATCCATTATTTTATTACCTGCTCCACAATCGCAAAGAAATATTTTACAAATTTGTTAGCTTTCACCTGTCACTATTACAACACTATTTTTGGTCTTATGTAATTTATGATTATTATATTACTAGAATATGTTTTCAAGTGATCTACAGCAGCTTAAGCTGAGCCAAGTAAAGCTGTCTTTTTCTTCAGACTATGCTACGTGTAGCTGTCAGCCTTGGCTCAATGGTAGCACTCTCTCTGAATCAGAAGGTCATGGATTTAAATCTTTTCTTTCGTTTTATTAGTGTCGCAAGTAGATTAACACTGCAGTGAAGTTACTGTGAAAATCCCTTAGCCGCCACACTCCAGCGCCTGTTCGGGTACACTGAGGGAAAATTTAGCATGGCCAATGCAACTAACCAGCATATCTTTTGGACTGTGGGAGAAAACTGGAGCACCCTGAGGAAATCCATGCAGACATGAGGAGAACGTGCAAACATCACACAGACAATCACCCAAGGCTGGAATTGAACCTGGGTCCCTGGTGCTGTGAGGCAACAGTGCTAACCATTGTGCCACCATAGCACCCCCAGCTAAGATGCTTCTGCTTCTGGGAGGCTTGCCTTGCCTCCATGCTCCTCACCAAATTTGGGAATATCTGTTGGAATTTTCCGATTGCACACACCAATGGGATTTTCCCATCCCGCCGCAGTGAATGGAGATTTTGCTGCAGTGGGAGCATGGCATGATTGGGTGGTACAATCATTTGCATCATGTCCAATCATGCTCTTAAATGACATCCTTTCAGTAACTCGGATGGCGTGATCCCTGTGGTCATGTTTGGAGTGGTGTTATACAATAATAGATTAGTAGCTATATGTAAAGGAAGAGGCCTAATTACTTGTTTCTTTTATAGAGACTTAAATGCTTGTGCCACATGTTCTGCCAGCCCATTTGATGCTAGGTGCCAATCTCACATGGTGAATGCCATTGGCCTTGAGGAGTTTTTGGAATTCTTCCACCATGTGCCATTGTCCGGCATCACCACTTCTGGAATGCCACGAAAAGCAAATATATTCCTTAACTTGTCAATGGTGTCTGTGTTGTGAACATCATCAACTGCGCACCTAACCACTTGGACAGTGCATATACTGACCTAAGAGATGTATGACCCATAAATAGCCCAGTGAAACCTATATGTAGCCTGTCCAGATAAACCACTACAATGGGGATACCCTGCAAGAGATGCTCCATCGTACCCTGAAAAATGACACAGGTTAATGGGACTCCAAAAGCTTGTATTCCAGAACAAACCCTTATGTGTGTTGATTGTCACAGTAAGAAGTCTCACAACACCAGGTTAAAGTCCAACAGGTTTATTTGGTAGCACAAGCCACTAGCTTTCGGAGCGCTGCCCCTTCGTCAGGTGAATGAGAGTTCTATTCACAAACAGGCCATATAAAGACACAAACTCAATTTATAAAATAATGGTTGGAATGCGAGTCTTTACAGATAAACAAGTCTTAAAGGTACAGGCTATGTGAGTGGAGAGAGCGTTAAGCACCGGTTCAAGAGATGTGTATTGTTTCCAGATAGGACAGTGAGTGAGATGTTGCAAGCCCAGGCAAGCTGTGGGGGTTACAGACAGTGCGACATGAACTCAAGATCCCTGTTGAGGCCGTCCTCATGTGTGGGGAAGTTGGCCATCGGTCTCTGCTCAGTGTTGATTGTCACCAGCTTATTTGAATCCTCATCCAATTCCAGCTGCTGATGTGAGATCGAAGTTAATATATTTCAAACCTCCTGCTAGTTTTGTGTA